>NC_052055.2:76609954-77263704 GCF_903992535.2 Arvicola amphibius
ACATTCAAAGCTTTCCTTCAAGTGCTCTATCAGGTGTGCACAGTGAAGATTTAAGAGGACTATAGCTCTATCAGGCCTCCAGGAGAAGTTGCTGGTGGGGCAGGAGGAGCCGTTTGGACTATGAGAGTGAAGGCTGTTCTCTTTACAAAGGCCAGTTTTCAAGAACGAATACTCTACCAGCCCCTTATGTGAGAACTAACTGACTTAATTAAGAACCTACCTGACTTGATTTTTTTCCCACATGGACGAATGAACACAGGACTGCATGACCAGGACTTGCACAAGACTGGGCTCATTAGCATTCAGTCATAGATGAGGGAGGGTCTCACAGGACCCAGGCCCTTTCTAAGAAGGCATTGGCAGTTGATAGCTGCTGGAGCAGGGGAAGTTATTATCTTCAGTGTCTTCGCCACCTCTTATTTACCTTTGTTCCACAGATCACTGTGTACACAGACCTTGTGTGTAGCCCAGTTGTTGCAGCGTGAGTGTGAGTATTCACAGGGATCCATGGAAAAGAGACCTCAGACACACCTCGAGAATGAATTTAGCCTTTCTTGGATGCAGGGTAGATCTGTCTCTAAGGACTGAGCTGCTTTCCCTTTGCCCAGGGCTTCTTTTATTGTTCTCCAATTTACTCCATAGCCAGTTGGTTTCTATATCCTCAAAACAACCTGACTGAACTGCCAAAGTAAGACTGTCAAGCGCAAATTCTCAATAAAGAGGGTAACTAGGTTTTCTGGGTTTTTCCCCAATCAAGTTTTGCATAGGCTTTGTATCTTTGGGAAACTCTCCGGCAAGATCCACATAGGGCAACAAGAGAAACAAAAGGAATCTGTTAAACAAATGAGGGATTAGGGCTAGGTGCAAGCATGCTGGAGCCAGACCAGGGATAGTCCTGCAGGAATGCTCCCACACCAGGTTAAATCCACTCAGCTCCAAAACAATATGAGACATGAAGCAGGAGTCAGTTGGGAAGAGAATTTATTGGTTCATGTGAGATGGAGGGGAAAAAAAAGAGAATCTTAGATTTGAGTAGGATTAAAATGTATCATATACCTTTTTTGACAATATCAAAAAAGAAATTAAAGGGAAAAACTATGATAGTAAATATTTTTCTAACCACAAAAGCTCATAGTTTGGAACATAAAATATTTCTATTCATTTTTGATCAGACTACAGTGAGGAAGGGTGAGTGGCCCATTGTGATTTGACTGTGAATCTCGCAATGAAACAACTTGTGCTTTTAAAGAAAGGAAGATTAGGCCATTAGTTCTAAAGTGATGCTAATTACTAGCTGCCTGCATCTTGAGCAGATGGCTCAGAACACATTCTTTGCTGTCTCTGACCATTTTTTAGCATCTTACAGGAAAGAGGAGAGCCTAGTTTATTGTCTATTTGCAGCCTTCACTCTCCTTGTGTTTGGGTGATTAACGAAGGAGGATGGAGAACCTGAAAGGCAGGCCAGCAAGAGGCACAGCAAGTAGGACACCAGGAGGCTCCAGGTTAACTTTGTTGGGAAATAAACACACTTTTAGCTAATTTCAGTAATTCATCCAAATTGTAGAAGTTTAAACATACAGCATTGTCTTGTTGGTGCCTAACTTTGGTCCTCTGATGATCATACTCCTGAAGTTTACTGATTCCACTTAACACTTGTATGCACAAGATTTTCTTATGCTTGTGAAGATGGTAATAGGTCTAATGGGGGTTGATCATCATTAGTCAAGCCTTTAAACAGTTCTTTTTTTTTTCTTTTTTTTTTTTTTTCTTTTTTTGGTTTTTCGAGACAGGGTTTCTCTGCAGCTTTTTTAGAGCCTGTCCTGGAACTAGCTCTTGTAGACCAGGCTAGCCTCGAACTCACAGAGATCCGCCTGCCTCTGCCTCCCGAGTGCTGGGATTAAAGGCATGCGCCACCACCGCCCGGCTCTTTAAACAGTTCTTGACCTTGATAAGAGGCACCGAGCATCCTGTCCAAGGCCTCTATGTTTTTTCTTTGCCTTGGCAGTCAATCTTGTCAAATATAGCCCTGATATTTGTCTTGTGATCAGCAGATGTGATGAGGTTTTTCTGAGTCTGAGTCAGAACCTGAAATAGAGGTAACTTTTCATGACAAGGATCATAGTAAGAAACATGAGTCCTATCCATATGTACTCCTACAATATGCAGAAAATGGAAAGAAGCTCTGAATATATGATTTACACTAGAGCACAAATGATTTCTGTCATATTTTGTTACCAGATTAGCAACCTAAATTAGGAAGCAGATGACATACAATTTGGTCTTGACACCAATAGTTGTAGAAATATTTTCTTTTATTCTAATATTTCAGTAGTGAGATGGTCCTTGTTTTATGAGGAATGTTTGAAAATGTTTACTCTCTAGGTAGATAACTCATACACAATATGTTACCAAATGTGTTTTTTTTTTTTTTCTGAGAAGTAAATGTTTGAGGAAAGTAATGTGTCTGACCACCTCTCAACTGGACATCAAGGTGTGAATATACCCTTCCTACGCATAGAATTTTGTTGTGGAATATAATATTTGCTTAACCATGTAAAGATGTGTTGAATTTGTTTGTATTGCAGAATAATTGTTTAACTATGTAAAGATGTGCTGCTGTTTCACCTTGCCTGCCTAATGCACCTTATTTGTATAATAGAAAGATGAATGACCAATAGCTACACAGTAGAAGGATAGGCAGGACTTGTAGACAAAGTTAACAGGAGGAGGCATCTAGGCTGGAGAGAAATGAGGGAGAAAGAGAAAGAGAGATGCCAGAAGCCAGCCAGCTGGGCAGACACCAGCCAGACAAGGATGAACAGGAAAGTAGGAAATACAGAATGAAAACAAAGTAAAAAGCCCAAGGCCAAGCATAGATGAAGGGAAACAGATAAAATAATTTATTAGAGCTAGTGGGACAAGCATAAACTAAGGCTGAGCATTCATAATTCATAATAAATCTCTATGCTGTATTATGGGGGCTGGTGGTCCAAGAAAACCTGCTAAAGAATTGGGGGGGTTATAAAGCATCAAGAAGACATCTGCAAGGGTGCCTTTTGCAATGGCTTTGATATTTTTCCATATTTCACCTGAAAAGTTCTGTTTGTAGATCTCTTAGATAAACCAGGCATAAAACTCTTTCTTATGGTGTGTGTGTGTGTGTGTGTGTGTGTGTATGAGAGACACACAGAGAGTTTATGATAGCTTGTTTCTGAGAATACTGCGTTATTATTATTTTAGGCCATAACCAATGTTAGGATCATTCTTAATATATAAATAAATAACTTTTTAAAGAAAAATTGTACCACTGTCATTAGTATCCCCACCCCAACAGTATGGAGCTCCTAGTCTGTGCTCATTTCAGGGTGTGGAAATTTATTATCAGCATCCAAAGGGTGTGGGAAGTCTGTGTCTCCTTTAAGCACTTGCCTTTCTGTTCCAGTCCTTTCAGTAACTGATTCTGCTGATTGCAGCACTACAGGCTTTAGCAAAAGCCACAACAGGAAGATGAGTGATCAGCACCTTTCTGTGCTGCTGTTGTTTCTATCACCCATCTGGTATTTAATTCAAAAACTGCAGTGTATGCTGTAAGTGCCTTAATAGGGCATTATAAACTCTATAGGACCATTGCCTGATCACTATTTTTTGAAACAGTAGCACTCAAGCAGGGACAGATTAATCCCTCCTGGATGCTCATCAAGGTTTTATTTATCCCACCCAGTGTTCTGGTACAGACATATAGCACAAATAGCAAAGAGTTGAACTCAGACTCTATAATACAATATAGATTCAAGTATAAATAATCCCAGTCTAAAATGTGTTGAAAAACTTTGATTTTTGACTCACTTACAGTAATAAGTATGTTTTAAATTTATTTTTTCAGAAAACAGATTATATTTCGTTCTTCTGTAACATTCTAGGGAGGACCCATCCTGAGGTCATGAAAGGATCCATCACAGACATCATTTGCATTGGGTTTCCATTTCAAGAAACAGAAACATGTGCAAACGGAGACTGTACTTCTGCTTCCTAGCCTCCCAGACCTCAACAATCACATAAAAACTGTATTAATTACAACACTGTTTGGACAATGACTCAGGAGTATTCCTAGATAGCTCTTAAATCTTAAATGGACCCATTTCTATTATTTTATATTTTACCACGAGACTTCTGGTTTGTTACCTCACATCTTCACATCTTGCTTCTTGGGTAGCTATGTGGCATCTCCTTGACTCTGCATTCTCTCTCTCTCTCTCTCTCTCTCTCTCTCTCTCTCTCTTTCTCTCTTTCTCTCTCTCTCTCTCCAGCTCTGTTTGGATTTCCAGTCTAGCTTTATTCTGCTAAGCCATTGGCCAAAATAGCTTCATTCATCAACCAATAAAAGCAACACATTTACGGAAGGACATCCCAAATCAAACATGAATTCAATTCTTGACATATTCTAGCCAAGTTGATAAAGAACAATCCAGATACATCCTCTGTCTTCAAGAAAAAAAAAAAAAAGAAATGGTCATCATATTAACTTTGTTGAAGTACCTTCAAGTTCAGCTTAGGAATAAGATCTCCTTTAGCTAAAAGAGAGTGAATGTCTGTTCTGTGTTCTATAATAGAATTGATGGGCCTAGATAAAACTTCTACAGAGAAAATGATTACAATTAAAATGTTTTTAAAATAATATACATAGGGCCTACATGGGTATATGTTAGAGCTGTTACTTTGATGTTTTTGTGAGACTCCTAACAGTGGGAGCAGACGTGTAACTGACTCTTTTGCATGCACTTGTAACTCTTTTCCTGCTGTTGGATAGTCTTGTCCAGCTTTGGTATGAGGACTTTTACCTTGTCTTATTGTATCTTCTTTTGTATGTTTGACTGCTGTCTCTTAGAGGCTTGCCCTTTACTGAAAAAGAAAGCTAGGGGAAGTGAATCTTGGGACATATGAAGGTTGGGGAGGCTGGGATGAGTAGAGGGAAGTGAAACTTTGCTTGGGATGTACTGTATGAGAGAATTATTTTCCATCATTCTTAGATTTCCACTGTGCGTCATTGTAGTAGTGACTGGTTAATGAACATGCCAACCATTTACCTGGTAAAAGAATGTATTGTGGTTTATACTAAGAGTCAAGATGTACAATGGCTTTGTGAGTTACATAATTCATAGCATCCCAGGAATTTGCTGAATCCTGAAGAAAATAGAATGAAGAAGTAGCTTATTACAGGATTTTTTTTTGACCCAAGAAACCACACAGGCAAATGACAACATGGCTAAGTCTTTTGTAAATTTTGAAAATTTGAGATATCTAAATGATTAAGATCTTTCTGCTCTTGCAAAGGTTCACAGCATTATGTTTAGTGGCTAACAGTTCCTTTGGATACACACATAAACACGTACACAGAGAAAGAGATTGAAAGAGATTAAAAAAATAAAATAATTGCAACAAAATACATAAAAAAATATACAAAATAAGAACCTATAAAAATTTATAATAACATGGAATTTGGATGGACAACACATTTTTGTATTTAATTTTCAATAATAGTAAAGGAAAAAAAAGTAGATTAAAAAGTAAATATCGCAGTGGGGGAGAGTATGAAAGAAGCCAAAGTAAGGTAATAGCAATACAATATGTAAAATAAACTGACACAAAACATGAAAAGAATCAACATCAAAATTTCCATTACAAATGGTAAATATTGTAAGAAGGAGTAAATAAAATTGTTAGTTACCCTATAAAAGAAGCAGGGCTTTGACCAGGTATGATAATAACATATACACGTAGTTCTGTCACTCATGAAGCAGGAATAGAATTGCTTTGAGTTCACGGTCAGCCTGAGCTATATAGAAAGTCTCCATTTAAAACTAAACAATCAAAACAAAGGCAGAAATCTGGATTAGAATATTTGCACAAGAAAAAGAAACAAAATACAAAAAATTCACAGGATTTTATCAGTGGGATTAGGACTTGTCCCTCACACTTGAGCTGGTGTTTGAGAACCTATGCCCCATGCCCATATGCTTCACCCAGCCTTGATGCAAGGGGGAGGAGCTTGGTCCTGCTTAAACTTGATAATGCCATGGTTTGCTGACTTCCATGGGAGTCTTGCCCCTTTCTGAATGAAGGAGGAGTATGGGGGAGGGGTGGGTAGAAGGGAGGTGAGGTGAGGGAACAGGAATAGAGGAGGAAGGGGAAACTGTGGTCAATATATAAAATAAATGAAAAAAAAATTAATAAAAATCCCCACAGCATTGACACCAAAACTCAACTAACCAGAATTCAATGCTTATTTTGGAAAGATGTATGTGAATATGCTAATATTGCCCAATATGCTTATGTGTAGATTTATGTATAATGACTTGTATAATTATATTAAATTTATTATTACAGGTTATACTTGTATATATTTAAAATATTAATTTTTTTGAGTTTAAAAAATTTAAACCTGTAGACATGAACATGTATCCACAACAAGGCATCATTGTTTTCAGTGTGGGGGTGGCTTTGTCCTGTTACCAATTAACTCGATTTTACTTCTGTTTGGATAGAACTCTTTGTTTATTTTCTAAACATGTGAAATGAAATTATCCGCATTAAAATAATTATTTGTGCAGCATTAGAAAGATGAAAGTGTAAGAATTAAAAAAAATTCAGACACTGTCTTCCTATAGATTTTATTTGAAATTACTGAAAGAAATTTCATACCTTTGTAAAGAATATTCCAGATTAATTTAGTGACAGAGCTAAAAATACTCAAACCAATATGCATTCAAGTGAAACTAGGGATGCAGGTACTCAGAAATAGATGACGAAGAGTGAAAGCTGAGCGCTTAGAAGATGGCAGATTGGAAGGGCTTGTTACTTCAATATGGGCAGAAAAATATTCTGATTGATAATGTCCTGTCCTCAGAGCCCAAGAATCCACCAAAGTGGTCCTTTCTCCCGAGTGAAAGGAAAATTTTCTCTAGGAAGTCATAAGAGCAGGGTAGACTCAGCTTTACTTCTTCTCTGTCTGACCATGTCTCACAAATGTCAGCCATATTTTCTGTTGTTTTTAGTTCAGGTTCTACCTTGTCCCTGTAATTCCTTGTTAATCTCCAGTGAAAATTGAAGACTTTTGTGTTTTTGATGTTAAAATTCCTTATGTGACACATTGAAGTGATGGACATCTTAATTTGGCTTTTAATTTTTTCATTTTTTCAAATATTTGTGAAGAACAATAATTTTGAAAGTGGCAGTGTGTGTGCATTTACGTGTGCATGTGTGCGTGTGTGTCTGTGCATGTTACTGTGTTAGGGCAGAATGTTCATGTTCTAGAGCACAGGTATGGAAATCATAGGAGAGCCTTGCATGTCAATCCTAGCACTTCAACCAGTCTTCTTTCCTAAAATTGTGATTAAGTAGATTTTATTATTAAAGTATTTTAGACCACAAGAAAATTCATAAGTATTTCCGTATGCTCCTGCCCACCAATACACGTTCCCACTTCATTATTAATTCTTAACAAAATTTTAAAACTGGTATAATCAATAAGCATATTTTACCTATTGTTATCTAAAGTCATTAGTTAATGTATTAGAATTCAGTCCTGGTATCATGCACTTAATGTTTTGACATGTGTTTCTGTCTACCACTCAAGTACCATGACATATATTTCATTGCCTTTAAAGTTCTACAAGTTCTACCTTTTTGCCTCTTTTTCCTTATTCCCCCTACTCCCCTTGATTCTTGTCACAAGTTTCCCAATTTTTCACTATCCAGAATGGCTTGTAGAATGTCACCTCTGTGGACTACAATCTTTTATTTAATAATATGCATGTATTACTCTCTTATATTTTCCAAGCCTAAGCACTCTGGTTTATCACTGAATAATGTTTTGTTAAACACAGTTCATTAAACCATTTGCTTATTGAAAGACATCTGGACTAGTTCCAAGTTTTTTTCAGTTATAAGCCAATCTTCATATAGAGGTATTAACGTGTTGATGATATTAAAATTTCTTTGGTGTATTCCAACAGGAATGTTTACTGGGTCATATATTAAGACTACATTGATAAGTTTGATTAGCGATTGATAGAGTTTTATATTTTGCAATACAATCATAAATATATTAGCTTTCCTGTTGCACTTAGTGGGGTAATAGTTGGAGTATTACATCCAAGAATGTGTGTTATTTCACTTAATTTTTGGATTTTCAATTTCCTATGTCATTTTATTTGAGTAGTATTCTCTAAGACTAAGGTGTGGGACTGAGCTCCACAAAATGCATTTTATTTTAGTTGGTTGTGTCTTTCTGTAGTTGACTATGTGCAAAGAGAAGATTCCTTGATGAGGCTTGCAGACTGCTCTTATCTGCAGTTATAAGAACTAATATTTACAGATTGTTGTTAGGGATTATGTTATTAAAGATTATGTCCTTGTGTTATGTAAAATTGTGTGTATTTGTGTGTGTGTGTGTGTGTGTGTGTGTGTGTACATACTCCTCTGTCTCCTTGAACATGCCTATGTGTCATGGCATGTCTATGGAAATCAGAAGACAACTTTTGGGTGTCAGTCCTAGAACTGCACTGTGTTTGAGATAGGGTTTCCTCCTGTGGCTTTATGCTAGCTGACCAGCTAACTTCCAGAAGTTCTTCAGTGTTCTCCTCCATATCCAAGGAGGGGAATATTGGGGTTCCATATGCTCATGCTTCTCAATCTGGCCTTTGTGCAGGTTCTGGGATTTAAACACAGCTTTTCAGACTTAGACAGAAACAAACACTTTTACCTACTGAACTATCTGTCTCACCTCATTTGCAAACTCTTGGAGGAGTTATTTTTATGTTTGTGGTAGCAACCTTGTATTAAATTGTATATTGCACATTTTTTCAGTAATATACAGTGTGTTCTCATTCTTTTGAACTTAATTTTATACAAGAGATTTCGTCTGGTGAAGAACTGATAATTAAGTACATTTTTTGGAGATGATATATTCTGTGTGAACCAAAAATCAAGATCACTCTGGCTTCTTCCCAAGTCTTATTAGAGATCTTTTATACTATTACAGTTTATACTTACTATTTGATATGAATTAACTTTTGTGATGGATGTGACATCTAAATCTAGATTCATCTTCTTATGCATATTAAAGCCCATTTGTCTCATTATCAATTCCTGAGAAGACTCCATCATTTACAATAAATGGCTTTTGTTCTTGTACTTAGGCATTAGTATTTGTTTCTGAGTATTGGTCTCTCGGCTATTTGTTTTGTGTTCATTAACTTCTTCTTTAGAAAACGCAGACTAGCAAAGTGACTCCTGTCATATGTTTTTCTTTCCAATGCAGAGAAGTAAAAGGGACTGAACTAGGTGTTTCATTACACCAGGTAAGATTAACTTTTTTAAAAAAGATTTATTTATGTATTATGTGTACAACATTCTGCCTTCATGTATGCCCACATGCCAGAAGAGGGTGCCAGATCTCATTTCAGATGGTTGTGAGCCACCATGTGGTGGCTGGGAATTAAACTCAGGACCTCTGGAAGAGCAGCCAGTGCTCTTAACCACTGAGCCATCTCTCCAGCCTCTAAGATTAACTTTTAAAATGTCTAACATGCCAGGTTCTAAGTTTTTAAAAATTTTTTTTAGAACATACCTCTCTAGTAGAAAAAAAAAACAACTCTTCAAAACACTAGACCCAACACATCCACTAAGAGGAAAGAGATAAGTACAAAAACAAGCTTGTGATCAGCTTGATTTCTCCACTGTATGCAGTCGAGGATCCCAGGTCCATGAAGCAGTCCTGCCCATAATCAAAATGGGCCTTTCCTCATTGATTAATAAAGTTAAATTATTCTCAAAGGCATGCCTAGAGACCCATGACCTGGGTGATTCTAGGGTCTGTCAAGTTGAAAAGGAACACTAACTACCTCAGCTTCATTACATTCATTAGTTTTGACATGTTGAAACACCCGTGCTTCTTTAGAATGAAACCAAATGAATCATAGAGTATAATTTTTAAACGTGTTGTTGAATTTGGTTTGCATACATTTTGTTCCTTATAACCATATTATGATCTTCAAGTTCACAGAACTGCTACCTTTGTTGTTGCTTTAAACTATATTTTGAGAACTTCACACAAAAGCACTGCATGTATATTATTTCTGTCCCTTCAACTTCCCCCTTTCTCCCTCCTCCTCAAATTTATAGCCTTTCCTTTCCTCAATGGATATACAGCTTATTCAGTATACTTGGCATTGATTGGAAGAACATGCGTCCTGGCCTGACTAATTGAAACTGAATAACCTATGTAGGAGCTCCTCTCTGGAGGACACAGATTTTCTCTCAGCAGCCACTGACCCTTGTAGCTTTTCGTCTAGTGGTTGGACCCTGTAGAAATTCCACAATCCTTGTTAGTATGTCTGCTGGTGATATCATTATGTAAGTCTTGTTCAGGCAATCATATTGTTGAGATTTTGTGACTGATGTTTCTGTCATGTCTAGAAGCAGGAGATATTCTGGTCCTCTGGCTCGTACAGTCTTTTTGTTCCCTTTCTGGGATTTCCCCTGACCTTGGGTTTGTTTAGGGGTTATATTAAAGATGAACTAACTGGGGTTAGGCATTTCATGGTTAGTTCTCTGTATTCTGACAAGTTGGGGATCTCTGCAATTGTCTCCATCTGTTGCAGTAAGATTCTTGTTTGGTCAGTGGCGACACTATACCTTTAAGTGAGTATAAAGGTAAATATTTAGAGCATAATTATGTTATGTTAGGAAAACGGTTATTCTATGTTCTGCTCTAGGGTTTATGACCTCTAGAATCATGAGGGTGTGGCTAGGTTTCACTGTCAAATATGAATTCCCTCTCACCAACTCTTCCTTATGCCCAATTAGACAGCTGCTCCCTAATCCCAAGAAGAAAATATCACTATTGGATTGTGTATATATCTTGCTGAATCTATTGTTATTGTGTTTCATGAGCAATCCAGTTGTTTAGGACAACTGGTACACTTTCCTCTCTTGGAAGCTTGCAATAACACCTTCCCGTACTGTGACAGATAGTCCTCAGAGGGAAGGCTTCCAGTTTTAGTTCCAGATCAATTTCTCCATGTTCCATGATCAAAGAACATGATGTCTTTAGAAATGCCAATCTTTTTCAATTTCTGAAAGTTATCCATGCAATGACAATAACCCACATTGTTAGGGAGACAACTGTATCCTTCAACCAAGAACTTAAGTGAAGGGTTTCCACAACTGATCCTGGCATTTTCATAAGCTAGTTCATGGTTCTTGGTGGCTGTACCATAGCCATGTACTGCAATTCCATTAAGTATATATGTGCACACACATACACACAGTCACACATATATGTACATGTATTATTTGTCTAAACCCTGTGGTTTTTTGAATGATAAGTTCTTCAACAGACTCTGGCTTCTGAACACTAAGTTTTAAGTTGGTTATTCTGCTTATGTAGGTGTAGGGGAAGTAGACTTGATAATATCCAGGGTCAGGATTTGAGGTTTAAAGACTGGAATCATTCCCAGTGTGCTTTCTTTGTTTCATGCTTGAGTTCCATCCTCTACGACGCTAGCCTCTGCTCTGCCCTCATCCACTGTTGTGACTTTGGAATTACGAACCCTAAAAAACTCGTCTCCTGTCAGTGGCCTTGAGTACGGCATTTCATCACTAAGATAGCAATATAAAGGGTTCACATCCTTAGTGTTATTTATTTTTCCTCTCAGTTAAAGTTCCCCAATTTTCCCATTATCCTTTGCATAACACCTGTATCATCCTATTGCCTCTTGCCTCTCCTGAGCTCCTTCTCCTGTCTTCTCCCCATTGTCCCTTTTTTTGCTGTTCACCTGTGACTTCAAGTTATATACTGAAATCTAAAGATTAGAAAACTACTATCTACAAATAAGAGAGACTATGTTGGCATTTGTCTTTCTGAGTCTGGATTACCTCACTCAATATGATATTTCCAGTTCCTCCATTTACTTGCTAACTTCATGATGTCATCTCTCTTTACTTGTATTAATTCCATTGCTTGTACAAACCATATTTAATGCCCCTTTGGTGCCTTCAGTGACACCATTTCAAAAGGCATTGTTTTATCTCTATATGTTCATATGTTTTCTATAATTTCTCTTCTTAATTTCTAACTTCATTAGTTTGGTGTTTGACTTACTGTCTAAACTATGCTCCACTTTAGAAAAAAATCTCTGAATTTCTGATAGATGTATTCTACTATTGTTGGTTGTTATATTTTCTCTATATTTACTTTGTAAGGCCATTTGTTTCATAATGTAGTTTAACTCTTGTCAATTTTTTGGTGTCAATGACGAGAAATTTATATAATTAATTGTATTTGTGTGGTGGTGGTCACATCCAGTATTGTTTGTTCTGCGAATTCGTTGCTAAAACAGCTATTGCATATCTGTCTGCTCTCTTTTCTTCTTAATGTGTTGTCGCTTCTTTTGGTATGTAAGGCCACCTGACTTTGCTCTGCAGGGTATGAGTAAAGCTGTTCCTGCTTGCTCTGCTTTCCAGTTGCTTAGAAGACAATGCTTCACTTTTTCTGTATGTTCCCATGAATGGTGCTTCTTTTAAAGCAGGGTCTCCTGTTGGTCAGCACAGCTTCCAGATCACTTCTGAGCTAAGGAAGTTCTTGAATTTCTCATCTTCCTATTTCTATCTGTCAAGCATTGGGATAATGTGTGTGCTCCACCATTCCTGCTGCATTTTGATGTGCTCTAATCAAGGTCTTTCCCAATTCTCATTTGCTTACATACCCCCGGGTTTGTTAACTTCTTTTTTTCTGTTAAGAATTCCTTTATTTGTATTTAAATGTTGTATAGTTATCCTGACTTCATTGAATTCAGTTTGAGCTTGATAATTCTTCATTTTTCCTTTAATTAAGAAAGCTAGGTTTTCTGGTTGTGGTAATTTTAATTAGTAGCTTTTTCATTCAATGACCTTCTGACTGAGTTTCTAATGAGATAGCTGCTATTATTTTTATTGGTTTGCATTGTAGGGGAAGGTATATGTCTTGAACCCTTCAATAGTCTTTGTTCCTTCAGTCCTCATAGGATCTTAATTGTATTGCAGCTTGGGTATGTAATTTATTGATTACATTTGCCTGGGGTTCCAAATGTCTCCTTTACTTAGACATCTAAAGCTTTTAAAAGAAGAGGAAATTTTATATTTTTCCATTGAATATGTCTCTAGTTTATTTTTATATTTATTTTTATATAAGTATATTTAGTTTATACATTGAATATATTATACTTGCAGAGCATCAACTACACCAATTTTATGTAACCCTTGTCTCTGAACCCTTTTAAGAATACTTATATTTTCTATTTGTAATTATTTTGATTTTCCTTTCCTGCTGTTTGAATGCTAGAATTAGTCAACCATATCTTTTTTTTTTTTTTTTTTTTTTTTTTTTTGATTTTTCGAGACAGGGTTTCTCTGTGGCTTTGGAGCCTGTCCTGGAACTAGCTCTTGTAGACCAGGCTGGCCTCGAACTCACAGAGATCCACCTGCCTCTGCCTCCCGAGTGCTGGGATTAAAGGCGTGCACCATCACCGCCCGGCTAGTCAACCATATCTTTAAACACTAAAATTTACCTTTGGTTTGATCTAATATATTGATGAGGCTTTCCAATGATTATTTTTTGAAATACAGAACTTTGAATTTATATTTCTTCTAAAATCTCTGTTTATCAAACTTCTTACAAATATCCAGATTTTCTTACTTAATTCATATAGTTGTTTTTGTATTTTCTTAAAGTTCATCATCATATGATCAAAATACACTGTATGAAAAATTTTAAATAAAAATCATCACCTTCTTGAAAACTATTTTTATATTTCTCTTTTCTGGTTTTTTACTTCAACATCTCTGGATATTTTTCAACTTTTAAGGGAGTCAGGTTATCTCTTTGTCATAATTTATATGTTTTGTTTTTATATATGTGCATATATTGTTGTGGCTTGTTCTTCTACCTTTATGGAAAACTCATTGTAGGTAATAGACTTCTATTAGTGACATACATGCCTTGGAGTATCCAGTCATTATGAACTGTTGAATATGTCTCCAATAGACGGTTTTAAAAATATTTTAACATTATTTCAAATTATATTCTCTTTGAAGGCGGAGAGTATATTTTAATAAAATTTAAGCTTTGTTGGGGCCAGATGGTCCTACTTTCTGTGTTATAATCACAGGAGACAATTATTTCTAGCATACATGACAGATATATTGTAGATGAGTTTCAGGAATTGAGGTTTTTTTTATCCTATTCTTTTATTTACAGTATTCACTGAAATTTAGGTGGGCTGGGTTGTATATAGTCTAAAGTATGTTGACTCTAACTGATCTGGGAGTAGTTTGGTAATAGAGCATCTCCACAACAAGGTAACTTGCTGTGATCCACAGCATCATTTCAAAAGGAAGAAACAAAGAGCAGCAAAACAAACAGCAGTGAGCCAGACAGGGAAACAAAAGGAACCTGCACAGGGACTATGGCAGCCACACCTCCAGCAGCAGCTACATCAGCAGTGGTGAGAACTCAGGTGAGATGCAAAACAGAAACAATTAAAAGGAGTTAAAGCCCAGAAAAAAAAATCAACGAACTTAAAAATCAGAAGTAGAGAGAAAAGTTTACGATATTGAAAAGGTAAAAGAGAGAAAATGAAGGCAATTATTATGAGAGAGAGAGAGAGAGAGAGAGAATTTACCTATTAGAAGAAGAAGAAACAACCAAAAATAATAAAGAAATCGTAACAAAATTATATTAAAAGGAAAACACACACACACACACACCACAAAAACAACCAATCATCAAATTTCAAAATAGTGTTTAGTAAAATATGGATGGCTTTTTCCATTTAGTTTTGAATGATTTGGAATGCGCTGCCTTCATTGCTATGATCATTATGGTGAGCTAAGGCACTCTCCAGCTCTCCCAACATTCTCGCATGTCTGTGTCTTTCCTAAGGAGAACAAAACCTGAGAACGGATGCCTCACTTCCTATTGTAGTGTTCCTTGCCAGTCAGCTCAATCAATGTGCGTGTCTGAGGAAGGAGCTGGCCTTGTTGTTTGTTGGCACAGTAGAACAAGGTAGCAGCGAACTAAATTTCCCAAGTCAGTGTTTACTCCAGATAGGTGAGCTCAGTGTGTTTTCAGGGCTGGGTTGATGCAAACCTGTCAAGCCTGTGTGAAGGCAACAAACTAAATTGAGTCCAAGAGGTTGAACTGACTGTGTGCTTTCCTTCAACACAGCCGGTGGTTTCCCAGGACCAGTCCCTGTGTGTAGTTCCTCTTCAGTGGTTTCTTAAAGAGAGAGCCTCATTCACCACTTCTGGCCCAAATCCCACTGCATACAGTTTCTTAAGTTTGCTTCTTCCGTATTTAACTATCCAGGGTCCCAGGAAAATGGTGACTTGGATTACATAACAAGATTTGTGTGCGTATATGTGTGTGTGAATTTCAGGGAAACGGAAAATAAAGTTTTATCTCCTACAGTCACATCCATATTCAAGATGGCTCCCTGTCACAGACCCAAACTTGTACAAAGAAAACCAAGAGACATCACTTGCCTCTTAACACACCATTCCACTCTTCTACTCAATTGAACTGTGATTAGAAATGATATCTGGGAAAATCAGGGCTCTTCAATTCCCTGATGTTTACTTTGGATCCAGATGTCTAGAAAACCATCATGGCTGAAACTGTAAGCTGCCTCGTGCTCTGGGACAGCCTCAGTAATAGGTGGGGTGGATGGTGAATGGTTGATTCCCACTGGGGTAGGTGTATGGTTATTTCTGGGTGTAAAGCATCCATTGACACCAGGCACTTTCTGTTGGTTTTAAACAGTTAAACCCCTTACACAAAATCTCCACAGAAAGTATTCCTCAGGATTTTATAGTTCTATAAGAAATCAAAAACACCTTATCCCCGAATTCCTTTCCATAATGATAAAGGGAGAGTTTCTCAAAATTGTGATTAGAAGAATATACTTTTATTCTAGAAGGATTGACCAACACCAGAATTGGCACCAGTTGTTATTTTAAGTCTTAGTAGAGACTACAGAGAATGGTGAAGAAGTTCCAGTGTAACATCTCCGTGGGGCATGGAATCACAATCTTTCCTGTGTCAGGAGTCCTGTTGCTGTCTTTCCAATGGATATGTGTATTGGGAGTTGACAAGTATGCCATACTGGGTACTATACAAGTATTAGGTACATTCTAGATACAGGCTCTGGTACTTTATGAGGGGACTCTATATGCCAGATTCAACTTGTATATCAGAAAATTCTACCTTTCAGCAATGTACAGAAGGAAAAGTTAACAATTCTTATTCAAATAAATCAAAAATATGTAAAAATTTTATCAAGTAAGTCTGATTGCAATGAATTTCTAGTTTGTTGATTATCATAAGAGGGCAATAAGGATTGAGTTTGCATCAAACATAAGATGATATTTAATACTTCTTTGAGGCTTGGACACGTGATTCAACTGAAGTGAAACTGCGTTTCACAGTAAGACCTTCATCTTTTGTTCTTTCTAGATGTAGGTTGACTTTCTACCAGTTCTTACCTAAGGCTAGTAGAAACCTCAGAGGAAAAGGTCACCACAACCAAACAAAGGTACAGAATAAAAAAATAATGCTATATAAGTGAGATTGATTATGAAAAATCTCAAAAAATAAACTATACATAAAATATCTGTATATATTATTCTTTGATTACCTTACATGTGTACAGTGGTTTTGTTTCCACACCTGTTTCTTTTTCTCAACCCAATTGTTCTCCTTAAGAAACCCTTCTTCTTTCCCAGAAGTAGCCCCTATTTCTTCTCTTCTCTTCTTTCTTTCTCTTTCTCGTCGTCTTCTTCTTCTTCTCTTCTTCTTCTTTTTCTTCTTTCTCTCTTCTTCTTCTTCTTCTTCTTTTCTTCTTCTTCTTCTTTTATCTCTTCCTCTGACTTTTTCCACTCCTCCTCCTCCTCCTCCTCCTCCTTCTTCTTCCTCCTCTCTCCTCTCTCTCTCTCACTTGCACACACACACACACACACACACACACACACACACACACAGAGAGAGAGAGAGAGAGAGAGAGAGAGAGAGAGAGAGAGAGAGAAAGAGAGTGTGTGTGTGAGAGAGAGACTGAGTTGAATTATGATTGCTTACAAGATCATGAGTAGGAGGTGATTTTCCAAGTATGGCCTACGTTTTAGTGGCTAAACCTCTGAAGAAATGGACATTCCTTCCTCCAGCACTTTTTAAGTAATAATAGTACCCTACAGAGCAGGAAGGCCTCATGAGCTTTTTCCCCATCAAAGTGCATGTTATGGGGTTCCAGTCCTGTGGAGGTTTTTTACTTTAACCACAACTACCATAAGTTTATGAATTCAATGTCCATGTCATGACTGGAAGACATACTTTTGCCCAATGCACATATTCCTATAATCCATTAAATTCATATTTTATTCATTAGATTTCTGCAGAATAATAATGACAATGACAAAGACTTAGTGATGTGGGCTGACGGGATACTCTCTCTGCTTTGGTTTCTGGAGTGCCATCTGCAGATCAGATGGATGTATCGAGTGATGACATCATTGGTCTGTTGAACACTTTCATGTCTGTAATCATGAACACTTATAATGTTAATTTCCATCAGCTGTTCTTTCAGTGGATACAGATTGCGTTTGTGAGACCCACATTGTGGCTCTCAAACATCTGTATCTCCAGGTCCAGGAGATAAGGCATACACCTCCGACTTCTGCAGGCACCAGGCACACACATGGTAAACATGTGTACATGCAGGCAAAGGAACAGTACATGTTAAAGTAAAAATAATAAAACTTTAGAAAGTCAGTCCTTACTAAAAAACAAAATATTTCTGATAATCTCAATGTTCAAATGTCTTGCAAATAAATACACCTAAAATGATATATATTAACAATGTCTCCCCATTGGAAGCTGCTGCTTGCTTAAGTTTCTAAGCATGCATTTGTATAATATGATCCAGAATACAATACCTCTAAAGTCGGTGAAGCAGCCAGCTGCCTTCTCTCAAATGTAACACAGCAAAAGAATAAAATACTGCAACCAGAGTCTCATTACATCACGTGAAAATTACCGGTATGGCTAATTAAGATGAGCCCAGGCATAAATGAGTAGTTAAGATATAAATTAACCTATTAGTGTTGTGATTCAGGCTGTGGATTTATTGCACAATTGCTTAGTCACCACCAAATGTCTGCACTTTTATATATGTGTTCATATGTGTGTAATGATTGTAATACATACGAATTACGATCTTATTAATACTACGAAACCTTTGAAGTTAATATTGCTGCCTTTCATTGCTGCTCCCTCTATTTAGATTCCAGGCTTCTCTTTTCTCTGAAATCATCTTTACTTGGTGTTCTTGTTCCTCTCAAGAAACAAAGATATATTGTTTCTTTTTTGACTGTCCACAACAGGTAGGATTTTGCCTCTATACCGTAGAAATATATTATCAGATTCACAGGAATGAGATGGATTGAATCCCAAACAGATGGTATTTACAAGCTATGGGTGCATAAACAAACAGACAAACATTATTTAAATATATTGTATTGTACATTTCAAAGAACTGTGCCAAAATTTGGATCTATTTAATTATTGGAGTATTCATTACAAGTAATAGTAATTTTGTGGGTTTAATTTTTTTGTAATTCTCTAAAACAACAGTTTTATATTCTAAAATCTTCTAACAGTTTTAAGATTTATTTTAAATCTAACTTCGAAATAAATATATATTATATTATTAAACATAATAATATAAATAAGTGATATATTTTATATATTAGTAAATATAATTTAAGTATACTATATATTAAGATACATTTAAAAGCTACTGTAGAATTTGAGAAATATTTTAAGGTGTCTTTTCTGCCCATTTAATAATTGAACTTTTTATTTTAATTATACTGCTTTTTAAATTAATCTTGTGCAAACATGAAAACAGAAATAAACTTTGTCTAGATTACAAATAAAAGTTATGGAAGCAAATTTGTGGGCAATAAATGCTAATCAGAATCATTATATATGTTGAATACTTATCACACAATTTACTTTGTAGTAAAAATGTATGCTTGATATTTCTGAACAGTGAGCTTTCTTTCTTTATTCCAATTAACCAAAACAACATTTGTCATGAAAAAAAAACCAGAATAATTAATGGAGTATGTATCATGCTAGCAATGAACCCACGTGTTTATGCCTGGTTTTGAAACTTTCTAACAATCATGTATGAAGTTACTTTTCTTTACCTTGAGGAGCATATATACAAATTAGTATGGCTAAAACTATTCTGTTGAAATGCTGTGATACAAAGTAGGAATCTGTAAAAGTTTTTCATAGGTATACATGTAAAATAAAATTTAATTTGAATTTTTTTGCATTAAAAGGATAACTGTATCTATAAGCCATACTCGACATATGCAGTATTGTAGAAGGAGGCCAACAGCTAGCTAAAACTGGCCATGACAGCCTGGGAGTAACCCCTTCAAAGTCAGCAGAGCATGCGCATTAGCAACTTCCCTATGCACCAAACAATAGGCAGGGCAGCTTTTGCTTCTCACCTGGCTCCTAGAGTCTATGCCTTTGATCCCGTGCCTTCTCACTCCCTCCCACAAGAGGCTACGCACTTGGATTTGTTCCCTGCTACACAGAGTAATCTAAGTTTTACAATTTTTTTGCAAGATATCCAAGGGAGAATAAATCATTGAAATAATATAATTTAGTTCTAATTTTTCCTATATGAGATTGATAAATATTATAAGCCCCGACACTGAATATAGTCACAAGTTTCTCTTAGAAATGTGGGAAATTCAAGTACACAACATATGTAAATTTAGTTTGCAAGCCATTAGGTCCTAAGAAAATGTGAATAGTATAAATGCGTCTATTTCTCGCGTTGTCTTTTCATGTATATCAGTGCTGGAGCATTACTCCATTTCCTCACATGCAAAATGTTTAACGTCAGACTCATCCATCATCTGCACTAAAATTCTTTCTTACAAAGAACTGTGAGGGTTACTCTTAACTTTCAATTTGATTGAGTTTATGGACATCTGGGAAATTAATAAACCGTAGAACTGTGAATTGCTACAAGAATGTGTCTAGAGATACACAAAGGGTTAAACTAAATGCAGACAGCATCATTCACTAATCGAAAATAAAAGACAGAGAAGGAAGATGCCAGTGCAGTATTTGCATGTTCCTTTTTTCCTGGATACCATAAAATGAATGACTTGTGCCAAGATGGTTTTCAACCATTTGTGAAGTGGTGTGATTGAAGCAGCTTCTTTAGGAATGAGTACTGTGATTTGCCTGGGCAATATAAGGTGCTATTAGTGGAAGGAACATTTCTGAGTAGTAGATATACTACAAAAACAAACAAACAAACAAACAAACAAAACCTAAAATTAAAACCGAAAGCCAGGTTGAAGCATAAAATGAAAAGGATCAGTGTAAGTCTTGAAAACTGAGTTAGAAATGACTTTAAGAGCATTCTATATTGGAGTATTACTTTTCAAGAGATTCCTTAGGCTGAGAATCATTCTGAAAACCACAGAAGCATGTGACAAAGTAGCTAGGAGTATTAAGCACCTAGCTGAAGACAGATTTTGAGTTTATGTAGGGAAGTGGCCATTACACCATAGGAGGTCCTATAATCAAAAGAAGTTCCCTTTCATCATAAGAGACACTGACAAAACACATCACTTGAGTGTATAACATTATTTGACTTAACATGAAAAATTAACATGTCAAAACCTGTAATCACAATCTGTCATCTAATACAGGGAGACCAGCAATTTCTTAGGACTACAGTGCATTTGAGATTACAGTTATAACTACAATTGCAATCCATGGGTTACTTTCATTTTTATGAACAGTGGAATAAATGACAAAATTCAAAGGTAAATTGAGAATCAGGTGAGTGATATATTTTTTTTCTCACCATGACTACAAATATTTCAGAGATAATTTTTAATGTTAAAATTTGAAAGTAAACAACTATAGTTAATCTATAAGCTTTGTGTTAAAGACCAAAGAGATTACTTCTTGGATGATGATTAAGCAACAGTTTCGCAGCTACAAGGATTGGCTTCAAGTGAGTCATAGGTGACCTTTAGACATTTGTGAGTTATTAAGGAAACACAGTCACATGTCAATCAGGTACGAGAGTCGGGTAAATCTGCCAAATGTTTCTTTATTGTGTGAATCTTTATTTAATGAAAGATAACAATTGTAGGAAGAAGCTGTAGAAGGTAATAAAAGTGAATGCCAAGCAGTCATTGGTTGACCTTCAGGAGAACAGGAAGATACCAGCACAAGATTAGTGAGACCTCAGCAGGGATTTATATCTTTTATAATACTGCAGTTTTGCGTGACTTGGCACCAAGCCCAGCAAAGAACAAACTGCCAACTGTGACGAACTCAAGTTTTCTGCTAGGCATGGAAAGACAGGGATTTAGTGGTTCCTGGAACATTGCTCCAAGTTCCTCATACAGAGATAAAATAATAAACAGTATAAAAATAATTCTCTTCCTTCTTTTTCATCTTCTTACTAACCAAATATTATTATTGCCTAACAGCCAGTGAGGTTATTACTGTCCTGTGTTTGAAGTATCCTTAAACTCTTGAGAATGAGAATCACACTTATCCATTCCATCTTATAAACCATTGTATTCAACATGAAATATATTGCATTCATTTACTCTAAACATTTTTGTTGCTCTTTTTAATGAATTAGTTAATTAATTTTACATACCAACCACAGTTTTCCATCCTTCCCCTTTTCCTCTTCCCTCCCATTCACTCCTCCTCTGTCTGCATTCAGAAGGGTTAAGGCATCCCACGGGAGTCAACAAAGCATGCCATATTGAGTTGAGGCAGGACCAAGCTCATCCCTCTTGCTTTAAGTCTGGGCAAGGCAACCCACCACAGTGAATAGGTTGTAATAGGATGCTCAATCATGCAACAAGTATACTTGCTCAACTAAACATTCTTAATGCATTATATTTCATTGATACACCTTTCCAAATAAATATTTTTGATTAAGCTAATTGATACACTTTAAATAGAACACTGTCTCAGTTAGGGTTTCTGTTGCTGCTACAAAACATCATTACAAAACAGCAAGTTGGGCAGGTTAGTTTTTATTCAGCTTACACTTCAACATTGCTGTTCACTACTGAAGAAAGTCAGAACAGGAACTCAAACAGGGCAGGATCCTGGAGGCAGGTGTTGATGCAGAGACCAAGAAGGGGTGTTGTTTTCTGGCCTGCTTCTCATGGTTTGCTCATCTGCTGTCTTATAGGATCCAGGACCACGTGCTCCGGGATGACACCACCTTCCATGGGCTGGGCCCTCTCATTTTCATCACTAATTGAGAAAATGCCTTATATATGGATCTCACAGAGGCATTTCCTCAACTGAGGGTTCTTCCTCTCTGATACTCTAGCTTGTATCAAGTTGACATACAAAACCAGCCAGTACAAACACTAAGAGTAGAAAAACACATGAAAACATGTGTGCCCAGAAATTAAGAATATGACCATAGTTTAGAAGAGAGATAGATTTATGACAAGAAGTCATGTTTAAAAATTACTAAATTTGGAGCCAGAGTTGTGGCTCAAGTGTTTCAAGTGTTTACTGTACTTACAAAGGACCTAGGTTTAGTTCCAGCACCCATATGATTGCTCACATTCCCTGTAATTTTAGTTCAGGAGATCTGATAATGCCTTCTTCTGGCCTCTGTGAGCTTCTTCCAGCTCATGCTGCACATAAGTTCATTTGAGCATTCATAATAATAAAATGATCTTTTAAAAAGTAATGAGTTAGAAATACCTGTAAAATAAGATGCAACCTAGGTTAAATATTCAAATCTTATGGGAACTGGACAAGTCTCTCATGAGTAAAACAGATACTAGTTAGTTTGAATGAGAAGGAAGGAATGAGAATTTAGGGGAAAGGAAAATGGGGTGAGAGAGTGGTACTTCCTTATAAAAATAAGAAGGTTTGATAGAGGAGAATAAAAGGTATGAAATACAGCATGAATAAATTTATAGGGAGTCAGACCATGGAGACGTTTCTTACTCTCAAGAAAGTGTTAGTGCCTCACTACACCAATGACTGTGAGGTCCCTGAGCCTAAATCATACATCTACAATGTAAATCCTACCCTACAGGCACAGTGGACATCTCAGAGCAGAGGACAGAGAGACTTTAAAAGCTAGATGAATGGCATGATTACTTTAAGATTTCATTTATAACTAGAAGGAAAGATGAATCCAAGACATCTTCATAATATTTTTTACAGAAGACCTGAGTTGGGCTCCAAGCACAGACATGGTGGCTCAAAACCATTTATAACTAAAGATCCAGGGGTCTGAAACCCTCTTCCAGCCTCTGAGGACACTTCACACAAGTGACATATGCATGCAAAACATTCATGTACATATAAATGAATCTTAAAAACAATCATCGACAAAGCAATGCTGGCATGATGACATCACCAGTCAACATGCCAATGTGGATGGGGGAAATTCAAGGTCCTACCATAGATGAAGAGCTCTAGACATTCTGAGGTTGATGAGAGAGGGTTATGTCATCTAGGATTATATCATCATAGGTTGTCCAGTCTCAAGCGATCAGCTCTAACTACATGTATGTAAGGTGACATTCAATAAACTCAGCTGGATGTGTGTAAAACAATATTAATTTAAAAAGAAGTTATGAATTTGAGAGAGTTGTGAAAGAGGTACATGGGAGAATCTGAAATGAGAAAAGGATGTGTAAATGAAGTAAATACGTTATTCATGTATATAATTGTCAAAACTACTTAACTTAAATTTTTTTCTCTCTTTTTTATTAAAAATTTCCATCTCCTCCCCTTCTCCTCCCCCTTCCCACCCCTCCCTTCCACCCATACCCCCACTCCACCCCTCTCCAAGACAAAGAGCCATCAGGGTTCTCTTCACTATGTTAAGTCCAAGGTCCTCCCAGCTCCCCCTAAGTCCAGGAAGGTGAGCAACCAAACTGACAAGGCTCACAGTGAGCCCATCCATGCTGTAGAGTTCATGCTCTTTGCCATTGTCCTTGGTTTCTCAGTCCTCCTCCACCGTCAGCCACATTCAGAGAGTCCGGTTTGGTCCCCTGTTCCATCAGTCCCATTCCAACTGGACTTGGTGGTCTCCCGTTAGATAGATCTGTCCCACCGTCTCAATGGGTAAATGCACTCCTCGCAGTCCTGACTTCCTTGCTCATGATCTCCCTCCTTTTGCTCCTCATCAGGACCTTGGGAGCTCAGTCCGGTGCTCCTATGTGGGGCTCTGTCATTTTCTCCATCCAATGCCAGTTGAAGGTTCTATGGTGATATGCAAGGTATTCATGAGTATGGCAATAGGATCTGGACATTTCTGGCACCCTCTCCTCAGCTGCCCAAGGACCTAGCTGGGGGCGTCTTCCTGGACACCTGGGAACCCCTCTAGAGTCAAGTCTCTGCCAACCCTAGAATGGCTCCCTTAACTAAGATATATAATTCCTTGTTCCCATATCCACCCTTCCTATATCCCAACCATCCTATTCCCCCAAGCTCTTCAAATTTTTAACTCAAAAATAACATAAGGAGATTTGTTCTCAGTGAATATATCCCAAATATTCTATACCTATCATAACATAAACACTAGCGATAAGAAGATTTTTGATTTACTTTAATTAAGCTCTGTCTAAGAAGGCTGAGTCAAAAGTAGTTGTAACTGTAGCAAGCAGAGGAAAACCCATGAAGGTTGTGAAAACAGGGCCCAGAGTACTGCAAAGTAGTAGAAGGCCATGTGAGGAGTTAAGAACAGCAAAAGTTGGCCAACTGCTATTGAACAAGCTGCCCAAACCATAACAGAAATGCAGAGATTCTAGGACAGTCTAGGATTCCTATACAGTCTCTGTGATTATCAGTTCAGTCTCTATGAACTCCTATGAGTCCACGTTAGTTGATTCTATGGGATTTCTTGAGATGTCCTTAACCCTTTGTCTCCTAGTGAATACAAGCCATGTTTGTCTTTCTGGGTCTGGGTTACCTCACTCAGGGTGACTTTATCAGTTCCGTCCATTTGTCTACATATTTCAAGAAGTCATTGTTTTTAACAGCTGAGTTACTATTGTGTAAATGTACCACATTTTCTTGATTCAGTCTTTGGCTGAGGAGCATGTAGGTTGTTTCCAGTTTCTGGATATTACACATAAGGCTGGGTAAGTATCCTTGGGATATGGTAGAGTGTCCTTTGGGTATATGCCCAGGAGTGGTATAGCTGGGACTTAAGGTAAGTCATTTGTTTAGATGATTTCTTCTTTCCATTGTATACTTCTGACTTCTCTATTAAAATCAGTGTCTGCCAGGTGGTGGTGGTGGTGCACGCCTTTAAACCTAGCACTTACTTGGGAGGCAGAGGCAGAGGCAGACATATCTCTGTGAGTTTGAGGCCAGTCTGGTCTACAGAGCTAGTTCCAGGACAACTTGGGCTGTTACACAGATAAACCATGTCTTAAAAACAAAACAAAACAAAACAAAGAAACAAAAATCAGGTGTCCATATGTATGTGAATTTATGTGTGAGTCTCCAATTCAGTTCCATTATCAACCTGTCTGTTTTGATGTTAATACCATATAATTTTTTTATTGCTATTACTCTGTAACAGAGCTTGAAATCAAGGGAGGTGATACCCCCCAGTAGTTCTTTTATTGTGTAGAGTTGTTTTAACTATCCTATTTTTCTTTTGTTTTTCCATATGAGGTTGAGTGTTTTTCAGCCAAGTTCTGTAGAATTGTGTTGCGATTTTGATCAGAATTGCATTAAATCTGTAGATTGCTTTTAGTAAAATGGCCATTTTTACTATGTTAATCCTACCAATCCATGAGCAAGGGAGATCTTTTCATTTTCTGATACCTTCTTTATTTTCTTTCTTCAAAGTCTTGGAGTTCTTTCACTTGTTTAGCTAGAGTTGCATCATGATACTTTAGATCATTTGCGGGTATTGTATGAAGGGTGCTGTTTTCCTAATTTCTTCTACATCTAATTTATTTTTGTATACAGGAGGGCTACTATTTTTGTTTGTTTGTTTGTTTAGTTTAGTTTGTATCCAGCCACTTCCCTGAAAATGTTTATCAGTAGTAAGAGTTTCCTAGTAGAACTTTGGGTTCACTTATGTATACTATCATATCATTGCAAATAATCACACTTTGACATCTTTCTTTCCAGTTTGTATCCCCTTGATTTACTTTGGTTGTCTTAGTGTTCTAGCTAAAACTTCAATTACTATATTGATTAGATATGAAGAGAGTGGATAGCCTTCTCTTGTCCCTGATTTTAGTGGAATTGTTTTAAGTTTCTCTCCATTTATTTTGATGGTTGTGATTCACTTGCTGTATATTTTTTTTATGAAGTTTAGGTATGTTCCTAGTATCCCTGATCTTTCTAAGAATTTTATTATGAAGGGATATTGGGTTTTGTCAAAGGTGTTTCCAGCATCCAATAAAATTATGATGTGTTTTTTTCCCTTTCAGTTTGTTTATCTATCACTAAATGAAGAGCTCTTATCATGTAACCAAGGCTCAAGGCTTCAAGGCATTTTCATTGCTAAGGACAGAAGAGTTCTTGTAAGATAAGAATTGGAGATTGTAATAATTTAAGGCAGGCTTTAGTAAGAATTAATTAATGCATACAATGCTAAAGTTTGTTGTTCCATTATGATCATTTGTGTTGAGAATACTGCCATCCATCATATGAGAACACTGACTGAGATGATTTAGAAATTATTCATTTTTCTGATCTTTAGGTGATTTTTGCTGTGGATATTTATAAGTACCCTACTGCTTATTTAGCCAAGGGAAAATGCATTATCATTTATAAATTACGCTGCCCATCATTTACATCCTCACAGAATTACCAACACATGTTTCCTGATCAAGTCATAAAGCATGTATGTCTTCCTTCCTCATACTTTTCCACGACAATGAAGAGTTAATCTTTGCTAATTGCTTACTTATGCAAATGGAATTATCTTACATATTTGGGGTAATACAGTGGGTAGAATTAATTTCCTTGCTTCTAACCATTGGCGGTACAACAAATTTCAATGACTTTTATAGTCATGGGAGCGGCAGGCTGCTTCCCGTCCACCCAGCTAGCTTTACCTGAAATAATTACACAGAAACTGTATTCTTTTAAACACGGCCTGTCCCATTAGTTCTAGCCTCTTATTGGCTGATTCTCTCATCTTGATTAACCCATTTCTAATAATGTGTGTAGTACCACAAGGTGGTGGCTTACCCAGAAAGATCCTAACCTGCGTCTGTCTCAGGTAGGAGAATCATGGCGACTTCCTTACTGCCTTCTACCTCCCAGCATTCTGTTCTGTCTTCCCCGCCCACCTATGTTCTGACCTATCAGGCCAAGCAGTTTTCTTTATAATTAACCAATGAAAGCAACAGATAGATAGAAGACCCTCCTACATCAGATCCTACATGGGCATTAAAATCAGTGGAAGTTCTCACAAAAATGTTAACACTACCATAATACACTTAAGTTTGTTTTATTCATTTGTGTATTTATTCATTTAAAAAAGCGACTCCCAGACCCCATCACTGTAGAGGACCATATCCGGGTCCATGGTTCTACTGAGAGTGGGGAGTGTGCTGAATTCCTGGTCCTGAATTGCCACTAAAGGTCACAGAGTCCCAAGGTTAGGACTGCAGCCCTTTCCACCTGAGAGGCCAGTACCTTTACCTAGAGTCAGGACATTGATTGGGACCAAGCTTCTGTCTAGGACCATTGCCTGGTCTGTGTTCTAGCTACAGCTGGGATCTGTGTTGATACCTGTGCCCTGTGTCACCTCAGGAGGCTCTAGGAACCATGTGAGATGAAATCAGAAGGCCATACTGAGCTGGCCTGTCCTTTACTGGCCCTGGGAAAGCTGGTTTTTTCTCTCATTGACCACTACAGTAAGAAAGCTGGCCCCTGAAAGCTGTAGAGATGGCTTGATCCTATCACCACAGCCCAAGGTGTACCAACCCTGAGGGCATGCATGTAGGGGAGTTGACTCTATCCACTAGCCCTAGGCAGGTGGCCCCAGGGCCCGGACTGATCAATTTGGCTATTATCCAGTCCTACATTGAGATCTTGGTGGTTTCATGCACTCTAGCATCTACCCAATCTAGGATCTGCTGGAGCTGGTGAAGGGACTGGTCCCGTGAAATAATACCTGCAAGATCCCTAAGACTTGTGGCGGTCACAGGATGTCCCAGAGGAGATCTGGTGAGGATTCAGTGATGATGGTGTACCAGAAACCAGAGGCCTTGAACCAGACCCGTGATTCATTGTAATGAACATTTGCCGGTAAAACTGATGGGACAAATAGGTTTACTGTGTGGCACTGAAGCCCCCATTGCCATCAGAATCAATGAAAAGGAGGTGAAGAAACAGGAAAGAAGAAACAAAACGATTTTTCTGTTGTTGTGCTTTTTGGGTTTTTTTGAGTTTGTTTTTGTTTTTGCTTTCGTTTGCTTGCTTACACTGATTTGTTTCCTTATGAAGGGGTAAGTGGCAGGAATCAGGAGAGGATATGGGGGAACCAGGAGGTGAGAAGAATTGGGGTTCATGATGTGAAACTCTGAAACATTCAATAAAGAAGAGATTTATATATAAATCGAACTAACCAAACAGATAAACAAAAAGAAATATGTAACAAAAATTACCTTGCCATGAAAATAGCTTTCTTTATAAGTATACTTACTAAGAAGGTTTATACAGGGGGAGGGACTTGGTTCTACCTCAACTTGGTATGCCAGACGTTGTTGACTCCTCAAAGGAGGACTTAAAACTTCTGAGGAGTCAATCGGGTGGTGGGAAAATAGGAGGTAAGGGAGAAGGGTAGGGAGGGGAAACAGGGGTGGGTGTGTAAATGAAAAAAATTAAATATATAAATAAGACTGATAATGGTACTATTTCTAATAGAAATAAATACACACCTTTCCCAGGGAAGCTAAAATAAAAAATAGAAGTTTTATCAATTAACTTTATTAAGGCTCCAAATCTAATTACTTTTTGATCCCACCTTATCTTCAATTTTTCATATTTGAAAATGTTCTATTTATACAGATAATATCCTTTAATTATTTTTTTAAAGAAAAGAGCACTTAACCTATTATCCAGGCATAGAAGAGCTTTTACACATTTTCCATCTTTTCAACACTTTGGAGACAAACTTTTCACATCATTCATAATTTTATGTTAGTGCTGTGTGTTAAGCATAATTAACAAACCATTTTTTAATAACAGATTTATTTTGCCACCGAATATTGACTGCAATCTTTGGTTTTATTGACCTGAGGAGCTTTACTAGAAACCATTATATACAGAACATGTGCCAAGCCAATGAATTCTTAGGCTGACAACATGGGAGATTTCTTTCTTTCTTTCTTGCTTTCTTGCTTGCTTGCTTGCTTGCTTGCTTGCTTGCTTGCTTGCTTTCTCTCTCTCTCTCTCTCTCTCTCTCTCTCTCTCTCTCTCTCTCTCTCTCTCTGTCTCTCTCTTTCTTTCTTTCTTTTATCCTTCCTTCCATTCTTTTTTTGTAGTTTCTTTTTTTAATTGATTTTTATTGAGCTCTATATTTTTCTCTGCTTCCCCTCCCTGCCTCTCCCCTTCCCCCTTCAACACTCCCCCAAGGTCCAACATGGGAGATTTCTAAGTGATATGTGTATGTCTGTGTGTGTAGAAAGAAAGGTAGATAGATAGATAGATAGATAGATAGATAGATAGATAGATAGATAGATAGTTAAGATAGATAGATGATAGATAGATGAGATATTTTCCCCCTTTTTACTTCTGCCTCCTCCTCTTTTGTTCTCCTTCCCATGAAGTTAGGACAACAAACACATTGTGATGAGGTTATTTATAGCTCAGTAACCACAACAGTGACTTTATGTACCTCTATAATGTATTTTTGTCTTAATCCATTGGTGTTGTTAAGGCAACAATAAACTGGTGAACTATAAAGGAAAGAGATTTGTTTTGGACCATTGTTGGAGAAGCAGAGAAGTCAATATCCTGAAGTCTGCTGGCATATTACTATGGAAAGCCTATAAATGTGGAAGAGAGATTACATAGAAACTGAGACCAAAAGTTTGCTTTGTTACTGCATTGGCAGTTAATGATCCAGTGTTGAGACAAATAGATATTGTTCTCACAATAAAAGCACTGTTCTTATTTAAATGTCCCCCATAACTCTGATACAGTTACACATATCAAGTCTTAGTGTATTGGGTGGTGGTAAGTCTTATTCATACCACACCAGTGCTGATCAATTCGAGCAGATGGTGCTTTTTCAAAGTAGGAATTATATTGGTCTAGTAAAGTGATGGTAAATTCTCTCAGATCCATGACCTAACTAGCCCTGGGTAGTCAGGCTAGGCTTATAGTACCAAGCATTATTTACCCCCTTTGTGAGGGATCTTTAAGTCCAACTCAACAGTTGTTGGTTACAGCCAACAAAAGAGTGCTGTTATTGCATCTTTACAGATATCTTACCACGCTGTCATTATCATGGTTCATAGGCATAGCAACTGATGAGGACTACTGATTGCTATTCTCTATTGGCATCTTGCATAGCAACTTCTGGAAGGAAGCTTTCCGATCAGAGCCAGCTCAGACAAAGTTCTGTGTCAGAAGTATGTGGTGTCTTCAGAAAGAGGGACTTACCCTTGACATCTAGACAGCAATGGAGGGCAACACCAAAATAGCCTGTATTGTTCTGAGAGTTACTTGGACTCCACTGATCAAAAATTCAACTGAACTTTCTAATCAGGTACTGGAGTTTTTGTTAGATAGTCTATGGTTCTTATAGAGAATATTATCAGCCTCACTAACATAACTAAGTTGTGTGTGTGTGTGTGTGTGTGTGTGTGTGTATGGTAGTATGTATATATACTTATATTTATTATATGTAATTTTAGAAATATATGAAATAACATGGTTCTTTAGAGCTTTTTCAGAAGTCTTACTGTTCTTTTTCTCTCCTCCCTGTTTGTCCTTCTAAATTAGCCTACTTTTCCCTCCTCTTTTTTTCATGTTTTCTTGATTTTCAATATCTATTTCTAAAAACATTTTTGTGCTCAACTTTGGATATGATAATGGGTGAATTACATATATGATAAATGTCTTCACTATTCAACATTACCTTTATGGTATGTTCTTTTATAACACTGCAAATGTCATAGTATGGTAGATTCTCTTTGTCTATACCAAAGAGTTTCCACAGCACAAAGAAGGATTCTGAGAAGACTTTGTACTCAGATGTTGTATGCGTTGGCCAACAGTGTTTATTTCTGGCCCTGATCAAGAAATTTCCATGGGTCAAAAAGTGCCTCCTTCCCAGGAACTCTCATCATCCTGGGGAAGATGTATCTACTCACACTGGCATTTATGATGATTTATTGTAGTTTAAAATATGCAGACAAGAAAAAATCAATATGACCTGATTTAATCATTCAGGTATGTATTTCTAAATAAATATATTAGCTATGTTTATATAGTTTTATTAAATAGACAGCTGTTTTGAGCTTATCTATCCAGAAAGTAGCATTTGTATCCTTCAGGGTCCCTAACTTTCTTCCTGACCATTCCAAAACTAGCACAAAAGAGACCATAAAGCTATAAAAGTTAAGATCAATGATTAACAACAAATTACAAAATGGGTAAAACGATGGGTCTTTTTTTCGTGAAATAGTTAAGAACAATCATCTATGTACTGAAAAATACAGAAAAAAATATCATTCACATTGTCGTTATCTGTACAGTTGTGCAAACTTACTAGGGAAAAAGAAAGAAGGTGATTTAGTGGCATAGACACTTAAGACTATCTTGTATCTTGAAGCAGTTATCAACCACCAAAAGAAAGGACTTACTGTTGGGTCTGTTTAATGAACATAATTTGATGTATTACAAAAGTTGTAAATATAAAAATTACTTCTTCATCATTTAGATTACATATTTAACCAATACATGGAATGGCTCTGACTCACTGATAGTTGATGAACAAAATGAGGAGTGTGGTAAAACTGTGGCAGAAAATACACTGAATATTTATATACATATATTAAGAAATGTGCTATCACTCCCAGTTTATATATATATTATATTGCACTGCAGTATACGTCCTGGATGCTGAGTGACAGAAATGGAAAATAATTTCTGATCATCTATCTATCTATCTATCTATCTATCTATCTATCTATCTATCTATCTTTTTTAGTAACAAATGTCTTTTGTTGTAACCATGTCTTAGTATACCAATTATTCATTTCAATGTCACAGAATCTGTTTAAATGTATTATTAAATGTGTAAAATTTTGATTAAGGGAAAAAACAATTCAGATTTAGAGCAACAACTCTCAAAGGCAATTGCGTATAGTGCAAGAGAGAGAGGTAGAAGAGAACATGTCTTAAAACACAGAAAAAATAATAATCTCTGATGTCTTATGGCATGCAAAGGGGTCACCATGATGACTTGATATACATATTACAAATAACTAGGAGATGCAAACTACAAGATGAAAAAATGAAGTCATAAAGTCATAGTTAACTATCTTAGTTTTATCATTTCATATTGTACACATGAATTGAGTTATCATACATTATCCCATAGATCTGTAAATTTAGCATGTATGTTTTGAAGGGATTGTCTAGAACATTAATCATTTTGGTTGAAATACACTAGATTTCACCTAAATGCATATTGCGATTGCTGTCTAGATTTTGGACATTCCCTCTCTAGATTCATTCCCTTCCATAACAGCTTTTTTTTTTTTTGCTGAATTATGCTTCCTCAACAAATCACATGCACTGAGTTACAAGTTTTATTAGCATACTAATGAAAACAAATATAGGATAGTCAAAGAATCAGTTTACCAATCTAACTTTCCAACCAAAAGTAAACTATAGATTCTCTGGGGTATACAATTAGGAAACATGAGTCATGAAGAATTAACATTTGCTATAATATTGTCAGTGAAGAAACAGTAACAAAATAGTGAGAAATGAGGAAAAAGTATATTGACAACAAACCCCAGAGCTGTGTCTCAGTACTATGTATGTACTACTGTGGTAACTTAATTTATTCCCACTTTTTATAAAAAAAGATTCTTAGCATCATTACTTAGTCTTACCTGCTTCATTTTTATTATGTTGGAACATTCTTAAAAACATAAAACATTGTGTGAATCTACAAACTCAAATGATACCAAATTGATATATTGCTCAATATTGTGTTCAACTTCATTCAACCAGAAAATAAAGTTAATACTAGTGACCTTAAATATATCAGAGGGCTCTTGGGTTCTTTGCCAATATACTGTGAAATGCACTATCACATTGAATTTGCAAAGGAAAAAGACACAATTGTTTGCCAAAGCAATACTACCCAACAATTAGTTATGGATGCTTTGGATTTCTGTGAAGGAATCTTGAATTCTCTAGGAATCATGACATGTATAAAATCATGCTCATTCTTAAAGGAATGATTTTTTTAAAATTATGCATATACGTATATATTTGTTCCTGTGTAGAGGTATATGGATGTGAATAAATTGTTCAGGAACACCAGAAGCTGTCAGGTCCTCTTAGCTGGAGTTACAAGCAGTAGTGAGACACCTGACATTGGTGGAAAAAATAAAACTCATTATTCTCTGTAAGAGCATAAGTTACTCTTAACCACTGAGTCGCCTCTGCAGCCCTCTTTAAAGAAATACAGCTCTAATAAGATGAAAATAAGTTGGTTAAGAACTTTCAAAGCATTTATTGACAAATATATAGATACATTATAACACTAGATGGGCACCAAAGAACTAGTAAAGTTCTCTACTAATTTGTTTCTAATAACCATATGCAGAGTCACCGTATGATGTCAAAATTTCAGTTAGATGACCAACTATAAAATCTAGCATGACAGATCCTGTGTCATACCTTGTTAACCAAGGTGTGCTTGCCCAACCACATTGTGCCAAAACAGGAAATAGGTAGAGTACATATAGACAGTTCCCACTCTTGTCTGTCATCAGTATTTTCTTCTAGCAGGACAAACTCCTTATTCTGCTCAGACACCAGCAGTAAGTAACGCTCCTTTATTTTAAGCTGAATCTCTTTATGCCGATGCCTTTATAACTCATCAGCAGCAAAGTTTTATAGTTAATCATTTGCATATGGATTGTTGCAGAACCCTACTGATAATTTTATTAAGAACAAATGTTTTTATTTAACCTTGTAAAGCTAAGTATACATGATTTAAGTACCTTATTTGTTATCCTGGAATAGATTTATAACAAAGATGTGGGAATGGTTTTTTTATTCTACAATCATAAATAATGACTATGGCTTTTCAAAATAGTTGTGTTAGAGGTATCTTTACTAGAACTATGATTTATGAGTGAAGTGAATTTTCTGTGCACTGATGCAAATATTAGATCTTAGATGGGACTGTAGACTTCCTCACAAATCTATCTTGGCAAAATCAACCTTATAGCACTGAACTTGAAATAAATGTGTTATTGGTGATCAACAGAAGAATATATAACTGGTTCATAATTATATTCAAGACAAGCAAAAAATAAAACATTTCATTTTTCTGATTATAGGTAAATAGACTTAAGTAGCTTGTAGGGTTTTTTTACATGTATAAAATATATGTATATTTTATATAACAAAGCAGTTTCCCTCATAGATATTTGTGTTTGGGGCAGACAAGGAATGTTTCTGGAGAATATTAAGATATGATACTACTTAATGTCAATAAAAATGGAATTCTATGACACTGGAGAAGACTGTAATCCCCAAGGGTATATATTGATGCTTTCCCCCACATGCTTAAATGATGTACTTAGCTAATTGACATATGAACCTACAGTGCCTTCCAATCTGGCAAAACTCCCGATGTTGAATCAAAAACAGTCAAGGCTATGATAAGTGTCAATCCTGAAATCTGTTTGATAATAGAGTGCACTGTGGCAATCCCGTGAGGTGAGACAGCTCATTCTATAAAAGGCAATGGTAAACTGCAGAAATGAGTGCCAGAAATTTCAAGTATTGTAGATCAGGCACAGTTCTGAATTCCAGTGCCACTGCCCAGAAGATTTAAGGATGCAGGGGTATTATTTCTTGGAAAATGAAAAGAAAAAAAAAGAATACTTTTCAAGAATTGACAAGACTGTTGTCCTTATATGACACTTGCTCTGATCGTGTCCATAATGACATTTAGCAGTTTTGTAGAATTTATATTCTGCATTGACTGCTTCATAGATCACAGAAACATGGCAATGCAAGCTAAGTAAAGATTACACATTTCATTGGAATTTAGAAAATACTCAGGAGAATATGACTAGTTACCATGTGATTCTTTCTGTATTGCGTTCACCCCCACATACCTCTGCTGGGGTTTGATTGACGTGTTTCCTTGTAATCTTATAAAGCACCTCAGTCTCTGTCTCTCAGAGCTTAGGGCTTTAAAGCCACAGAGATGTTGCTTACATTTCAGCTGTGTTACTGAATTCTCATGACACCTCAGCATTAAATCTCTAATACTGAGTTTGCTCATGTGTAAGTGGGATATTGAGTCACAGTATCTGCCTACTAGGTTTTTATGAGTTTTAAAGGAAGCTTATAGAGAGTCATGTAACAAGTGACATCAAACATAGTCTATGTTGTTTTGTGTGCCTAGATTAGGGTAAAGGGTGCTTTGGAAAGTTCCATGAAAATTATCTATTTATGAACTGTATCTTATCTACATAGACCTTTATTCATTGTAGAGTAAGGAAAACTTTTCTCACTCATTAGGAGAAATCATTAAAAGCAAGCTGTAGGTGCTGGCAATTTGTCTCAGTAGAGTGTGCACTTGCTATGCAAACATGGGTGCCGGACTTAAATCACTAGACTCCATTTAAAAGCCAGATGGTGTGGCCACATGCTAAAAGTTTCAGTGCAGGCCGAAGGCATAGACGGAGAATACCCAGAGCAAGCTGTGTAGCCAGACTAACTGAGCCAGTGAGCTCTGGGACCCCTGACAGATCCCATCTCAACTTAGAAGATAGAGAGCATTTAAGGACTCCCAATGTCTGAACATGCATGCTTATACAAATACTTGCATACTGGCACACATTCGTGTGTGTGTGTGTGTGTGTGTGTGTGTGTGTATGTGTTTTACTTAATACCTTTAATAAGAGAATGCATTCCAAATTACTTAAATTGTTTTCCCTATTTTTGAACATGGCATTGATTTATCATACATTTACCATTATATATAAAATACGATGATGAGAGTTTAAGGTTTTCAGGTTCAGTCTTGGCATTATTGATCAAACTTTGATAGCAAATGTAAAATGTATTAAGACACGAAGGCCATCGACTTAACAACAACGATAGACTTGTGTTTGGTAATGTACAGATGTCTCAGCACTTGAGACTGTCAGGCAAACTTGGTAGTTTGAAGTTATACTGGGCCAGATAGTGACATTTTTTTTTCTCAAAAAGAAAACAAAATAAAAACTTTGAATGAATGAATAACAGACACCATATAATGGAGGAGGCCGATCTGAAAATATCCACCAAGGGTTAATCATGTCATAGTAGTGCCCTGTCAAGGTGATAGGTGGGAGCTTTTGCTACTCTTGAAAGGACAGAGGAAGAATTCCTAAATTCCTAGATTCTCACGAGAGGACCTACATGAATTAGTGTGTGACAGAGGGAGGAGAAGCTAATTAGAGCGATCACAGGTCCTGCTTCGCATAGGCTCTTTGGTTTGTTCCTTACTGCATGGTGGTGGAGGGCAGCAGGCCTCTTGAGCTGATTTTATTATCATTTTGATGATAGTATGTCCTCCTTGCTATATTGATAGTAAATCTGGGGTATGGAGCCCATTACTTCCTCCATATATTCTGTATTACTCAGAACCCCATGTACTAAACATGATAATGTGGGTCTTTTTCTCTTCTTTGTTTTCTAGACATGACATCATTCCCATTGTTGTTGTTCCTGGCTGCTATGCTGACCCCATCCCTTCTTCAATATAACTATGCGGTATGGGTAAGGTTTAATATCCTCTCAGAACAGTTTAGGCAACTATGAAGGCTAGGAAGCTATCAGACCACTCTTCAAAACTATAAAAGGCCAGAGTGTAAAGTAAGTCTCAAAGTACTCATTGATAGTTTAGAGCAGTTGACACTATTTTAAAACTATGTCAAATGACCTTGTAGCCCTAAGTACAAGTTAATATTAAACAGAGGTTAAGTTCATGGTACACATGAGTGAAACAGGCATACATTTATCACACAAAGTAGATATCAAAGATAGGGCTGGATGCAAATATAATACATTTTGATTCAATGTCACTTAAATTGTATTTTTGTTATAGTTTTTAAGTAGAAATATTGATATTAATTTAAAATATTTTTTTCTTTTTAACATGTTCAAGAAATTGAAATTACACATGATATTTGGGTTATATTTGTATTGGAATTTTCATGTCTGTGGATTTATTTCTTAAATTTTCTGTTCTATGAGCTGTTATTATTTTCTTTAATCCATTTCAATGTGGTCCTCATAGACAAGTGATATTATATTCAAATTAGCATGGCTTCATCTTATTCTTTTCTGTATGTAACTTTCATAAATACTGTTTGAGAAAATGATAACTACATTTACAATTTTAAAAGAATGCTAGAATTGAGATGGTGATAATGCTTAGCAACACTTGTTTAGAATGCACAAGTCCCTGGGTTTGATCCTCGCAATACACACACACACACACACACACACACACACAAACACACACCAGAGATGGTAAGTATGTCTACTATGCAAACAATAAGTATGTACATGAGGCAAATAGTAATTATTTATAATATGTTCTTATGCTTAGGTAATCCCAGATGAGGTTCAGTCATTTTCTTTCATGATTGAGTGTGTAGTGCCAGCAAAGTTACTCTCCTTTTGGTTAGAAAGCTACTAAAATTAGGAGGATTGGGCATTGCTATAGCCTTCATACACTTCTTCAGAACCTCTGCACTGGAGACTATTAGAATCCCTCAAGAGCAGGGAGTGTCAGTAACTGGTTAAACCTGTTTTCGAATATAAGTTACATGTCTTTTTTTTTTTTTTACAATAATCAAATTAGCAATCTTGAAACTATTTGTTTTCTAGTGTTCTTTCAAGCTGTTGGCATTCCCAGTTTCTTGCTTTAAAATAATTGCATTTTATGGCACTTTTGAATCATCTATTCTCCTCCCCCTTCTCTCTCCCTCTCTCTTTGGTCTACTGGTACTTCTTTATAAATTGTCCAGATCCAAATAGCAGAGATATTCAGAGTCCTCTTTTATGAATGAAGGCTTCTTTGAGAGCTGCCATGAAGAACTGATTCCTCTCCAGGTGTCACTTACTGTTGTTCTTCTTGGCTTTGCTTTTTGGTGTTGTAATTATTAGGTCCTATCACCAATCCAATATAAACCCTCTAACATTTTATTCTCACATTTCAATGTTTCTAGTATGTTTTTATTTTTAATCTGTACCACTGCCTGTTAAGAAATATAAGCACACTATTGTCTGGTGGAATTTTTATCTTCCACGGAAGGTAGGATAACAAGCAGAAAATAATAATGACTTTCTTAGAAGCTATATATTTTGTCTTTAGAAATGAAACTTTAAGTAGGTTTTCAGGTTAAAATGGAATATTTGGGGGAAGGGGCTGGAGAGGTGGTGTGGTGGATAAAAGCATTTCCTACTCTTGCAGACGACCATTTGGTTTCCAGCATCGACCTGAGGTTACTTACACCCACCTTAACGTCAATTCCCGGGAATCTAGTATTCTCTTCAGACCTCCACTTGCATTGCAGTCATCTACATACACTCGAAAACAAACATGTATGCGCCATTAAAATATATGTATTAGAAAATGATGCCATTCCCTTAATAAATAAGCATCTGGGGATATTGTTACATTGCATTAAATAAAACGTGAGAATTTTCACTCAACAACTTTAACATGAACATCCTTTCTGCCTTACAGAGCAGGGGCTGTGAGAGATCTCCGAGCACGAGGCTCTCATTAGGGTCTTCAGAACATAAAATAGTAGGGAGAGATGGACATGTAGCAGACACTGGCAATGCAGTGTGGCTAGATCCATAGTGCAACATCTGCAGAGTTTTGTGTGAGTAAGTACTGTAGGGAAGAGAAACAACTTCTCCCAGCAGGAAGATAAAATGTATGTGAGGCTCTGTCCATCAATAATTATGCTGTAATATCTTATTCTTCCCTATAAAACAGTACATTTTGGAGTATGTTTCTACAAAAAAAAATGGCTCTTACATCTCTGTCAACTCAAATAATATCATTACATCCTCCTGTCCCGCATAGACACAAAAATGTAAATTTAAATATCAGCTTCTGAGTTAACTTAGCTGGCTTATTTCTGTTCACTGAAGAGTAAAGTTAGAAATATTCAACTGTTTTCAGGAACTCATTGTCTCCAAATTGACATGGATATTAGATAAACCTGTCTTGAGAATGAGTACAAAAACCTGTCACATATAAAATTCTCTTATTGTAATAAAATGTTGAATGCACACGTGTACTAGGTCTGATCCTTCAAATTATCTCATCAGCATCCAAACTCCTGGTTAGATGGCTATTGCTTACTAAGATCTATAATCTATTCTGTATCTTCTTCTTAACACTTCATTGCTATAATATAATTGAGTCTGAATGAGTTAAGTTTCTCTACTGTGTATGGCTATCATTAAAGCTCTCTCTTAAGTCAAAATTGACATTTGTAGCTATCCTCAGAAAAGTTTTTACTTTGACATGTCACGAATTCATTTATAGTCTCAAAATTTCTGTTTAAATTGTTTCTTATGAAAATGTCATAGATTCTCTTAACATTAATTATCAAGGTTTAATGGCTAACATTTTCACGGGTCCTTTAACAAAGACCTTCATTTATCTTATTTAACTTATTCACCTTTTTGTGCAACTTTAACAGACACTAACAGACTTTATTTTTATTTCTCTTTAGAATCAAGGCTTTGAGGATTTGTCAACCGATAGAGAGTCAATCCAAGAAGAGATTGTAAATAAACACAATGAACTGAGACAAATGGTTGATCCACCTGCAAGTGACTTACTGGAGATGGTGAGGGCTCCCAACAGGACACTGCATCTGGAGAGCTATGTTTGGAGCCTGCAGATAGCACTTGGCTTCTCCTGTGTGCTTCAGGAGGGTCTGCCTCTATTCTAGCATCTCTTTTTAACAAAAACAAAAGTATTCATTGCTTTGTTTATGAGCATGTTTACGTGTGTGTGTGTGTGTGTGTGTGTGTGTGTGTGAGAGAGAGAGAGAGAGAGAGATAGAGAGAGAGAGAGAGAGCATCCACGTAGAGATTGAACTTAGTTTGTATCTTCAGCCGTGCTATGATCAGAGTAGAATTTACTAAGTTTCTTTTATCACAGTAACTTATTGATATTATGGAGCTACAACAATTATAGTAACAGAGTTCAAAATCAAATCTTTTGACTTTGGTCTGTAGTGAAAATCCACTATGTTATTTTGGTAGATGTTCTTCTCTCTCTTAATCTCGGGACAGAACATCTCTCCTTTAAGGTTCAATGACCTTTTATCTAAATGGTCTACAGTTCTGGATTAAGAACCAAAGTCCACAAGTCTCTTTAATTCATTCAATGAGGGAAAAGAATGAAACTAGGATTTATGAGGCACCAAATGGTTAGTGCTACTCATAGTACAGTAAGCACTCAAAGTCTTTAAGGGAGCCTGTTGTAATTTCAGCAAGGCATCAGACCTTAAATATTTTAGTATTTTTGATGACCTTGGGAAGACAGACTACTTGGATTTATTTGGTACAGAAAGGGTCACATAAAAGTGGAAGTAACTTTGGACATAGATTATGAAACTACCAAGAAGATCAAGAGAGGGTAGCAATGGACTATAGATGATATAGAAAGGAGAACTAAATAGAGCATGTGTGACATCAAAGGAAGGTTATGGGTGGGAGGGCATGAATGAGAGGATAAGCAGGATCAGGAAGACGGGGGAGGAAAATATGCAAAAATAAACTTATTTATCAATGTTGTAATGAGAGTTGGTAATATATATGCTACCATAAAAATTCAGATATATCCAACATTATATATTGATTATGATGAAAGTCAGAGGGTGCCTACCTTTTTGTAATGATAAAAGCACTCATATCAGCCTGTCTGCAAAGATCATGTGACTTTGAGGTCTGAGTTTTCACATGGCTTTTTTCTTTCCTTTTCCTCTTAGGAATGGGACAATGAAGCCAAAGAAAATGCACAGGCGTGGGCAAACAAGTGCGGTTATCAACATAGTCCTCAAGAATCCAGAAATATCGAAAGTATGTATACTCAAAATACTTATAAATAAATAGAGAATAAACACAGGAAAGCCCATTTTATGATATCATGCTAAAAAATACCTTTGTAAATAAATGCTTATTCTGACACTGCCTTTTAAAAAAGTTAAGTATCTCTGCCTTTTAAAAACGTTAAGTATTTCTGCCTTTTAAAAAAAAGTTAAGTATCTCTGAAAGGCTCCATTCTGTGCTTGTTGGATGCTTGATATTATACACAAACTGTCTTTCATGATGCCAGTTTTGCTCCTTGTGACCAGATCACAAGTGAAACAAGGTCTGGATCATTGCTTTCTCTGTTTTGAAGACTCAATCTGAAGTCTAGATGAAAATAATCACTAATTAACATCTTATAAAGGAAATTCAAAACTAGAATCTCTTATTTCCCTCTTTTTAAAATTATGTGCAAGTGTGTCTCTGTGTATTTATACACATGTGCACGTATGTAAGAGCGCTTCTAGAGGCCAGAAGAAGGCGTTAGATCCTCTGACGCTTACAGGCCACAGCTGGCTGCAGTGTTGCTGTCGTAATGGTTGTAAGTTATCCAGTGTGGATGCTATGAGTTGGGTTCAAGTCTCCTGAAATAGTAAGGTATGCTCTACATGCGCAGTCATTTTCCCTGGCCTCTGAAATCATAATTTCCATATTTTAACCCAGTATCTTATCTGTGCACTCTGAATACCAGAAAGATATATTATGTTAAATTAAAAATAAACTATGAAACATAATCTTCACATAAGGAAGTGTAAAATGATGACAAAATAAAATAAATGGGTAATGAGATAAAATATTTCTTGAAACATTAAAAATGATTACCTTTTTCTCCAAATTGAACCTAGTGAATTAATCACCTCTTTTCAAGGTTTTACCTCTTAGATATTCTTAATTTAATAACGCAATGATTAAAATTTTATTTAAAAGACTACAATATTCAGTTAAAGTTTAGAGTAAATATTTATTTACAGAGCTTGGTTAAAACACTAAACTATTTTAGGGTTAAAGATATTTTCTCCCATTCTCTGAAGAAAATATGGCCTAGAAATTTTAATTTTCTAGTTAATACATGACCTATAAACTGTAAAAATATAGTCCCTTCTGTTTTTGTTTGCTTTGTAGTTGTAGTTTTGAAAGAATGACTGCAAAGAATGCTCACACAGAACAATAATCCTAAATATGTAAAATGCTTATATAAAAATCTCTAGCTAGTATGATGGAGGAGTGTCTATGTTTTACTTTCATTGGTTAATAAAGAAACTGCCTTGGCCCCTTTAATAGGATAGAAAATTAGGTAGGCAGAGTAGACAGAACAGAATTCTGGGAGAGAGAAGGCAGACGCTTCAGGCAGTCGCCATAGTCAGTCGCCATGCCTCTTCTCTCCGAGATGGACGCAGGCTAAGATCTCTCCTGGTAAGCGACCACCTCGTGGTGCTACATGGATTACTAAATATGGGTTAATTAGCCAATAAGAGGCTGAAACTAATGGGCCAGGCAGTATTTAAAAGAATACAGTTTCCGTGTAAATATTTTGGGTAAAGCTAGCCGGGTGGTGGGACGCAGCCCCTCTGCTCCTTCTACACTAGTACAGGAGAGAAATGGAAGGAACTAGTCTTTGTCTTCTCTATGACTGCAAATTTACATTTATTTTACATGAGGCTCACTCACATGTGTGTGCACACGCACATGTATGGAGAATTTAAGGTGTGAATAAATGAGATCAAAGAGAGAATTTACTGACGAAAAGAATTTTCTAATTAGTACCTATGGTGTTCAGCACAAACATGTTGATATCTCTGGCTACTGTTCAGGCGAAGGTGGTTCACTAGGTCTGAATCATGCTTGTTGTTGTTCAAAAGGAACTGCAGACAATGTCTTTAAAGAACATGGATTCCATTTGTGTGTGTGTGTGTGTGTGTGTTCTCCCCTTTTTTCTCTATTGCTGTCTTCATGAGTGGCCGATTTTTTTCCCACAGACTTAAGATGTGGTGAAAATATCTTCATGGCATCTTACCCAGCATCATGGTCTCAGGCCATCCAAAGCTGGTATGATGAATCCAATGATTTTAAATTTGGTTCAGGGCCAACAACACCGGGTACAGCAATTGGACATTATACTCAGGTAAGAAATGGTACTTTCTATTAGTGCTAGGCAAGGGAAAAATTTAATGACTTGATTGATTTCAAGGCAGAATTTCAGTGCAGAGAATTTTTTTGAGAATCTTTTTGAGAGAGGGTCTCACTATGTAGCTCTGGCTGACTCTGCACTTTCTATCTTCCTATTAGTCTCCCAGTTTCAGGGGGCATAGGGAGAATGCACACCAGCCACATACCCTTGGGAAAGATCTTGTGTGGTTGCTAATACACTGGTCTTGACAGTCATTAGCTATTGGAACTGCCATCTTTCAATGGTTTATCAAACCCAATTTTTTGACTCCAGCTCCCAAACAAAGGTAATGCCCTGTGTTCTAAGGCACTTATACAGACTTTGGCAAGGCTGTGCATCAGCTCCATATGGCTCCCAAGGGAAAAGGGGAAATGTATATCCTGGAGTTTTGTTACCAGAAACCCTGCCAAGTGGCTTCCTGCTGGACCTACAGGCTCAGGCCCTGGGCCCTTTCCTATCACATAAAGTGGCTCTGTAAGCAAGAATTACGAGACTGTGTCTCTATCCTGTCCACTCTCAAAAAAGGTCTGTCAAACCTAGGAGAGAAGGTGATGTGGTGATCCTGCTTGGCTGGATGGAGAAAATATCCAGATGTGGTATAGGCAGGGGCAACTCCAAATTCGTGGCCTAATCAGATCCTGTAGGCTGAGAGACATGAGCTGAAACAGTTTCAAAATGGAGCCAGGAAATCCAAGAACACAACTCTACATAGGAGCACCCACCATACACATCTAGGGAATATTTATTGTTACTGCATAGTAGGCTTCCACCAGGCTCGAACCAGCAAGGTTTGCAAAGCCATCCACTATTCCTGCCCGCACAGAAATGAAGATACTCATGGCCACAGCTTAGCAACAAACTAGACAACCTCTTTTGTGAAGCTGGGAGGAAGTTCTAGTTCATCTCTCAAGGTCAACTCTCTATGGGCACAGGACACTTGTTTTTGGAAAACACTTCAGTGTACGTATCTTGAAGGTAGTCAGCAACAGCATTATGGTTAATTTGATATCTGACCAGGAATTGACCTGATATCCAGGTTACCCTCTTGCTGTCTATGTTCATAAACCTGAATGGTTGGAAGCAGTGTCAGAGAAATTCCACATTATACCAAGGTCCTCCTGGTGCCTGTAGATTCGTTGATTCCTTTCTTTGTTCCACGAAGCTTCCTGTCCTCAGCCCAGCCATCTGCATCCTCAATATCTTGGAAACTGTCAAAGATGTTAAAGAACAGCTTCTCTGAGAAGGAGCTGAAGCTAATGTCAGCCTCCATAAATTCCACTGGGTGCTTCCATTTAATTTTGCCAGACTAGCTGACCAACGTCAGCCCGTTAAGGCTGTTTTAACATCTGTAGATTGATTCGATAATTTAAATATGCCCGTAAGGATTCTAGAAACGAAGTAGAACATCAGTGCTTAAATTTTCTATTTTCTATTTGTTTTTCTACATTATTTTCCTCTATGATGTGTGCCGTGTCTTCGTCTCTGGGTATATAGCTAGTTTGGAATTCCTCTCACCAAATTGGATGTGGAGTTGCTGAGTGCCCTAACCACCCACTGAGATACTACTATGTCTGCCACTATTGTCCCCCGTGAGTATCCACTTCAATTTAATATTTTTTAATGATCATAGTTTCAAAACAAATTAAAAATATATTTTACACATGAGAAGGAAATGAACCTTAAATATTCTTTAGAGTTGAAACTTATTTAACTGTACCTTTGAAATGTACAACTCATCTGCTTTATAAATCACACTCAGAAGCTTTTTTTTCCTTTAAAAATGATTTCTCTTCCCTCCTTGATTGATGCTTCCTAAACACATACTATAGGGATTATGAAGCTCATATTTTCAGTTTGTGCCATGTTTGGAGGCTAAAAAGCGAACTTTTAATATGAGACTAGGGGTGAGCATGGGTGAATGACGCAGATTAGTGATGTGGGCCTTCTAATTAAGCTGATCCTACTCCTGATTATGTAAGTTGTCATATCACCTTTTTAAAATTTAGCTGCTGAGCAGCAGTAGTGTGTCACGCCTTTAGTCCCAGCACTTGGTGGGCAGAGGCAGTCCGATCTCTGTGAATCCAAGACCAGTCAGGGCAACACGGAGACCCCTTTTCTGAAAAATCCAAAAAAGAAAAAAATTAATTTATTGCTTTTGTTTTTGAGAATTTCATATAGGAGTACTATATTTCCATCATGCCCACACTTCAAATCCTCCTTCAAATCTTCCTCTCCTCTCCTCCACACTTTCTCTAAAAGTCATGATTTCATCTGCATGTACACACACACACACACACACACACACACACACACACACACAATATCACCAAGTCCATTTACAGTTGCTTTTATGTGCAAGTGTTTAGGGTTGACAACTTGGGACTGGATACCCTATCAAGAGTCTCCTCCCTGAAGAAAACTCAATCTTTCTTTCTATATAGCCTTTGGCTGTCACCCTTGGTTGCCTCCCTGAACTTGAAAATAAGAGTCTATTGCTAAAAACATCATCAATTTTCAGACACAGGAGTTGAAAGCATCCAGCTGGAATTCACCTGGAAGTTTCCTTCCTGCAGACTAGCTATCATAGTATTAGATGGTGCTATGTAAGCTGCCAAGGGAAAAAATTACAAAGAGTGTTATCTTTTTGCAAAATCGTAATAATGACTAGCCTAGTTGTTATTTTTCCAATCTTAATTTTTTGTTTACGCATGTGCACAGTACCCCACAAATACCAGAAAAGTGCATTGAATCCCATACACCTGAAGTTAAAGGTGATTATGACCTACTTGATATGGTTAAGAAGCTCCCGCAACAGTTGGGGATCAAACTTGAGTCCTCCAAAGGAACAGCAAAATTTCTTAACCACTGAACCTTCTTTCCAGCCCCATGTTGCTTCCTTCTACCTGTAAGAATTTATTAAATCTTAGACTTCAAAGGCTCTTTCAGAAGTCTTTAATATATTTCCAACAGTTAAGAAAGCTAAAATATTAATTCTTTTCTCCTCAGAATTTACTAAAAATTCTGAAAATCATGTTCAGTAGAACTTAATTTTCAAGACAGAAATTCACTTCCCTTCTGTGACAGATGTTTGAGCTCTTTAAAAAATTCCCACAAAAAAACAAATATATGTTTATAATCTGTATGCTAACCTAATTTTTCTTAATTAGCTGGGCGGTGGTGGCTCATACCTTTAATCCCAGCACTCGTGAGGCAGAAGCAGGCGGATCTCTGTGAATTCGAGGCCAGCCTGGTCTACAGAGCTAGTTCCAGGAAAGGCTCCAAAACTACAGAGAAACCCTGTCTCGACAAACCAAAAAAATTTTTTTTAAAAAAAATTACATCTGCATGTATGTTTGTCCTTGTGTGATATGTGCCCATAGGTGCAGATGCCTGTGGAGACCAGAGGCATCAAATCCCCTGGAACTGCATTACAAACAGGTGTACATCACCTGAAGTGGGTGCTGGGAACCAAACCCGAGTCTTCTAAAAGAGGAATGTGCTGTCTTAACTGCCGAGACATCTCTCTGCGTCTATTTGTATCTTCTCAATCCAAGAAACGTACATCACATGCACCTGAGAATCTTTTCAAACCAAGCCTTTTAAGCGATTCATTTCTCCTCTGTCTGTGGGTGACACAGAAGGTGTGGCATCTCAGTTGGAAAGGAGAGTCATCAAAGAATTTTCAAGAATGTTTCTATTGGCATTAAGGAAAATACAAAGAAGGCGTTGCACTCTATCCAGCTGTCTGGTCAAATGAGAGGCACCTGGAATCTGGCACCTAGAAGGATAAGATGAATAATGAAGAGAAGCACGTGCCAAAGGTGTACAATACTTTATGACTTTTCATTTTTAAGATTGCTCAAACACATGGAGCAATATATAGAAGAGAGGTTCTGCTGCAAATACTTGGAGAATGCATGCACACCCCTGCCACCCATAGTGCAATGGCGAATCTGACTTCTCTATTTTCATACGCCAGTGAGTGATGATCCTTCCGAGGCACAGGGTGGTCACTATCAGAGTACTGCACTTTTAAGATGGTTTTTTATAAAGTGTTTTTCTAATTAACATTCTCAGTTTTTATAAGCATAAAAGTCTCATACTCACCCACATTCTACCCCCAGAAAACACCAAACTTTCCTATGCTTAAATTCTTGAACCTCACCACATCATCATGGGGACCTCTCCCGTACTGTAGGAATCAGGAATAATAGCATTTTTCTAACTGACTCTATAGGAAGCATCTTTTATACCTAAGCAGCATCCTGTGCTCCAGTGTCTTAGGAATTTTCCAGGTTCATGAGGAAACGAGGAGGATGTTTCTACATTAAAATGTTTCTAAACCTTTAGATTCTTATTTATCATATTTCCATTGCTCAGGTTAATAGAACATGGTTGAAGAGTGAAGGCATTAATTATCCCTTTATTTCACATCTATATCTGAATACTCTTAGAAAATGTTAGATTTTTATATGGCATAGCTAAAGCTTTTAATAGCAACCCCGATATCTATATGTTCATGTGTATGGATACATGCATATGTGTGATATATGCAAGCATTAGAGTATACGGAGAAAAATTAAAAATATTTTATATTTTGCTTTTCAATTTCAGCGGTAATTTTCTGAACAGGATATACACCCCTTACACGGTAGGAGAACCATGTGCCAGTTGTCCTAATCACTGTAACGCTGGACTGTGCAGTAAGTGTTATTAATATACAAATATAACAACATAAAATGACAACCTGTTTTAGATTTCATAGCATGGCCTTATGTTCAAGAGGCAAAAATGTACTTAATATAATTTATTTGAATTACAAATTTTCCTTTGTTTATGGTGTGTGTACTTTTGCCATTGAAAAACGTGATACTTTATGAAGTCTAAAGAAACATCTAAAACCAGTGCATACTTGTATCAGTATTGGTATTATTGCTATTGGAGTCTAGAGAAATATTTCTGTGAATGTAATTCAATAAAATTTAAAGTGAATTTTCTTATTCTCTAGGTTAATAAGATCTTAAGTTTAGCACTTTTAGAAGAGAAAGCAATACAAATCTAAGTAGTTGAGGTAATAGAACACAGGTCAGGCCAGAGAAAGAAGACAGATACTACAATTCTTTGTCTACCAAGAAACTTAACACAAAAAATTCGTAAGGTCCTCCAGAGCATCATTTGAATTTTGTGTTACATTTTTATTTATTTGTGAATGTGTACTTATTTCTCTCTGTAGATGTATAGGAACATGCATGTATGCCATGGCATCTGTGTGTGATTGTGTGTTTAGTCAAAGGACAGCTTAGGTAAATTGCTTCTCTTCTTCAATGATATAGATTCAGAACTAGTCATTTTTGTGTTATTAGTGCCAATGTTATGAAAACGGGTTACAGAGAGAGGAAGTAGGTATAATAGTAATACATTTCACTATTTTCACATAAAGAGGTTACTTGACACAGTGGCTTTAGAACATATTAAAATGCTTTGCTGAAAATATAGAGTTCAAATATTAGCTGGATTTAAGTTTAAAAATTACTTGCATAATGACTGACATTTTAAATAATGAGTTTCTTTTTAAAATATTTCTCTATTTCGTGTTTATAAATATTTGTGTGTACATGTGTGTATATATTTATGTATACTTCATTTGGGCCCCATGACTATGAAGGACAGAAGAGGACACTTGGTTCCACGGAGCTGAAATTACAGGTGGCCGTAAGCCACCATGTAGATGCTGAAAATCAAAACCAGTTTCTCTGCAAAAAGAACAAAGACTCTTAATTGCTGAGTTATTTTTTTTTCAACGCTCAATAGCTCAGCTCCTCGAAGCTAGTTTTCTTAAGCCTTTTTTGAGTGAAGAAATATATCAGCTCTACTAAAAGACATCTCACAAAGCCTCGGTTTAATGGAAATTCATCCATTTACTCAATTCCCTTCTCCACATTCATGTTCTACTTTGTCACTGTTGGTAGAGGAGAATAATAACAAAGCAATGAATATCTCTATTCCTTTTTTCAGCAAACAGGTGTTACTACGAAGATAAGTATTCTAACTGTCCGTCTTTGAAAGCATCGCTAACCTGTAAACATGCACTGACTAAAGAAAACTGCAAAGCTGCATGCAACTGTGAAGACAAAATTCATTAAATTTCTGGTGCACGAGACCAGGGCCATGTGCAGGAAGACCACCTCCCCAGCTTAGGCTTGTCACAGTCCGCCAGAAAATTCTAGGTATAAGTACACTCAAATGATCCCAAACAGTAAAGATTCATTTTTTCTATATTGTCTCATTTAGCAGAAATAATTTATAACCAAATATTTTAAAGTAACAAAATCAGTAATATCTTTGGAACTTGACCTCTGAATTCCATTCCAAAGAATTTAAGGAGTTGACTCAAACCCAAGATTATATGTAGTTTGTCTTTATGGCTAAGGTCACTAAAACTCTGTCTTGAGAACAATAATCAGGTTCCCAGTACCTGATTATATACTTCCACCAATAGCATATACTTCCACCATAGCTTTCAGTCACCTTTCCTAGCTCTACCTAGCTATCTCCAAAAACAAATGCGCATTAGCTCTCTTTGATTTCTTCTCAGTATTTACCCCTCTTCACATTCTTCAGAATTAGTGTTTCAAATTCTAAACTTTAATTTGCATTTTAATTGTTGGGTATTTCAAGTACCCTTTTAAAATGTAACTTTATGAACAGAATTTGCTTTTAGAAATAACTCCATTGACCTTGGTTTCTTTTTTAAAATTAAATAAATCTTAATATTTGCATATTAATCCCTCACAGTTGTTTGAATTGGTGATTTGGGGTTTATTTATTTCAGTATGGTACTACAATATTTATGATACCGCTTACTTAATTTTTACTTACATTAAGGTTCTTAGCCTTCCCAAGAGTTGACTAATAGGTACACACCTCAGTTGATAATCAATAATGGAGTCCACTTGACAAATACTTCTGACCCTACCCTGGCGTACCATGTCCAACCTTCAGACTTAGCTCAGATCATACGTCCTCTATACCCACACAGACTGATGAGTCCCATGGACCCCAGATGACCTGCATAATCACAACCTTAAGACATCCTGTGCACTGGGACAACTCGGAGGTACCCTAGAATCTAACATTAGACATAAATCCAATGAAAGAAATCTACATTCCCTGTTCTCATTGCAAAATCATAATATATACAGTTCCAACAGAATGTCCCTGCCACGCCAAATCCACTAGTTTTGCAGAAATGTTTTAAAATGAGAATGAACATCAGGACCCAAAAAGTCTTTTGAAACATAAAATTTTATCAAGGAATTTGAAGAGCTCAAAGAAGAGATTAACAAATATCGCAAGTAGAATAAAGAAAGTAGTGCCTGAGTTATGTCTAATATATATACATATACATATACACATACACATACATATACACACACATATTGAAAATAAAATTACGAAAACAATTCAGAATTTGAAAACTATGTTCAGGAAGAGAAAGAAACATTAAAGGGAATTCCAGGTGAAAAAAGATAGAATTTAAAAACTAGCCTAAACTCAGGGGAAGAATAAGCAGAATGTATGAAGAAGATGATAGAATACCGTACTTAAAGAAAGACAGACGAATTGGGCTATACAAGCAAATAATGTAAAAAATTAAACAGGCACATACAGGAAAGGAACTTGCAAAATTGTGGTGTACCATGGAAACACCAAATCTTGGACTTGGAGACACAGAAGAAGAAGACTAGTTCTTTTCACTTTCAGTTATTCAGATAGTTTTTCTGGAAACAATAGTCTAGGTTGGCATTCATTGTCTTTTAGAATGTGAAATACATTGCGGCCTGCTCTTCTGACTTTATAGTTTCCATTGAGAAATTACCTATTAACGTTATAGGCTTTCTTTTGGATTTGACCTGTGGTTTTAATTTTGTAGTTATCAGGCTTCTCACTTTGTTCTACGTATTTAGTATTTTAAATATAATATTTTGCGATTGTCTCTATTTTGGTCTTGTCTGTTCGGGGTTTTCTGTGCTTCTGCTGTCTGTTTGAATGTGATTGTTCTCAACTTGGGGAAACTTTTCCATGGTCTTGTTGGAAATATGATCTACACCATCCAACTGGAATTATTCTTCTTTTCCTCACCCAACCTCCCACCAAGTCCATTCCACGTGCTGTCCACTTGCTTTCTCTTAAACAATAAAATAAGTACAATAAATCCTTTCAGATCAGGCTCCTTTTAGAATAGATTGCTCTGTACTTAAGATCTAGAAAACTTCACACTCAGTGTATGTTTAAGTCACTCTGATGAATGCTTAAATCCCTCATTTTTTTTGTGTGATTTGAGTCAGTGTTTTGAAAATGCTTTCAATTTTCAAATGATCAAAGCCCCCATTGTGTCTATATTTTAAATAAGTCTTTTATTAAAGCATAAACAATAACAATTCGTTAATAATATATATATATATATTCTTCTTTAAATGTACTACTGGAAATAAAGACACAGGTTAAGACTAGTCCAGTAGCAGGAGGTGACAAAAATGTAAGGATTTTTTATTATAAAAGAAGTTAACGCATTGTCAGAACAAAAATAGAACAAAGGCAGATAGTTGAGAGCATTGGCATAAATAAATTTTATAGTTTAAAGAAGGAATAGTAATTGATCCTTCATATAAAAAATTAAAGATTTCATGTGACTATAAGATATTTGAATAAATATGCACACCAAAAAGTCAGAAAATAAAAATTAGAATTTGAATATCAATAGTTGAAGAAATTAGAGTAGCTAACATTTCACCACATGTTATTCCTTTTAGAGCCTTGGATCTTCCAATGTGGATTGTGTTACCTGACATTCCTGACACATACACTTTATCTTCAGAATGAATATTCCATTTCCTGGTTAACTGAATATAATTCTGATAATATTATATTACATACAAGATGCTGTAAATTCCAGCAAAAGTGTTTAGAAACTATCAACATTCTAGACAAACAGGATACAAAGTTACCTTAGAAATAGTAGTAGACTTTCCACATAGCCATAACAAACATACGAAGTAAGAGATATGGGAACACCCTCATTCACAATAACCTCAAAGACAAGTAGAAAAATTCTACGAGAAAACTAAGAAAGTGAAAGATCTTGACAATGAAAACTTTAAATCTCTAAAAGAGATGGGGGAAGACATAAGAATATGGAAATAACCCTCCCACACACATTCATGGATATATAGAATTAATATCATGAAAGTGATCATTCTACTTAAAGCAATTTACAGATTCAAAGGAATCCCAATCAAAATCTACATAACCGTGATAGAAACAGAAAAAATGAGCTTCCAAAAATTCATGTGGAAACTCCAAAGACCACAGACAGCTTAAACAGTCCTGAACAAAAAGAGCAACCTAGAGAGATCTCATACCAATTTCTCTACTCAAACAGTCTCATATACATGCTTTTAAATTTTGTTCTTATTTATTTTTATTTTCGGTAGAAAATTTCAACTCAAGAAACACATATTTTCTCTTGATTTCTAAATAATACAAGGTGTAAGCCAAAGAAAGAAGACAGGAAGAGGAGAGAGAGAGAGAGAAAGAGAGAGAGAGAGAGAGAGAGAGAGAGAGAGAGAGAGAGAGAGAGAGAGAGAGAGAGAGAGAGAGAGAGAGAGAGAGAGAGAGAGAGGACAATAACATAACTCCTGAATTCTTCAAGAAATGCGATGTTCTCTTTGCTAGGATCCTATGATTTCTGCAGAAGGCAGCAAACATTCTTTTACAGAAGTCTAAAAATAAATAATTTTAAAAGTCTATGGTAAGAAAAATGTATGATTCCCACACTAAACAAGAATATTTCACCATGCCTAACACCAAGCTATGACCACAGCAGAAATATTTACCAAGGACAGAAGACCTATCTTATGCCACCTTGAATTAAAAGAAAAAAAGTACCTTGCTTTCAAATCTTCATCATTTTCATTACTGAGGATTTTATTCTCAGTAATATAATTGGAGATAGGATCTGGGGAAGGGTTATATGCTTGTTTATGCTTTTTTTATTTTTTTAAGAATAAAATGAATTTGAAAAGAGTGTGAAAACAAGAACCAGGAGGGAAAAAAATCTGGCCTTCTGGGACTTCTTTGAAAGCTTTTTAATTTCCCATCTAGCGCCCAGCTCTCTGTTTCATTGTTTAGTATTCTAGGATGGCAGTTTGAGTCTGTACCCGGCAAAATTTTCCAAATCAAGATAGACAGAATCGTGAACCAATCACAGAGCTGAATTTCCTTTCAAAACCTATCACTGGCTGTTGTGCAGGAGCCTTAGAACTCAGAGAGAAGAGGCGGGGCCAAGACTCAAACGTTAAAACTCCTCACCACCAAGCCAGCCTCCTAGCAGCAGTAAAGAGGTTGTTCAAAAGACCATTAAGATGGCTCTTTCTAGTAAGCTGACTTTGGACAAACTGGATGTAAAGGGGAAACGAGTCATCATTAGAGTAGACTTCAACGTTCCCATGAAGAACAACCAAATCACTAACAACCAGAGAATCAAGGCTGCCATCCCAAGCATCAAGCATTGTCTGGAAAAAGGAGCCAAGTCTGTAGTTCTCATGAGCCACCTCGGCCGACCTGACGGTGTCCCAATGCCAGATAAATATTCCTTAGAACCTGTTGCTGCTGAGCTCAAATCCCTGCTGGGCAAGGATGTTTTGTTCCTGAAGGACTGTGTGGGCTCTGAAGTAGAGAAAGCCTGTGAGAACCCAGAAAATGGATCTGTCATCCTACTGGAGAACCTGCGCTTCCACGTGGAGGAAGAAGGCAAGGGTCAGGATTCTTCTGGAAAGAAGATTACCGCTGACCCAGCAAAAGTAGAAGCCTTCCGAACATCCCTGTCCAAACTCGGTGATGTCTACGTCAATGACGCTTTCGGCACCGCACACCGGGCTCACAGTTCCATGGTGGGTGTAAATTTGCCCCAGAAGGCATCTGGGTTCCTCATGAAGAAGGAACTAGATTACTTTGCCAAGGTATTAGAACACCCAGAAAGACCCTTTCTGGCTATCCTCGGTGGAGCCAAAGTGACAGACAAGATCCAACTCATCAAAAACATGTTAGACAAAGTCAATTTTATGATTATTGGCGGGGGGATGGCTTACACCTTCCTGAAGGAACTCAAGAACATGCAGATTGGTGCTTCTTTGTTTGACGAAGAGGGAGCCAAGATTGTCAAAGAGATCATGGACAAAGCAGAAAAGAATGGGGTAAAGATAACCCTTCCTGTGGACTTTGTAACTGCGGACAAGTTTGACGAGCACGCAAAAGTTGGAGAAGCCACTCTGGAATCCGGCATACCATCTGGCTGGATGGGTTTGGACTGTGGTCCTGAGAGCATTAAGAACAACGCTCAAATTGTGGCCCAGGCAAAGCTTATCGTTTGGAATGGACCCATGGGGGTGTTTGAATGGGATGCTTTTGCTAAGGGAACCAAAGCCCTCATGGATGAAGTTGTACAGGCCACCTCCAAGGGCTGTGTCACCATTATAGGGGGTGGAGATACTGCTACTTGCTGCGCCAAATGGGACACTGAAAACAAGGTCAGCCATGTGAGCACCGGAGGTGGGGCAAGTCTCGAGCTTCTGGAAGGTAAAGCCCTTCCTGGGGTAGAGGCTCTCAGCAACATGTAACGGTCAAAATTGTCTTGCTTCCTGTTTGCGGTATGGAGCGCTGAATTCAACTTAGTGCCTTCACATCTGAACTGAACTTCATGTCTACTCGGTATTAAGCCCCAGGTAATGAGCAAGCAGTGAGCCATCAGGACAACCAGAACACATCTTGGTAACTCTGTCATGCATTTGTTACTCTTTTCAAGATCTCACCAGGACTTCTGCTGTACTTACAAGGGAGGAAACAGTCTCATGTCACCTATTAAAGAAGTGAGGTGGATAAGTTGAATATGTTGTCTTTACTTTAGTTCAACTTGATTGTTTCTCTTTGAATGTGGGAAATAACACACAGTGTGTCATAAGGGAAGGATGGGCTAAAGGTTGTCTAAATGTTAAATGATAAAATGACACAAATTAACATCATTATGCAAATGTAGCTCATTTATAATTAGATCTCTATTAACATTTTCTTCTCTAAATAAGAAAAAGAAGTACTTAGTAAGCCCAGTAGCTTTCTTTTAAAAAAGTAAAACCCACTGGTATCTCCACTAATGAGAAAGCTAAAAAATTAAATTCAGGGTATGAATAAAACATTATTTGAGAAAGCAGACAACATTTAGTAAGATACAACACTTGAATTTTTAAAGTTGGTTTATGAAATAAATAAAAATGTATTTCAGTATTGAGAAAACAAATATATAAAAACTCATTTTAAAAGCAACAAAACATGTAAAAACCAAAAATATTTTCTGGTTAGGTTTTTTTTTCTTCTTCTAAATCTGTACGCAAAGAATAGGAGGACTTCCCTGATTTTAACTGTGCACATCTGGTAAAGCTCTTGGAGGAAGACCTGAGAAATGTCAAGGCCTAATACTGTTTCCGTGTTTCTTGGAGTTTTATCACAGGAATTCATTCTGTCTAGGCTGCAGAACCCCTATGCTGGCACTGCTTCCCAAGATGGTTTTGGTGGTGGACTCCCACTCTTAGAATGTGTCTTTTTGCTTTCTTCAATTCCGAGGCCATGCTTTCCCTGCTATCTCAATTGTCTCTCACATTTAAGCAGATGTGTGGATCCTCAGTGTGTTTGCATTGTACCTCTTTGTAAAGCAGATATCAACTTCCGTGTTCTAACATCCTCTAGAAAATATCAAGGTCTTGTTTTGCTTGTTTTCTATTTTAAATGTTACATTCTTTTTTTTTTTCTCATTTTTTTATTCAAGATTTCCACCTCATCCCCCTTCCCTCCCCTCCCTTCCACCCATACCCCCACTCCACCCCTCTCCAAAGACAAAGAGCCATCAGGGTTCCCTTCACTATGTTAAGTCCAAGGTCCTCCCATCTCCTCCTAAGTCCAGGAAGGTGAGCAACCAAACTGACAAGGCTCACAGTGAGCCCGTCCATGCTGTAGAGCTCATGATCATTGCCATTGTCCTTGGTTTCTCAGTCCTCCTCCACCGTCAGCCACATTCAGAGAGTCCGGTTTGGTCCCCTGTTCCATCAGTCCCATTCTGACTGGACTTGGTGGTCTCCAGTTAGATCTGTTCCACCGTCTCAATGGGTAAAAGCACTCCTCGCGGTCCTGGCTTCCTTGCTCATGATCTCCCTCCTTTTGCTCCTCATCAGGACCTTGAGAGCTCAGTCTGGTGCTCCTATGTGGGGCTCTGTCATTTTCTCCATCCAATGCCAGGTGAAGGTTCTATGTTGATATGCAAGATATTCATGAGTATGACAATAGGATCTGGACATTTCTGGCACCCTCTCCTCAGCTGCCCAAGGAACTAGCTGGGGTCGTCTTCCTGGACACCTGGGAACCCCTCTAGAGTCAAGTCTCTGCCAACCCTAGAATGGCTCCCTTAACTAAGATATATAGTTCCTTATTCCCATATCCACCCTTCCTATACCCCAACCATCCTATTCCCCCAAGCTCTTCCCATCCTCCACTTCACCCTTTACTCTGCTCATCCCCCCATCCCCCCATCCCACCCCACCCCCATGTTCCCATTTTTTGTCTGGCAATCTTGTCTACTTCCAATAACCAGGAGGATAACCATATGTTTTTCTTTGGGTTCACCTTCTTATATAGCTTCTCTAGGATTTTTTACGAATTATAGGCTCAATGTCCTTTATTTATGGCTAGAAACCAATTATGAGTGAGTACATCCCATGTTCATCTTTTTGGGCCTGGGTTACCTCGCTCAGGATGGTGTTTTCTATTTCCATCCACTTGCATGCAAAATTCAAGATGTCATTGTTTTTTACCGCCGAGTAGTACTCTAATATGTATATATTCCACACTTTCTTCATCCATTCTTCCACTGAAGGGCATCTAGGTTGTTTCCAGGTTCTGGCTATTACAAATAATGCTGCTATAAACATAGTTGAACAAATGCTTTTGTAATATGATTGGGCATCTCTTGGGTAAATTCCCAATAGTGGGATTGCTGGGTCCTGGGGTAGGTTGATCCCAAATTTCCTGAGAAACCTCCACATTGCTTTCCAAAGCGGTTGCACAAGTTTGCATTCCCACCAGCAATGGATGAGTGTACCCCTTACTCCACATCCTCTCCAGCAAAGGCTATCATTGGTGTTTTTGATTTTAGCCATTCTGACAGGTGTAAGATGGTATCTCAGCGTTGTTTTGATTTGCATTTCCCTGATAGCTAAGGAGGTTGAGCATGACCTTAAGTGTCTTTTGGACATTCGGACTTCTTCCATTGAGAATTCTCTGTTCAGTTCAGTGCCCCATTTTTTAATTGGGTTCATTAGCATTTTAAAGTCTAGTCTCTTGAGTTCCTTATATATTTTGGAGATCAGGCCTTTGTCTGTTGCGGGGTTGGTGAAGATCTTTTCCCAGTCAGTAGGCTGCCTTTTTGTCTTAGTGACAGTGTCCTTTGCTTTACAGAAGCTGCTCAGCTTCAGGAGGTCCCATTTATTCAATGTTGCCCTTAATGTCTGTGCTGGTGGGGCTATACGTAGGAAGCGGTCTCCTGTGCCCAAATGTTGTAGAGTACTTCCCACTTTCTCCTCTAACAGGTTCAGTGTGTTCAGATTGATATTGAGGTCTTTAATCCATTTGGACTTGAGTTTTGTGCATGGTGATAGACACGGATCTACTTTCATTCTTCTACAGGTTGACATCCAGTTATGCCAGCACCATTTGTTGAAGATGCTTTCTTTCTTCCATTGTGTGCTTTTAGCTCCTTTATCAAAAATCAGGTGTTCATAGATTTGTGGGTTAAGATCTGGGTCTTCTATTCGATTCCATTGGTCGACTTCTCTATTTTTATGCCAATACCAAGCTGTTTTCAATACTGTAGCTCTGTAATAGAGTTTGAAGTCAGGGATGGTAATGCCTCCAGAAGTTCCTTTATTGTATAAGATTGTTTTGGCTATCCTGGGTTTCTTGTTCTTCCATATTAAGGTGATTATTGTCCTCTCAAGATCTGTGAAGAATTTTGATGGGATCTTTAAGGGGATTGCATTAAATCTATAGATTGCCTTTGGTAGTATTGCCATTTTTACTATGTTGATCCTCCCAATCCAAGAGCAAGGGAGATCCTTCCATTTTCTGGTGTCCTCTTCAATTTCTTTCTTCAAAGACTTTAAGTTCTTGTCAAATAGGTCTTTCACTTCCTTGGTTAGAGTTAACCCCAAGATATTTTATGCTAGTTGTGGCTATCGTGAATGGTGACGCTTCTCTGATTTCTTTCTCTGCTTCCTTATCCTTTGTATATAGGAGGGCGACTGATTTTTTGGAGTTGATCTTGTATCCTGCCACGCTACTAAAGGAGTTTATCAGCTGTAGGAGTTCTTTGGTGGAGTTTTTCGGGTTGCTTATGTACACTATCATATCATCAGCAAATAATGAAAGTTTAACTTCTCCTTTCCAATTCGAATCCCCTTGATACCCTTGTTTTGTCTTATTGCTATTGCTAGAACTTCAAGTACTATATTGAAGAGATAAGGAGAGAGTGGACAGCCTTGTCGCGTTCCTGAATTTAGTGGGATGGCCTTGAGTTTCTCTCCATTTAATTTGATGTTAGTTGTCAGCTTGCTGTAAATAGCCTTTATTATATTTAGGAATGACCCCTGTATCTCTAATCTCTCCAAGACCTTTATCATAAAGGGGTGCTGAATTTTGTCAAATGCTTTTTCTGCATCTAATGAGATGATCATATGGTTTTTTTCCTTCAGTTTATTTATATGATGGATTACATTGATAGATTTTCGTATGTTGAACCAGCCCTGCATCTCTGGGATGAATCCTACTTGATCATAGTGGATAATTTTTCTAATGTGTTCTTGGATTCGGTTTGCCAGTATTTTATTGAGAATTTTTGCATCGATGTTCATAAGTGAGATTGGCCTGTAGTTCTCTTTCTTGGTTGAGTCTTTGTGTGGTTTAGGTATCAGGGTAATTGTAGCTTCATAAAAGGAATTTGGCAATGACTGTTCTGTTTCTATATTATGAAATACCTTAAGGAGTATAGGTATTAGGTCTTCTTGGAAGTTCTGGTAGAATTCCGCATTGAACCCATCAGGTCCTGGGCTCTTTTTGGTAGGGAGGTTTCTGATAACTGTTTCTAATTCTTCGCGACTAACAGGACTATTTAGAGCATTTACCTGGTCCTGGTTTAACTTTGGTATATGGTACTTGTCTAAAAAAGTGTCCATTTCTTTTACATTTTCCAATTTTGTGGCATACAGGCTTTTGTAGTAAGATCTAATGATTCTCTGAATTTCCTCTGTGTCTGTGGTTATGTCCCCTTTTTCATTTCTGATCTTATTAATTTGTGTGTTCTCTCTCTGCTGTTTGATTAGTTTGGCTAGGGGTTTGTCAATCTTGTTGATTTTCTCCAAGAACCAGCTTTTTGTTTCATTGATTCTTTGGATTGTTTTCTGTGTTTCTATTTTGTTGATTTCTGCCCTCAGTTTGATAATTTCCAGTCTTCTACTCCTCCTAGGTGAGTCTGCTTCTTTCTTTTCTAAAGTTTTCAGGTGTGCTGTTAAGTCTCCAATGTGTGCTTTTTCCGTATTTTTTAAGTGGGCACTTAGTGCTATGAATTTTCCTCTTAGCACTGCTTTCATAGTGTCCCATAAGTTTGAGTATGTTGTGTCTTTATTTTCGTTAAATTCAAGAAAGACTTTAATTTCTTTCTTTATTTCTTCCTTGACCCAGGTGTGGTTCAGTAGTTGACTGTTCAGTTTCCTTGAGTTTGTAGGCTTTCTGGGGGTAGCATTGTTGTTGAATTCTAATTTTAATCCATGGTGATCCGATAAGATGCATGTGGTTACTAATACGTTTTTCTAACTGTGGAAGTTTGCTTTGTTACCAAGTATGTGGTCAATTTTCGAAAAGGTTCCATGAGCCGCAGAGAAGAAGGTATATTCTTTCCTGTTTGGGTGGAATGTTCTATAGATGTCTGTTAAGTCCATTTTGTTCATTACCTCTATTAAGTCTCTTAATTCTCTGTTAGGTTTCTGTCGAATTGACCTGTCCATTGGTGAAAGAGGAGTGTTGAAGTCTCCCACTATCAGTGTGTTTGGTTTGATGGCTGCCTTGAGTTCTAGTAATGTTTCTTTTATATAAGTGGGTGCTTTTGTATTAGGGGCATAGATATTCAGGATTGAGACTTCATTCTGATAGATTTTTCCTGTAATGAGTATAAAGTGTCCCTTTCCATCTCTTCTGATTGATTTTAGTTTGAAGTCAACTTTGTTAGAAATTAGTATGGCCACACCGGCTTGTTTCTTAGGTCCATTTGCTTGATAGACCTTTTCCCAACCCTTTACTCTGAGTAGATGTCTGTCTTTGTGGTTGAGGTGTGTTTCTTGTAAACAGCAGAATGTTGGATCCTGTTTTTGTATCCAACCTCTTAGCCTGTGCCTTTTTATAGGTGAATTGAGTCCATTGATATTAAGTGATATTAATGACCAGTGGATGTTAACTCCGGTTGTCATTTTTTATTTGGTAGTAGAGATTGTGTGTTTCCTTTCTTTGCGATGTGCTGGTGAAGGGTCACTAGATGTCTGAGTTATTTTGGGCAATGCTGGACTCCTTTGTTTGTGAATTTCCTTCTATTACTTTCTGTAAGGCTGGATTTGTGGCTATGTATTGTTTAAATTTGTTTTTATCCTGGAATATTTTGTTTTCTCCATTTATAGTGAATGAAAGCTTGGCTGGATATAGTAATCTGGGCTTGCATCCATGGTCTCTTAGTTTCTGCAAAACATCTATCCAGGACCTTCTGGCTTTCATGGTTTCCATAGAGAAGTCAGGTGTTAGTCTGATAGGTTTCCCTTTATATGTTACTTGACCTTTTTCCTTTGCAGCTCTTAATATTCTTTCTTTATTCTGTATGTTTTGTGTTTCGATTATAATATGGCGGGGGGATGTTTTTTTTTTTTTTTTGATCCAGTCTATTTGGTGTTCTGTAAGCTTCTTGAACCTTAATAGGAATATCTTTCTTTAGGTTTGGGAAGTTTTCTTCTATAATTTTATTAAATATATTTTCTGGGCCATTGAGCTGTAATTCTTCTCCTTCTTCTATGCCTATTATTCTTAGGTTTGGTCTTTTTATTGTGTCCCAGATTTCCTGAATGTTTTGTGATGAGAATTTGTTGGATTTGCTGTTTTCTTTGATCAGTGCGTTTATTTTCTCTATGGTATCTTCAGAATCTGAGATTCTTTCTTCTATCTCTTGTATTCTGTTGGTTATGCTTGTTTCTGTAGTCTCTGTTCGTTTACATAGATTTTCCATATCCGGCTGGCCCTCGGGTTGTGTTTTCTTCCTTGCCTCCATTTCAGTTTTCAAGTCTTGAAAACTGTTTCCATTATCTGTTTGATTGTTTTTTCATGGTTTCCTAGGATATCATTTACGGATTTACTCAACTCTTCAAACTTTTTGTTATTCTTCTCATCCATTTCCTTAAGGGAGTTTTTCACCTCCTGTTTAAGGGACTCTATTACTTTCATAAAGTCAATTTTTTCTACTTCTTCTTGATTAGTGTGTTCAAGTCCTCCTGTTATAACTTCGTTGGGTTCTGGTGCTTTCATGTTGTTTTTCAAATTGTTGGAGGAATTCTTGCATTGGCACCTGCCCATTTCTTCCTCTGAATAATCCCCTTTGGGTCTTCTTTTAGAAGTTCAATTCCCCCCAATGAATTCAATTAACTCACCCCAATGAATGATGGATCCTCTGGCAGACTGTCAGGTCTCCTTGCAGGCCAAGCAGCTCGCTGACAAAGGGCCTACCTTGCTACAGGCAGACTAATGAAAGACGGGACCTCCCACCGGCCTGGGTGCACTCAATTCCATGTCCCTGGCACCCAAACAGGCTGAGCTGTGGGATTTTGTGGCCCCAAAGACGGGAGGATGAGGCAGGGTAGGGGGTTCTGGGTGCAAGCTGGGAAGGGACAAGAAGAGAGAAGCAGTATCCGGAGAGAATAACCCCTGAAGGAAGAGCAGGGAGTGTGCAGGTGGGGGGGAGAATTGGGGATTGTCGGTGGTCCCTCTCCGGGCAGCTGCCCGGTTCAGGCACTCACTCCTCACTCACCCCAATGAATGCTAAATGTTACATTCTTAACACATTTTTAATTTAATATACTAATAATGTTAATATAACCACATACTATATTATGGGGAGATGGGATACTTACAGAATATTATCAGAATTTCTCCTTCAAATGTTGCTCACAATATTTTCATGAGTGGGATTATTTCACATAAGGGGTAAGCATCATATTAGCCCAAAATGTAGCCTCATTGTTAGAACATTGTATTTCCACATTCTCTATTAAATCATGTTTCCTATTATGGTCCTTAAGGCATGGGCTAAGTCAGTTTTCCCATTGGGAGCATATCATGATATAGCCAGATGTCTACATCCTTTTATTCTTGCTTAACACCTGTAAACCCTCCCTGCTTTTGTGTGTGTGTGTGTGTGTGTGTGTGTGTGTGTGTGTGTGTGCGGTAGTAGTAGTAATCTAAACCATTTGGCTTTGTTATTATCATTGGATTATTTATTTCTGTTGTTTTATTTTCACCCCTTTAAGTTGTTTTAATTTGACAGACAAATTATGCTAGTCAGACTTCTCTTTACAATGACACAGATCAGAAACAACCCCAAAAAGAGGAGCAGTTTATGCAGGCACAGGGTTTTGGAGACTTCAATCTAGTTTGCTTGTAATCTCTGAGCGAAAGTGGTTCACCTTGCTAATGGTGTGGGCTCTTTTCCTTCAGTGCTTTGCTGTTGTTGTTGTTGTTGTTCACTTTTGCTGTGTTAACTTCTGTTTTGTTTTATTATCTTTTAGAAGCCTGTTTGTTTCCTCAGGCGGGACATAAAGGGAGTGAATTCAGACGGGAGGGGAGGTACTTCGGAACAGGCAGCAGTAGAGGGAAGGAAAACCTTAATGAAAATATATTATGTGAGGGAAGAAAATTTGTTTTCAACCAAAGGGGGAAAAACGTTAAAACAAAGAATTAAATACAATCAATAAAAAATTAATAAATATCTATTTGGAAAGAAAAAGGAAAACCAAGAAGGCCTGTTTGGGCAGTCTTCTCCTTCTGCTTCTCCTTCAGCCTGATGTCTGTGTTGCCCACAGTCATGGCAGATGCTGAGGTCGGACTCTTCACTAAGATATTACATATTTTGTAAAATTGCTTTTCAGTTTGTACCTTGCCCTTGGTGACAATCAATTAACAAGCATTCCTGTCCAACGCTACCCACGGAGCACAGATTTTAGTAACTTTTTTTCTAAAATAAGAAAAATTATTATTTTATGAGGTTGTCAAAAATACATGGGTTTTTATACTATATCAGGAGAACAAAGTTAAAGAACTTATCAGAGTCAGGAATTGTCTGCCTCTGAGTTCCCTGATGCACATATAGGGTAAGAGCCACTCCCACTGTAGTGGAGGTCCAGGTGAGGGTACTCTGCCACAGGCTTCAGCTCAGCCTCCATGATTGACATGACCTCCTTGGATTGTTCACATGTCTGTCCCTGCAGACACAATTGTATAGCTAGAATCCTCACTACAACTCAAGGATGAGGCCAGTTTAAACCCCATGGCTTTATAGTACCAATACTCATGGAAGTATGCAGTATAATGGTGGGAGTGTATTCAGGACTAGGGTTAGCTCTCATAGCCACAAGTCCAAGTGAAATATTACAACCAAGGCATCCCATGCTGTGGAAGATAGCCTATAGCCCTCTAGGATAACAGACAAGGACGACGTCACCCACTATATTATGCAGTGTATGCTATGACTTGGATATACAAATATTCATTCCATTTACTTTGTAGTACCACAGCAAAATGATAGGGAGTTGGGATCACAAGAGGGAGCCAAAGCACCTTGTTTGATGAGCTACTACTATTTTATAAATTTTCTCATGTTTACCACCTTTAATGTAATGCGAGTCAATCTGGTAAGAACTTAATGTTCACACTATGCTATCTTTGCTATGTCCTCAGCACATAAATAAAATTAATAGATCTCTTAACTATAGAGCAGAAAAAAATGTTTAAAAGGCAAGTGCCATGTAGCCTTAATACTGCAGCTGAAGAAAAAAGAAATACAGTTAAGATGCCTTACTAGTGTATTGAATTCATATTCAAAGATTTTATGTTTTCCACTTCTACGTCAGGATTTGCAGAACACATCCCATTGCGTATCCTTCATAGCAACACAATCTACACATCTAGTGTAGCATATCACCCAAGGAGAGGATTTTGCCAGCATTTCAACATTTTTTTTCATACAGCACAGACATAAAACAAGAGTTTGGTCTGCTCTTCTAAGCGATTCAAGCAGGTGAGGTGTGGAAGGAATTTGCTTACACAAAGGAACATGACATATCAGGATGCCTAGAGAACATGTATACATGGACAAAAATAAAAGGATTCTGTCCACTGGAGTTTTTTTTAATAACCTAGACCAGCCTTGGTTCTCTGAGATAAATGTGAGACAAGGTTCATCACCCAAGTATCCGATGAGACTGTAAGCCCTGGAGAAGATATTCAGTGGCCTCTCCCAAAATAAGAATCTGTTGGAATTGAGGAACAAATCTGATACCTGTTTAAATTGTGACTTCATTGCCTTCAATGACCAAATAAAACTCTAGACAATCACAGTCAAATTGAGCCACCAATCAACTTCAGGTTCATGGCTTCCTCCACTGAACTTATCCTCCTTTCACTGAAATGACCGTTACCCAGAATAGAACAGAGTGACCATTGTTACTAAATCAAAATTTTATGTCAACAAATCCTGAGATTTGCTGGCTGCACCGAGCTCCCATCAAATTATAAGAGCAGAAGAACAAAATTTTCCCATTTGTCCCTGCCAGTAATTGAAGATAGAAAGTCATTCTCTAGCTATGCCTGTTTTTTATTGCTGTTCTCATTTGGAACATGAAAAAAATTACCTTCTATAATTTAGGCTATTTATTGTTTCATAAAAATGCATCTGAAAAAATTTTCACACTAAGAAACTATATTGATTCTCTTTAGCCAATTGTTTTTCATAAATATATTTAAAATAAATACTTGTTCATCATCTAAATTACCAGCTTGCACATATTTGTAACTGTCAGTTACAAAAAAAGGGAAATTGCCATAGGGAAATTTACTACTAAATCACACATTAGATTTATTTGATCTTTCCTATATTAAATATGCCACTTAACCCTATTTGAAATTAAAATTGCATGAAAACTCAGACTAGCAATAGTAAATCATTTAGCCAATAAATGCAACATTGACATTCACACTTCACAGAAGAGAAGAAAGGGGTCGTGTATTCTTTAGCATCTCTAAATATTAATCTTCTGATCCCAGTAGCCTAAAATGAACGTGCTTGGAGATGGAAAGCTAGCTTAGTAGTTAAGAGCACTGACTGCTATTGTAGACTTCAAGATTCATGTCCCACCATCCACATGGCAGTTCACAGTCACCTGTACTCCACTCCCAGATGATCTGACTCCCTATCTGGCCTCCATGGGCAACAACTATGTGCATATTACACAGACATAAATGCAGGCAAAACACCCATGCACATGAAATATTAGTTTTTTGCCACATGAGCTTAGTAAATCAAAAGTTAGGTACTTACTACACAGAGAGTACATTCTGAGATCAGGGAATCTGACCATTGGTCACTGAGGATGTGACTTCTCAGTGTTCATACTTGCTCTCCGACAACAACATTATCATTAACCAATGGAACAATGGGGTCTGCCTTTCTAAGGAGGTTCTTCCCCCATCACAACTAACTGATTCTATATTTAAAATTAGCAGATGTCTGAGTGAGGTAACACAGACCCAGAAAGACAAACATGGTATACACTCATTTATAAGTGGATATAATCAGTAAAGTAATGGATAACCATGCTACAATCAACAGACCCAAAGAGCCTTAATAACAAGGAGGGTTCAAGGCAGAATATATGGATCTCTCTGGGAAGGGAAAATAGAGTAGGCTTGAAAGGTGAACTTGGTGGAGGTAGGGATAGGAACAAGAGGGAACAGGTTGGGGGAAGAGAAGGAGAGAGTACTGGGAGAGATGAGTGGAAGTGGATAGCACTTGCTGGGGTAGAAACCAGTGGGAACTCCCTGGAAACTATGAAGGTGAGTCTATCAGAAAGCTCCTAGCAACCGGAGACACATAGTCCAAACTGGACATCTTCTGCAACTATTCAAGGCTTCTAGTGGAGAGATTGAGACACCAATCCAGTCACAAAACCTTGAACCTACATTTTCTCATTCCTGGGAGATGTGCTGGGTAAAGGTAGGTAGCACAGAATTTGTGGGAGTAGCCAACCAATGACTGGTCCAACTTGAGATCCTTGCTACCAGAGAGAGAGAGTTCATGCCTGACACTGCCTGGAGGATCAGCAAGCATAGGCTGGCTATCCTAGGCACCTAGGATAGAACCAAAGATGTCCCGGGTGTGGAGTTGGGGAGATAGTCCATGAAATGATCCTTAATGATACTCTGCTACGCTTGTAGACTGGAGTCTAACATAATCATCACCAGAGAAGCCTCATCCAGCAACTGATGAAAGCAGATGCAGAGACCCACCGTCAAATAATAGTCAAGAGTTGAGGGAAACCCTTCAGAAGACAGGAAGTATTACAGTAGCCAGAGGGGTCAAGGACACTGCAAGAAAACTCACGGAATTCAATTAACCTGGGCTCATGGGGGCTCACAGAGACTTAACAGACAACCAGAGAGCTTTCATGGGATGGATCTAGGCCCTCTACACATACATTACAATTGTGTAGTTTGGTCTTTTTGTGGGATTCATAACAGTGGAAGCAGGGGCAGTCTCTGACTCTTTCGCCTGCTTTTGGGATCCTTTTCTCCAACTGGGTTGCCTTGTCCAGTTTTAAGATAAGTAGATTTGCCTAGTCTTATTGTAACATGATATGCTATGTTTGGTTGATACCCTGGGAGGCCTGCCCTTATTTTAAGGGAAATGGAGGAGGGGAAAAGGAGAGAATCTGATGTATTAAGAATTTGGGTTGTGAGCATAGATTTAATGACTGAGCTGTCTCTCCAACAAGTTATAGGACAGGCTCCAAAAACGACACAGAGAAACACCGTCTTGAAAAACCAAAAAAAAAAAAAAAAAAAAAAAAGGATTTTTCAGGTGTTAGTGCTTTCATATTCTTTGGCTTCTTTTCTTCATCTTTTGGATGGCCAGTCAATCTCATTTGGGCTTATGGGACTGCACTCTAGTTTCACGTCAAATATTTCAACTTACTGAAGCTAATCCTATAGCTCCCATGAGAAGTGACTAAGAGTAAATATGGAAAAGAAACTGTATTGCAATGCACATTTCCAGCTTTTATTATCTGAACTTCATGATCAGTAACTGTATTGTTACAATTAAAGGATCCCATAAAATACTTGGGATTTCAGCATTAGAAATGTGAACATCTTAGTGAAATACAACAGCAAATTATGTGAAGTGACCTCTTCTCCCCTCAAAGAATCTGAAGTTACAGTTAAAGCTGGAATTTCAAAGGGAAGAAACTCACATGTATTTTAGAGCAAAAAAAATAGTTTTGCTTCTTGCAAAAAGGGCTCATAAATTATATATCCTTTTATCTTCTTATTATGTCCTAATTTCAAACCTTTAGATAGGTTAGAGGAAGCACCAATTACTTCTTACTTTGGTTTTCTTTTAAGCATTAATGTTCTATAAGCCTTTGAATTTATAATATGAGCATTATGTAGCCCAGTTAGAGATTTCATTTTCAGCGTCTGCATACTGGTTTGTAAATAAATGGTACTGAGTCTCAATATTCAGTTTGTAAGTGATGATAGTACCATTTGTGTCAAGCACCATTTGGGGACAACTTGATATATCATTTCTTCATTTCTAACAGCACAATTGTCAAGCGCCATTTGGGGACAACTTGGTAATTTTCTCATTTCTGACAGCACGATGAGAGTCAACTCCACTTCAGAATTCTGTTATCTTGAAGTTTGTCCTTTGTTCCTGCACCTTCACATTCCTGTTTGATCAATTTTTAAGTATTTAAGATTTCTGAAATTTACCTGAAGTTAGACATGAGATAATAGCTTGCTAGGATCATACATTTTTATTAAAATTCTAAATTATTGGTTTGTAACTTATTGTAAAATGATACACCACTGTAAATGTCCCCTTTGCTTACATATATATATATATATATATATATATATATATATATATATATCATAGTATTTCACCCTAGAGGTTTTTGCTTGTTTTTATGTTTGTTTTGAACAATTATCATCTATATAATTAAGCAATAAATATTTTATATACCTTTTCTCCATGAAAATTAAAGGATTATTTCTCAGACATTATCACCTTTATTAGTAATCTAGTTAAATATATGTCATCCTATTTTGGTCCCAAAGTATCAATTTAAAGTGACATATTTACTTCAATCTTTACAAATGGCTTTTTCTAGACACTGTTTTTGTAATCCTGATGCCAGCAGGTATCTTTTCTGAATTGATGTACACCGTCATGACTTTTAACCCTTCACAACCCTCACTGGAGAAACTAAGACAGTCCACTTCATTCTTTCTATGAACATCTTCACTCTTTAATAAATGTATAACTTTGTTTCTCTTCTGGTTCTGTTTTCCTTCAGTCAATGCCAAACAGCCAGCCATCTTATACACGTTGGTACAGAAATCAATCTCTAGATTCTAAAACTTTATACTAGACAGCACTATATAGTCTGTGTGATTTTGTTCTGCTTTTTGAGAGCCCCTACTTCTCCATACTTGGAATAGTGTAGGGAAACAACATAGTGTTTGTTTTTATGCATAATCCCCTATAATATCTATTTCCTCTTGCAAAGAACCTCTGGTGTAGAATATAAAGGTTTGTTTATAGTTAACTTTAAAGTGTATGCTGATTGGCAATGGTCCATTAGACTTTACCTTTATATATTAATAAATATAATATTAAAAGAAACTGAGCAAAAATTTGATGTCATTTATATGGAAAAATCACAAATAAAGTAAAAAAATCTTAGCAACAAATCCAAGAATAAAATTTGAGATTATTTGTGTGACAAATGTTGTCAGTCTTTCTTGAATGAGATTGATTTACACTAGATTTTAATAAATCAGGAAACAGGCAGAATGTTTATATAGCATTCTGACCTTTGTCCTTTATTGTCTTCATTTAACAGAAAATAAAAGTCCGGTTCTTAGGACCAAGAGAAGGTGCTCAGTAAGCTAAACATCTTAGCATTTCAGTGCATTTATAGTCTATTATGTAACACACTCTTGAAAAAAAATCAATCGAGAACATCCCCATATCCAGTGAAAGTAAGTAGTAACTTTAAAATATTTTTAAGTCTAAGAAGGTGATAGCTAAACAGCTTTATTATCCAAACAGCATTTTCGTTTAAATGAAGATTAAATTTAACTTATTCTGTAAGTTTTATAAGTCAGAAAAGTTACATGGATATTTTATAATCTGTATGTGGAAATTATTCTGGAGAATATCAGGGAACCACAGAACTACCCAAAGTCAATAAGAGTTCTCGACCAGTGGAGGGAAGATTTAACTTCCAGAAAATTTTGATAGTTTCCATCCTATAGTCAAGTGCCAAAGAGAAAGCTCTGTTGGAACTGAAAGATTGCCAGAGGCATCTGAAATTGGTTTGCCTGTTACTTAACATCAAATTGCAGTTGTAGAGCCCCATGAACACATGTACAAAGCACTCCAGCACCTAAAGCTAAGAGAATATTGTGGAAGAAAGGGCAGAAAGATTTGAAGAAACAGTGGATAAGGGAGTTTACTGTGAGATTATGTCTTCCGAGCCTCACTACGATGGCCTGAACATGAATAACACCAAAAGGCAAGGGAAAGTGGGTGGGAAAAGGATGAAGCCCACATAACCTCAGCCCTACATAATGGTCTGCAGGACCGAAGGGATGCTGAGAGCAGGAGAAATAGTTTTTGCATATGGACATGGCTCTTCTGTATTAGTTATGTGATGGTGTGAAATAACGTAACCAGAGGAAAGTCACTAATGGTCTCCAACTCCAACTAGGTTTTGGTGAGAATAAGATGAAGCCAAATGTGAGTGAGTAAGTTGCTGGCACAGACACATACTCACCACTTCTGTAATAATATTTTTATGTGGCTTAATCCCAGCAAATGGGTGTGACCCTTATAAGTAGCATGTAAAAGTTTATATGCTTAAACACTTAATCTATATGTTTAACTTCACAGAAAAAATTAATTAATTTAATTTATATCTTCATGTGTTTTGCCAGGCATGTTTTAAGGAAACAATGTATCAGGTTATTTATTGTACAGTTGATATCATTCTCCACGGGGAACCACAAGGGTTTCTTCTGGCATATCTTTCCCAACAATGGATTATTTTTTAAAAAAATCCACATGTAGCAATGCTCTTCCAATTCAGTTTAAAAACCAAGCAAGAATTTCAAGCGCATCGTGGTAAAATGGAAGGAGTAACAACATTTAAGTAAATATTGAGAAATGGTTTCCTTATATGTCCCAAATTCAATCCAGTAAGGAACTATCACACACTGTGAAGTGATGTGGAATAACCTGCTGGAGTAAAATGGACAGAGACATTTTTTTCTAGGTAACAAACCAACACTAGCCAATGAACAAATTTTATCCAAGTCAAACTTTGTGAATCTTGGTGTGATTCTAATAGACATGACTTTATAGGTTGCTTGTTATATTGTTGTTTTGCTTTGTTTTGGTCTGGCAGGTTTTAAAAGTCTTTCTTCATTCTGTATGACTGGTCTTTTAATTATTATTTACCACAGGGGTTTCTTTCCTGGTCAAGTGTACTTAGTGCTAGGTATGTTTTGAATAATTCAATAGGCCTCTCATTCTTTCAGAGAGAGAAATTTTCTTTTATGATTTTGTTTAAATATTTTCTGGGCCTTTGACCTGAGTTGTTTCTCCTCCCTCTGTTCCTACTATTCTTACATTTAGTCTCTTCATAGTGTCCCAGATTTCCTGAAGATTTTGTGCTAGGGGTTCTTTATATTTACATTTTCTTTGACTGATGTGCCCATTTCTTCTATCATATCTTCAATGTCTGAGATTCTGTCTTCCATCTCTTGTATTGCATTGGTGAGACTTACCTCTGTGGTTCCTGTTCAAGTTCCTGAACTTTCATTTCCAGAGTTCTCTTGGTTTGGGTTCTCTAATTTTTGTTCTATTTCCACTTTCAGGTCGTGTAATGTTTTATTCACTTCTCTCTTGGTGTTTCATTTCTGTGAAGAGACAACATGACGACTCTTATAAAGGAATACATTTAACTGGGGCTTACATAGGTACTTTGTATTTCCATCTCTGATATCAAAGTAACTTCAGATTTCCAACTCCTTTCTGGTTTGTTGACGAACACCTTCTTCTTCTTCTTGGCTTCTTTCCTCACCGTGACTGTAGCTTTTCATGGCAGGTATTCCATGGTTCTGGCATTGTCAACATTTTGTGATCTCTAAGGCAATCCAGACCTGACAATCCAGGCTTCACACATGGGCTTCCATGCAGGTACTCTATTGACACACACCTGACCTCAGTTGATTTCCTTAGATATGCAAGGAGATTCCATAAACCCTTTCCTACTATTTTTGACTCAAAAGACAGGGCTATATGGCTGAAAGGGTCAAGTTCTGTTTGCTGGAGCTAGAACTTAGCAGCATTGCTCAGTTACACATACATCAGCTCTCTATTGAGGAAAATTTCCTTTACTGTTTAAGTTTTTCTTTAATTCCTTTTAAAAGCTCAAAGTGTAGCTGGGTGAGATCAGCACTTCCTTTTTTCATAGTGCACCCGGATTTTCTTTAAACTTTCTATCTCTTTGAGAGTTGTACATAACTCCATTACACATCCTGGTGCTCCTTTTTTACCTCAGTCTGCACACTTTATATTTTTTTCTTGTTCAGCTTACTCCTTTTCATTATAGATAAACAAAAGAGAAACCATTAATAGGCACAAGACACAGCCAATACTTGGATTTCTTGAAATATTCTCCACCATGCCATTAACCCAATACTCTTCCACTTTGCCTCAAATACATTTTTTGGACAAAGGCAAAAACGGTGACATTTTTCACCAAAATACCTAGAGAAAGTTCTCTAGGTCACTTATTAATATTTTTCTATCTATAATCTCTTGAGCCTATATTGCACTCAAAACCACTGATTTCCATGGTCCTAAGTATGGCCTTTTAAGCACAGTTTTAGTGACCCAAAGTACGAAAGTCCATGTCCTGCTAACAAGCAACAAGGTCAGGCCTACCTCAGCATTATCCCATTCCCTGGCGTATCCTACTTCTGTCCGAGACAGTGTTCTCCTCCTATGAAGGGGCACCATGACCAATGCAGCTCCTATAAAGGAAAACATGTAACTGGGGCTTGATTACAGTTTCAGAGGTTTAGTACATTATCCACATGGGGGTGGCATGGCAGCATGCAGACAGACATGGTAGCTAAGAGTTCTACTTCTGGATCTGAAGACAGCAGGAAAAGGGGGGATACTGAGCCTGGCTTGTGCCTTTGAAAGCCCAAAGCCCACACCCAGTGACACTTTTCTTCCATCAAGGCCACAGCTCCTAATCTCTCACAAGTAGTGCCACTCCCTAATGCCCATTCAAATATCTGAGCCTATGGGGGATATTCCTATTAAACCACCACAAAATCCTTCCACTGTTGGGGTTATGATGGATTTTTTAAAAGGATTCATTCATTTCCTCTTTAAGGACCTTTAACATTGATAAAGGTTGTTTTAAATACTTTTTCTTGTGCTTCAGCTATGTTGTAACACACAAAGGTTGATAATATAGGGTGGCAGGGATATAGTGGAGGCATAGTGTCTTGGCTGCTATTGATTGTGTTTTTATGCTGGAATCTAAACAACTGGTAATGGGAAGATAGCAATTCTAGGTGCTGATAGGAGTTCTAGGTAGTGTCTTTCTTAGGTGGATGTTTAATTCCTTGGTGTCATTTATAAACTGATGGCTTCTTATTAAATCTTACAATGTATATCAGCCCATTATTCTTATCTGTGTTAGCAACATGGTTCAGTACCTTTTTTAGCAAAGCAGTCACATCTTGCTTCTTCTGGACAAAGCTTTCCTCTTCCCAGAACTATTCTGTTCTCATTGACCCACCTCTACTTACCGTCTGGTTTTCCTGCCTATACCTCCTGCCTGGCTACTGGCCAATCAGCGTTTATTTAAACTATAATTGACAGAATACAGACCATGGTCCCCCACCATTTTGTTAGAAGTGAATAGAAACAAAATAACTTCCATGACTACTATAATCAAAGATGAGTGTCTTGCTCAGGTACCATTCAAGCTTCCTCCTACCGTAGATGGGAACAAACAGGGAGACCCACAACTAAACCAAAGGCAGGGAATGAAAGACCTGGGAACACTCAGTCATAAATGGGATGTCTCCATGAAATCACTTCCCTCCATGCTCAGGGAACTCTATGGATGGAGAGTCTGAGAGTCTGTAAGAGCCAATGGAGATAGAACAAAACAAGGCAACAAGGCCTTCTAGACATCACAGGACTGACACATGTATGAACTCACAGTGACTGTCGCAGCATGCACATGACCTACACAGGTGCAAGCCAGATGGGGTCTCAGTGCTGAGAGGGGAAGCCACACAAGCAGCAATCCCTAACCTAGAAGCTATCTCCAGCTGATAACCATTCCTCAATGAGGCATTAGTTGTTCCCACGGTTTATATAGAAATTACAAACTACATTTAAGGTCAGTTTCCTGGTGAGACATTGATAGAGGCTAACACAAATGAAATCAGTGATATTGTTGGAGAATTGTTTTATTTCATACAACTTAACATTTGCTGGGCACTTTTAGCACCTTATTCATCTTTTCGAACATATTATGGTTTTCGATTTGTGTATTTATGGAATTTCCTTATTTGTCAATGTGTGGATCTATGTCTGTATGTGCTTCATAAGCTTTGACTCCTTTTTTCTGTTTCTTTGCTTATTTTTTCCTATTCTTGGACATTTATTTTTGTTTCATTTTATTTTATTATTATATTTTTTCCATTAGATGCCTGCTTTTTTCCTAATGAGAGAGAGCTCTAAAGGCTGTGGATTTGGGCAGTAGGTATGTGGGGAGGACGTGGGAAGAATTTGGAGACATGAAAATCTAGTTAAAGTACATTGCTTGAAGAAATCTATTTTCAATAAAATGTTATTTTAGAAAAGTATGTATATGTTTAATTACCTTGCAAAGTAACATTGCAATGTTATATTGCGAAGGCCTTACTCCCACAATCTGTCATCTAAATACCTAGTATATATTCATTAGTATACCAGGAGCCAAAATCTTTTAGCTATCCCAAGGCTTCCACTTAGTTTCCTAACACCAACTGGTTTTAATGCCTAATTGGTTTGCTAACAATGTTTTCAAGCTGTTGACCCTATGTACAAATCCTGTACCTCCATCCTATGGTTGCAAGATCCTGTGCCTTGCATCTAAAGCTGATGCAATCCTGAGGCCAGATTCAGACTTCGTCCTTATAACTTGATTCTTCAGTGGAGCAGTTGGACCACATAATTCCTATCAAAATATCACAGTGGTATGCTTTTGAACTCTCTATCAAATATCAGACTCAAGGGAATCAGTTTCTTTGAAATTCTTGTCCTCTTTTACTCTTTTGTAGCCATTGTGTAAAATACACATATGGTATGAATAAATATAAAAGAGAGAGAGAAAGAATTACTGTGTGGTTCAGAAAGTCTTCTATTGAAGCTAGGTTAGTAACTAAGCATTGAATAAATGTATTCTGTTTGCCAGTGGCCACCTTGATGAGTTAACCCTGCTTTTGTGCTGGCTCTCAAGATATCTGATATTACCTCTTGCTTGCTGCTTCATTGAAAGAACTGGCTCTGCCTCTCACCCAAATGGGGTCAGTCAGGGGAAAGACCCTAACATACCAACTCAGGTAATACTCAGTTATACATCCAGTGCTCTAAGATGATCCACTGCAACAGCTATCCCGTCTACGACCTGTTGGAGCATGTAAAAGAATAGATTTTGTGGAATCACAGATACAAGATGCCCATGACTTAGAGCAACAACAGGATACCCAAGAGAAGTTTCTGTGAGGCTCCAGTATTGAGGGTCCCAAAAGCCAAAGGTCTTGAACTACACAAATAACTCATTACAATGAATATTGAAAATAAATTTGTTATCACAAAAGAGTACATTGTGTTACACACGGCAGGTCCCAAAACCAGTAAGATGAATGGATAAGTGATGGAGAGGTGGGAAAGGCAGAGGAGTGAAGCATTTTGTGACTTCTATTAATATTTTTAATTTTTTTTATTTTCTTTTAGGGTAGGTGCTGCAAACTACATGCTGCTTACTACTTGTATCCATTGTAATTATTTACTTGAAAAATTGAATTTAAACACGTTGTAATTTCTATACTGCTTGAAAGACTCTGCTACGTTATATAAGCTTTAAGGGAAATCTTAAGAGAGGGATGTTGAGAGACACACTCATGTTAGAGATGTGTATGTGTGTGTGTGTGTTTTCCCCTTTTGCTGGCTCCAGAGAATTAAATTTTGCTGCCTCAGAGAAAATAAAGCCCATGATATGTTCAGTCACCAACTTGTCGCCTATTCTTCAGTCTGTGTCCTGATGAAATATGACCATCCAGAAGCAGGACAGGACCCAAGATTAAAGGTGTCATGTTACTCTTTCAAAAATCACAAGCAGTGAGTTGGTAGGTCAATGTGTTTCTCAGATGGAAAACTTCTATACTTGTCTTATCCATAAAGGGCTAAGAAGAAATGAAAACAAAATTAAGTCTGGGAACAAAAATTCAGGTTTCTGCTTTGTTAAACATCCTCTTAAGAAATGCAACGGAAAAAAAAAATTAAAAAAAAGAAAAAATAATAAAAAATAATAAAAAAAAGAAATGCAACGGAGCCCTCTGCTGGTATAGTACATCAGTGCATCCAAACGTCCAATGTGGATGATTTTGGTTTAAGATAGTTGTGAGAAGAAAGTTGTTTAAAATCAAAGGTCACTGTCTTCATAGTAATATGAAGATAAACCTCATCTCCAATATTTTATATACTAGAAATAATATGTCACCTTTAATACTCCGAATACATTGGAAGAAATCAAATGCTACTGTGGAATAGCAATGCTCAGATGTAAAATCCCAAGCTTGGAATGTAGATGCAATTGACTTCTGAATCAAAATAACTGTTATGCCCAGATCACGGAGTCCCCTCAAAACCAACTAGGAGACAGAGTCCTGTATATTAAAACAAAGAGCCCTTATTTTTACATAAGTTTGCAAATTTGGACTGTCTGTGTGTCCAATGTATTGGAGTAGTCTGAGAGCCCCGAGCTCAGTTATGATGAGTTTTTATAGCAGCAAAGTTGGGGGTGAGGAATTTCTAAATATCAGGACTCCTGATTGACTGCCATTTGTCTAGGGCTAGGGTTAGGGTTAGATGCTCCATAGGCCCAGTAGCTGTGCCTTGCTATCATGCCCTGTGGGCTCTTATCTTTAAGTACAACCAAATTGTAATTATAATCCTGAATTTCATCTTTGGTTCTGTGTTTGTGCATAAAGAACCAAAGTGTCTTTTTATTACTGGACAATTTTAATTAATAAATACAATTAATTGACAACTTGGGGCTGATTTTTCTGGTATTTTAATGGGCACTATAGGTAATCATTTTGTTCCTCATGCCAGGGAGCTGTTCCTTGTCTCAGCATTTCAACCTGTTCTGGGCAAGGAGCATGAGACAATGTATTTTTTTCTGTAACTACTTAGAGCTGACATTGGGGCATTGTTGTCAGGGCCCAAGAAGGCTGAAAGGCTAGCCAAAGGTAGAGGAAATTCAGGCAATGGGACACTCATCTGAATCATCTGGTTCACAGACTTTATCAAAGAGACAGGGAACATTCATATCAACTGAACTGGTCTAATTAGCTTTCGGCAAATCTAAGGCTCACAGTCATTTAGAGCAGGTTGTAGTTAGCAACTGATGCTTATATGTGTCTGCCAGCCAAGAGGGAACCTATTGTCAGAAGATTAAATGAGAAACAGAAATTATGTACTTAAATGAAAATAATAATTTGAAACTTTTAGGCCCCTTGAAATCCATATAGTAGAAAAAAGCAGAAAACAAGTATCTGGAAAACTGCAGGAATAGTCTCATACCTTTGAGTCCTAGCTAAAACTACAGATTTTGGTTAGAAGTATGTGTGTTTTCTGCTATGCAGAGAGCCAGGTTTGGATTGGAAAGAGATGTCTTTGGCCTGATGCGAAACACCTTAACATCTTTATATAGATGACAATCAAATTAAATGACCCAAACAATAAGTAGTCATTGTTCTATCGGCTCATCAGAACTATACCATGGAAGGGGAAATAAATCAGAAACATTTTTTAATATCTTAATCTGTATTTACATCTTAAATCATTTATTTAGACCCTCATAGCTTATAAACTTTTATACCCTCAGAAATTTATATGTTTCAAAACATTTTTAAATCATTTATTTACATCAAGAGACCTAGTAGCTTTAGAATAGGCAAGGCTATTCTAACAAACTGGCTATAGATTTGAGGAAGGATCTGGATACCTGTTGCTGCTAAGTTGACAAAGTTATGGCTATGTTAACCATCAATAATATCAGAGATTTCCCCCAAAATAAATAAATTATACCTGATTCCAGACTAAACAGCTTCTGAATCTATTAAAATGACAGGGACTGGAGTCCATATACAGTTAACCACACCCAGGTCTCCATGGCACTGAAGGCAGAAAAATCAGAACAGCAGTCTTATAACCTTAGCCAGGCCCATAAGGTAATATTTTTTTTTTTCCTGTGGAAGAGGGACATGAAGGAGACTGACTTTATTTTGTCTAGGCAAAAGTGGTGTAATCAATTCTCCAATGTCCTGATGTTTGTCTACAGTTTGGACCAGGTCCTGGCAGCAGGTGTCACACTGGGGCATCTTGCCCAGTGGTCAGCATCATCATAATCTAAGTGGAGACATCATGGTGTCCCTTAATCATTTTTGGAGATCTTGGGTCACTGCTAGGATCTCTGAGTCTCTGTCTAATATAATAAGCTTTTAAATCATTATTTTAAATGTCATATTTTGCATATCTCTGAAATATGAGGGCTGCCTAGGAACATCTGATTAGACAAACTTTGTTTCAAGTTTCTTGTTTTAAGTAACTCTTTGACTTTGAAAACATATACAGGGAACTAAATAAGGCTTGTCTCTGTAACTAACTATATCAATGCTTTAAGAATGACTGACTAATGTGTTTTCTAACAGTCTATAATATGTTAGCAGCTTTTATAAGACAGAAACTTTATATTCTGTCAGGTTGTGCCTTAAAAAAATAATGATTTGGAATTAAAACTAATAAAGAAACTAAATTAGTCATTCCGAAGGTAAAAACAGAACAAGTTTGTATCCAGCTGTTAATACTGTCTCCTGGGAGGGCAAGGGACAGGTCCTAGGGCAATATGGGAACAGGAGGGTGCCTAGGGGATAGCATTGGCTTTGACAAGTTCTAAGGCACTGAAGACATTTGTTAGGGAAGAGCAAAAGTTCCCTTTGCCCTAGATAAGGAGGGTTGCATTCCTTTTAGAGAACAAAAGGGTTTTTCAAGCAACCTTAAGGAATGGGAGCTTTATCTGTATCCTTGACCTTGGGAAAAGGACTTTGAAGTTTTATCTGTTAAGTATGAGCTTTAGAAGACAACAATTTTTCAATTGAACTATCTCTCAGTATTAATACAAAAAATGTATAAATCAGTTTATCCAAATAGCATAAGCCCAATAAAGTTACCAAAGACAAGGAGGCTAAACATACATTTTTAAGCCTGACTAGACCTTGAGCAAGGAAATACATTTTTAAAACTACTAGTTAACATTTTTAATATTTTGAACTTTTAACAGTTTTTCATGTGGTGATCACCCCATTACAAAATTTTCTCATTGTTATTTTATAACTGAACTTTTAAAACAATGTTATGAATTTCAGTTTAAATATCTGACATACAAGTAAGGCGACTGTGTACAAATCTCAAAGAACTTAAGCTCATAGATTTGGACACTGTTGCAAGCCCTCTATCAAACTGCTTAGGTCATTGTCTTTTGCATCACAAGAAATGAACTGATGTGGGATTCCCCTCTGTATGTTGTAAATACCATTGGTTAATAAAGAAACTGCTTTGGAAGAACTTAGGTAGACAGGAAAAACTAAAATGAATGCTGGGAGAAAGAAGGTAAAGTAGTGAGAAGGCATGTAGCCCCACCAGAGACAGATGCCAGAATTTTACCCGGAAAGCCACAGCTATGTGACAATTCACAGATTAATGGAGATGGGTTAATCTAAGATATGAGTTAGCCAGAAATATGCTTAAGATATTGCTCAAACATGATTGCATATAATATAGTTTCTGGGTGGTTATTTTGTGATCTGATCACCTGGGAACAAACAAGCAGTCTCACACAACAAAGAATATCCAGTTACTGGTTAGCATTTTGTGCTTATAGCTGTGACCTTAATTTTAGCTTTTCATTTTAAGTCCAAACATTAACAATATATCACAAATGTCTCATAGTCTTAACTGTTCTTTAAAAAACTTAAAATCTCTATTTGTTAAGTTGGGAGCCTAGCCCCAGCCCCTGGCCTGGAAGTTGCTTTTCTCTGGACTTCAAATCCCAGCTTGCAAGGTCCTGACCCCTCCCTGGGGGGGGGGGGTCAGGACCAGTCCCACAGGGTATTCAAGGGGCCTCCTAGAAGAGGAACACATGGTTTTGGGGTCTGCATGGGCTACTTGCTGTCCTGTCTCCCCACCATGTTGTAGGCAACCTGAGAGTGTCTTACTTAATAAAAAGATGGGCATTTTGATTTGGCTTGATTTGACCTAATTGGATTTCTTGTGCCAGTGGAGCTGCTCTTATTCTTAACACTATTCTGTATGTTTTGATTATTATGTGGGAAGAGGACTTGTTTTTATTCAGTCTATTTAGTGTTCCTTATTCTCCTTGGACCTTCATGAGGATATCTTTCTTTATATTGGGAATATTTTCGTCTATAATTTTATTGAATATATTTTCTGTGCCTTTGAGCTGGAGTTCTTCTCCTATTCCTATCCCTCTTGTACTTAGGTTTGGTCTTTTCATGGAGTCCCAGATTTTCTGGATGTATTGTGTTAAGAGTTTGTTAGATTTAATGTTTTCTTTAACCAATGAATTGATTTCCTCTATAGTATCTTCAACACCTGAGATTCTTTCTTCTATCTCTTATATTCTGTTGGTTATACTTTGCCTCTGTAGTACCTGGTCATTTATCCAGATTTTCCATATTCAGAATTTCCTCAGTTTGTGTTGTCTCCATTTCCTTTATTTCAGTCTTCAAGTCTTAAACTGTTTCCTTCCCCTGTGTGATTGTTTTCTATTGGTTCTCTTGGGTTTCTTTGAGGGATTTATTAATTTCCTTCAATTTTTGGTTTGTTTTTTCCTCCATTTCTTCCTCTTTAAAGGTCTCCATCATATTCATAAAGTTACATTTAAAGTCATTTTCTTCTGCTTCTTCTGGGCTAGGATGATCAAGTCTTCCTGTTGTGTGACTATTTGGCTCTGGTGTTACCATGTTGCTTTTTAGGTTGTTGGATGAATTCCTGCATTGACACTTACCCATCTCTTTCTTTAAATGAGTCCGGCATGTCTTTGTGTCTTGCTGCAATCCTTTTAGTGGTTGTCTGAGTCTTTGGGAATTGTTCTTGATCAGCTCTGTCCTGTCAATGTCTGTGTCTCACAGAGCCACCGATGTCTCTCTAAGACTGTTTTCTTGGTCTTCTCTCCTAGTTTGTTCTCTTAGTCCTCTCTCTTGGTCCCCTCAGTGTTGTAGCAAGCTCTGTGTTTCAGAGTTCCACCAAGGTTTCAGGAGGATAGGTGAGTTTGGCTGCTGGATGAGGCTAGTTGCTAGTGGGTCTCATAGTTTTAACTATTCTTTTAAAAAAGTCTCTTAAATGTCTTCCTGAAATACCAAAAATAAAGTATGCCTTTGACTCCATCTTTGATCACGTATAAATATCCTGTCTTTAATATTTTAGCCGGCTCTGTTTCACTGTAATGGGTGCTTCTGGTGACTATCACCTGGCACTGACATTTCAAAAACTGTTAAAATCCATTCTTGCAACTGCACATATTTTGGGACCCTAGTACTGCCATACATTTGTAAGCCTCAGCTGTTTCCTATAATCCCTTTATGTCTTTATAATCAGTGTCACTTGGGTGACTCTTGTATTAACAAAGTTTAGATGGTGGAGAAAGGTATAATTTTGAATATTAAAACATTGAGATACAGCTTTAATACCATATCTTGTTTTGGTGTGGGACATGAGTCGTCATGTAAAACTTTATCCCATTCTAAACTATCTTCCAGATCTGGTGTTGCCTTGTAGTTATGCCCATTCCATGTGGTCACCTTTAATCAAGATAGTGAAATCATATGACATTTATTTTTTTAATGCTAGTACAATGACAATCTAAAACCCATCATTTCTTTTGTTTAAATTAATTAATTAATTTATTTATTTATTTATTATGTATACAATATTCTGTTTTTGTGTATGCCTGAAGGCCAGAAGAGGGCACCAGACCTCCTTACAGATGGTTGTGAGTCACCATGTGGTTGCTGGGAATTGAACTCAGGACCTTTGGAAGAGCAGGCAGTGCTCTTAACCGCTCAGCCATCTCTCTAGCCCCTACCCATCATTTCTTATGGTTTCTTTAAAAAAATCCATGCATAAATTTTAAGTTATCAATTTCCAGTGTTACTAATTAACTTTTAACTGGTTTTATTTTAATTTTAACAGATTTTAATCTTATCTAACAAAATAAACTTATAAATCTGAAGCTACAGAATGTTCACATAAACCAAGTCCAGATTTATTGACTGTTCTGCTTTGTTTTCTTCTCCTTGTCACTGTGTCAGGATCTCAGACTGACAGAGTGACAGAGAAAACTTGTAAAGAAGCATGGGTCTAGCTAAGGAAGACTCACAATTTAACTCTAGAGCCAGCTTTTCAAAATAGAACAGCATAAAATAGTTTTAACATTATCTACATAAAAGAGTTATCTGAATTTCTGTTAACCAAAATCCAGTAATCAGAGCTCAGATATAAATTCTGAGATTAGGCCCATAAATGTATGTGGCAATAGCAGTGATGGCTAGCAGAGACAGCAAAAATATCCAAACCATTTCGGTCTTAGATCCATTCTTGCAAGAAAACTTACATAGACAAACTTTTTTAAACAAAACAAAACAAGCCTATACAATATTTGCAGGCATGAGAAACCAAAGCAAACATAGTTCACACCCACTTCTGAACTTTTATAACTTTATATATACTTTTAACCCATTTTTGATTTCTTTATGTTTTTAGTCTCTTGCTTTCTCCCTTGCTTTCCAGACAACATACTGAAGTTTTTCTTACTTTTTATTTATCAAAGTCTTTCTTGCTTTTTAAACAACATAAAAACTCTCCCCAAAGAATTTCTGTGGTTTCGCTCAGTAGGATATAATATGTAGTATGGCTACAATATTTTAAACAAGAACAGAAACATTCATATACTAACAAAAATAACTTTTGGCATGGGAAGTCCTTCTGTATATGTGTTGCTTTTATTAGTTAATAAAGATGCTGTTAGAGCCAGGTGCTGTCAGTGCACATCTCTAATCCCAGCACTTGGAAGGCAGAAGCAGGCATATCTCTGTGAGTTTGAGGCCAGCCTGGTCTACAAGAGCTAGTTCCAAGACAGGCACCAAAAGCTACAGAGAAACCCTGTCTCAAAAACCTGAAAGAAAAAAAGAAGAAAAGATGCTGCTTTCAGCCAATGGCTTTATAGAATATAGTCAGGCTGGAAGGTATATACATACACACACACACACACATACACACATACACACACATACACACACACATACACACACACACAAACAGAGAGAGAGAGAGGGAGAGAAAGAGAGAGAGAGAGAGAGAGAGGGAGAGGGAGGGGGGGAGGGAGGGAGGGAGGGAGGGAGTAGATGGAGTCAGAGGGATGCTATGCAGCTGTCAGAGGGGAAAGACATGAGCTGCCAGCTGGAATCTTGCTGGTAGGTTATATTTACATGGTAAAATATAAAATAATAGAAGTCAGTTAATTTAAGATATGAGTTAGCCAGAAATACTTTCAAGCTATTGGCCAAACAGTATTGTAAATAATATAGGTTTTGTGTGATTATTTTTGGGTCAGGGCAGCTGGGAATGAACAAGTGGCCTCCTACTACAAATTTTAAATTTACATCACATAAAATCCTGTACCAGTGTGAAACATTTAGAGTAACTGTAGTTTTTTCCATACCCTTGTAAGCCCATATTTCTATATGGTGTGGCAGCCAGACTCTAAAGCCATAGGCCCCACCTGAGGTAGTCATGTAGCCCTGCAGACAGGCTGTTACTGCCTAACAAAGGGTCAGGATGTTATTGCTCCTTTCTTTGTAATTTGGAGGATGCCTTATAAAGATGCTGATTCAAGCCTATGTGACAGCTAGCATACACAGCAGACAGGTAGATGCAGATGTGACAAAACGCCATTCACCTGGTTACCTAGGAGACAGGTCTGGTGTATTTTCCTGCTCAGTTTATGTGTTGGTCTAAAAGCTGTTTGGATAATAAACGCGAGAGATCTTCAGGAGATGAGACCCCTGAGATGCCCTTCCTTGATGACCGCGTAAGCTGTGTTTAGTTATTCCATGTGCCTTTGTACCAGTCCAGTTAGGGAAAATAGTTATCTATGTTGGGGCCCACAAGCTCTAACAAACCCTAACCAATAGTAATTTGTAGTCAGCACCTCTAAATGATGACAGGTATTTATAACCCATTCTATCTAAATGACTAAAGCAGCTCTGAGGGAGGGAAGTCTGGCTACATTGTCACAACATGGCCTCCTGAAGCTTAACACCTATAGCCAATGTCTTTGGCCTGCAGAGCCAAACCCAAACCTTGGTCAGTTTTTGCCAGAAGTTGAGGCATGCAACCCCCAAGGCAGGTCAAGGGAACCCACCCAGCAACTTGGGAGTTGGTATGATGGCATGCAGCATGGGAGACAAAAGATTGTTAGCTTTTCTAGCCATAGTAATTCTCTGATCAGTGTCTGAAATCTTATTGGGTCACATCTGGCCCCTACAACTGTGGCTGGCAGCCTTACTAATTGTAACAACAAGGCTGTATAGCCCAGTCACCCATCCATACAAGAGTGCTGCCCTGCAGCCTTGTGACTGTATGGCAAGTGTTTCCACATTGCCCCTGAACTACAGACCAAGGCTGCCTCCTCTCAATGAAATGTTAAAGACCTATAGAGGTTGTTTGTCTCGTCCCTTTTGGAAATATACCTCTATGCTTATGGCCCGATCTCTAAAGTTCTGTAAGTGATCCAATATCAAAGTCAAAGAAGTTGCACTTTACGTCTGTCTCATACATCAGTCTCATAACTCAGAAAGAGGACATAAAAAATAGCTCACAGAACAAGGTTATGAAGGAAAAACTTAACTGAAGATGGCAGTCTCAAGTGGGTATTACCCAACTGTCTATCTACTGAGATGCTGGGAATACCTCGCACATTTATCTACAGAAACCAGAGAGATCCACCCTAATACAGAAGTGTCCTAGGACCCAAATACAGCAGGACCTTGCCCCAGGTACCCTGCTTGTGATCTTTCCACATGTCCACATAGACCAACTACAGGCTCCCACAGATTCTGGGCCCATATACAGAAGGATCGACAAACAGAAAAACACAAAAGCAAGCTTATCCATGAAAACCAGAAAACTTACTGGCCAGCTCAAGTATCTACAGGGCAGTGGTCCTGGTGGGCTTGGGGGATCCTGGAGAGACCCCAAATGTTATTGTCAGATCAAAGAGTTTCCTCCAATCCAACTAGGAAACTGAGTTCCATATGTAAAAACAAAGAGCCTTTATTCTTACACAAGTCTGCAAACTTGGACTTTCCCCGTGTCCAATGTATTGGAGGGGTCAGAGAGCTCCAAGCTCAGTTAGGGTTGGGTTTTTATAGTAGCAAAGTTGAGGGTAAGAGATTTCTAAGGTTCAGAACCACTGTTTGACTGACATTTGTCTAGGGGTATCTTGGTGTGTGCTAGCAAGTGATCCTAACTGCAATGGTTGGGACATTAGGAATTTCCTTTGGATGGTCTGTTCCTTGGTGGTGCCTGGGTAATCTCAGTTTCTGGTCTTTCTTGAAACCAGGTATTGCCTTAGGGTAAACTACAGAGACTCAGTATTAAACTTTTCATGGTTGGGTCCTACAATAACTTCCAAGCCCTTTTTACACATTGTTGGGCTTTGTTTATTTGGAGAATACACAAACTTCCTTGAAATATTTTCTACTAAATAATTTCTCAAGTTTTTTAAATAAATTCATTTTATCTATTTAAAGAAAATTTCATATTTGCAAAACGTTATACAATAAAGGTGTGTGTGTGTGTGTGTGTGTGTGAATACACACACCTTGGAGGCTTTTGGATAAAAGAATGTCATCAGAGTAAGTAAACCTTTTTACTTACTTTTCGTAGGATTATTAAAAGTAACATATATAGCCTGCCATCTTGTGGTGTTGTGGGTGAAGTTGCCGGAAAAATTGCTGTGGTATAAGTGGTATGGAATCCTGAACTTTTGGATTAAGTAAACCTGAACAACAGGTACTTCTATAAGGCTACACCCTCCCCTGCACTTTTCTTTTCCCTGCTCCCATAAAGAGAAGCAAACACTGAAGGCTCATTTACGAGTTGCAGGTGTGCTACATCCTGATTGTAATAGTGGTTCGGATGAATGATCTCAGAATTATTTGAGATCATAGAAATGGTCCCTTTGCAGTGATGTAGTAGTGTCCTCTGTTGAAAATGATATGAAATTATATAATTAATTAACTTCACTCTGAAGCAGTGTTCATTCCAGACATTTGAAAGATCTCATTGTTTTTGTCTCCACATAAACTGAGGACATTGTGCCACTAAACTGTAGTAAATCAAGGATGTGACACATGGTATATTTTGGATTTTTCCATACTTTCTATCTTCTGAGCCCACATCCCCCACCCCTCTCTTCTTTTACTGTGACTAAACAAATGTCTTACTTTGGTGTTTATCCTAAATGCCATTATTTTTCTTAATACCCATGCTTGTATTCATGAATACACACACGTCTTGGATGCTGGAATCTTTTCCTGAAACACACCATAGCATTGACCAGTGTAAACACTGTAGTTAGAGTATTCCTGAGTTCACAAAAGCACAGCATGACATGCAATCTTAGAAGTGTATAGAAAAGTACCCTACCATTTGTCTCACAGCTTTTGGAAATATTTGACCAATAAAGCACATTTGGGACCACAATAAATTTTCCTCCCTGAAGGTACGCAAGGTTTTTAATGACTTCCACTAACAACGTGTGTGAAAAATAACAGGGAGAGATTTGCTGAAAAAAATAGAATAGTATGCAACATTGTGCCTAAAACAGTTGCAACCATTGAAGAAAGACGTTTTCTTCCAAAGAGGCAAAGACAAGGGTTCTATATAATAACAGATTAATTTCGTTAAGGTGATCTGATTAGTTGTGAATGCAAAGCAATTGAGTTGAATCAGATTCTTTTGAAATAATGGACGAATTTGTCTCATGACACAAAGCAGTTTTATTCAATCTCAACTTTTATTTTATTTATTTATTTATTTATTTATTTATTTTGGTTTTTCGAGACAGGGTTTCTCTGCAGCTTTTTTTTTTTTTTTTTTTTTGAGCCTGTCCTGGAACTAGCTCTTGTAGACCAGGCTGGCCTTGAACTCACAGAGATCCGCCTGCCTCTACCTCCCGAGTGCTGGGATTAAAGGCGTGCGCCACCACCGCCCGGCTCAATCTCAACTTTTAAAACTGGTGACACTCCACCTCAACAGACCAGAAATAAATAATCTTTTCAATTACTTTGCCATTTTGAGAGCAATAATGCCATTATAGAAACTAAAGCAATAAAGTTTCAGTCATTTTAAAAAATATTTGGAGTATATCCTTGAAGGACACAGGTCGTCTTAAAATGACACAAAAATGTCTTCCAGCCAAGTCTCTCTAAAGACAGATTAGTTACAGTGGCAAATCAGGTATAAAACTGTCCTCACAAAAAAATTCATCAGCTGAGAGATCTCAGTATCTGGTTTATTGCATAATAAGAAAAGAATTTTAAATAAATGAAAGAATTGCCATGAAAACTCCTTCCTCAACGTGAAGAAATACAGCATAAAGAGATCCTCTCTAATCCCAGGTCATAGGCCTGAAATTCTATGACTCTCACCACAGAGAAATCCAGAATCAGAGAGAGTCCAGCCCCTCCCACTACGTCATTGCTCATGAACTGTGCCTCTAGCTCTGTGTTAGCCTGGTCATTATGACTCTCCTCCTCCAGTGCTCTGATGTGGAAGAAGACACCATTCACTCTAGATGAAGTAATAATATCCAAGTACAGGAAAGTCAAGTTCACTCTTCATATTTAACTCAACCCAAAACCTCACAGGTTGTGCATTCAGGGACTCAAAACTGAATGTCAGATCAGAGATTCTCAACAGTGTTCTGCTTCATTTCATGGTGCACTCCTCAGTAAAGGGAAACATGTGCAATTTATTTTGTCTAGAAAGAAAGAAACTGTCAGCCAGGAATTCTGTACTTGACAATGCTATATTTTAGAAATGAAGAAAAGATAAATACACTGTCAAAAAATATGTCCAAGGCAGATTTTAGCATGGCTGTTCTACAAAAAAAAAATGCTAAAGATAATTCTTTATTCTGAACAAATGTAAGTATAAAATGAATAGTGGAAAACATGGGAAATGTAAAATTCAGTCTGAAGAGTAAGTCTACACAAACCCAGGGTGCTTCAGTATTGGAAATGTGAGGAATAAACTGTTTTCCTCTCTAGTATAAATATTAAAATAAAACAATTAAAATTAATAGCAGGTTTATTATTTCATTGCAGTAAGAGATAAATAGAAAGATGTAAAGTGGACCATTTTAAAAGAAGCTAATGTCAGAGAAAAAGGACTGAAACCATAGTTTTTCATCAGCATCATTTCTTTTTTGTCTCTATTATCTTTTTTTTTTTTCATAGTAAGTTTCTATCATCTCTAAACTGTATAACCAAAACATGGTTTTGGTGATTTTGTTAAAAATCAGGTGGCTGTAGTCATATATGTCCTGGTTTATTTCTATTCCACTGATATATAAGTCTATGTTGTAGCAGCACCATGTTATGGTACTGTAGTATACCGTCAAATGAGGTACCGCGATACTCCTGTAGCGTTGATATTCTGCAGTGTCCTTTGGCTCTCCTTTGTCTTTTATGATTCCATGTAAATTTTGAGACTGTTTATGTTACATACCTGAAAATTATCTATGGTACTTTTTATTGAAGCAATGAATTGCATTCAGTGGAAGAGCCATCTGTATAAAAGTATTTTTTACTTCCATGAACTTAGAAGCATTTCTTCCTTTTAGTGATTTCTCTAATTTCTTTTTTAATGTGTGAAGGTTCTCCTTATACAGACTTCATGTAATCAGTTAGGCAGATTCACAGGTATTTTTGTGGCTATAGTGAATAGGATTGTATTCCTGATTATTGGCCTACTGTTTATAAAAAGTTTCTGATTTGGGAGTGTTAATTTTCTCTTCTGCGAACTTGATGAAAGCATTTATCCACTTTAAAAATCCTGTTATAAACTCTCCCTTCCACAGAGTCACATCTGCATATGTATATTCTCTGCATTTTTCACTTCCTTATTGTATGCCTTTTACTTCTTTTTTGTCTAGTTATTATCAGACTCCAATCTCTACCATTAAGGATCGCTACTATGGCTACTACCCTCCACCTCCTTCCTCTTGCTGCAAGATTCTGTGTCTTGCCTCTGAAGCTGATGCAATTCTGAGGCCAGATTCAAACTCTGTCCTTGTGACTTGACTCTTCAGTGGAGCAACTGAACTACATAACATCTAATCTAAATATCACAGTGACATGCTTTTGTCCCTTCCCCCCCCCCCTCTCTCTCTCTCTATATGTGTGTGTGTGTGTGTGTGTGTGTAGAGGAGGCGATATCAAGGAGATGTCATATAGCTGTTAAAGAGAAAGACACTCAGAACCTATAACAATAAACCACAACCCCATGAAAAGACACAGACTGATAAAAAATGGTTAGTTAAAGATGTAAGAGATAGTGAGAAATACACTTGTGTCACTGGCCAAGGAATGATGGAATTAACAGAGTTTCTTTGTGATTATTTTGGTCTGGGCAGCGAAAACGGAAAGCAGATTCTGCTTACAAGAAGTAAGTTTTTGATTTAAAATATCAACAAACATCTGTGATAGTATCTTTTATAAAATTCTTTCTGAATCCTCACAGGCCAGGCGTCCTTAATAAAATTATTCTCAGTGTTATTATCTTCCAAGATCCCAGAGGGCAGTCCCATTAAGTTCTAAGAACTCATTGCCCTTGCCAGCCCAAGTTCCCCACGTCCTTCCACAGCCTTTGCCATAAACAAAACTGTCATGTTAATAACTGCAACATCTCCGGTTCCTAAGTATGGATTTCTGCTTTATTTTTCCTTTTAGTGTTTGGAAAAAACACTGACAAACTCCAAGTTTGGAGGAGATGTAATAATTTTTTTCAGTATACAAGCTACAGTCCATCATTAGAGGAAACCAAGGAAAGAACACAAACAAGGCCTTAAAAGGGAACCTGTTTAGAAGTTCACTTTCTGTAAGAGGCACAAAGTTTCATGTGCCCACAGAGCATTAGGGCACAATAATGTTAAACATTTGGGGGCTGAGAATGGATACTATTAAGACCTGGTGACTTTTTTGCTATCTGTGAAAGCAGACTTCATCCACATTTGGGGTGCTGAAGTCCTATTTAGTGTTACTATTGCTCTGATGAAGTGATGACGCATTATGTCCAAAGCAACTTGGGAGGGAAGGGTTTGTTAGGCTTAAAACTTCGTATCACTGCTTCTCATTGAAGGAAGTCAGGATAGGAACTCAAATAGGCCGGGACCCCAGGGCAGAGATGATGCAAAGCCAGGCTGTTTACTGGCTTGCTCCTCTGGCTTGCTTAGCCTGCTTTCTGATAGAAGCCAGAACCATCAGCCCAGGGGAGGCACCACACATCAATCAACAAATTAAGGAAATACTCTTCAGACTCGCCTACATCCTGATCATATGGGCACATGTTTTAAATTGTGGTTCCCTCCTCTCAGATGACTTTAGCTTGTGTCAAGTTTACACAAAACTATCCAGCACACTATGTAAAGAGAGATTAAGAAAAGTATACAAGGATATACACTCAAAAACCTTACAAATTAAATCAAAATGGAAACGTTTAAAATATTTTAATGATGCAAATAGAGTCAAGGAATGAAAACAGAGTAAGAAAACACAAGTTACTCATATATATACACATACACACATATACACATATACATACCCACATACTTAAATACATATATTCAAATGCACACACATACACGTATACATACCACACACATGCATATACACAGTACAAAACCACACACACCACACACATATACACACCACACACACACACGCACACACACACACACACACACACACGCACACCACAATTAATATAACGACAGTCTGAAAAACCAACAATGTTTTGAGGTAAAAGGGGGACAGGGAATCGCTGAAGAATAGTGACTTAATTCTATAAAGGACTGCACTTGACTACAATGTGACCTCTGCTAAGACAACATCACCCAGTACAATACCTTTAAACATGTACCGGAGAATTCTCAAAAACAGTTTCTGACCTATGGACTTGGCATTCTGGCAAGGGTCATGACTAGTGGGTTATGATGCTGAAAGAGAAGCTTAAAGTGAGGGCAGGCAAAGGTTTCAGTTACTCTTTCAAAACCACAGGCACTGAGTTGGTAGCTCAGTGTGTTTCCCAGATGCAAAAAGTCTGTACTAGTCCTGTCTATAAAGTGTTAAGAAAAAATGAAAACGAAAATAAGTATGGGAACAAAGATTCAGGTTCCTACTATAAGACAGTTTAGGAAAAGCGATTGAGCCCTCTGCTGGCGCATTACATCATGACATCTAAAGATCCAAAGAGGATGGTCTTGATTTAAGTTAGGTTTTGTTTTGGTGTTCCCTGGAGGAAGCTGGTTAAAATCAACGGTCACTGCCTTCATAGTAACACGGAGATAAACCTCATCTCCAGCCTTTTCTATACTAGAAATAATATGTCATCTATAATATGCCAAGTATGTTGGAAGAAATAAAAATGCTACCATGGAAGAGCGACTCTCAGATGAAAGATCCCGATCTTGGAATGCAGATGCAATTGACTTCTGCATCAAAATAACTTTCAAATCTTTTCACACATGGCTCAGCTTTGTTTATTTGTAGAATATACAAACTGCTTTGAAATATTTTCTACTAAATAAATTCTCAATTTTTAAAATAAATTTATTTTATCTGTTTAAAGAAACTTTGATATTTACAAAACTTTATACTAAACTAAAGAGGCTTTTTTTTCATACGTGTTTAGATAAATGAATGACCAAAAACACCATCAGCACGTGGAATAAGTAAAAGCCAAGACACATGGAGTCTTTGTTAAGATTACTAAATACAGTATATACAGTCTGCCATCTTGTGGTCTTGTGCTTAACTTGCCTGGAAAATTGCTGTGGTTTAAGTGGTTGGGAATCCTGAACTTTTGTTGAAGAAAACCTGAAAACTGGTCCCTCAATGAGATAACTGACATCACAGTAGTGAACTTCTCATGCTGTTTTCTCCTCCTCTTTCCCACAAAGATAAGCCAACACTGAAGGGCCATTTAGAGTTGAAAGTGTGCTACATCCCTATCATAATAGACCAAACAAATGTCTTACTTTGGTATTTATCCCTAGTATCATTCTTTTATTTTTTAATAAACATTGTTGAATTTATAAATACACATGTATTAGATGCTGACAACCCAGGATGGCAGTCTTTTCCTGACACACACCATAACACTGACCACTGTTAATGCTGTAGTGTACTGCTGAATACACAAAAGCCCAGCATGAACTGTGAGTGTGGAGAAAAGTAGCCTAGCATTTGCCTCACATTTTGTGGAACCATTTGGCCAGTAAAGCTCACTTGGGATTGCAAAAATTTTCATCTCTGAAACTAAACGTGGCTTATCTTCATTTCCATTTACAAAGGGTAAGGACCGTTACTTTAGAGACATTTTCAGAAATAAAAGTAAATTTTTGAAAGAAAAAAATTATCCCAGCAAAACTAAAAGTACCAAATATCAGACTTTGTATGTAGCTATGCTACTTGCAATGTTTATTTGATATTCAGACTCACAAACTTCTGAATCCCATTTGAAACCAGGAAGGTTTGTGGGTTCTAAATAAGAAACACATAGGAGGAACATATCACAACATCATCCTTTATTGTGTTCCATTTTCAGTTTTTCTTGTTTGAAAATATTTGTATACAGAACAATGTATAAGATAGTTTTTTTCTAGTGAAGTAATATAATAAGGTCAAATAAAACAACGTTTAGGGTATTCAAATAATTTAACAGCATGGTGTTATATAGCAATCAGTTATGATGTAAGAAACACAAAGATCTTAGAACTGAATGTTCAGGGAGAGGTGAGGAGATAGAGGGACACTGGAGAAGTGGGAAGTGAAGGGCAAGGTACTCAAAGATAGACTGGCTCTCGTTTCCCTCACTTCACAGACATGCATGCAGAGACAGGAATGAGTCAGTGAGGCATTTATACCATTAGTTTAGTCATACCTACAGTTCAAAAGGAGACTTGGTTCTTGTTAGGTTGGCGATGTTTTTAATGCTGGATTTAAAAGAAAAAAGAAATAGAAAAGTAAAGCAGAAAAAAATGGGAGAGTTAGAAAACTGAGCTGATTATAAAAAGACTTATTTTATAAGTTATAGACAAAGAATTCAATTAAATTATTAGTTGGATTGTGTAAACCAAAATCACATGTATTAAATTTGGGGCAAATATTTGACTTCCCCTTTAGTTAAAATACCAAGGAAGGGTCCAGTGGTGGTTGTGGCAGCAAACACAGTTAATCCCAGTACTTGGAAGATAGAGGCAGGTGGATCTCTCCAAGTTTGAGGCCAACCTAGTCTACAGAGTTAATTCCAGGACAGCTAGCACTGTTGCACAGAGAAAACATGTCTCGACCCCCCCCCCCAACAAACAAACAAAAACCCAGAAAAACAACACAGACATTTAAAACAGTGTTACTATAGGATGGGATGGGAAAAGGAGTAACATGGAACATGATCTTGATGAACATACATTGATGCCTGTAAAGGATGGTTAAAAAGTAGGTTCTTGAGCATGATAAAAAAGAACTGAAATTCAGCGATGATATTGTAGTACATTAATGTGAAATCAACGATCCTAAAAGCATCCTTTGTCTCTACAGCACAGTAGTAAATAGTAGAAGATTATTTTATTTCGGTTTTACACAGACAGGTAGCCTTGCAGAATTGTAGAACTGAAGAATGTGAGCATCCAATGAGTGCCACTTGTTTATCACAGTTGTTGTATTCATCATAGTAAAGGCAGGGGTTTGCTGGGAAAAAAAAAAGTAGAATCGTACACAACATTGTATTTAAAACAGTGGCAACCATTGAGGAAAGGCATTATCTTCCCAAGAGGCAAAGACAAAGATTCTATATAGTAAAGGATTAATTTGGTTAAGGTGAGCTGATTAGATATGAATGCTAAACAATTGAGTTGAATCAGATTCTTTTGAAATAATGGACGAATTCTTCTCATGACACAAAGCAGTTTTATTCAATCTCAAGTTTTAAACCTGGTTACACTACACCTCAAAAAACCAGAGATGAATAATCTTTTCAATTTCTGTGCCATTTGTAGACCAATAATGCCATTATAGAAAATAAAGCAATAAAGTTTCAGTCATTTAAAAAATGTATTTGGAATTTATCCTTGAAGGATATAGGTAGTCAAGAGGACACAAAATGACTTCCAGCCATGTCTCTCAAAAGACATATCAGTTTCAGTGGCAAATCAGGCATGAAACTGTCCTCTCAAGAAATTCATCAGCAGAGAGATCTCAGTACCTGTTTTATTGCATAATAGAAAAAGGATTTCAAATTAATGAAAGAATTGCCATCACAACTCCCTCCTCAACATGAAGAAATACAGAATAAAGAGATCCTCTCTAAGCCCAGGTCATAGACCTGGAATCCTATATGAGACTCAACGCAGAAAATGACAGAATCAGAGAGAACCAGCCCCTCCTACTATGTCATTGCTCATGAACTGAGCCCCTAGCTCTGTTTTAGACTTGTCATTATGACCTTCCTCCACCAGTGCTCTGATGTGGAAAAAGACACCATTCACACTTACTCTAGATAAAATAATAATGTCTAGGTAGAAGAAAGTCAACTTCACTCTTCATATTTTACTCAACACAGATTCTCACAGGTTGTGCAATCAGTGACTCAAAACTAAAAGTCAAAAAGGAGCTTAACAACAAGTGTCCTGTTCAATTCATGGTGCCCTCCTCAGGAAAAGCAAGACATGTGGCATTTTTCAATCTAGAAAGGAAGAAACTGCCAAGCAGGAGTCCCCCCATTCCTCCTTTTCTTTTTGAATTTCTTTCTCTTCACTTCCCAATTATAGTCTCTTTCCTATTTTTTTTTCATTTTCCCTCTCAGAGGGTCTGAACCCTACTATCCTCTTTTCTAAAGCTCCCAACCCTACACCATGGTCTCTCTTTATTTTCCTGGTTTCTTCAGGTTATAATAGGTTACATACTTGCATCCAAAGATTTGGAGGTAAGATCCACAATAAGAGAGAACATGTGGCATTTGTTTTCTAGGCCTGGATTACCTCAGTCAATATCATCTTTTCCAGTTTGATGTATTTCCTTGAAAATATCTTGACTTCATGCTTTTCACCAGCTGAACAGAATTCCATTGTTATAGATGTAGTGTAATTTAATCATCCATTAATCTGTTGAAGAGCATTTATGCTATTTCCATTTACTAAATTTGTGAAAGAGTGGGAATGATCATTGGCTGTGTAAGTTTTCGTGAAGAAGGGTGTCAGCTCCTGTAGGCATAGGCTAAGGAGTATTATAGTTGAATGGCATGATAGATCTGTTTTAATGTTTTTTTGAGAATTCTCCACACTGGTTTTAATAGTTACTACACCACCTTCCACTTCCACTAACAGTGATTGGGTTTTCCCATTGCCCTTCACCCTCATCAACATTCATTATCACTTCTTTTCTTGATCTTATCATTCTGACTGTGGTAAAAGCAGGTCTCAATATACCTCTTAATTACATTTCCTCAATTTCTAAGGGTGTTGAACATTTCAAAAAGAAAACTTTCTCCCTTTTTAAATTTTTTTCTTTTGAGAATTCTTTTATCAGTTGCATCGTCTAATTTTAATTGAGACATTTGCTTTCTTGACTCTTTTTTTGTTGGTCCTTGTATATTCTGAGTAGTCAAGCTCTATCACAAGTACATACAACACTCTCGCTTTTGGATTCCTATTCATTGTCTTGATTCTGGGAAGTGGCTGTGTTGAGGACTCCATGATGGAAATCACTGAATTGGAATCTTTACTGTGTAGCAGTAAATGTTCTCTCAACATTTGTCAGTTGTTGACCTTATTTCATAAGTGAATGGAGTCTTAGTCACAGGGGCCTTCCTCACAACTACATCTTGGAAGACACTGACTATGCCTTCTCTTTGTAATTTCAGTGTTTCAGGTCTCACATTGATCGACTTGATCAATTTGGAGTTGATTTTTCTGTAGGGTGATAGATATGAAACTAATTTCATTATTTTGACATGTGAGCAACCAATATCCTGAGCCCAGTTTGTTGAAAATGTTGCCTTTTCTCTAGTATGTATTCTTGACATCTTTGTTCAATCTTCCTTCATGATTGAAATTCCACATGAGTAATATACATAAAGAAGTAACCTCTTTCTCTAATAAAGCCATTTACAATGACTCAGGAACTAACATCACGCTGAACATCAAAGCTTGATGATTTCTCTTTGAGATGTGGAACAATACAAGAATGATCACTGTCATGATTTTTGTTGGACACATTGATAGAAATCCTAAGTGAAGCAGTAAGACAAGATAACAAAATAAATAGTTTTTTAATTGGAAAAATAGCTAGCCAAATTGTCATGGTCAGAAGATGACATGGTCTCATGCAAAAAAAAAATGGATAGAGAGTCTGCCAAAATTAAGAAAAATTAAATTAGTTCAGTAAACTGGTTGCAGTAAATCAAAGCAGCATTTAAAATATGGAGCATGATGTATGCAATAGTAATATGGGAAAAGGAAATTTAGAAAACAACTTCACTTATAAAACACATAAAATTGCACAGCAATTAATTCATTCAAGGTAGTAACATATCGGTTATGAAATAAAAGCACACAAAGCAGGAAGAAAGCCTTGCCTTGTATTGGAAGAATCAATATTTGTAAAATGCCATTCTCTGGGTCCCACCACTAGACAAAGAACTCCAGACAGCAAATGACTACTCAGAGAAGGAGAATTAATGTCTCAGAGTGATGAGATGCCTTACTGAGTGTTTGATGCAGAGTGGTCAGCCTTGAAAACACATGCACTACAAAAATGGACTCAGGGTTGTACTTACGTATTTGTGGACATTTTTAACAATAATAGTCAAGTTAAAGAGGCTAGCAACTTGAGAGTGAAGAGACATGCTTATTAGTGGCTTCTAAGCAGCAATTAGACAGAATAGGGAAAGGTAAATGTGTTATTGGTGTCTATACATGATAACATACTGAATACTTTTTAAAAAGTAGAATTGTTATCAATGCTGCAGAATTACAAATTTTTGAAAAATCACAGATATGACTACCCTGATCTTATAACATGTAATATTTACCTGTTAGAATATGACCATAACTTCTACATATTCAACTTTCATATGTTATTAGGAAAAAATCAGAATTTTCACAAGCATTGAAGGAAAAATTGTTATAGAATGCTGTATCAGATAACTTCTCAGCAAATAAAAAAGAATAAGGATCATCCTAAAGAAAATTCCACACTGATGTGTATTCAACCAAGTTGGGGGCAGCAAGTGTTTTGGAGAGACTGGTAAACTGAAAGCAATATGCATAATTTGTCATCCACAATAGGGTATCCAAGGAATTGTCTAGGGAGAGCAATCACACATTAATAGTAGGGTCACTCTAACTCATAATTTTAAATTGTTGGAAGGTAACCCGAGTTTCATACCAAGGTATTCCAATTTCCCATTCACTCCAATAGTGACGTCAAAAAGATTGGCTTACACTGGATATAAAAGAAAGGAAAGTAGAAACAATGTAGATATAATTGTGGCAATATTGAGCTGAAAATTATAGAAATATAGAACATGGTTAAGCATAACCTAAAGCAGACATGGTCACCATATCAATATGATCAATATGCCAACTTTAAGCAACCCAAGTTGAAGACCAAAAACAACTCACTGCAGAGTCCATCTTCACAGTGATTTGGACAGTCTCCACATGGCGAGCCTTCCTTATAAGGCATATTTAGCAAGTCTGGATTATTTCCCCTATACAAAAGAAAAGGAAGTGGGGGTATAATGAAAACATTCACTGGAAAATATTTATAAACTTATGTTTACCAGCTAACTAATAGATAAATTATTTAAGCATGTTTGTAAATAAACAGAGTTAATATCTACAGTAGATTTATGCATGAGTAGTGCCTTTGCAATAAACCACCAGCAATTCTGTTTATTTGTATTTGTTGTGTGCTCACAGGACTCAGGACATTTGTACAGTCAAGACCTGAATGTGGGGCTTTATGGTGCTGTTTTGTGTTTTGTTATGTTTTGTTTTATTCTTCACAAGAACTTGTGAAAGTGTTTTGGAAAATGTATGGTTCTTAATAGTGTTAAGGAAAAAATACACACAATTTATTTGCATTGGATCTTTTTGTTTAATCTCATTTTACCAGTGATGAAAAGCATGCCACTTCTTATTGTGTCTTATGGATACACTCTCTATAAAAATCACAAAAGCACTAAGCATGGATAAAACTAAAGAAAGTACTGGGTGTGGGAAACAGTATAGAAGGAAACTAATAGTTGTGTATTCGTTGAAACTTCAGAAAATACAAATCTTCTTACTTATCAATATCGAAATGTTGTTTTGATAATATGGAGTTCTTAATTGGTGCCACTTATTAAGCTACATCAAGACACTATGAAGTATATATTTCTACTTTGTAATCTATGAATATACCGCAGTACAGTAGGTTCTATTTTAAATGTAAATAGGGTCCACCTTTTAAGGCTCATGCTCAGGGACATACTAGGTGTCTTACTGTTCTGTTCACATACACACTCTACTTAGACACCACAGTGTTGGTCTAAATAATAATACAGATAAAAAAGCATGAGGAGCTTGTCATATCAGCAAGAGTCATTTCAAATTACCAATCAATGTCAAATATCCTAAGTGTTTGTCTAGACTTGAAGAACCTTTATCTCCTACTCTCCTTCTTTAGAGTCACAGCAATAGACCCTCATAATCATCTTTACATTAATGGACCCTTCTGCATAACAGCATTTGATAAGATATGGTTGTACATTTCCTCACTGAAGTTACTGGGTTATATGTTCTAGAATTTGTCACAAGTACCAATGATAGCAGCATTTAGAATACACAAATCCACTTTAAAAATGATTTTTTTTAATTTTGTGATTGCATGTGCATGTGTGTGAGTATAATGTTTATATGTGTGCAATGTATATATGCATGCAGTGTTTGTTTGTTTGTATGAACATGGTCAATGGAGGCTAGAAGAGTCCATAGGATCCCCTGAAGCTAGAGTTATGGGCAGTCCTAAGACTTCAGCTTTTGGGTGCTGCATGAGAAGCAAGTTCTCCTAATCACTGAACCATTTCTCCTGTGCCACGTACATTTCATTTCTAAGGGAAATGCATAGGTTAACATTGGGACCAGAAGATGGTACACAGGGATGTGTGTGCCGCTGAATATCCTTGCTTTGCCTACGACAGCTCAAATTCACTTCCTTGTGGGACACCTCTCCAGTGAATACCAATAAATTGTTTGAATGTTTGTGTCTTTTAATAAGTTTATTTGTAAAAACATGATGCTAAATGAAGGGCTGTGGGTGTATTTATGATAGTTTGCTGACAACCTAACTGAAAAAGAAATATCAGAACACTAATTTATGATGCTTTTAATATTAGACAAGATTTTTAAGAAGTTAATATATTTAAAAACAATAATAAACTGGTATTACATACTCATGACAATAGTGACACACATAGAGATATATAGGTGCCTTTTGTCTGCGACATGATGCAACATCACAGCCAATGAGGTAAGACGAGGCCCAGACCATCTGTAAAGATAAGAGATAACTTTATGCCGGTGTTGATGGTGTACATCTTTAATTCCAGCACTTGTGAGGCAGAGGCAGGTGGATCTCGGTGTGTTTGGCCTAAAAACCTAGTTCCCAGATAGCTAGGAATGTAACACAAAGAAACCCTATCCCCAAAAGCAAAATAGAAAAGGAAAAAAAAAAGAAAGGAAAAAAGGGAGATGACATTATTCCAGATGTGCGTGCTCATTAAATGACCACAATATCAGCACTATTGTCATGATTAATTGTACACATCAGAGTGTACAGAGATGACTCAGTGCTTAGCAGAGCTTGCTGCTTTCCTAGAAGATAAGATTTTGATTCCTGCATCTGCCTGTGCTGCCCACAACCATCTCTAAATCAAGATCCAGGGTATCGAAGATTTTCTTCTTAACTCTGTGACACCCTTGAGTGCATGTGTACATGAATACACACACACACACACACACACACACACACACACACACACAAACAAATAAATGTTTAAAAAGTAATCGTGTCTTCAGTGAGCATTCAGCATCACCTACTCAGAAGGCACACAGACGAAAATTTCATCTTACTGCAACGAGAAACCTGTTATATTATTCCCACCAAAAAGAAAGAGCAGCAGTATCCAAACTGCTTACTCTCTCCATTTCAAACCTCTGTGGTAAATAAGCTAATATGCAAAGACAGCTTTTAAGACTCAAACCAAGGAGGGATGCTTTCTCACTGGTCAAGTATAGGGTAATACTCAAATGGCTTTCAGTGCAAGCGAGCCAGTTTAAATTACATCTCTATACGTCTGAACTTGGTGGGGTATTTTTTATTGTTATTTGTTTGCTTGTTTTGCAGTTTCTTGGTTGGCGTCTCATTTTCTCATCTGTAAGATGGGTGAAATAGTCCTTCCCTCTATGTGCATGTGGATGGTGAGGGTTAAATAGTAAAATGGTTAGGTTGGAGGATAAAGTGAGGGTGAGTGGAACAGACCCGTTATCTCCTGTGACCTCTGCAGGAGCCTGGATAAACTTTCTCTCAGCCAGCACTGGACTCTGTACTCATGTTTCCTTCCTTCCTTCCTTCCTTCCTTCCTTCCTTCCTTCCTTCCTTCCTTCCTTCCTTCCTTCCTTCCTCCCTCCCTCCCTCCCACCCCTCCTCTCTAAATCATGGTAGCTTGCTCTGACTAATTTTGAAAAGTATTAACTTTCTCTTCACAGAGGGAAGCTTTCCTGGGTGTTAGTCTCTCTCCACACCATGCAGTAATTAATTATCTATGATGATTAAGGCTATGCTTTCACCAAATTTGGGGCTCCACCCACTATTTAAGCATCAGATGATGTACCTCAATGTTTGCAAGTTTCTCTTCTCACTCTTTTTCACAGATGTCTATTTGCCTTTTAATGTTTTCAACTCAGAATGGTAGACAACAGAAAATTACAATGAAAATGAATTCGAATATCAGTTTTGTCATTTTCACATTAGATTTTGATTACTAATAAAGAAGTGGGTGATTTCTTCCTTCGATTTATTCATTCTGTACATATCTAAGAAAGAGCATAAATAATGTGAAAGAAATGATTTATTTTGTTAAATAGTTCTATGACCATACTAATGCACTCACATGACTCTAAAATTTAAGAAAATAAAGACCAATTTCTTTGATTTAAAAAAACATTTATTTTTTGAGATTATAACATATTGAATCATTTCCCCCTTTTCTTTCCTTTCTCCAAGCCCTCTCATAAATCCTTCCTGTGTTTTTTCAGACTTGTAAATTCTCTTTTCACTAATTGTTATTTCTTAGATGTATATTATTTTCTTCTACATTTCCTAGAAACTTGAAAAATTGGAGGAGTCATTTTTTTATAAGTTCATTTGGCATGCCATTGAATTCTTTTGACAAATGAAAAAAGGATTATTGAAACTGGTAAAATAAATTACTGCACAAAACTGACAGAGCTGAAGCCTTTATTATAGAAGAAAAGGAAGGGTCAAGTTGACTTTTGTTTAAATGGATTATAAGGCTGGGGTGACATCATAAGGTTTTAGACTGCTTTTTTTCCCCCTTGGGTTCCTGTTCTGTTGATGTCCCCTAATCCTTTGTCATCATAAAGCATACAATTCAATTGTTAAATATTAAAGCATCTTGGTTTATTGGCACATATCATTTGTATCCGACAGCATTAAATTTGAAAAAAATATTATTTTATTGTCTGATGTTCATTTAATAATTCTGTACTGATATCCATGACTGCTTATTATATGTTTTAATTTTGGGAACTTCTAATGTCAATTTAACTAGGATTTAATTTATGTAAATTATTAGACTTACCAATGAATACTTCTGAGTCTTCTTTGTGGACAATAACTATTTTCTAATAATTTCTATTTTAAATATTCAAATATTCTCTGTCTTCTAGTAGATATTCTTTTACTTTATATTTAGGGATTCAAGTTTTGTCTTCAAAATTAGTTTAGTCTCTCTATGGCAGGTAAGTGTTCCTTTAAATTTTTTAATCAAATTAAGACAACCCTTGTCTACTGTCCTTCACTGATTCCTTTCTGAATTTAAAATAAATATAAATTTGATAACAGCTACCAGGCTTTACTCAAATGGCACCGCTTTGTTTCTGTTTTCAATAACTTCTCTATGCCTATTAGTCACTCTCTAGCTTTCAGTAATACTAAAAATGAATAAATAAGAAAAAAATTAAATTAAGAAAATTATTCTGTTTAAAAGGCATAATAATAACAAAACTACTTAAGAGTCAGTGACAAAGAACCTTAAGTATTTTAAGGTTAGATTTGCAGCACATCATTGAAAAAAAATAAAGAAGATCTGATGTAATTTGAAGATAGATACCGCTCCCCACAGTTGAAAATGTCAGGTGTTCAACATTTTGACCATTGGATAATTGTGCTTGGAAGGAAGAAATATAAATGTCCAATAGATCTTTGAAAAAAATGTTCAATGTGTTTAGCTGTTAGAGAAAATTAATCAACATGTCAGTAAGATTCCACATCACTGCCACTGCTGTCAACATGACTGACATCTAGGAAAATTTAGGACAAATATTGATCATGTGGGAAGAGAAGTCTCTTCCCTAGTGCTGGTAGAAACATACACCAGGCCTCCCCTGTGGAAATCAGTATGAAGCTACCTAAAGTATTAGAAGTACAATTTCCATAGGGCCCAGCTTTATCTTTTCTGGGTGTATGTAGGAAGAAATCAAAGTTAGCTTAAAACAGAGACATGTGTACACTTGCATTTACTACGGTACCATTTACAACAGCCAAGTCAGCATAGGTACCTGCCAATAGATGAATGTCTTAGATCTAAAAGAAAGTTTTGTTCAGCCATACGGAACAAAGAAGTGTGCCATTTTCAGGAAAATAGAGCTGTGGATCTTTAAATTGAGTGAACAAAGGCCATCCAATAAAGTCCAGTATCAGATTTTCTCTCATATCTGAAGTCCACGGGTTAAAAAGACAGGGCATCCCTATCATGGTCTTGACTCCTTTGTTCATATTATCTATCACTCCTTCCTATCTTTGACTGAACTTGGGGAGTTCAGCCAAGTGCTTCACAGTGGATCTCTGCCTCTGCCTTATCCTCTCTGAAGAGTGGATGGGGGTAAGGTGGAGGAAAGCTGGGGAGACCGGAAGAAGGAGAGGGAGTAGGAACTGGGCTTGGTATGTTAAATGAGAAAAGATTGTTTTGTTTTCATTTTTCTTTTTTTAAAATACAACACATTTAAATTATATCAGAGCCCCCTCTGGCGAAAATCAGCTGGAGGTACCCTGAGAAGTGATGCTGAGGCTGAGGACATGCTAGATTAAGAGAAATGAAGACAGAAACATAGGATACACTGGGAGGACTGAAGGTTAATATCAAAGAGCCTGAGTTTATTTCTCAGCCAGCATTTATACCAATTGCAAGCAAAAGGCAGAAGAAAAATGAGTGCAGCCCACCTCCCTGCACTGTCCTTGGGAGGAAGCTCAAGCAGGTGCATTCTCTCATTCCGTTAAGCAGTTGATATAGGAGTGTCTTTCTATCTATCTGCTGTTTCATTGGTTAATTAATAAAGAAACTGCTTGGCCTGATAGGTTAGAACATAGGTGGGTGGAGTAGACAGAACAGGATGCTGGGAGTGAGGCAGATGCCTCAGGCAATTGCACTGCCTCTCCTCTCTGGGACAGTCGCCATGAAGCCAGCCACCAGGTCAGACATGCTGAATCTTTCCCGGTAAGACACCACTTCGTGAGGCTACACAGATTATTAGAAATGGCTTAATCAAGATGTGAGAATTAGACAATAAGAGGCTGGAACTAATGGGCCAAGCAGTGTTTAAATGAATACTATTTGTGTTGTTATTTTGGGGCATAAGCTAGCCAGGCGGCCAGGAGCCGGCCGGGATGAAAAGCAGGCCTGCCTGCAGCTCCTCACTACAAGCAGTTTCTAATGTCTAAGAAGGAGTGCCTCCAGCATGTGCCAGCCCAAATTTCAATAGAAAAAAATGTGCTCTTTCATTTGGGCAAAAATGCTCTTTCTTTGGGCTAACACAGATGTTACTCATAGCCCTCAAGTTTACTGGAAAAAGCAGAGCACAAAAGCGTGAGCTCAAATGACTTCTTTATGTCAGAAATGACTTCAGATGGAAACTGAGTCACATGTGGGCTCCCACAAATTTAAAAAAAGAAAAGAAATTTTTAAAAAGCTGGCTAGAAAAAAACAAACAAAGCAAGCTTTATAAAAAAGACAAGGAAATAGAGGGACGGTCAGGGTGATGGAAGTGTGAAAGGAGGAGGGAAAAGAAATGGTAAGCACAGGGAGAGAATGGTCAGAGCAGGCATCTCATGAATGCAAACGGTGAGAGCAGGGAGAGAATGGTCAGAGCAGGCATCTCATGAATGCAAATGGTGAGCACAGGGGGAGAATGGTCAGAGCAGGCATCTCATGAATGCAAATGACCTGGCAAAATGTACTCTCCACAATTAGTATATGCTAATAAAAATAAACTAAGTGGGAAGCCAGGCGGTGGTACACGCCTTTAATCCCAACTCTCAAGAGGCAGAAGAAGGCAGATCGTGGTGAATTCAAGACTAGCCTAGTTTGCCAAGTTAGCCAAGGGTACACACACACACACACACACACACACACACACACGCACACACACACATACAACCCTGTCTCCAAAAACCAAAACCCAAACCAGACCAAACCAAACCAAACAACAAAGAAAATGAGCAAACAAACAAAAAAGCTAAGTTAACTGAGTTGGGAAATTGTTCAGTAGACAAAACATATGCCTTTTCTACATGAAGCCCAGAGTTCCGATTTCCAGAACCCATATAAAGACTCCAGCAAGCGTGTTGTTCATTTACAGTTGTAGTGCTTGCCATTTAGTTTTATTTAATCATAAATAATAAACAAAAATATGTTTGCTGCAAACATCATACATAAGCTCCATATCTATATCATTTCTACCCCCACTTCAAGTTCTTTCATGAATCCCTCATTCCTTCTTTAATAACAGTTATTGTTACATATTCTTTAATAATCATTATTGTTACCTAAATATCTAGATATGTACCCACTGTATATTCGATCTACTGAGTTCATTTGGCATGGCTCATATGTAGACATGCATAGCGCTGACACACTGTCTTTTTCTCAGCAACCAGAGATCAGCTGGCACTTGTCACCTAAGAGGTGGGACCACATGGAATTTCCTCTGCCTGCAGTGGCACAGTAAGCGGTGTTTTCATTGTTCTGGTCACGTTCAGGCAAATGCATTGTTGGGATTTCAAGGGTCATTTTCCTGAGCCTGAGGGGAGAACCAGTACTTATCTGTGACCCACATGTATATCCACTTACGTTTGTATCTGAAAGGTTAGAGTTACCTGAGTGTAATGGCTTGTTTCAAAGTCATCGTCTGAAGATGGCCATTCTCCATATGTGAAGTATTTGGATTCATTGTACCACAATTCGACTACTTTTGACCAGGAGTAGGGGTAACGCCCCAAGTGCATATTTTCTCCACAAAATGTATCTGAAAAGGAAGTAAATGACTGTATAATATTGCTTTATTTTTTTCTTTCTCTCTCTCTCTATTTCTGGTTTTTGGGAGACAGGGTTTCTCTGTGTAGTTCTGGATGTCCCAGAGTTCACTTGGTAGACCAGGCTGGCCTTGAACTCACAGAGATCCACTTGCCTCTACCTTTTGAGTGCTGAGATTAAAAGCATGCAGCACCATACCCAGGTATAATAATCTTTAAAAATAAAATACAAATGTTTTCCTCATTTTCTTTCACAAACGTTTTAATGATCATTTAGGCATCAATTTATAATTGAAAATTATAGTTGTTTCTCTGCTGAAAAATTTTCATTCTTGTTGAATGAGCATGTGGTACTCAAGAAAAATTGGTAATAGATGATGAGAAAGCTTGGAAATGATAACTGCTCTCTCTTTCTCTCTGTCTCCCTGTCTCTGTTCTCTGTCTCTGTCTTTTTCTCTCTGTCTCTCTCTGTCTTTCTCTCTCTCTCTCTCTCTCTCTCTCTCTCTCTCTCTCTCTCTCTCTCTCTCTGTGTGTGTGTGTGTGTGTGTGTGTGTGTGTCTTGATTTGTTTGAGACAGGGATTCTCTGTGTAACAATCCTGGCTGTCATAGAACTCCTTTGTTGGCCATGCTTGGCTCGAACTCACAGAGATCTGCCTGCTTCTGCTTCCTAAATGCTGGGATTAAAGGCATTTACTACCACCACACAGAGACTACAGATATCTAAATCTATGTCTCTTGTCAGGCAAAGAAGGGTGGTAAAAGTCTGCATTAGCTCTTGGGAGCTGTAACTGAATTTTGTAATTGCAAGCAGTTACAAAGAGTGTTCACAATCTCAAAAGATTTTGGATCCAATTGGCATGCATTCTCTAAGTGGGTTATGGTATTGAGAAATATTCTGCCTTTCTCTAGAATACAAAGATCCCCCCATTGCCAACCAACTGCTCAACACCTTAGCATAAGAGTTCCAATAATCTGTAGACAGAAAGTTGTACTTTTAAATGTTAGTTTGGAAGATAGCATTGCATATAGTTTTATATAATTCTGTATGATGCACTAAAAATTGTATCACAATTATTTAATTTATTTGACAAAACCAAGTCCACTTTTGAACACTCAAAATTGTTCCTCTGGGTAGTTCTACAGTTGCCTATAACTCAGTACTTAGCTGTGTTAGTGTTCCAAAGCCAAGGAAATCCCCATTCTGATGTTATAAACAACTGAGATAACATTGAGAGGAAACCTCCTAGGTATCCAGATGCACGCAATCCTTAAACAGTGCTAGTCATGATTTCTTTCTCCTGTTGATCAGAACATAGACTCTAAACCCAAGGATCCCCACATGCTAAAAATTATAAAGGATGATATGGTAAGTCAGGCTACAATCCACCGTCAAGGACAGGTGTCAGTGTAGAGTGAGTCTGTTAACTTACTATTGTCAAGTGGCTTGCATCTGTGAGGTTTTGGGGGGCTTTTTCTTCATTTAAATTTTTGTTTGTTTGTTTAAAGGTAGTTTGTGTCTAACATGCATGACAAAGCCTCGCGTGTTGAAGACTTGTTCTTTGGATGCAGGTAGTTTTGTGAGGTTGTAGAAGCTTTGAGACATGGGGCCTACCCAGCAGGGTTGGGTCTTTCAAGCATTCATGCCAAGTGTTTACTTCCTAACTTAATTCTTTCTGTTCTATCCTGTTTTGTTCCAACTGAGGTGAGCAGCTTCCTCTACTGTAACTCTAGCATGTTATTTGGTCTCAGTTCAGTCCCAAATCGCTCCAACTAAAAATCATGGGCTGAACCTTCTGGAGTCGTCAAATAAAAACCAACCTCCTCATTTTAAAGTGTTTAATACAGGTCGTGCAATATAGACCCATACATACTGTTAAGTCTTCTCTCAAGTGGGTCGCTTGTTGACGTGTCGCAGTATCTCGCCAGGATTCTCGCATTTTCTGCAGCCACAGGACTCCAACTCTATGAGGCAAGAAAGAAAAGTCCAGAAACAAACTGAAATTAGCATTCACAAACTTTTAAAACTATAGGACTTGTGACACCTTTTCTTGGAGAAACTGACCTCTTGCATAGTTTCATTTTTGTTAAACAATCTAGAAAAAACAAACAGGAGATAAATGTGCCCTTCCTTTTAGATTCCTGGGAAACTGCAAGTTCATAGTTAGGTCATAACATTCAGATCACAGCACATTTCTTAGAGTATGGCTGAATAATTTCAGAAAGGCTGATCAATATTAGAAAGCTACCCTAATAATTGGTCAGCTACTTCGCTGTTTTCTGTTTAGTCTGTGTCAACTTGAAACAAACTAGAATCACCTGTAAAGAGGGAACCTTACCTGAGGGAGTGCTTCCATCATCTTGGCCTGTGAGCAAGTCATTGGGGAGCATTTCTTGATTAATAATTGATAACTTCTAATATGTGATCCTGTGTGTCATCAGAAAGCAGGCTGGGGAAGCCATGAAAGGTAAACCAGTAAGAGGCTTTCTTCTATGGCCTCTGTTTCATTCCATGGCCTATCTTTTCTCAATGATGTGTTGTGATCTGGAGGTGTAGGCCAGATAACCTCTTTCCCCCCACATGTTCCTTTGGGTCAGTGTTTTTTATCACAGAACAGAGAAACAAGCAAGTGCAACTCTAAGCATGTCGTTTTTGCCTTTTGAGTCTCAGCTGCTGTAAAGATGATGTCTAAGTCATGCCAAAAGTTTTACACAGCAGACTTAGTGTGATGATCCTTACACCAAAGTTGTTATGTTCTGAGTCTCACAGTATGTGCTCGGCAAACAAATTATCTCTGTGAACAAAGCAGTTACCCATCTCTGCCTCAAATTATGATGAAAGCGAAGGAGCAGTTGATGTCACTAGAACGTATTACTGTGTTATTCCTATTCTTCCTTACAGCAGATAAAAGCAGACAGTAATACTGTCTCTGTATGTGAGGTAAGAGGAAGCACAGAATTTTTAAAGCTTTGAAGGATCACACAATAGAGAATTTGAGTCAATTAACCTCGTGTGCTCGGAACGCTTCATGTCGGCGAGATAAGGATAGTATGTACTAAGTTGAACGTCATTTCATACAGCTCAGAAACAGCTGAGTGGGAGTTTCTGTGACCTCCTGAAAATCTCACAGCCAGGATTTTCACAGTCTGCTCATGTGACCTGCTGTCAACCACAATTACAGAGTGTTTTTAACTTGTTTTAACCACAGACTTTTGAATTAAATCCTCTAAAAATGTAAGGACATCTACAACTTTTTGAACTCAGTTTCCTCTGCTTCTGTGTTTGGATTTGCTGTGATGAGCAGATTTTTAGTTATAAACCAAGGTCACTGGACTTTATAGCATTGTAGGGAACAACATTAGCATTATTGCAAACCCTCTTCACAGTGGACGCCAATCTGCTTCAAATTTAACTGTGTGTGTATACTACCATCTAGTGGTTTGTTTAAAGAATTACTCTTCAGATTTACTTAGCTCAAAACACAGGACTTCCCATACTTCAAGTAAGATTACTTTTTCATGTCTGTGTCTAACTGAGGAACTTGAGAAGACCAAAAGAATCACTTTCTGTCTGCAATAAGACTTCTCAATCCAGAGGCTTTCTTAGCTGTAGTTATTTTTTTTTCATTTTTGGAGAAAGGAATATGGATAACTTAAAATAATTAAGATCAGGGTCCCTGGGGATGGGCAAGCCTTTTACAATAAGGAATTGGAATAACATTGATTCTATTTGATTCTTTAAAATGTATTCAACTGTAGTTGGAAACTTAATAAAGTATTTTAAGACATTATAAGACTCCCTTTTCTGTAGCACAGTAGATTTGAACTCACATGTGATTGGCTGAAGAACATTTATTAACAGTAATAAATGCTATTTTTAATGTTAAACCAACATAAATGCCTACTGATGTTTTTAAAATTGTGTTGTTTCTCAAGTAATACTGTTAATTTTTAAGGTGGTCCAGAGATGAATTTTCAAAACCCACCTCTCCCTTCTCCTGTTGCTCACCCTCCATCATTTACAAGAGGGTTCTGTCAATCAGGATCAGCTTCTAGGGCAGCAGTTTCAACCTTCCTAATGCTGTTGCCCTTTAATATTGTTCCTCTAGTTGTGGTGACCCCCAAACATAAAATTATTGTGCTACTACTTCATAACTGTAATTTTGCTACTGTTATGAATCATAATGAATCATATCTGATATGAGGAAACCTGATTTATGACCCACAGGTTAAGGATTGCTTTTCTAGGGCCTGTACTATATCTGAACTTTATTCTTGAATGTCCTGGGTCCAAGGATACTGGACGAGGTCCCTAAAGTTGTCTTGTGATAGAACCCCCCACATTTTGCACTGCAAAGCCAGGCTCCTAAATTTCCATGGAATTCAGTAAAACTCACTTGTAGATTTTTTTCGATGTTTGTTTAACTAGTATGTGTGGGGGTCTCAACTAGCTTTGAATTTTGACATCCTGATTCTAAAATAATTGTTACACGTCTGAAGGTGCCTAGGAGTGCAGCTGGGTGGAGTCAGATTGTGGCTCTATCACGTAGCAAGCATGACTCTGGAAAAGTTATATTACATCTTCCTGGACTCAGTTTCTCCTCCTGTTACATCATAGATTTGCTGTGATGATCAAGCATTTGACACGGTCACAGTTCACAGGACTATATGACAATGTAGGGAGCACCATCAGTGTCCCTGCCATCACTGGTGATGATGTTCTTTGGACTTACCATCTTTAGCATGTTCTTGGCAGGTGGAGACACTTTCCTCCTGAAAGCATTGTGTGCATTGACAATTTCTTCTTGTGGCTCGGTTTGTGATTCCGTGATCAGTTTATTATAGAGAGCTCTATTGTGATTGTGGTGCTAACAGAAAATTATTAATTAGTATCACATCAATTAGAACTTACAATGAACAAACCATAATGTTTAGAGTTCAGGAACTATTACTATGCATGTTTCAAGGATGTCCAAGTTCTAGTCTTGAAAACAGTACAAAACTATACTGTTCCTAGAGATTTTCAAATTTATGATTCACACTTCAAGTCCTTGAGAAGTTCTTGTTATTGGATGTGGTTTGACTCGTTCACTGCCTATCTGCCTTATCCCATTCTCCATACAGCCACTAAAAGCAGTGCCTCTACTCCCCAGATGAAACATGTGCACCTCCGTCCTTGTCAAAGTGTGGGTGTGTGTAAGAACCAAAACTAAGAGTGTATTTTGGGAGTGTAGCTAAGTGTTCTTTTCACTTTCCGGCTCTATATCGTTTGGTTCATATGTAAGATCACCAGTGTCTGCAAGCACACGAATTAAAAAGTATAAGTGAAATTCACTCAATTTGCAGCTTAGAATGCATAACTCGTTTTTTTTTTATAAAAATTGTGCCTTTTATTTTCTAATTAAATAATAAAGAAAAATGTCTTCCAGAGAGCCTATATTAGTATAAGTCGTCATAAAGGGTATCTTTTTTTATGTGTGTGGTTTATAACACACACACTTCAGACTTTTTAAATCAGTTATTAAAAATAATGCTGTATAATTTGAGTGGTATGTTTTTTTCTTGGCTACCACAGGACTATTGAGATAAATTTAGGAATGGTCAGAATCCAGAATAGTGCCTTGATCAAAGGATTGCCATTTGGGTCAAGAGAAGACATTTCTGTGTAATGCACACAGTACTTCCTTTTTCAGGACCCTGCTTACAAAATGTGTTCGTCTCTCATTGCAATCAGCTATGGTCTACACTAAAGAAAAGTCTGGAGACTCACAAGAATCCACAAATATTATTGAAATATTTCTTATTTCCCTGATCAGTTTATTTTAATGGAACATATAACATTTGCCTCTATAATAAATGAATAAAGCACTGTCTATTTTCTTGATATTTTGTTTCATTTACTTTTATGGCAATTGACCCTCTGTAGTGGTTTGAATGTCACTGACCCCCATAAGTGTAGTTAGGAAGTGTGGCTTTATTGGAGTAGGTATGGCCTTGTTGGAGGAAGTGTGTCACTGTGAGGGTGGGCTTCATTGTCTTCCATTTGTAGTTCTGTGGTTGAACTCTGAACTTCACACAGAGAGGTAAATATTCTATCACTGGGCTATATCCCTAGCACAGCAGGATTATTTTTATCAGCAATCACATCCAGACATCATATTCCAATGCTGAGTCTCTCATACATCTTTGTAATTGTACTTCTCAATTTCATTTTTAATTTTGATGTGTAACGGTCTCGGAATCACAAATGATAAAAGCTCAGTTGAAGACAGGATTATCTGGGAGAAACAGTGACAATAGCAGTTCTTCTTAGTATATTTTCTTCTAGTTGGTCTTGGAAACGTGAGTAAATTGTAAGGAAGTTCTTATCTAAGCTTCCATCACTTTCCTTCCTCCATCCCTCCTTCTCTTTCACGTTTTCTTTGCTGCCTGCCTTTCTATATTCATTTTTTTCTTTTTATTATTTTTGAGAAAGAACAGAGACTTGGGTTCAAGGAGTGAAAGTGAAGGCCAAACTTTAAGACCCTAGTCATGTAAATTTGACTTTTCGCTTAGTCCTTCTATTCTTTGGTTCCATCCTTGATCTATAAAAAAAAGAACATTTTTTTTAGCTTCATATTATGTGAAATAGGTGAATAACTGAAGAAACCTTCTCATAGAGATACATATAACAACATTTCATCAAAGGGTTGTTTGGTATCCTTATCTAAAAGATAGTTCTGTAATATTCAATCTTCACATACTCTGGTAGCCTTAGCCAGAACAGGAACAACGACAGTAGCAGCCACTGCAGCAGCAAATAACAAGAAGTATTTCACCATCATTCCTGGAAAGATAAATAAAAGAGTTTTAGATTATTCTCATGGTTTGGAACAGTATTTTTTTTAATAAACCTTGAACTACTTTATACACATTGTTTGGGTTTATTTTTTGTCTTTTGTTTTTGTTTTTGTTTTGTTTTGTTTTTGGTAGAATTAGACCTGAGGACCTGAGAAAAAAAATCTTAATGTTATATCTTAGCGTAGGAGACTCAGAAAATAATACATAACTGATTTGAATGATATGGAGTCAAACAAACATGTAAGCTTCTTAACTCCCAGACTCTGAATATGGTCAACTATGTGTTAATAGGCAATTAAGGTAGCAGATGGGATTTGGGTTGCTAATCAACGAACTGAAGAGATTATCCCATGTTGTATTCATTTGTTAAATTAATCCCAGTGGTGCTTAAATGTAAAAGAAAAAAGTCAAGAGACAACTTCAGTAGCAGAGCACAAGATGAGTTTATTAGTCATACCTTGTTTGGAAGACTACACAGAAGGGAGGTGATCCTGCTACTACTAATGTGTGTGTGTGTGTGTAATTTAAACATATTCTGTACAATTCTGTCACTTTCTAAGAATAATGGTCTTTGTGTCTTAAATCAGCACTAATGGATCTCTACTCTTTCTGATACAGTGAATTAATTCTAAGATATGATACATACATGTTTTAAGAGTGTGATAACACTTTTTTCTTTACAACCTATTAAATTTATTTCTGAAAACATACTATTTATCTTTTACAGAAATTTCTATTCTTGAAAAGCAGCTTAACCAATATTTGAATAATTAAGTAATAAAGAAGAGCATTTATTTCACGGTCACGCAGTTGTTCAGTCATTGCTCTCGGATGTCCCTTGTCCACCAAAAGCATGCTTAATTGAGCGATGCCATAAAAAATAAAGTCAAAAAATATAATCTTTTTCTGCCTTTTCATCCACCCCACTCCCTTAATCTCTATTTTCTCCAGAGTTTAATACATCTTCACAATCAACCATGTACACATAAGAAGATCTGGGGACCCACAAGACAAAAGGAAGGCCTATAAAAATTACCTCAGAAGATACTCAGACCAGGCCAGTGAGAAAATGCAACAGATATGGTAAGAAGAGGCCAGTCATTTTATTATCTTTTAGTGCCAGCCAGCTCCACCGCAAAGAGCTGTTTCTTATCTGAACAGCACAGTAGGTCAGCCAGTGCCTTGCACTGTAACATGTTACTGTTCCACTCTTTCTCCCATTCCCACTCTATCTCTGGTTCTCCTTTTTCTCTTCTTTCCTTTTCTCTTTTTCCTTCCTTTTTCTTGTTTCCCCTTTCCCATGCCCACTCATCTTAGTGTTACATCCCCCAAGGCCTAAGGACAGACTGGATTTGTGACATCTAATACACATCTTTCTCTCTTCTTTTTATTTTGTCATTAACATAAATCTCCACGCCATTTTTTCTTTCCTTCTATTATTCCTTTGCCCATGTATGCCCCTTTCCTCTGCTTCCCATCTGACAGTCTGACACTAGTGATGGCTCAACCCATTCTGTGCTTTTCTACTCATACCTATAATAATTAACCTAATAATAGACACAATGGCCCTTTATTCCTTAAATCAACTAGTACTTAACAAGTATCTCTTTTATAGTTACCTGCTAGTCTATTGTCAGAATGTACTAGTGTCTAGATTGTAACTGCTGTTGCACTCAGCCCACAGAGACAGACTGGAGGTAGAACCTGGTGTCCAGAACACTAAACAAAAGGGACATAAAAACACCACCACACCTTCACTGTAATGATGGTCTACTGAAAACTGCAAACACATGTACTTAAACAGAAGGAGCAGACTGAATCAAAAGAAACAACCAAAATCTTTCACTGACATCTAACCCATATGGGCAGATTCTAGCACAGACTGCTACAATCTGCTAACTTGTCTCATAACTCAAATGTGAAGGCATATCATATTCTATAAATTGTCTTTAATTAATAATGAGATGGTGTTGGAAAACATATATATTCTAACATAGTGATTGACTGAAGCAAATGTATGTATGAATGTTCAGGTAAGCATTTCAGATACAAAGAAATCTGTCACAAATGGATGAAAATTATTGTTTTACTCAACATGCATAAGGGATTGAACACTATGGGATAAACCTGTGAGAAACAGACATCAACCACAAATACACTTACCCTGACATCTTGAAAGTGACTATGGGACAACTAGTTTCCCTTAGGATTATGGCTACTTTAGTATATTTAGCTCATACCGAGAAGTTTAGATTAGCAAAGATTAGGGTAACTGGACCGAAAGAAGAAAATCTGCTACGAAAGAGATCTCATACCCCAACGTCCACATTGGCTTTATGGCAGTGGACAGGCATAATGTCTCCATTCATACTAATGTTCCTTAGAGAATTGAAAGTACAAAGAAAGTAAGTTGGTTAAAGCTCAAATAGCACTTGAAATGACTAAGTTCAAACAGGAAGATACTATTTGATATACAAGCATCAGCAGATGTATTAAGGATTTTAGGATGAAAATGGAACCCAAGGATTGTTGTACGAGTATAAGGGGTGAGTATAAGGGATTGCAGACTGTGGTCTCCTGGGCTGTGCTTGTTGACACAGCTCAAAATCACTGGGACATAATGAAACCCACGAACCAGCCAAGGGTGAACTTCCAGGGTGTGTTGCAAGATTCTGCATTGACCACAGCCTTCAAATCTAAAAACAATGTTGACCTTTTATCTGAGATGCCAGTTAGTGTCTGAATTCAGTTAAAACAGAGACAAAGGAGAACAAACTCAACTCTCCTTTTGAACACACTTATTTTACTCCAAACATGCAATTTTCAGTCAAAACTCTTAATAAAATAAATAATATTAATACCTCAGCCTTGAGAAACTGGTTATATAAACTTATTTTCCAAACTTTCAGCTTGGACAGATGGTTCACGAACAATTAAAAGTTAATATTTAGTGGGAGGACAGATCAAGGATGTGGGAAAAGGTTGAGGAAGATCAAGCAGTGCTGTGTGGGAAGCCTTTGGAACAGTTTTCTCATCCAGGAATTGTTAGACCATGACTTTTCATGGTGAATGTTAATGAAGAACAGGCTCTTCCTTGCCTTGGCTCAATAACCAGAAAGAATAAAGTAAACCAACTGCCTACTTTTCACATTTGATCTTTTTTCCTTGGTGAATAGGTTAACCCCTACATTCAACAGACTACTGGAATGCAGTCAAATCTCCGGGGTCCAGATGATCACTTTGTGTGGATATGTACAAACGTATTACCTCTACAGCAATCAATGCACACATTGAGTCTTTCCAATACCCATGTAGGTCCCTCACACCTCATTTTATCTACAGCCCCCCAAATAAAACAGCATCTTGATCTTCATGGCTATGGGTTGTATTGATCAATATAACTTTCTGCTGCGGACACACACACACACACACACACACACACACACACATATGAAATATTTCAGTGCTAGTTTCTATACTAACTGTTAAGCTTATGTGAATCATTCATGGTGCATATGAGGAAGTTTGTGGTTGTTAATAGTTATGCAGATGTCCACAATCTATCTATCATATAATATATCCTTTTTATTATTCACAGACTTTGATATTTTCAGTTAGGATTTTGACAATAGTGTTTATGAACATGCTATCCATATATGTTTTGGCATAAACTATTTATATTCCCTTTTTAGAGCTGTACTGTCTACCCTAGACAGGAACTATTGGGCTACAGAAATGCTTGTGTTTTCCTTTAGGAAATTTAAATGATTTTGCATGGTAGTTCAATTTTTTAATAAATTCATGCTTTTAAAAAGAGCCATCCATGTGTCTTATCCTCACCCTCTGTTTGTACTTGCTGCTTTAAAGCTTTTGTCATTATCTTTTGTTTGTACATAATGATGTATCATTAAAATTTTAACTCATATTTATCCTGCTAATAATAATACTGAGTGCATTTAATGTTTTATCAGATACTAGGTACTGTCCTTTCTTTAGTCGTTGATCAATATTTTGTTTGGTGTTATAATTACTTGATTATACTTTTCTTATTGTTTTGTGTGAATTATCTATGTTCTTTGTAAGTTTTCAAAATAGATCACAGTTTTTTTTATTAGTATTTTGGGAATTTTAAGCACTGTATTTTGATCACGTTTACCTCCTTCCCCAACTTCTCCCAGAACCTCCCCCGACATTTTGGGTTTGCTTGTTTGTATTTAATTTCATAAAATATGATTTGTGTTGCCATTCTTGGATCAGAGATCACATACTTAAAGAAAACTGACTCTCCATTTTCAGCAGCCATCACTGGCCAACAGCACCTCAACAATGGATGGGCCTTTGGACCCACTTTCTTTGTCCATTCTAGGATTTTTTCTGGCTTGGATTTGCTGCTAATACCTGGGACTGTGCAGTCTTTTACAGTAGTTGGAATTTCATATCTACAATAACTCTGCTGTATTCTGAAAACAATAGTCTTTTTATTTTATTTTATTTTTATTAAAAATTTCCATCTCCTCCCCTTCTCCCACTTCCCTCCCCTCCCCTCCACCCACACCCCTATTCCCTCTCTCTCCAGGCCAAAGAGCAGTCAGGGTTCCCTACACTATGGGAAATCCAAGGTCCTCCCAACTCCCCCCAGGTCCAGGAAGGTGAGCATCCAAACTGACAAGGCTCCCACAGAGCCTGTCCATGCAGTAGAATCAAAGCCCAGCGCCATTGTCCTTGGCTTCTCAGTCAGCCTCCACCGTCGGCCACATTCAAAGAGTCCAGTTTGATCACATGCTCCATCAGTCCCATTCCAACTGGCCTTGGTGATCTTCCATTAGATCTGTCCCACCGTCTCAGTGGGAGAACGCACCCCTTGCGGTTCGGACTTCCTTGCTCATGTTCTCCCTCCTTCTGCTCCTCATTAGGACCTTGGGAGCTCAGTGCAGTGATTCAATGTGGGTCTCTGTCTCTATCTCCATCCTTCAGCAGATGAAGGTTCTATCGTGATATGCAAGATAATCATCAGTGTGGCTATAGGACAAGGCCAGTCCAGGCACCCTTTCCTCTGCTGCCCAAGGAACAAGCTTGGGACATCTCCTTGGACACCTGGGGACCCCTCTAGAGTCAAGTCTCTTGCTAACCCTAAAATGGGTCCCGTAATTAAGATATTTACTTCCCCCTCCTCCATCCCAACCATCCCATTCCCTCAAGCTCTCCCCATTCTCTATTTCTCCCTTCTCTCCCTCCATCTCCCCTTATTCCCTCCTCACCCCCACCCCCGTGCTCCCAACCCCTGCCAGGCAACTTTGTCAATTTCCAATATCCAAGGAGATAACAATATGTTTTTCTTTGGGTTCACCTTCTTATTTAGCTTCTCTAGGATCACGAATTATAGGCTCTATGTCCTTTATTTATGGATAGAATCCACTTATGAGTGCGTACATACCATATTCCTCTTTTTGGGTCTGGGTTACCTCACTCAGGATGGTTGAAAACAATATTCTTGTAGTCACCCAATGCTCCTGGTTCTTATAATTATTTCACCTACTTCAGTGATCTCTAAGCCTTAGAAGGAGGATATGTCGTATAGATGCCCATTTTTAAGCTGTATATTTTAACTAAAGTTTTAAAAATAGATGTCTAGTTTTGCTTTCACTTACTATAGCTAATGCTGTGTTTGTGTTTCTCTGTGTATATGAATTGTCTGATGATTGCTGGTTATCTGAGTAGACAAATCATGAAAGTATTTTTCCTCTGGACATTGATTCAACCTCGATAAAATATTGAAGAATAGAAAAACTTGAAAACTTATACTTATAAATATTAAAACATATTAAAATGGGGCTTGGAGAACATTGGTGACATAAGATACAAAAAAATCAAGGAAATATTATGATATGTAAATTTAAATTTACATAAATTATCATCTTATTTATTATAAAGTCTAAAATGAAATTGAATAAAGAAAGGTCATTGGAATATATAATACAAAAATAAGGAATTTGAACTCTATCTTATGTCTTAAACAAAAATTATGTTTTATGTGCCATGTATTTAAAAAGGGATACTGCATGACTTATTGCAGATTACACTTCTTTGACATAAATCCAAACTTATTTTATATGAGTATCTCATCATTACTTTTTAAATAAATTGTCATCCTTTTGCTTTTCATTTTTATTTTTTGCATTATAATAATTCATTAAATGCTGTACTAAAGGTGACTGAAAAAAATGAGTATGCATGCACTCATCCTGTACACTATGAAATACATGCTGAAGGTAATATTTTCCCAAATCAGAGCACAGGAGAATGGCACACATAATGGGAAAAAAGTAGAACAGAGAGAAAAACCACAAGGGGAATGAGGAAGGAGGGAGGGCACAGACGAGAGACACTGATGAGAAAGTGTGTGGGCAAGTGGGACACACGGTGATGTGACTTTACAGGATCCCAGATCTCACATGAAGATACTGAACAGTGGAAGAAAGATCAGAGACTAGCAATCAAAACAGTCTCAGAGAGGTGTTTGGACAGCTAAAAACAGCCCTTCTCCCCCGAGTCCACAATTGCTTCTGTAGGTTGCTTTACTTGGGTAAAGCACAAAGGTTTATTCTATCATCCACACAATGAGCCCCCAAGGGAAACTGCAGATGTAAAACATATGTAGGACTTCTTCCTGTTGGAGTGTTACGCTCTTCTGCTGGCTGGCTGTACTGACGGCAGTTTCAAACAGATTCAGATAAAATAAAAGGTGTCCCAGACGCCACTTATTTCTTAGTTGGATGCTTTACATTTCTAGTTGGAATGCAAACTAGTTCAGCCTCTGTGGAAGTCTGTATGGAGGGATCTCAAAGATCTAACAACAGGTTTACTCCCATCCCCCCCCCCAAAAAAAAAAACCTCCAAGTCAACTCCACATCACAGTGACACATGCCAAACAATGTTTACTGCAGCATTACTCACAATAGCTGCATTATGGAATCAACTTAGATTTCTAACACCAGAGTAATGGTTTAAAAACGTGCTGTATCTTCAGTTTACACACATAAAGATAGAAAAGTATATAAAAGTATATAAGCATTTTTTTATTCATAAAGTTGAACACAGTCATGTCTTTCACTTGAGAATGAATTCAACTGGAGATAATCATTTTAAGTGAGTTAACACAATCTCATAAGGACAAATGCCTCATATCTTCTCTCACTTACTTACGGTGCCTTGATTTAATATAAACACAAAATCATATAGGGATACATGACACATAGGTAGGAATAAAATGCCTAATGTAACAAAAGAGAATAATTAAGGGAGAAAATATAGAGAATAAGGGAATGGAGTTATGAGGGGGAATATACTCAACCTAAAATATATACATGTGCAAAACGTAAAGATGGTTAAATCAGCACTATCAGATTTTTTATAACTTGAGATAATTAGTCCCACATGACAAGTCTCTCTTCTGATTCCTTCCTATGATAGTTCATGAGAGTGAACTCAACAAATAACATTATCTTGTACAAAATGTATTGATCAAAAATCCTCTTAAAAGTGTGGAAATGGCAAACCTTTGCTTTTAGATCACAACATTAGCAGACTTCACATGCACTCTATTTTGTAGCAATGCTACTGAATTTTTACATATGCATTTCCTTTACAATTAAGTGAACTAAACATATGATATAGAACTTACCCAGGTCCACGTAGCTCTTAAAACTTTGTGCCACTAAGAACCAACTCTTTGTCTGTATTGCATACTAAGGTTTTAAGGGACACTTCACAAAGAACACCAACTCAATGAGGCAGTACGAGGGGAATGATTTCAACAGATCCAGGAACCACACGCACAAGTGCTTCATGAGTACAGCCTGTTCAGAGCAAAGTTATAGCCTGTGGATTAAAAAACATGATGAAGGGAATGTTTCTATGATGACTTAGACAACATAACCAAGAGTTGATTTACCAGTCTTATAAATTCTTACACTGAAAACAAACTATAAGGCTTAGCCACAAGTCTTGGCTGAATCATCAATGGGTCAAGGAAGAAATAAAGGGAACATTAAATAAAGACTTCCTAAAATTCAATGAAAAATGACTACACAACATACCCAAATTAATGGGACACAATGAAAGCCGTGTTAAAAGGAAAGTTCATAGCACTAAATGCCTACATAACGAAGCTGGAAAAAAAAATCCCACATTAGTGAATTAACAGAATATTTGGAAACTTTAGAACCAAAAGAAACAAACTCACCCAAGAGAATTAAAAGGGAAGAAATAATCAAACTGAGAGCTGAAATCAACAAAATAGAAACAAAGAAAAATCAATGAGACAAAGAGTTGGGTCTTTGAGAAAAATAAACAAAATAGACAAACCTTTATCCAAACAAACCAAAAGGCAGAGAGAGAATATCCAAATTAGCTAAATCAAAAATAAAAAGGGGATATAAAAACAGACACAGAGGCCGGGCGGTGGTGGCGCACGCCTTTAATCCCAGCACTCGGGAGGCAGAGGCAGGTGGATCTCTGTGAGTTCGAGGCCAGCCTGGTCTACAAGAGCTAGTTCCAGGACAGGCTCTAAAACTACAGGGAAACCCTGTCCCGAAAAACCAAAAAAAAAAAAAAAAAAAACAGACACAGAGGAAATCCAGAAAATCATCAGGCAGAATCAAAGAGGAATAGCAAGAATCCTGAAAGGTTCAATAGTGGTAATGAAAATGAAAGTACTTTGTCAGCTTCATCTTGCAGCTCAAAGATATTTATTGAAATGTATTCATGTATGTGTGTGATATGAATATGTATGTGTTCATTTTTGTTCTCATGCATGTGCACTCATGTTTACATGTATGTGGAGGCCAGAGATCAATGTAAGGCATCTTCCTCAATCACTCAAAATCTCATTTTTTAAAATATAGATTTTTTTATTATCTGGTCAGCGAATTCCAGGAGTCATCTGGTATCGATATTCCCAGTGCAAGATTTGAAAGAGTGTGCCAGCACTTCCAATTTTTTATTTGGGTGTTGGTTATCAAATTGAACTATGATCCTGATGTGTGTCTGGCAAGGACTTTACCTACTGAGTCATTTCTCCAATCTATTAAAATAGTAATGTGAAGTGATTCTTTTCTGCATGTCTTGCTTAGCATAAACACAAATACAAACTATGCAATCTACAGATGTTGTTCTTTATTGCCAGAAGTGCTGTGCTTGCAATGCATTTATGAGATGATACTATATTATTCTAGGCAGGTTGAGAGTTTCTCAGAATGTAAATAAAGCTAGTCTACTATCATAAAGATCTCTCTCAGTGATTACAGAAAAAAACCTACAAGAAGACAAGATTTTGGCAGAGATACAATCAGAAGTATATAGTGATAACAAACTGCCTTGAGAATTCAGGAAATATTACGTACGTTTGTACTGAATGTTAAATAAATGAACACTATGTATCCATATATCTCTTAAGTTTATGGCAAAAAAGTAAACAGAGATTTGGAAAGCAAAGAATGCCAATTCCTACCAATAGATAGATAAAAAACACACATGAAAATAGAAAACTCACTCTGGGACTGATACTTTTAGTTTCTCTTACAGTGGCTTTTAATTTCTCTTATTATTTCAGAAACATCAAAGGAGAACATTATAAATTGTTTGAGCTGGTTCTAAGTGCATACAAAATAAAACAAACTGTGTTCTCAAATAAACTTTTGGGGAATTTCTCCTATATACTCTCGTTTGCCCATGTATAATTTAACATGCATATGATGAAAATCAGATGCTTTGGAAAGGAACATATCTATCATTATAGACCATCAATCAACCTTTTTTTCTAATGCCTACAATTTTTATATTATCTTATATCTATTACCTATAATTGTTCATGCTTATAGATAGATTTACAAATATTTATTTGTCCATTTATATATACATCTCTCTCTGTATAAAATTATATTGAACTATTTCTCTCATGACTTATTAATATGTTTTTCCATTGTAGATTTGAAAAAATATTTAATAAAAATATTTCTTCATATCCTTTTAAAAGTGAGGTCAGTTGAGTTTCTAGAAAGGAAGAAAATAAAAAGTAGGTAATAGAGGATTATTCTGTGCTCACATGGGAGTTAAATAAAAGTTAAGAGAAAAACTGATGCTTCTGAAGCAGAATTTAATTTTCTGTCCTTAATAAGGGATTTGTAATGAATCCCTGGAAAACAGTCTGCAAGAAATGAAAAGTAAGTATCTTTCAAAACTTTCAAACCTGTAGCCAGAAGAGTTTGAGGGAATGATACTAAGTTGATAAAGTATCAAAAATTATCTAAAATTGTCTAAACCTTTGTAGACAAGAAACTTTGCTTGACTCCAGATTACTGAGGAATTTATTTATCCATGTTGAAAGAAGGAAACTGGAAAAGAATTCTTTTTTTTTTTTTTCACTAAACCAGCCTGGTTTATGTATTGGAAATGTATGATTGTCATTTATTTCTTACTACACTGCTGTTTACAAGGAAGAGTGTTGTTTAAACACCAAGTCAACTGTTTATGGAAACTTAATTGCTTTGGTTTTATCTGTTGGTCCTGTCAATCCCTGGCATTGCTCTACCCAACACAGTGCTGTCTGTATTTATATCACTGATGACTTCATATAGAGTTGCTATCTAGCTTTAAATATGGTTTCAAAAGATTTTGGGAAGTGTTGGAAAGCACAGAGGAACCTGATTTGCATGCAAGCCCCAAACATGGTGCCAGTTGGCTGCTTCTGCTCATCTCCCTTCTATTTCCATAAATTGTTCTCTTTCTGCTTGAGATTTTTTTTAGCATAGTAGGGAGTGATCTGCAATGACTTTTCTCCTGAAACAAAGAATAAAGACACATTGGCCCAACATATGATGCAACAACATGATAGAGTATTTTAAATTGGAGCCATCCCAAAAATCCCTTGGGAGATAAATAAAGACTAATGTGTTTGTGAACACATCCTGTTCATTAAAATAAATGCATTTAAATGAAACTTTAAAATCAGTCATTCACTCAGAAATCAGCTACCAAAAGTTTAGAAAGCATAAATATATAATACACAATGAATCAAAAATCAAATGTCTATGTGCTAAATATGAAAGAATTTTTTTCAAAAATAATTGCATACTTTCTAGTTGAAAAGACTTATAGGACAGGATTTTTGACAATGTTAGTATCTCCTCTTGTGAGATTCTCATGTTCATATATGTGTATATACAAACTGTTTCTCTTGAGTCCAGTTAGATGTTTGATACTGGACATTAAGCTAACTTCAAAACTAGTGAAATCATGGTTATTGGAGGAGACTCTCCAATACTAATTTACTAAATCAGCACAATTCCTAAGAATTTTCTGTAAACAGTTGCCCTTATATCAACAGATACGTGTAGTTTTCTTTCTATCAAGGAAACTTCTCTTTGAAACACATGGAGGTCACTAAAGAAAACCACAATCCAAACACAGACTCCTGTAACACAATCCCAATGGAGACATCTATAAACCACTCGATGTGGGATTCCCCTCGGTATGCTGTGAATACCATTAGTTAATAAGGAAACTGCTTTGGGCCTGTGCAGGGAATAGAGGTAGGCAGAGAAAACTAAACTGAATGCTGGGAAAAAGAAGGAGTGAGAGAGAAGCCATGTAGCCCCACCAGAGACAGACGCCGGAATTTTAGCCGGTAAACCACAGCCACGTGGCCATTACACAGATTCATAAAAATGGGTTAAATTAATATCTAAGAGTTAGTCAATGGGCCAAGCAGTGATTTAAATAACATGGATTCTGTGTGATTATTTTGGGTCTAAGTAGCTGGCAACCAACAAGCGGCCCTCCGCCAATACACTCTCATACCTAATGCTCCAAGAACATTGAGGAACTGGGGCAGGAAAGAGCCTAAGCACCAGAGAATTAGGGTATTTCCTGTGAATTTGTGTCTCTTAATAATACCCAAATTGACATTTCTAATGGCTCAACAACATGTCTTCCCAAACACGAACTGAACAAGAATGACACCAATGAACATTCCAAACAGGAAAGGAAAGAGTCCAAAAGGCTTCAATCCTGCACAAAGAAGTATGGACAACTGAGGAAAGCTGGAAGTGTGGGAGATGGCCTTCCTCGGGAAGAGTATACCAATTCATTTGTTTAGTACCATATGGTGAGCCTTGAAATCATACATACATTCAGGTAGAATTATAGAAACTGAACAGATTGATTCATACGGCTTGTCTGTGAGTCTTTTGGGGCCTGATGAAATTGAGTCATGAAACGGTAACCATTGAGTTGAAGAATGGAACCCAAGTCCATGGAACAATCACAGACAGCTTACCTCTTGATACTTTACTTGTGGATGTTGAACCTAAGGTAAAATCTAAGAAAAGAGAAGCTGTTGCAGGACGAGGTAGAGGAAGAGGACGTGGTCGTGGCAGAAAGAGGGGGTCCTAGGCAATAGTGTCTTTCAAGATTACTGTTCCAAAGTGATATGGAATTTTGCGGATATTTTTTTGTACAGATTTTGTTTGTCAGTTTTTAATAAACTTAAGTGTGGGATGAAAAAAAAAACAAACTGAACAGATTATATTTAGGAATATACCTATATGCATGGAATCACAATTAATGAAACAAAAGGCTACGAATTTGAAAGAGAGTCAAGAGAGTGGTAAGGGGTATATGGGAGTGTTTGGAGGAAAGAAAGGGAAGGAAGAAATGTTGCAATTAAATTATAATCTCAAAAAAGTTGCAAAATTGTTTGGTTTCCCCACTTGTTGTCCCGGTGGCCTCATTTTCATGCTTCATTGTCCCAAGATGAGATATCCTTGTACCTTATTTTCTTTTTCCCTGGCTGAACTCTTTTTTATGAAAGTTTACTGGGATTGACTACCACTGAAAACATTTGTGCTTATGCTTCAAAATCTTCCTAGTTGACAAAGCTGGCTCCATTCATATGATATTTAGACTCTATCAAATCTAAACCTATCCTACATAGAAAATAAAATCAGTCACTTTTATAATTTAATTCTATAAAATATATAGAAATAATGGCCTTTGATTTTTCACTAGTGTTATCTTACAATTTATTATTTTTATAATCTTGCTAATGTACACCCATCCTTCTAGTTGTTTTTCTGCCTACTTCCTGTAACAATTAATTCAAAGGTTTTAAGAGTTTAAAACAATAAGAACGGGTATTAGTAACTCAGATTTGAGTGTGGTGTCTCATCTAGAGCAGTCAGCTGTTAGTAGAGGACACAGATGTTTATCATCCCTGTGTTTGTGTCCAAGTTCGTTCATTCATGATTTGAAGGTTGCCTTTGTTTTGTGGTACTTTCCTGATTGACCTCCTGAATACTGAAAAACAATGCAGTTGGTAAACACCTCTGTGCTCAGATAAAGTTTAAAGTATCTTTGATGAGGTTGGAAAGATGGCTCAGTGCCTAAGAGTGCTTGCTGCTCTTCCAGAAGACCTGAGCTCTGTTCCCACAACACTCTTATAGTGGCTCACTGTAGTTCCATCTCCTAGAAGCCTCAAGCCCTCTTCCATAGGCAGCAGCATACAAATTGTATATATTTATTTGGACACACATATACACAAAAACAAAAACCATGTATTTAAATTTTTTAATGTTTATTGAGTTAGGAAGACTGAAATAAAGATATTAGGAACTTTGTCTGGTGGAAAAAAAATTATTTTGCCTTCCACAGAGTTAGGATGAAAAACCTAAGGTGTGGTATCTACATATTCCTGAACAAGTGATCCAAGAACAGAATAAATTGGCATGCTTTTAATGAGGTTAAAATGAGAAAGCATATGTCCCTATTTACTGACTATAAAAACTGGCCATGACTTGGTCAAGTACTCCAGAGACCACATAAGGGCATAGGTGCCACAAGTTCAGGGTGTTACAAGAATCCTAGAAAATTATTTATTATTTTTTAGTATAGAAAAATATTTTATTGAATTATCCTTTAAATGACTTATTCATATTACCTAATTATGTAACATATGGAATAAGAAAATACCAGCATTTACATATAAATACTATCTATTGAACTAAGAAGGCATAGTGTAATTTAGATGCCTCACATGAATCAATTTGACATGTCTTCAGAGAAACTTTAGTAGGACATTAATACCTTTTTTATACAGTGACAAGGAAGAGGGAAAACACCAGTTGATTTTGATTAATGTCATTCATCCAGCAAATTAATTAGGGCACGGGACACTGGAACCTTAAATCTTATAACTACAAATCCCTTTCTTCTTCAGAAAATAATTAATAGCTGGTCTAAGATGGTACAGCTATGAGGTGTTAGAGTTGTGATCCCAACCAAGGCTTCTTACATAACTTTATCCACATCACAATTTAAATGGTTTTCCTAGGGTCAATAATGTTTCCAAAGAATGACACCAATTTAATTACTAGAATTATCTTGGGTAAAGAGATTAGTTTAAATGAACAAAAGGCAGAAAATGTTTTCACCTGTTTGGTTAATGGAAACAAAACTAACCAATAAAGTCATATTTTAAAATCATGATCATTTTCTTCATCTTTTTCTCTTAGTTTTATAAAGATTCTAGTGGTGGAGGTCAGTATCTGAAGGACTACAGAATTATCATATGAAAGAGACAGACAAGCTGGAAGAGAGTCCGACTGGACACCCCCTGACTTCCCACACAGTACAGAGTTGTGTGAGAAAACCCGTGCAAAGCAAATAACCAACCCACAAGCACCCTATTCTTTGCACTTTGCCTTTGAGTCTGTACCCAGCTAGGGCTCACTTCTTTCCTTAGGAAGGTATTCGTAAAAACTGGATCTGTTTGTCTTGCTATCCATGCATCTTTGTCAAAGTTCTTGTTCTTAGACACAAGAATTTGGAAATCTAGTGAATGGCAACTGAACTAAAGTAGTGAATGACATCAATATGATACATAACTTTTAGTCCTTATCAAAAGCCATATGTATACTCTAGATTTATTATTTTCTGTTTTATAAGTTCTTTGCGAATTTTCTACAATAGTCTTATTCGAGTCTCTACGCTTCCCAGATACATTGTCTGGGAATTCCCTTCTTACTCAATTTGTGTACTCTCTCACTTTTCTTTAAATTAAGCTCATCAAGGACAATTGATACTGTGCATATACCCTTGGATATGTGGCCTTCGCTCGAGCATGGTCAATTTACCAGGGGCTGAAAGTTTCAGGAAAAATAGACTCTCTCTTCCTACAGCAATCACCATTAGCTCCTTAGTTAGGCGTGTGACTTTATGCTCATCTTCTGGGATTTCATCTGGCTTGCGCTTCCGCAGGTCTGATGAATGCTGCCACATCTCACTTGTGTGAAAGCTTCACATTTGAGACATCCTGTGTCTAGAAAACACTGTTTCCTTTTGTCATTGACCACTTTTGGCTGTTATTCTCTTCCTACTGTCTTCCTGAGACTTGGGGTAAAGGGTATACTATAGATGTTCTGTTTAGGGCTGAACATTCTGCAGTCTCTTGTTTCCAGAACCTTAATGGATTGTGAGTTGTTTTGTTAATCACAATCTATTGCCAAAAGAAACTTTTCTAATAAGGATTAGGAGATGCCCTAATCTATGGGTATAAAATAAATTATTAAGAGTTTGTTTAAGCCGGGTAGTGGTGGTGCACGCCTTTAATCCCAGCACTTGGGAGGCAGAGGGAGGCAGATCTTTGTGAGTTCAAGGCCAGCCTGGTCTACAAGAGCTAGTTCCAGAACAGGATCCAAAGCTAAGAGAAACCCTGTCTTGAAAAAAACCAAAAAAAAAAAAAAGAGTTTGTTTAATAATATTACTTCAGAAATATACATAGAAGCTTACAGAGCAATGAAGAGCTATCCAGTAAAGCATCCAGATGAATACCTAAGGAAAGCCATTTCTGGTCCTAGATCTTTAATTTGTTATGCTGTGGTGTCTAGAATGGTCATCATTACCCTGTTTTAGAGTAACTCAATTTTAAACTATTTTTATGTATATGTAGAAACTTCTTCCCTCTTTAGCATCCCTCCTATTTCATACCATAAATAAAAATTGGTTTACGTATCTCTACACGCTCTGTGATACATAAATTAGAGAAAAATTCTACTATATTGTCTTTCCCTTTGGCTTATTTTACTTAATATAATGCTCCCAGGCTACAGTCTTCTTTAAGCACTAAAGAGTATAATTTCTTTCTTCTTTATGTCTGTCTGTATGTATGTACATGAGTGTATAGTCTTCAGATAGGTAGCTAGGCTCATTATATTCCTGGATGCTGTGAATAATACTATAGTAAGCATGATATGCATGGATCTTTGAGTTTTGCTCACATAGAGTCCTGTGGGCATATACCTAGAAGTGGTATAGATTGTCTAACTCTCTTTTAAACTCATTCCTTAGGTTTTGGTCATTACTGATTTTTTTTTAAATACAATCAGTATAACTCTAAGTTCTTGTTGTGTGCCTGTGATTCTGTTACATACAATAGGTCCAATGATATTTTCTGGCTCAGAAATTCTAAAGAATTTAGAAGCAGAGATGGCAACTTGGAAGAATGGGTCATTTAACATTCCATTTCTGGTAGTTTCAAAAATTATTTTGTCTAGAGTGAGGTTTTCTTTGAAATGCAGATGTAAAGTCATTAGGAGCAAATTTTAATTCAAATAAAAATCAAAATAAAGAGATTCTGCATAATAGCAACTTCAAATCATCTCCTTCAGCACAGCCTGAAACAAAACTAACCAAATAATCAAAGTTCATGAATCAGTAGTGATGTAATTATACACACACAATGCTTGACTCATGACTCATAAAGCATCTCCCAGGTCTTGCTGCATATCAGAAAATATTGACAAAAGAAAAACTTCACAGTTTAGCAGCACTCACTTGTATCTCCTTCCAAATAGAAAGCTAGAGCAGAAAAATGTTTCAACCTAGTTGTTAGAGATTAGCCAGGGCATTAGAGTTATGCCCTGTCTTTAAAACAAAGCAAAATAAAAATGTCTAAGACTGGGAGCTGTAGCTTGCTTATAAATTTCCTCCATAGCATGTGAAAAGGCCTGTGTTAAATCCCAAGAACTATCCAAAATATAAACACCGGCAAACTAAATCCAAGAACATATCAAAAAAAAAAAAAAAGTCATCCACCTTGATCAAGTAGTCTTTATCCCAGAGACGCAGGGATAGTTCAACATTGAAAATCTGTCAATGTAATTCACCATATTAACAAATCAAAAGGAAAAACAAACAAATGATCATCTCATTAAAGGTTGAAAAAGCCTTTGACAAAATCTAACACCCCTTCATGATAAAGGTCTTGGAGAAAGCAGGAATTCAAAAAAATATACCTAAACATGATAAAGACAATATCAAGTCGACAGCCAACATCAAACTAAATGGAGAGAAACTCAAAGGGATTACACTAAAATCAGGAAAAAGATAAAGCTGTCCACTCTCTCCATATCTAATCAATATAGTACTCCAGGTTCTAAGTAAAGTAATAAGGCAAGAAAAGGAGATCAAGGTATACAAATTGGAAAGGAAAAAAATCAAACTTTTACTATTTGCAGATGATATACATAAGTGACCACAAAAATTCTACCAGTGAACTCCTACAGCTCATAAACACCTTCCACAATGTGGCCAGGTACAACATTAAAAAAACAAATCAGTACCCTTCCTATATACAAATGATAAATGGGCTGATAAAGAAATCAGAGGAACAATACCGTTTGTGAATCACACAAATAATATAAAGCATCTTGGGGTAACTCTAACCAAGCAAGTGGAGGGCATATATGACAAAGAATTGTATATTTAAAAAGAAAACCCAGAATAGTATCATTCCCTTTTAGCCTCCTAGCCTGTTTGCAATCCTTCTGAATTTAGTTCTAACCTCTAATACTTTTTGATGACAGTAGTTACGATTACTGAAACATTATACATAGCAATATTATGGTTCTGACAGCTAACTTCAAATCTCAAAACTTTAAGTAGATAAACAGTAATGCAATCCCTTTATTTTAAATAAGTTAGTGTCTATTATCCCCTAGGGCTTCACATGATTTTTTAAAAAGACAGAAAATAATTAAATAAAATAACATTTCTTTCACATATTTTTAGTGGTGGGAATGTGTCTATTTGATTTATAAATAGGTCATTAGGAATAGAGAATGGATCCATTTAAATTTTTTCCAAGTTTGTAAAGATTTTTTTAAAAAGATTTTTTTGATATGAAAAAAAACAGATTCAAATAGTCTGGAATATTAACAACAGTAACTAAGTTAAATGCTGCTCAATGTGTTACCTGCAATTACATTATGGCTCTTAGATGGCTCAGTGGGTAAAAGTGTGTGCTAACAAGCCTGAGGGATCAGTCTGATTCTAGGAACACATGTGGTGGAAAGAGAGAGGATTGACTCCTGTCAGATGTCCTCTGATTTCTAAACACATGCCATGCCAACACACACACACACACACACACACACAGAGAGAGAGAGAGAGAGAGAGAGAGAGAGAGAGAGAGAGAGAGAGAGAGAGAGAGAGAGAGAGAGAGAGAGAGAGAGAGAGAGGAATAAACACATATAATCACATGAACAAAATGCAATCATGTATTATTTAGTGAAGGAGAGACCCCTGAGAAATGTATCACTAAGTGGTTCTCTGTGTGATCATGATAAAGGACACTTAGAAGAGGATGGTGAAGCCTGCACCTCCCACCCTCACCCTGTACTCCATCATCTCTGTGTTATATTCTTCTGTGTTATAAAATGGCACACTGTTGTATTGAATAGAGTAGGCAACCTGTAACCCAGTGTTTGCCTAATTCAATATAGAAAGTGGTGGTAAATATGCTGTGTAATTGAGGGAAAACAGTTAGACCTCTAAGAGAGGAACACTGAATAGAGTTCACAGAAAAGGGAACTTCCAAGGATGACTGTAGCTAATCATTGACAGGGGAGGCCAATGGCGTGACTACTTTAAAAAATAACAGCTCTGCTTTTAGCTTCTGTGGCTCTTGCTCTGATTGCCTTTTGTTATACATATGTGAAGGTTTGATTTGGTTTTGGATGAATCTAGTTAACAAGACGAACATTCACTGGATTCTTCCTAATGCCTTCCACCTTTTCACCCCAGCCTTCAGCAGCTCTGTGGCCCTACGCTTTGGTGTAACTGAGCTCAGACATCATTCTTGTCTTTATTTCTTATTATTATGGTTATGGTTCCTTTTCTTCCTTTCAATGATCCTTCCAATAAAAGTGTGTAGTTAGTAAGCCTGCAGTCTTTTATTTACAGGAGCCATGTGATACAAGTTTATATTCAATCTGTACTAAGAGCATTGTATCTTTTTCTGTTAACATTCTAAGCACTTCAAATGGAAACTATTGCACTCTTTGTGACTGCAGAAAAAATGTCAGTGAAGACGCGGGTTTTGGAGTGGTCGTCTAGGAGGGTGGAAAGCAGAAATTGAGTATACTAATCCAGTGTGTAAAGATTGTCACACAATTCAGTCTCACTGGCTTTTTCCTTTTCCTTGCCATTTTTTCATTGCCCTGTGCTTCATTTTGCTGAGCTCAAAGCCTTTTCTTGCATCAGATCTTTTTTTTTTCTGCAGGGAAGGATTCATTCGTGTATGCATAGAAAGAAAGTCACTAAAGCATGGTGGTAGCAGAGTAAACCTTTAAATACAGACTTTCAACAAATGACTGTAAGTTTTCTATTCCAACCATTCATATACCTGTCTATTACCAAATTTGGATAAAAAAGGACTTTTACATTTAATAATTTCCACATTATGTTTCTTATTAGTCTGTTAACCAATTATATGACAAACATACATCAGACATGTTTATACATCTAATGTTGCTGAAATCCACATGCACTTGTTCTACTTTTCCTGAATGTAAAATATTTTTAAAGGCAAGACATTGTCTGAATTCCAAGTAATGTTACAATGGTGATTTGCACATTCCATGTATCTTACTATAGCCAACCATATAGAGTTTTTTTTCCAATTTTTAAAAGTCACAAATAGTATGAAATTTGTGCTCATGAGAATGAAGGTATCCTTAAAGTAAACTTATAGATATCTCACAAAGGACTCCTTAAATCTAAAAGGAGAAATGACTCAGGAATCCTTCTGTCTAGGAGTAGGTGAAATGTGTTGTAATTTCAGCAGTACCACTGAACAGTGCAGATGGGGATGGAGATGGCCAGGCAGATGGTGCCAAGGCAAGAATAGCAGATGCTGGTGAGTGAGAGCTGAGCAGATGGTGCAATGGCACAGGCCATGTCAACCTTAGCAGCAAGAAGTATAATAAGTTCACGTTAGAAGATTCTGGAACAGCTGTCCTGAGGCTAGTACAATACGAGGTCATTAATTTCAATGATCATTTGTTAGTGTGCACTGGTGCTCAAGGTTAGCCAAAGACAATCAAACTCTTGGGTGAGCAAGAGGATACCTTGACTGCATAGCCAACGATTTTATATTTTCTATAATTTAGGTTAGGAAAGTATTATTCAATGGGTGTAAACTTGTAGGTAGTACAAGGAGACCTAAGGTCTACATCATACATTAGCACTGATGTTGTTAAAGTTTACCAAAACAGATAACATCTTAATCCTTTTCTCCAGTTTTTGTTATGTTATGTTAAAGTTCAGACACAGGACAGTAACATTGAAAATCTTCTAAGAAGTATAAATTCCTAAGTTTATTCCCTAAACTCTTAAGTCAGAAATATGTTATTGACAAAATGGTTTTATGGACCCACAGACACTAGAGTCCTCACATGAAGATAATTGAAGAAAACTTTTAGAAAACATAGTAGCAGTATAAATAATTTTAATTACAAGGGAACAAATTTGATTTTATATATGGGAAGTCAAACAATAGGATTAAGGCTTTGTCTACAGCAGGATTCAGGTTCTGACACGCTTACTGTTTGCCACCACTCAGTGGCTTCTAGCTACTTCACCACCTCTCTCTAGAGACCGGGTTTATTCTCTAAACAAATCTTAAGTGATCTCTGAAAGGAAACCTGTTCGTACCTGACTGCTCCTCAGGACCACAAGAGAAAAGTTCCTCATAAAGAAACTAGTGCAATGGGACCAGAAATAAATAAGCGTGACAATCTAGAAATTAGAACATGCCTGACTGATGTGAGGATGGGCCTGAACAAGAAGGAATTTTATATGAAATAGACATGAAACTTACTCCTGGAGATTTTTTCTTTTATAAAAAGAAAGAGATTATTTTTAGCTCGCAGTTTAAAGTATAGTCCATTATTTAAGGAAAGTCGAGATAGAAGGAGCTTGAAGCAGCTGGTCACATCACAGCCACAGTTAGCAAATGGAGAGAGATAAAGGAAAGGTAGTGTTCTTCTCACTTTTTCCATTTTATACAGTTCAGCATCCCTTGACCAGGGAATGTTTCTGCTCACTGTAGGCAGGTCTTCATACCTAACTAGCCAAGATCCTAGCATTGATTATGGCCATTGGAGGGGAGGAGTGGGAAGAGTCAATTTTCTTCAAGGATGCAGATCCTGTTTGACTTTGCCATGTTCCAGAAAACATCTCTACACTCATGCAGGTACAGATATTTCTACTCAGTGTGTTTGCAAAAAAGCATATGAAGTTGGGAAGAGTCGTGGGGGCATTTAGACGGGAGGGATTGTGGTGAATTTGATCAAATTCTATTATATGTGTAAAGGAAATTCTCAAATAGGAGAAAGAAATGCACCACCATAAAAACAGTTAAGTATATTTAAAACTATAGCTTCATTTATATTTTATTATAGTTGTTTATTTTCATTATAAGTTTTGTTCATTTGATTTGTCAACTGACAGTTGAATCAAGGGTTACACATGCTAGGCAAGAGTTCTATCACAGAGCTGTATCTCCTGTTTGCTTTGAGACAGGATCTTCATAGCTCTCTCAGGCTAGTTTCAAACTCACTATTCTGTCCTGGTATGGGGTTACAAGCTTACACTGGTGTGTCCTGTTCCAATTTTGTCTGGAATCAAAAGTAATAGGAACACAAAACTTGTGGCTTCCTAGTTTTTGTATGACATTTCATTATTAACTCTTGAAGCTGTTTCCATCTACAGCAAAGCTGTGTGGTAGAATCATGATATAGATGGTGCTTGCTTTGCAATGGTTCGAGGATGTGTTTTCAGCTTTAGAAGAATATAAAAATGGTATACATCCAGTAAAGGCTGCACTTCCAGTTTTGAAGTTTGATGTGTTCCTGGACTTTCAACATGCAACCCCATGATACTCTCTGGGGATGCTGTCCTGTAGTTCACCTGCAGTGAACAAGGGTCTTAGTCAGCCATGCTATCATGACAATGTGCACCTGATATACCACATGGACTGTGCAGTTGATTGAAGAGCATCTGCAGATTAAAATTATTTAATGAATTTATGATTTACCCTTATATGTGTGGATTAGAGTCAAGAGGGCACCTGTAGGGACTTCAATATACTTCCAGTTTGAAATGAAGAATTGGGCCAGGGACTAATGGTAGAAATAGAGACAATTCATTAAGAAAATATTTTCAAATACGTTGACCAGAGAGCTGAAAACGTTTAGAAATTCAAAGACCTTGAACTACCAGAGTCCTAACATTCAATGAGTCATTTACATTGTTCCTACTTCTTCCTTATTTGTAGATTCAGGTCTATTTTCCAGAATGCTCTGTCCCTTAGTTTCTCCAATCTTCCTGTCAACTGGCTTCTTTCTTATTCTATCTTGAGTCCCTACCCTGTTGCACATTATAACATGTTCATCTTAAGAACTACCACCCAGCTACAAATGGAAGAACCTCTGATTAATGGATCACATCTCTCCTTTGTTCTTCCTCCAGAAGTGCAGTGCTGGCCATTTGCAACAGGTGATGGTGCAGCTACTCAAAGCACCAACTGCACTCTAACTATTTTGCTCAAACATTCCTAGGATCTCCTCTGTCTGTAGACATTCATAACTCCGTTTGTATTCTTGGAGTGTGTGTATTTAGAGTGTGGATTTATTCATACAGTTGAAATTTCAGACCTACAGTTTCGACAACTATGGATTCAGCTAACTGCAGATGGGAGATACTCCCAACAAACACAGCACAGCTAACTGAACAAGTCCAGACTCCTCTTGCTTACCATGATCCCCTACACAATACAGTCTGACAATAGTTTGCATATAATTTGTATTGTGTGAGACTTTAGAAAAAAATGTTTTTAATTTAAATATTTGCCCAGGAACGGAAGAAATGACTCCACAATTTAAAGTACTCGAATCTCTTGCAGAGGATTCTAATTCTTTTCCGAGCACTCATGCCTGGGGCCTCACAATCACACACAACCCCAGATCTAGGAGTTCTGATACCCTCTTCTGGATTCCACAGGTATGAACATTCACATGTATATTTAACACAGACAAGCATAGTCATAAACAGAAAAAAATAAGTAATAAAAATATAATCACACTGAAATTTTTGGGTTGGAGATGTGGCTTAGATGTTAAATTACTGCCCTTGAAGGGGATCTGGGATTGGCTTTCAGGAGCCAGATTCTCTAGAAGAGTACCATCCCAGTGTTAGTTTCAGGTGTCTCCTAACAGGTGTCTGTAACTCCTGATACAGGGGATCTGATTCCCTTTTGGCACCTGTGGGCATCCAAATGCATGTGCTGATGTTCATACACAGATATGTACACATAGAAAATAATAAAATAAAATAATAAAATAATAATAAAATAAAAAAGAAAAGATTTCTATGGTACAATTCCAAAAATTGAGTCAAAACTATATATAAGTATGAAAGATTTTTGTGGAGGAAAATAATCCAAGCCAACTTTTAAGAAACTCTAGGCTATATGATTGAATTCTCCATCAGCTTCAGTTTTCCCCACAAATTATTACTTTCTAAATAGCACTCATTTATAGCCTTTTAAATAAAGAAAGTAGATATCTAAATTAATTTGCCTTTGTATAATATTAAGAGTTTTTGACATTTCAGACCTAAAAAATGAACTGAATCGGCTAATTCAGGGGATTGAAGTTTCCACCTATTCTTTTTAGGTACTGGAGTTTTCTGATTATGAGTGAGTGTAACTTTTGTGTGTGGGTAAAAACATAGAGATTTAGAGAGTAATTGGGAAGTGTAGAAAGAGACAGGGAGGATGGGAAATAGGAGATTTTTTGAGGATAAGAGTGGTGAGCCTGCATCAAGTACATGTGATAAATTTTCTAGCAAACTTCTAATTAACAAAAACATTAATCTAAGAAAGAAGAGCTAGATTTGAAGTTCATATTAGTCACAATTCAGCAAAGTAGGACCGGAATCTCCTTTGTTTTACAAGGTTAAATGAAGAACAATGATATAATCAGTTTGCTTATAATAGTAACTATAATTTTATCTATAGCACACAGTCATGAATAGTAACTTGTTCCTTTGTCTCTCATTAATGTAATTCTTTCAAGCTTTTCTTGTCTGATTATTTGAACAAAATACTGCAAATTTAAAGCCAGTGATTTGCAATGCTGTTCAATTACTTAGGGTGTGTTCTCCTGAAAAATTTCTTTCTCCATTACTTTTTATCTATACACAAGAATCATAACTAAGGAAATAATTAATTTCTATTCTAAGAATTCCTGTAGGAACAAATGATACTTTTCTGGCAGTGTTCATGAATACTTGAAGATATGCCAAAAATAAATCACAAGAAAGTACTGTTCGTCAGGATGCTTAGCCCCAGAATGGGTTATTGTCAGCATCTAGCAGATGTGAGGTGATGGCACAGTGGCAGTTCGTATTCCCAACTAGACTTGGCAACAAGGCTTGTTAACCTTGACTTAGGCTAGAAAACCCCTCTAAAATTTCTAGTCCTCATTAACACATAAGCACACAAGTCTTCAAGTCTCCATTTATGCTAATGAGCTGATTCTAATGGTAAATACACAGAAGTGAAGGATAGAACAAATGCCCTGTGTATAAACTGCCTTTTGGTGTATTTTAGTCAAAAAGAATCTCACTTGAGGCAGTAAGTAACTAAACTTGTGATTTTGGTAAGAGTTCCCTCAACCCTATAAAGATTTAGGTAATAACTATAACTGGTTACGCTATAACTTTTTAATATTTCTTTCAGCTTATAGACCCAGTTTTAGGAAGATGGATTATATTAAGAAATAAAGTTCTAAAAATCATTTTTTGGAACATGGGATTGTTATAGCAATTAGAAGTGAGCTTGGTTTAACAGTTGAAAAAAATTCCTCTTTAATTCACAGAGTAGTTCAAATAACAGTCGACAGCTAAAGCAATCTCACATATAAACAACAATACTGAAATCATCACAGTATCTGCTTTCAGAAAAACCCACGTTGCAATGGTCACAAAACTTTTTGACAAAACTACCAAAACCACATATTGAGAAAGGATCACTTATTTCAACTAATGGTGCTAGGAAAATTGGATATTCACAATTAAAATAAAATTCTATTTCTTTTTTATTGAAAAAATTTTCATATAATATGTTCTTGTCATGCTCTCACCCTTCTCCAAGTTCTTCTAGATTCCTCCCCTCCCCACTTCTCCACCAAGCCGACTCCAGGTTATTTCTCTCTCTTTGGAGAACAAAGAAAAATCCAAACAAATGAAAACAAAGAAAAAGTCACAGGAATCTCACACACACTACTTTTTATATGGTGCAAACCTCACAAACACACACTATGTTTTATACTCTGCAAAATTAATTTAAATGAGTCAATGACCATAATATAAGATTTGAAACCATTAAGGGAAAACAAGAAAAACACCTTCATGACAAACGGTTCTCAATGACTTTTGAATAGATTTCTAATAGCTCAAGACATAAAGCAAAATTTGAGAAATAGTACCCCCAAAAGTAATTTACCCTTCAGCCTTCTTAGTATCTTGCTTTTACAACTTTTTTTTGCCCTCTCTTCTATGATATTTCTTGAGCAATGTTGAGCAACAGATGCTGGAACTGTGATGTAGATTTGTCCACTGGGTTTGGGCTACCCATGATCTGTTGATATCGGCATGGTGTACAACTGTGGTTCTTGGTGATAATCTCCATTTGCTACAAAAAAAGCTTCTTTGATAAGGGGTGGCATCTACATTTATCTATGGATATAGAGGTGAGATCTAAGTCTAAAATGTAGTTAGTGATTTTTGTTGGTCTAACAAAATGGTAACAGTAGAACCTACTTGAAGTTCCATGTCTCATTAGCCTAGGAGACTGGCTAGGTTTCTAGTACCAGGCATGATTTCCCTTCAATTGAGAGGGCCTTAAATCTATTTTAAATAAGTGTTGATTACCACCAACATTGAGTGCCACTCAACACACCTGTTAGATATCTTGCCATGCTGGTCATTATTGTGGTTAATAGGATCCATAGCTTGATAGGATTTTTGATAGCTTCCCTCCTTTAGCAGATTTCTTAGTATTTTCTGGTTCTATGGAAGACAGATCACTGGAAGAAGGCATTCAGGTTAGAATCAGTTCAAATCCTATATCCTAAGTATGTGTTGTTTTCAGCAATAGGGGCTTAGTTTCAAACTCTATGTGGTTACCAAGGGCAACTGCCATAGTCTTTATTGTTTTTTGAGTCACTTGGACTACCTTGATCATAGATATATTTATTTATTTGTGTGTATGTGTGTACACATACACTTATAGGGAATGTGAATGCTTTTAGGTAAATATAAAATAATAAAGTTCTTTGAGGCTTTATAAAAACACCCTTAGTGTTATTTGTCCTTCCTCTACTCCCTTCTTTTGCATTGAATGTCCCTCCTCAGTTGGAGGCCCCTCCTTATTTTATCCATCTCAAGCTTCATATAAACTGCATCCCACTATTACCTTCTCATCCACTTTTCCCCTCTATGGTCCCTTTATGCTTTCATGGTCTCTGAGGGTACTCCATAGTGTTCAATATCATCTGAAAATTTAGAGCTAGAAACCACAGAAAAGAGAGAACACGTGACATCTGTCTGTATCTGGGTTGCACTGCTGAACAAAGAACTAGAGATGCCTGATAACAATTGAAGAGAGTCAGCCTCTCATAGGGATGATCCTCCTAATTGTTTAATGGAGAGTGGTCAGCTCTGACATCATATACTTACAAACAACAAAGTGCATGCAACAGATTTTATTTACATATTTCCCATAGATATACATCCATATATGTACAGAAAAATATAATTAGGAAAGAAGAGTCTATTGTTCTAGAAATATTCTAGAATTATTCTCGATAGTCTTGATTTAAGAGTAAGGGCATAGGAAAAGTAGGAGTATAGAAGTTTGTCAGGGCCAGGAGGGAGATAATGGAAGATGAAGAGTTACTTAATTATATTTAAATTTAGATTTTTTTTGATTAAAAAATAATTGACAAATGAGATTACATAAAAATTAAAAGCTTCTACTTAGCAAAACTGTGAAGGGATAGCCTTAAAAACTGGAGAAATTCTTTCCCACCAATTCATCCACCAAGAGATTAATATCTGGATATATAAAAAAAAATGACAGAGCCCCACATAGGAGCACCGGACTGAGCTCTCAAGGTCCTGATGAGGAGCAAAAGGAGGGAGATCATGAGCAAGGAAGCCAGGACCTTGAGGAGTGCTTTTACCCATTGAGACGGTGGGACAGATCTAACGGGAGACCACCGAGTCCAGTCGGAATGGGACTGATGGAACAGGGGACCAAACCGGACTCTCTGAATGTGGCTGACGGTGGAGGAGGACTGAGAAACCAAGGACAACGGCAATGAACATGAACTCTACAGCATGGATGGGCTCACTGTGAGCCTTGTCAGTTTGGTTGCTCACCTTCCTAGACTTAGGGGGAGCTGGGAGGACCTTGGACTTAACATAGTGAAGGAAACCCTGATGACTCTTTGTCTTTGGAGAGGGGTGGAGTGGGGGTATGGGTGGAAGGGAGGGGAGGGAAGGGGGAGGAGGAGGGGAGGAGATGGAAATATTTAATAAAAAAAATGAGGGAGATCATGAGCAAGGAAGCCAGGACCGCGAGGAGTGCTTTTACCCATTGAGACGGTGGGACAGATCTAACGGGAGACCACCAAGTCCAGTCGGAGTGGGACTGATGGAACAGGGGACCAAACCGGACTCTCTGAATGTGGCTGACGGTGGAGGAGGACTGAGAAACCAAGGACAATGGCAATGAACATGAACTCTACAGCATGGACGGGTTCACTGTGAGCCTTGTCAGTTTGTTTGCTCACCTTCCTGGACTTAGGGGGAGCTGGGAGGACCTTGGACTGAACATGGTGAAGGGAACCCTGATGGCTCTTTGTCTTTGGAGAGGGGTGGAGTGGGGGAGTGGGTGGAGGGGAGGGGAGGGAGGGGGGAGGAGAAGGGAGGAGATGGAAATCTTGAATAAAAAAATGAGAAAAAAAATGAGAAAAAAATTTTAAAAAGGTAATCATAAGAACAAAAGCAATTATATGTGAACAGAAGAGTTTGACAGATACTACTCTAGTGAAGAAACACAGTTAGCCAATGAATGCATGAAAAAGTCCTAAGTGCTAAGTGTTCCTAACCACAAAGGATGTGCAGAGCAAAACTACACTGATTCTCATCAACAAAGGGCAATAAACACTGCTGAGAATGAAGAGAAAAAGAGACCCTTTTGCATTGTTGGTGGGTATGCAAACTTGTCAGTCCCATATGGAAGTAAGTGTAGAGACGGTCCTCAAAGTGCCAGAACTGGAGTTCATGCATGACTCAGATACACCAGTCTTGGGTACGTACCTAAAGCAATCAAAATCACCTTATGATAGAGATTGGTACACATCCATGTTGTGGTAACTCTTTTCACAGTAGTGAAGTCATGAAATAAATAAAGATAACCTTAAAAAGGTGAAATGTCGCCAGGCAGTGGTGGCACATGCCTTTAATCCCAGCACTTGGGAGGCAGAGGCAGGTGGATCTCTATGAGTTTGAGGCCAGCCTGGTCTACAAGAGCGAGCTCCAGGACAGGCTCCAAAGCTACAGAGAAACCTTGTCTCGAAAAACCAAAAATGGAGAAATGTTAAATGATAAAGTAGAAAATTTATAGAGGGAAATAGATGGAATTGGTGATCATCATATTAAAAGAAACAAGACAGATCTATCTATCATTATCTGTCTATCTATCTATCTATCTATCTATCTATCTATCTATCTATCATCTATAGATATAGATAGATAAAATGAGCATATTTTCTTTATGTGTGATATCCAAATTTTTTAAAGATGTGAATGTAAATGGAGGACTTATGGAATAAGAGAAGGCCACCATTGTAAGGAAATAGGAGGTAACCAGGGGTTGAATACAACTTAAATACATCTACATATAGCAAAATAATGAAGCTTAATATTTTATAAATATAATTCATAATAGTAAAACATATAGTTACAAATCACTACTTTATAAAAAATGTGTCTTAAGTAAGGACACAAAGGGAACTGGGAGTTTGTGGAAATTGGACACAACTAGTAGACATACTCTGCACACCCCCACATGTGCACACGCACGCACACACACACACACACACACACACACACACACGCATACAAACTCTGTACATTTATGTCAGAGGCATTCTTGGAAGCACTTGCATTAATAATGAAAGCCATAGATGAAAGTGAAAGAAGAAATTCATAGCTGGACATTGCCCATGACTGAGAGAAGTGGGGCCTCTTGTAGGAGGCACAGTTTAAAGAAAGCATTGGAAGAACCAGGCTTGTTAAACATGTGGGCCTATTTTTCTCAAAAAAAAAAAGAGAGAAAGAAATAGACTGATGACTGGTCACCCTCGAGCCTGGAGTTGATGTTATCTGATCATCTGGTGATATTTTGGCTGTTCTATTGAGCATCCTGGGCATTGTTTAGGCCCTAATCCTAAAACTTAGTCTCTTGGTGAGTAGAACCCATTTCATAAAGAAGTTCCATGTACTTGGCATCATCCACCAATAGAATCTACCTTTATGATATTACAAATCCTTCCTCCTTACGCCTTTTTTCTAAGCTCTGTTTATCATCCAGTAGAACTCATTCTTACTGTGAAGATGCTACTTTGCTAGGGAGTTTCTATGTCTCTATACTATGCCTAAAGTTTAGTTTTCATAATTGTCCCATGGAAATCTTCTTCCAAAGTTTTACTATGATTTAATATGTAAGAATAATAAAACATGAGGCCAAACTCTGGACGTTGGGACCCATTGTCTGCAAAGGTGGTGCTAACTCAAGTTTCATTATTTTACTTCATGTGGATCGTCTTCATTTGGGTCATGAGGCTTACAGAGTACCAACAGGTACCAAGGTAAAAATGTTAAGAGTCCCCAAAGTTGAGTATCACATACTGATGTTACTTGAATTCCACAAAATTCTACTAGAGGCAGAGCATGTCCCTCTGCCAGTTTACAGATACAGAAATAATTGTTTTATTTGGAGAAACTCTCTCCTACTGAGTATTGATTCAGAAGGTTCTACAGTGTGTTGGAAATTATTCAAAGATGGAGATGCTGCATAGCAAAGTGTACAAACAGGTCTCTAGAGAAAAAAATGAGATAAATTTTGGAAGTCACCTAACATTTTCCTAATATGAACCAGGGATACAACTCAGTGATAGAACACTTGTTTAGGCTATGTGATGCCTTACGTATGTCTATGTACCACCAAAATCAAACGAATAGCCTTAGTAAAGAATAGATGCATTCTGATGCCATTTTTAGCTAGATAAATGTGTACTTCAAGTGCATCTTTATAAATATTCCAACATTCTTATTAGACAACGAGCACTATTTTTTATTATCCCATAATGTGTTTTTCTGAATCCACCCATATTAACAAAATTAGTACATAAATACGTGGAAGAAGTGAATTTTATTGACTATAAGAAAAGATAATTCTACCTATTACTTGTGTGATATCATTTTATTCAGTTATGTATTTATTTAATTTTGCCAGCATCAGAACCAGGGCCTGGCATACATGCTGCAAATATTCTAACACTATGCTATAATGTCAACACCACCTCTATAATGCTTAATTAGCTTGGTTTTGAGACAGGGTCTCTCTATATAGCCTTTTTTGTCCTGAAACTTACTATGTATACCAGCCTAGTGATCTCATAGTGATCAACTTGCCTCAGCCTCTCAAGTTCTAGGATTAAAGACATGTGGTTCCACACCTGGTTCAGTTATATTATTTTAAATTGGATAAAACAGCTAGCAATATGATCCACAATGCTAATAATATTTTAAATATATTATTATTATTATTATTTAATATGAAAATGAAGTATGATATTAGATAAAATAAAACCAATACTTCAGATATGGAAAAAATAAACAAAGAGAAGAGAACTAGCCCAAGAAAAGGAACAAAAAACAGACACAGACTCAGAGATCCACTTGTTTGCATGCTCAAATCCTATAAAAACATTAAACTGGAAGTCACAATATATACACAAAAGAAATGCAGGGTAAAAATGAGAAAATAAATAAATAAAAATAGAATAAGAATAAAAAAGTCCCTGACACATTATAAGAAAACGAATCATTAAATATGCCATTAAGTTCATTGTCTGTTGATCATCTACTGCTGGGCATACTGTCTATCCCTAAGACTTTTCTTTTTCCCCAGGAAAACATTTGCAAGTAGTTCTCAATTGGAGACAGCTTCTGAGTTAGGGACAGATTCTTGTGCCTATTCCTCCTTTCAGCTCTAGGATCTCATTTGCTGCAGATCTGTGCAGGCCCTGTGCATACTGTCTCAGTGTCTATGAGTTCATATGTGTGTCTGTACTGTTCACAAGAGGTTCTGGTTTTCTTGGTTGTCTCTATTCTCTTTGGTACTTACACTCTTTCTGCTTCCTCTTCTCTAGGGTTCCCTGAGTTCGGGAGACGAGATTAATGGAGACATTCTATTTAGGGCCAAGTATTCCAATATTTCTCATTCTCTGCATAACGTCACTGCATTTACTTCCATCTGCTGTAGTAGAAAGCTTCTCTCATGATGACTAGCAAGGCACTGATCAGTAGAGCAGATGTCATGCGGAGTCATTTTATTACTATGGTTTTCATTTTTTTTTTTTTTTAGAACAGTAGTATTTGGTTTTAATCAACACCCGAGCTGTGTTGAGCAAAACACCATTATAGATACAAAGGGGTTTTTGTCTGTGTTGATGTTTGTATTTCTCTTTTGGTAGCATTAGAGATTAGACTTTACAGCTAACATCCGCATATAAGTGATCACGTATGTTTTATTCTGTGGTAGTCAGATAGGACACCAGATGTTATTTCAATTTCTTGTATTTGTTGAGACTTGTATTGTTAAAAGTAGTTGATTTTGGAAAAAGTTCCAAGAGGTGATGAGAAGTTGGAATATTATTGTGTGTTTTGGAAATATCTTTTATATACTTTCTGAAAATATCTTTTAGATCCATTTGGTTTTTACACCAGTTAGTCCCGGCATTTCTCTTTTTATTTTTTGTCTAGATGATTTTTCCATTGATGAGAATCCAGTATTGAAGACTCACATTATTAGAATGTGAGGGTCAGTAAATGATTTAAGCTTCGACAGTGTTTCTTTAAGAACTTGGGTGCCCTTCTGTTTACTGCATAGATGTTAAGAATTATAATATCCTCTTAGTGGATTTTTTTTCTTTGACAAAGATGTGGTTTCCTTCCCTATCTCTTCTATTAATTTGGAATGAAATCTAGTTTGTTATGTTTTACAATGGATACACTGCCTTGATTCTTAGTTCCATTTGCAGGCAATATATATATATATATATATATATATATATATATATATATATATATATATATTGGTTTTTCGAGACAGGGTTTCTCTGCAGCTTTAGAGCCTGTCCTGGAGCTAGCTCTTGTAGACCAGGCTGGTCTCGAACTCGCAGAGATCCACCTGCCTCTGCCTCCCGAGTGCTGGGATTAAAGGCGTGCGCCACCACCGCCCGGCTTTGCAGGCAATATATTTTTGCCATCATTTTATACTGGGGTGATATTTATCCTTGATGTTAAAGTTTGTTTCTTGGATGCAGCAGAAGAATATCTTGTTTTTGCATCCATACTGTTTGTGGGTTTGTCTGTGTCATTTTCATGCTTTATTTTTATGCTAGACTCTAAGCATCTTGTTTTGTATATCTAGGTTTTGATAGATGAGCATGTCTTAGTTGGTGGGTGTTTTGTTCCTTGCTTTCTGTTGCTCTTTCTTGTTTTAGAAGGGTATGTTGTTGTTGAGTTGCCTAGTAAGAAATTCTTCTGAGACCATACTAGCTGTGGTCCTTGGAGGTTCCAAGTAGAAAACTTTTCTAATACTTAGTAATGGGATAAGTAATGGGGAAGATTCTACATCTCCTTGTAACAGTGTATCCATAGTCTTGGTCTATGGTTCATGCCTAATTCAAATGAATGACAGCAAAACATTTGGAAATCAGAGTCCTAAGTATATTACAAGCTCTTCTGACTTTGAAATAAATATTTAAGGTGTGATGTTTTGGTTTCTAGCTTTTTCTCTAGGCATGTCAATCAGAAACTGGGCCAACTCATACTAAGTGCATTCCTTACACGTGTGCCTTTAAGTCATTAGAGAACCAGAAATATATGAACTAGTTCTCACCTGAGACATGAGATGCTAAGCAAACCAAGTACAGATCCAACATAGAGAAGCAAGTGTGAAGAGAAAACAATCAGTCAGCCAAGAAATTCCTTTCCAAAATATGGTGCCATAAGAAACACTGATTTCATGGAAGGATACCAATAAGAGATCATTTGAGAGAAGAGAAATAAGAGAGTCATCTAAATGAGAATTCAAATTAAGCTTGAATAATCTTTAAAAAATAAAGCAACATTCCAAAAGTAAACAGAAGGCTATGAAATGAAATCAGTTGGATATGTATCAAGGACTGTTGCATGTAGACAAAAAGCACAATATTAATCTCAGAAACAAACAAACAAGAAGTTACCCAAGTGTATACCCCTCACTTTGAAGAGTCTTAGTTCTTTCAAGATTGAAGAGTTGAAGCTGATTCTGTTGTCTAAAAGCTTGAAATATTGTCCAACAAACAACCCCACATTTGAATCTCCATAAACAAAGCCCAAGACTCTTGGCAAGGAAGAAACAATGTGTAAAGAATAGGCATCCAAGTTTACTCTATCAATATGATTCCTTTTTGACTCAAGGTTAGCATCTCTTGAACTGCCAGTGCTTTACAGAGCCTATTTTGTTAATAGTTGCCTACATAAGAGTAAAACTGGACTTATATGCTTCAAATATTTATTCAAAGTCAGATAAGATTGCCATCTACTTAAGCCTCTCATTTCTAAAATACCTGCCATCATGTATTTGAAGTGGGCATGGATCTGCTGGAGACAGCTTCTGTTGACACATTTAATCACCTGTATCATCTTCGACACCATTGCTCCTCCACTCAAGAAGCATACAGAGGGTGGGGGTGCCACCCATCCAATCACCACTGGGAAACAATTTTTACATTAAACAACATATAATTTTGCAGACCTAGAGGTATAGAACCTTTGTTAAATCACTTTGAGAATTCATGACTTTACTTGATGCTAAAACAGATCAAAATGTAGATGTAGCCCATTTAGGCCCTCAGGGTCTGGACTGTATGGAGTGCTAAACATGATCAGTGAGCCAAGAAGCTGTCAGCAGTACAATAGCTGGTGCCAAGAGAGGCCCGAGCAGACTGCTCACTGCTGGCACTACTCTCTCCCTGACAGTGATGCTGATGGTAAGGACACGCTGCTGCTGTTCTGGTCCTTGTCAGAACAAGAAATCACAAGTAGTTCTACAAATAGCCATATCAGTAACTTCTAGGAACCAAATACAACACCTTCCTGTTTTGTGTTAGGGAGAGGGACATCGGAGGCAGGCTGACATCTGCGCTCTGAACTGTACATGCCAGGCTTTTTCTTGAACAGTTATAGTCACATCTCCAGACAGATATAATAGCTGCAACTTGAGAAGAGATTTAAAACTCTTGAGAATCCCCCCAAATTATATTTATAGTTCTATCACTGTTTTATTTCTATAACTAGATAGAGTAAGTATAAGGTCAGGTAGCTCTGACATTTAAGAGCCTTCCGTTTATATAAAAGGAAAGTCACAAATACTAAAGTAAAGAATAGCAAAAATGCATTTAAATCCGATACTCATGTGAGAATTAATAATATCTACTATAAAGTAGATAGAGAAGAAACAAGAAAGTGATGAATAATTACTTAATAATCAATTATAGAATTATCACTTTGCAATGACTAATTTTTTTTTTTTTTTTTTGGTTTTTCGAGACAGGGTTTCTCTGCAGCTTTTCTAGAGCCTGTCCTGGAACTAGCTCTTGTAGACCAGGCTGGCCTCGAACTCACAGAGATCCGCCTGCCTCTGCCTCCCGAGTGCTGGGACTTTTACCCGCTGAAAAATGGGTGTATTCTCCAGTGTGATGTGCATTTATTTTTCGTGCATGTTAACAAAACCTCTTAGACAACAAAGAATCATGATGTTGAATAAAACATACAAATACTTATAACATCAATGGACTTTATGTTCAGTTTTAATACCTGTGAGACCCCAAACATGGCAGAATTGACAAATAGTATCTGTATGGCACAGAATCCCCAATGCTAAGAATGCACAGACACGTGCTTGCGTTGCACTCCGGGCTTCTGAGAAGTGTGCGAGGCAATGAGTGATACCCACAGTGCAGTATAGCTTCCTCCCCTGGAAGAGGCCTTGAAAACATTTAAGAATTACTAAAATAGTGATTAATGCAAGGAGCACCTGGAAGCAATATTTGTAATTCTCTGCCTTCTCATGACATTTACAACTTGAAAGTGGAAAGCCAGAGGTGTTGTACGAAGATTTTGAGAAATACAAGGCAAGCTTCTTTGTGATGAACGATTTTACATCCCCACTTGGTCAACAGATGACCTTTAAAGATTTATTCTATTTTTAATTAAATGTGTGTGGTGGCTAGGTATTTTTACTTGTATAGAGTACATGAGAGGGAGCCAGAGGTATCAGATTACTCTTGAAGTAGACACACATGATTATTAGCATACTCTTAATTATTAATGAATCTCTCTAGTGCCAAAATCACAAGATGTTTAATGGAAACATGATATATGTTAATAATAACATTGCTTCATTGTTGGAATGATTACATTTGTCAAATTTTATACACTTTACTTCCAACATACATTTTCTTAAAATGTATTTCCTGCTAAAGTTCAGCTCAATTCCTATCTGATAAATTATTTAGGGAAAACTGTATGTAGAATATTTTATGACTCATCACTATTTTCAAATAACTTTTCTGACCTGCTGCTTATTCTTGAATTATTTATTTCACCCCATGAAGTATTTTAAATAAACTATATTCTAATTATTCTATATGTGTGTGTTTTGCTTGCATGTATGTCTGCACCACATATGTGCCTGCTACTTGAAGAGGCCAGAAGAGGCTGTTGCATCTCCTGGAACTATAGCCACAGTAAGGTATAAGTGGTCATATGGGTGCTGGAAATTAAACTTGGGTTCCCTGGAGGAGCAGACCCTGTTCTTAACCACTGAAAAATCTCTGTAACTCACTGTCTCATTAATTCTTATAATTTTGTATTTGCTGGTTAATTCTTTAGTCACAGGGGTGATTTTTCATTTTTAAAACATTATACGCTCAAGATAATCAATGGTTTTTCTATGACTATATTAATACATCTTAATTATATTTACCTCTTTTGTTAATCTTCTCTTGCCCTTCCACCCCATTCCCCTTCACCTTATATTTCCAGAGAAGTTTGGTTTAATATCATATCTGCTTGGGTTTTCATTGTTGTTGCCTTGTTGTTATTTTTGTATACATTTTCAACATATGAGGAAAATGTTTCCTGGTCCCAATTTCTTCATTATTATTTCAATTTTGAATCATGTTCCTAAAATAATAATAATAGTAATAATAATTTCACTCTAGCCGGGCGGTGGTGGCGCACGCCTTTAATCCCAGCACTCGGGAGGCAGAGGCAGGCGGATCTCTGTGAGTTCGAGACCAGCCTGGTCTACAAGAGCTAGTTCCAGGACAGGCTCCAAAGCCACAGAGAAAACCCTGTCTCGAAAAACCAAAAATAATAATAATAATAATAATAATTTCACTCTATCTTTATGCTTCAGTTATATCCAATACCAGTTGTTTTTTGTTTGTTTGTTTTGTTTTTGTTGTTGTTGCTTTTGTTTCTTTTTTTGGTTTGTTTGATTGATTGATTGATTTTTTTGAGATAGGATTTCCGTGTATAACAGCTTTGACTGTCCTGGAACTCTCTTTGTAAACCAGACTGGTCTATGAATTCACAGAGATCCACTTGTTTCTGCCTCCAGAGTAGTGGCAAAAAGGCATGCTTCACCACCACCCAGATAATGGTTGGTTTTTAATTTTTCAGATCCCAACCTATTCTTGAAGCCCAAGTATCTATAATTTATGGCAGAATTCATTCATGAGGATAGAGTACACCTCAACTGTCTATAAAAATAAAATCAAGTTGCTATGGCTCAAGTATTGACTTTTATCAATAGTACGAGCTGGCTGAATAGTACTTATAGCCTTAACTTATTTCTTTTTCAGTTACATTGTGGATGATGGAACAGTATGACCTATATTAGAGGCTCCTGATAAAATTCACATGTAATCCTTAGAACATGCTGATACAAACATACCTCCCACATACCTGTTATTTCATATACACTGTCAGCTATCTTTAAAGTTTATTAACAGATATTGTTATATATTTAAATTTAATGAGTTAGTGTCTTGTTAAATTTAATTATTCCAAATATATTATTTTATATAATAATTCTATTATTTTATCCTTAATTGGTATATAATGTCCTTTCCCTTGCTATTCTGAAATATTATATTATTAATATGTATCTAGAAAACTGATTCACTTTTCTAATAGATATTGTCCTGTTTAGTTTCCTATTTCTGTGGAAAGACATGATAGCCATGGCAAATTTTATTAAGGAAAATATTTCATTGGAGCTTTAGTTTCATTTCAGAGATTTAGGTCATTATCATCATCGAGAGAAGCACAGCGACACCAAGGTACTGGAGAAAGAGCTGAAAGTTTTATTTATTGATCTGTAGATAGCAGAAGGACACTATGCCCCACACTGGGTACAACGTGAGTATATGAGACCCCAAAGCCCACACACATAGTGACACACTTCTGTAGGTGGAGGCTGCTTGTTCATTCCCAGCTGCTGAGACCTGAAATAATTACACAAAACTGTATTAATTAAAACACTGCATGTCCAATCACATAAGTGTATTGCTAGCTAGCTCTTATATCTTAAATTAACCAATTTCTATTATTTTATATTTTACCACAAGGCTCATAGTTTACTGGTAAACAGGGTATATGTCTCCTCCTGAAGGTACATGGCATTTCACTGTCTCCACCTTCTTTCTCCCAGCATTTAGTTTAGGTTTCCCACCTAGTTCTACTCTTCCCCATCACAGGCTAAAGCAGCTTCTTTATCATTAACCAAAAAAGCAACACATACAGGAGGACTTCACCATCATCTCCCCTTTTCTGTTGAAATAAAAATGAAGGTTTTTAACTTTAACACAGTAAAATTACATATAACAAAAGAGTTATCATGCAACAATTACAGTTACTATATTTATATCCACTTTATCTTTCATCATAGCTAAGGAAAACTGTAATTATAACTATCTATTTTATAACTTGATCAAAGACCCCAGACGGATATAATATTACCTGAGTTAACAGGAAGTGCATTGTAAGCAGCTTCCAAAACTCTAGAGTTGACAAAGACATCTCACTGCTTGGACAGTCCCCCAACATTCTTCTGTATCTTTGGATCATCGATCTTCAGCCTACAGGCCCATAGTATCTGGCAGATTTTACCATGAAGAAGGAAATTTCAAAGACAGTTCTTCCTATATTGGCAGTTCGTCAATCACTTTCTTCTGTGTCCTGCAGAGTGTCTGCTAAATTCCCTCATGAAGCAGGAACACTGAAAAACTATCTCAACCTCTTTAGGCAAATTCAGCAGTCATTTTATCAGTCAGCCCTGCATGTCCAGTTCATACAGTATAGCACCACGCAGTCCAGGCAAGAGCAGTTTCTTCAAATTGGCTAGCAAAATCCATATGGAGTCTCTTTGATGCTCATCATTCCTTGAAGTAGAAGCAGACATGTATCATTGTCATGAAAAGTCCTAAGATTTTAAAACATTTTAAATGTCATATTTCATAGGTCTTTGAAAAGTTTGAAGAGTATCAGTCTAACTGAACTATATCTCTGTATATCTAGAAAACCTAACTAACATGACTACAAGCTTGACTATTATAGATAACTATCCATTAACCTGTATTTTCTTAATTATACATGTTTAAATGTACTGCACAAACTCAATATCTTAATCAAGAGCAAAAATATACATATAACAAAATTGACCTAAAGTTTGTATCAATTGACCAAGATCCATACCAAGGCAAAGTATTCATATCTATAGCATATCCCCCTTTAAATGTAAACAAACTTTTATGAATAATCATTTAGGGAATTTGAACATTGTTGTCTAGACTACCTCTTGATGATTAGGAGTGCTGTTAATCAGGTTGGTCCTGGGATATCCTGTGTGGTAGGTCCATCTCAGCCCACATTCCTGAAGCTGCCATGGGTGTTGGACCATCTAGGCCATTGTTTCAAGGAGTCTTCTTTGAACAACACATTAGTCTGAAAGGAATTCATAGGTTTTCATCCTCTGTGGAAGCAAAAATAGAATTTCTTTTCCAAAGCAACATACCCTTAGACCCAAATTTTAAAGTCGATACCTTTAATATACATATATATATATGTTTATATATATATATATATATGTTTAGTATAGCCGCCTGTACAATAAAATGTCTCTTTGTATTTAGCTCAATCACAGTAAAAAATTCAAATTAAACACAATAATATATATAATCCAGACTCTCTGTGTGTATCCCATTTTTAAGTGGCTTGTTTTTCTTACTCTATTACTTTTTCTACAAGACTAATATTCATTTTATTATCTTTTCTCTTTTAATCTATGACTGTCTGTACTCTTTTATATTATAACTGTCTATACTTTTTTCCTCTCTCTCTCAAGCCTGCATACTTTTATCTAACACTATGACCCATTTAGAAATCTGTTCTATTTGTCTTTATTGTGTGCATATCTGTAATTATTTTTGACCAGGAATGATTTTTTTTTCCTTTTAAATGCAAGCAGATGTGGCTAGGCCCAACTCTTCCCAGTTCAACATGATGGAGGCATGTTCACTGCCTTTGAAAATCATTCTCTCCACCCCAGATCCAGGGTTGCAGTGGATCTGTGTCACCATTAAGCAATTTTTAATATGGTGCTCACAGACCTCATTTAAATGCTTGGTCTCCTGAAGGACCCATAGTTGTACGTGCAACAATCACGCATGAACCAGGTGCCCAACTGTAGGTGGAGGCTGCTCACTAGCTCCCAGCTGCTCAGACCCAAAATAATTACACAAAACTGTATTAATTAAAACACTGCATGTCCAATAACTTAAGCATATTGTTAGCACTTATATCTTAAATTAACTCATTTCTATTATTTTATATTTTACCACGAGGCTGATGATTTACTGGTAAATTTCCAAGGCACGTCTGTCTCCTCAGGCAGCTACATGGTGTCTCACTAACTCCGCCTTTCTTCGCCCAGCACCAATTATTACTGCTATATTATATTATATTATATTATATTATATTATATTATATTACATTACTGAGAGAGGGGCTTTGGGAATCTTGAAGCTGTCAGAAGCCTCCCGAGCCTTGCAATAATAGCTTCTTCTTGAGTTGTTGAAATTTCCTCTGTTCCTCAGAAGGAAATGTTGAAACAAAGAGCTGTAAACAGAACCCACAGAATTGTTTAGAGATTATTTCTTCTTCCATTAGGAAAAAAGTGAATTTATAAGCAATCCCCTGTTTTTTTAAATTTGTTTGTTTTATGTTTTATATGTTGTCTGTCATTATGAAATAGTAAAGGAAAAAGACAAAAGAAACACACAGATTGTTTTATCCTTTAGAGTTTCTAGGTGCAATACTGTCTCAAGTTCCAAAAGTCAAAAAGTTATCAGCTTCTGTTATATGGGATAAACTAACCCTTAAAGTTATCAGCTTCTGTTATACGGGATAAACTAACCCTTAAAATCTTTATGCTTTAAGTTCTTACCTGATAATTTAATACTTAGATGGCTAAAATTCACAGACTAAATCATAAAGTAAATGAAACGAAGTGAAATGTTTAATAAAGCATTTAGCAGTTTACATTTATTTACAGTTTCACTATTATAGTTGAGAGTTTTGACAGCTTGGTACCTGGTTTTTGTGTAGTTCAAACAGGCTCCAAAGAGGGAACATCTTCAGTCTAGGAGGAATTCAGTTAATGAATAAAAGAAACTGACCACTGACCTAGCAAAATAGTGATTGAAAAAAAAAAAACTTGCTTAAAAGTTGGCGTTATTTTTCCTGTTGTGTTTCTTGATTTTTTTTTTCCATCTTTCTTTGAAAGAGTGAGAATGAACATGAAATTCTGTAGGTAGGTGTTAGGGAGGATCTGGGAGGCATTCTGGAAGGGGAAAGTATATGATCAAAACAAGGATGTTCAAATAGAAAAACTATAAAAATGAAAATTTATATTTAGAAGCTGGGAACAACTTCTACTATATTAAGATAGAAACCTGTCACTCATGTTGAATGGCTATTTTGAATGGTATATGCTGCCAGTGTATCTGCGTGCACACATGAGCATGCATAAGTGAATATGTGTATAGACTACTCTTTAAAATAAATTTTTATTTATCTTTGTAAAATTAAAGCATTCTAATTTGATCATATCCATCCTCCCAGGTACTTCAAGATTCGTATCTTGTTCTAAACTCACCCAATTTTTTACCTTCATTTTTATTTTAAAACAGATTGAAACAATCTATGCAGACATACACTCTTAGATGTCTAATCATCGTAAGTCTATTAACACTGAAAATCAAAAATTCATTATCTTGAAAGTTTTTTATTCACTAGTTTCTCTTTTTCTTTTTTTTACTTTTGTCAGAGTCTCCCTTTGTAGCCCTGACTATCCTAGACATTATGTAGACCTAGCTGGCCTGGTACTCACAGAGTTCTACTTTCCTCTGCTACAAAGTGCGTCACCACATGAGAACCATGATCTTGGTTTTTTAATTATTTATTTTCTTTTCAAGATTTGCAGTTTTTGAAGGGAACACTCCTGCATTGATGGTGAGAGTGCAAGCTGGTACAGCCCCTTTGGATATCAATATGGTAATTTTTCAGGAATTTAGAAAATAACCTTCCTCAAAAGCTAGCAGTTCCACTTTTGGGTATATACCCAAAGGATACTCAATTGTACCACAAGGACATGTGCTCACTTATGTTCATAGCAGCATTGTTTGTCATAGCCAGAAACTGAAGACAACCTAAATGCCCCTCAACTGAAGAATGGATAAGGAAAATGTGGTACATTTACACAATGGAATAGTATACAGCAGAAAAAAAATGACATCTTGAAATTTTTAGTCAGATGGGTGGATCTAGAAAACATCATATTGAGGAGTGAGGTAACCCAGACCCAGAAAGACAAATATCATATCTACTCACACATAAGTGGTTTTTAGACATAAAGCAAAAGAAACCAGCCTTCAAATCATAATCCCGAGAATCTAGACAATTGTAAGGATCTGAAGAGAGATATACATGGATCTAATCTACATGGGAAGTAGAAAACGACAAGAACCCCCGAGTACCTTAAGAGCATGGGAACAATGGGACAGGGTTGAAGGGGAGAGGAGAGGAGGGGAGCAGAGATAAATGTATAACTCAATAAAATCAATAAAAAATTAGACACATTTTAAAATCGGAAATAAACAAAAATGAATTCTAAATTCATTTTAGATACATACTCTCAGGTTCAATCCATATAGGCACTATTTACATCCCTCCCTTCCTCTCCTCCCTCCCTCTCTCCCTTCGTTCCTTCCTTCATTCCATTCTTTCTTTCTTTCTTCTCTCTCTCTTTCTGTCTCTCTCTCTCTCTCTCTCTCTCTCTCTCTCTCTCTCTTTCTTTCTGCACTGTTGGTTGCACTATTGGTTGAGTTCAACTTTTTCTGAATCTTTTTTTTTGTTTATTTTTTTATATTTAAAAATTTCTATCTCCTCCCCTCTTCCTCCCCCTTCTCTCCCTCCCCTCCACCCATACCCTCCCTCCCTCCCTCTTCAGGCCAAGGAGCCATCGGGGTTCCCTACTCTATGCTAAGACCAAGGTCCTCCCAACTCCCCCCAGGTCCAGGAAGGTGATCGACCAAGCTGAGAAGGCTCCCACAGAGCCCGTCCATGCAGAAGAATCAGAGCCCAGAGCCATTGTCCTTGGCTTCTCAGTCAGCCACATTCAGAGAGTCTGGTTTGGTCTCATGTTCCATCAGTCCCAATGCAACTGGAGTTGGTGATCTCCTGTTAGTTCTGTCCCACCGTCTCCATGGGTGAACACACCCCTCACGGTCCTGACTTTCTTTCTCATGTTCTCATCTATCGCCAGGTGGAGGTTCTATGGTGATATGCAAGAAATTCATCAGTATGGCTATAGGAACTGGCCTTTTCAGGCTCCTTCTCCTCAGCTGCCCAAGGAACTAGCTGGGGGCGTCTCCCTGGAAACCTGGGAACCCCTCTAGGGTTAAGTCTCTTGACAACCCTCAGATGGCTCCCTAAATTAAGATATATGCTTCCCTGCTCCCATATCCACCCTTCCTGTATCCCAAGCATACCATTCCTCTGAGCTCCCCCCATTCTCCCCTTCACGCTTTTCTCTCCCCATCTTCCCTGGGCCCCGTCTCGCCCCATGCTGTTATTCTTTCGCTAACCTATCTGTATGTATATGTTAATAATTTTGTAATCTTTCTTCCTTCCCTTCCCTTGTTCTAAGTGAACTCATTTTTAAAAATCAACAGGTATTTCATGATTCTTATTAAAACAGCTGAATACTTCTTTGAATATGCAGCAAACTATTTTTTTATGGTTTTATTTTTTTTAAGTTAAATTTATTTATTTATTTTTTCCTCATGGTTTATTTTTTTATATTTAAAAATTTCCATCTCCTTCCCTCCTCCTCTCCCCTCCCTCCCCTCCTCCTCCCCCTTCCCTCCCCTCCTTCTACCCCTTCCCTCCCCTCCCCTCCACCCATACCTCCCCTCCCTCCCTCTCAAGGCCAAGGAGCCATCAGGGTTCCCCACTCTATGCTAAGACCAAGGTCCTCCCAACTCCCCCCAGGTCCAGGAAGGTGATCGACCAAGCTGAGAAGGCTCCCACAGAGCCCGTCCATGCAGAAGAATCAGAGCCCAGAGCCATTGTCCTTTGCTTCTCAGTCAGCCCCCGCTGTTGGCCACATTCAGAGAGACAGGTTTGGTCGCATGATCCATCAGTCCCATTCCAACTGGAGTTGGTGATCTCCCATTAGTTCTGTCCCACCGGCTCCATGACTTCCTCCCTCATGTTCTCTCTCCTTCTGCTCCTCATCAGGACCTTGGGAGCTCAGTCCAGTGCTCCAATGTGGGGCTCAGTCACCTTCCCCATCTGTCGCCAGATCCAGGTTCCCTCACGGTCCTGACTTTCTTTCTCATGTTCTCTCTCCTTCTGCTCCTCATCAGGACCTTGGGAGCTCAGTCCGGTGCTCCAATGTGGGGCTCTGTCATTTTCTTCATCTATTGTTAGGTGGAGGTTCTATGGTGATATATGCTTCCCTGCTCCCATATCCACCCTTCCTATATCCCAAGCACCCCATTCCTCCAAGCTCCCCCCCGTTCTCCCCTTCACACTTTTCTCTCCCCATCTTCCCTTGGCCCAATCTCGCCCAACCCTCAAGTTCCCAATTTTGCCTGGCGATCGTGTCTACTTCCAATATCCAGGAGGATTACTATATCTTTTTTGGGGAGTTCACCTTCTTATTATCTTCTCAAGGATCCCAAATTTATAGGCTCGATGTCCTTTAATTATGGCTAGAAACCGATTATGAGTGAGTACATCCCATGTTCATCTTTTTGGGTCTGGGTTACCTCACTCAGAATAGTGTTTTCTATTTCCATCCATTTGCCTGCAAAATTCAAGATGTCATTGTTTTTTACTGCTGAGTAGTATTCTAGCATGTATATATTCCACAGTTTCTTCATCCATTCTTCCACTGAAGGGCATCTAGGTTGTTTCCAGGATCTGGCTATTACAAATAATGCTGCTATGAACATAGATGAGCATATGCTTTTGTTGTATGATTGGGCATCTCTTGGGTAGATTCCCAATAGTGGAATTGCTGGGTCCTGGGGTAGGTTGATCCCGAATTTCCTGAGAAACCGCCACACTGCTTTCCAAAGTGGTTGCACAAGTTTGCATTCCCACCAGCAATGGATGAGTGTACCCCTTGCCCCACAACCTCTCCAGCAAAGGTTATTATTGGTGTTTTGGATTTTAGCCAATCTGACAGGTGTAAGATGATATCTCAAAGTTGTTTTGATTTGCATTTCCCTGATAGCTAGGGAGGTTGAGCATGACCTTAAGTGTCTTTTGGCCATTCGAACTTCTTCTGTTGAGAATTCTCTGTTCAGTTCAGCGCCCCATTTTTTAATTGGGTTAATTGGCATTTTACCGTCTAGTCTCTTGAGTTCCTATATATTTTAGAGATCAGACCTTTGTCAGTTGCAGGGTTGGTGAAGATCTTTTCCCAGTCAGTAGGCTGCCTTTGTGTCTTAGCAGCAAACTTTTATCTTTCTTTCTCCAACCCCCTCCATGCCACCTGCCCCCAAGACAGGGTTTTTCTGTGCAATCCTTATTCTTCTGGATGTCACTCTGTAGACCTGGTTGGCTTTGAACTCAGAGATCAGTTTGCCAAGTGCTGGCATTAAAGGCAGGCTCTACTACTGCTGGATGGCTCCTGACAGTGGCGAAGCCTGCCTTTAATGGAACAGGTCCCAACAGAGGATATAAGAAGTTAGCAAGGGAGGGAGGGAGCCAGGCCATGATTGTCAGGTGACTCTTACTTACAGCCTGACTGTCTTATAGCCAGAGTGTTTCTTTATTTACACAAAATTTAGTAAGTAGGGATACATTCATGTTTCAAAACATAGATTATATCATGTTTGTTTGGGGACATGTTTTCCACTTCCTTTTGCTCATCTCTTGGTCATCATTAATAAAATATGACAGAACAGAGTTTTCATTTCCAATCATTTTTCCCTCAAGTTTTGACATCACAGATAAACAGAGTTATCATTTTTACTCATTAACCTCATAACCCAATTTTTAGGAATCTAGTGGCATATGACAAGTTGTTCTCATGCTTCTTTGACTACAAGGACATTTGACCAATACAACCTTCAAGCCATCCTGGACATACTTCCATGTCCCAACTCTTAATGGTCAGACTGCCCAAGAAATATCTTCAGGGCCAAGTTGTTGCAGTTAATAATCAAATTCTGGCATAATATAATGTTTATATTTTATATCTTTACAGAATACTTTTATCATTTTCCCATATCATTCTTTTCCCATCAGTATAAGTCTCTGTGTAGGACTGAGGTAGCATCAGGTAGTCTATCTTTGTTTCTGTATATGCCATGTAACTGCCTGTGTATATAGTGGGAAGAGGCTTATAATCTGAATTGTGGCCAACCTTCTAGGCCACTAAATCTTGGTGACCTCTTTAAGTTTTCTTTGTTTTGATTATCCTGTTCCTTAGTAAGTACAAAGACAGCTGTTTCAAAAATGTCGCACAGACACATAAAAACCTCTGGCTTCTTTATGGGTGTCACAACCTCTAAGGCATGAAGAAGACCTTCAAGAAGAAAATGATGTCTCCCTAAATCAGGGGGAATAGTATGTTTAGGACTGTCTTTTGGGAAACTGGAAATAGCATTCCTGGGAGAAGGCATAAATGATTCATAAGAAAATTTCCATCAATCCATATCCCCAAATTTTACAAATATTAAAAGTCTCTCACATATGTAATAGGTGGGGATGCAAAGCAAAGGCAGCATGGTAGCTATCCTGTGGCTCAGATTTTTTGGATCTTTATCAAACAGCTATACTGGCTTTATGACTCTGTCATCCCCATCAGATATGCTATTCCTGTCCTTGGCACATACGCAGCAATCTTAACAAATTCACAGGGAATAGATACGTTTACTCAACAAGAGTCAGTGCTCACTCTTTGTAGAGTTGTATGGTATTAACAAGGCTTAATCTCACAACTTAGGAGTCTGTACAAGAAGAGATTCACTAATCAGTGAGAAAATGATTACAATATGAGTGCGTAGGTTTCTCTAAAATTCACAGAGATCCTAGATAGGCTTTAGCAAGAGCCATTGGAAACAATAGTCACGTCAACACATTTCTCGGTATGGAGATGATATAGTAGGAGAATGTCAACAAATGGAAATTGGGGGGGGGGGGAGAAGATACTAACACAGTGAAATACTACCAGAGTAATGTAGTATACAAACACTGGATACTTTATGGAAGAAGCTCAATTTACCTATGATATGAAGCTTGTGCTGAAGAGATCCTAGATGCTACGTTAAAAAAAAAAAATCACTTTCCTTACCTTTAAATGGTTCAACATTTTAAACATTTACTTCTAGAGAAACAAGGTGCCAGTGGAGGTGAGGAGGCAGAGAAGGTTGAAGGTTATGACAGTATGTCAATTGTAAATAAAATAACCGCAAGGCTCTCCCCATGCACCATACTGTTGCTGCAGTTTCTCTATGACATTTCTTCCCTGCTGGAGTGATGATGGTTAGGCCTGAAATTTATTTTGAAACAATTGAATCATAGGCAACAGCTTAAAGCAAGCAGATCTCTCTGAAAACATTGGTCATTTTATGAAGGAAGAGGCATCATAGTATGTTTAGAATTTGTTGTTCATAGTGAGAAAGGGTAAAAAAAAAGAAAACTAGAAATGGAAGATGTCTACTTTGTTTTTTACCTCAGGAATTCTGACGACAAAGATTCCTGTAATAATGCCGTAAACACATGTTCTTTGCGCAGACATGCTTTCCTGCTGAAAGACGCAATGTGGGAGTTGTAATGCAATAGATTTGCATATCCTTCCTCCAGATGTTATAATTATGTAATTAATTGTATTACAAAACTCATCTCCACATCGCCTCTCTGGGGATTTAATGATTTATCACTTTTGCATCATTACACAAATTAACACCAACACAAACTCTCTCCTTGGGTTACCTTTGCAATTTTAAGTGATATAATTGCTTTAGAGGCTTGTACAAGCATATAAAATCAGAGATATTTTAATTGAATGTAAGGTGATAATTGCCTTTCACTAGCAAATTAGTTGTGTGAAACCTAAGAGACAAGCTGAAAGGGTGTTGGTTTGGGTTGTTTAGCTGGATTTAGGTAGTACTGAAATCTTAAGTGTTTGCTCAGACCTTCGGAGGAGATAGAAAGTTTGGAGGACAATACGCGCTCTAACATCTCTCTCCTGGCTTCCTCCCTCTTTTTAAGTCACACACTTAACACAGCATTAAGAAAGGACATGCTTCCATTCTTAATGAGTGCTCCATGCTGCTGAAAGGTGACAAATTGGCAACTTCAGGGGAAAGAGTCCAGCATCCAGAGACTGGGTACCAGATTGATGGTGACAGGGATAAAGCCTCCCATCACACCTCCACCAGCTCATCTCAGCCAAGATCACAAGGAGCTGGCTGCCTCTGATGCCTGCTCAGGATTCATGCTCAGTGACCTGTTTGGCTTCTGCCTCTCTGCAGAGACCACCAGCAGGGGAGCTAATTACCGTTAGTCTGGACCTCCCTTCCCCCAAGGTTTGTTGCGTGGAGAACACTTCCTTTATAATAATTCTCTGTCCTGCCGTGAACAGCCATTATCCAGCAAAGGATTTGTTCCCAGCAATAATCTGGCGGGACTTGGCTTCAGACCTAGAAGAGAGAGATCATAATGGGTCCTTGGAGTCATCCACATCCCCACAAGTCTTGCAATGGTCCTAACTTGAGACTTTTTTTAAAAAATATCTGCAAAATGTTTTCTTTCTTTCTTTTTTTTCTTTTGCTTTACAAGCTGTATAATTTTACTCACTGTCTGGTCTTCACTTCTCCCTGCATAAGCAGTTTTAGGCTTTATTTAAGTGTCTCATTTCCAAGTGTTCATGACTTTATGCGGGGCTTGCCACACATCACTCATGCCTTATTTTGTAGGGTGACTGAGTAATTAGCATCTTTCACAATTAGGCAGGATTTGCTCTGCTAATTTCATTCCTTGATGAAGGTGCTAACTTGGCGTGAAAATGTAATATGCGGGGTGATTTATTAAGTCTCCCCTGATGGGTTGAAATCACATGCTTGCCTTCCCTGTTGAGAAAGTTAACAGCATCCATTTGGGAGAGATGGTATTTGAAAAGTGGTGCTGGTGTGACTGAATGTGTGAATGCATAATGAAGTCAACACAGATAGCCCCTTTCAGATTAAACTGTATTAGAATCGCGTGGCAGCTCCATTGAAGAAAAGAAAGGACACTGAAGAAAGAAGTTTGTGCTCATCCTCAAGAGTACCTGTCAGTCACAGTATCACTGGAGGTATAGAAAGAAGTCATACCTGCTTTTCCTTTTCTTGTTTATTTTTTATTTTTGGTTATTGTTTTGTTTTTAAAGAAATAAACAAATGGTATTACACTGACCTGAAAGTATTTTTATATGTAAGCTGTGTATGTAACTATTAGCAATGCACCAAATACTTTGAAGAAAATCCAAGATTAAGCAAGTTGACACATACTCCATTAGATTTACTGAAGTTTTTTTTATTATGTTTCCTATTTAAAGCATAGACATCTCAAATCCAGTTTAAAAAGTGTTCTTTATTTTGAGATCAGGTTTCAAGATATAAAGCCCCAAATGACCTTGAACTCATATATTTCTTGACCCCCAGTTGAATGTGTAAATTACTTTATATAAAATAAGAAGGATGCATTTTATATTTAGGAATATATTAAATATATTTTGATATTAAATATATATTACTAAATACATATAATATATACCTAATATATAATATGTAAATAAAACACAATTAAAGATAAAGGCCATATGGATTTGAGAGCAAGAAAGGCTACATGGGAGAGTTAGGAGGGAGGCAAAAGAAGGCTCAATGATAAACTATAATCTTAAAAGATTAAAATGTAAAGCAATTATGCTATGCATATATTAGTATTGCCTCTTTATTAAAATATGAAATAATTTTGAGTGTGTAGAGATTAATTGAATCTTTAGATGTATAGGTATCTTATGGGAGCTTGAGAAATGGCTCAGGGGTGAACAGCACTTGTAATTCTTGTAGAGAACTGAAGCTCCATTCCCAGTACTCTTCTGATGACTCACAACTTTTCACAACTCCAACTTCAGGGATCTTTAGCTTCTTTTGACCTCCGTGGTCACCATTAATGCACATGATTCTCAGCCACACATGTGAACAAGGCTTGTACACACATAAAAGACTTAATTCTAAAAATGTTTTATGTAATTTTAAACATGTAATATTTTTTTTTATTTTTATTTTTTTCAAAAATCTTAAGAAGAGTTACGAAAGAATTTCACTGTTTAGAATTCAAATAACTTACAAGTGGGAGAAAATATGGAGCTGAATCTCCTCAGTGATTTAATTGTGAATAAACATGACATAGATGGCATTTGTTTTTTATAAATAGAACTTCTTTTTAGTAAAAAAGTTTGTCTTTTATTTAAAACACTATTATTACTAACTTATATGTATGAGTGTTTGGCTGCATTCACATCCATACACCAAGTGTTAGATTGGTGTTCGTAAGCCCAGATACGGGTGTCAGGTCTCCTGGAACTGGAGTTATAGGCTGTTGTGGCCACTGGATAGGTGCTGGTCATTGGACCTCGGCGCTTTGGGAAACAGCTAGTACTCCTAAGGCTTACTCATTCCTCCAGAGTCCATTTCAAGAGGTATTTAAGACGATAGAACATTTTTTTGATGAACATACAAAATATATAAAGTATTCATTTCTAATTTATAGTTACATATTTTATCATCAAAGACAGTTTCTGCCCTGCCTTTAAGATACCAAAAATTAAAAAAAAGACTTGCTTTCCTTATAAATTCTAAGGCTAATACTTGCAGTGTAATATATGACCTGATTATTCAGTTGTTGTTCAGAAAATAAAATCAAAGTCTAATGAGAAGAATGCTTGGTTGTTCCCATTCTGACTTCTTATTTCAGTTTTTTTCTAATTATGTGATTGGAAAATATTTAATATTCTAAAATTCAGTACTTATAAAAATGGTATGGGTCTTCAATATGTAATGTTATTTTTCAGTTAACATATTTACAGTACTTTTTAAAAAAAATTGATGAAGCATTTGATCCTTCTTGTGTCTCCATTCTAGAGTTGTTCATCATACATACGTTGCCTCATTGCAAATTAGGTGCATTGGTTTCCATGGCAACTCTCCTTGGCCAATTTTATTTTTGCTGACTTGCTTTCTCTCTTTTTACCTCTCTGGGGTGTCTCCTTGACACTGCCCTGGGCATAGATGGTGAGTTTAGTACTCTAACCTCCTCCTTATGTTTATTAACTATTAATGAATGACTTCCAACTTCAACTTCATCCATAAATTTTTGACTCATAGACGTCTTGAATACTGAGGGACATTAATGATATTTTAGAAAGCATATAGCAACATTAAATTGGCTGACCAGTGTAGACCTAAATAGGGAACAGAGACTTAAACAAAGACCTCGAAAATGAAAGTGCAAGTGGCACATTCATCTGTGTGATAATCTTTGGAACAATAAAGAACACTCAGGAGAATGAAATTCTAGTACAAATTGTCTATTAGATCTTAAGGCCCAGCAATGATTCAGCATAGTTGCAAATGGGATATAAAGGGAAGTGAAGAGACCAGAGATCTTACAGGATGTTGGACTGAGAAGGAAAGGGGGTTTCCAGGAGAGCTCTGGACAAAGAAGTAATAAAGTAATATCCATAAGTCACTAAAAGTGTAGCATGCAGACAGAAAGAAGAGGGACAATGAGGGTTTGCAATAATAGATATTTCTAAATTAAACACATTCATATAAAGTCATGTCCTATGACAGTGAGGGACAGAACTAGAAATTAATTCCTCCTTTCTCTGTCATCATTTGCTCTGTACTTTTCTTATATATAAAACTTATATATCTCTACATCTGAAGTTATCAGGTAGAAGACATGACTTCTCTATTTTATGGAATTTCTTACCTGTCATATAATTTCATCTAAGTCATATTGTGAAGACTAGAAAAGAATGATCTGTATTCCACCTGTAGAAGGAGTGGCGGGCCGCTTCCTGCCGCCCGGCTAGCTTTACACCCGAAATAACAACACACAAATTACATTCATTTAAACACTACTTGGCCCATTAGCTCTAGCCTCTTATTGGCTCGCTCTTACATCTTGATTAACCCATTTCTAATAATCTGTGAAGCACCATGAGGTGGTGGCTTACCAGGAGAAAAGATTCAGCATGTCTGACCTGGTGGCTGGCTCCATGGAGTCTGTCTCACTGCCTTCTTCCTCCCAGAATTCAGTTCTGTCTTCCCCACCTACCTATGTTCTGACATATCAGGCCAAGCAGTTTCTTTATTAATTAACCAATGAAAGCAACACATAGAAAGATGACCCTCCTCCATCATGCACCTATGTCATCTAACATAATAATCTTTATTTTGCCTTAGCACTGAATTTTATGAGTTTAGTGGATTTAAGTAGTAAATTCATATATGTATGTAAATGCCACCTCAGCTGTAATACTAAAATCTGATTTTTATTCTTTTCAGCATTTCATTGAAATATTTTAGATTTCAGTGTGATGCATCTTTATTGGGCAAAATTGGGTAATGTTCCATTATTTGTGCTGCACAGGAAAATATTAAGACACAGAGCTAATGACAGAATCCACACTCTCAAGTAATTTAGAGACATCATATATTAGGATAGACGAAAAGACCTTAGCTTAATAAATATGTGAGTGAAACTTTTTGATGATGAGTTTGAAAAGGCTTTGGTTATATAAAAGAATGAGTAGTTCAATCATTCAAAAAATCCTATAAAAACAACAATGCTTTCAATAATACACCCAATTCTCCATATTGGAATATGATATACAACTAAGAAAAGTTCAGTTTTACTGAGCCTTACTTCAATGATTTCATTACAGTTTTAGTAATATATTTATGACAGATATAGCACCTAAATTTTGAGATGCTGCAGCAATTAAAATTAGGAAATGACAAAGTTGAAAGGGCATCACAATCAGAGAGACAGGAATAATATTAAAAACACATTGCTAGATTGGATAAAGCACTCCAGGGCAGCAAGAACATGGCTGAAACTGGGATTTGACTAGTAAAATGATACAAAAATGCTGATTAAAGTGTATCAAATTAAATAATATATAAGTCTTGGAATACCACTCTTTCATTTTCTTTTGCTTTCCATTTTAAGTTGCTAAGTGACTGTGAAGTCATTTGGTATGGGTATAGAAGGTGATGCCTATGCCTGATCATGCTTTGCTTATCCCTGCTCTAGTACACTTGGCTTGTACCCAACCTTTGCTATATGCTAAGAAAGGCAAGAGTGATTTGATTTTTGCACAAGGATTATAGTAATGACCCCCAGAGTGCATTTGAGTATTAATTTTTCAGTGAGGCAGTTGGTTGTACTGTTGCTCCTCCAGAAGAAATTAGCAGCATTCTACCCCTACAAAGTCTTTCAATATTTGTTAATATACACACAGTTCAAAGCACTTTGAAACCCAGGTCTTTCTGTTTCTACTTCAGTAAAGAATACTGATTTTCATAGGTAAATTTTTAATGTGAACAAAAGAAAAGATCAAATCTCATAACTTTATTTCTTCTCTTGGGAGCAGTGCCATGCAGTAATTTTGTAAGTGCAAAGACACTTTCAGTACAGGAAACAGTATTAAGAGTCAACACATACAAGACATCGTAAAAACACATCTTAGAATTTTCAAAGAATAAACTATCTTATGTTAGCATTGCTTCAGAATCATTGTCTGGGAAAGCCTTTTGAGAGTGAAGTGTAATTGATTTGAATCTTGTTTCACAAATGGGAAAACTGTGAGCTTGAATTTGGTCCAGTTGGGGTTTTCTGTGAAGGGTTTCCTTTGCTAAACAGATCAGCTTCCATGGGGACAGGCTGTAGCTTTACTTACCTGTGGGCACTAAGACAAGATATGGAATGCAGTAAGGAATTATGCAGAGCTAACAAAATGGTGGTACTGGTAGAGGATTCTATCTTGAGTTCATAAATTTCCAGCTTAGGGAACCTGGTGATATTTCCAGTGTCAGGCACAATTTCTTTCCTGTTGAGAAGTTTCACAGGGTCATAATAATAGACAAAGAAAGATAGACAACCAAGCACTACTGGGAGAGAGAGAATTAGTCTTTCCCAGGGGGCAATCCTACAGGTTGTTTACCCACTACCAAGTGGTCTGTCCTGAAACCATTCCATACAAACGACAAAAATGGACTCAGCAGGCTGTATGTGTGTTGATGTAAAACAACAATCAAGAAAACAAAGCCATCAATTTTAGAGTAGAGGAGTCCTGGGGGATTAGAAGATTGGCACTTGATAGGGGTAGAGGGAGGAGAAAGAAAAAAGAGATGCGATGCAGTTTTATTTTAGTTAGAATTATATTAAAATAATAATAAAACAAAAGTAGTATCTCAGATTGGTTCAATAGGGTTCGCTTGCCCGAGGTTTGAAAGGGAATACTGTAATGCCCGTGTTCTGACATCATCAAAGCATCCACCATTGCTTTCTGGTCAGTTTCTTTTCGTACCAATGGAGAACTGAAAAATACTGGGATTAATTAACAGAACTCTACAGCATTTTGGTAACGTTTTCTACTACAAAAGTACAAGATCATTCTGTTTTATAAATTTTCTAGCTTTTATTATTTTTATCTGTGACTCCTTGCACTAGACATTATTCTTTTTGTTACTTTTGCATTTTTCTTTTTTTTTTTTTTGAAATTTTACTTTGATTGGGCTAAACTCCAGTTTGACCTTGAAACTTATGCTTGACTTATTCAGAAAGGTAGACAAATATTATTCTGATAAGCACAGGGAGAAAGAGAAAAATATAACCTCCCCAGGGGCTGACGCCTATATTATACAGGTATAGAAATTTTAAAATATGTCAAGATTATTTTAATGTTACTGAAAAATTTGTCAGCCAGTGTCTAGCATGTACAATGTGATGCATAAGTACTTCTGAACCTTTGATTCAGATTGGGTATGACTCTCCCAAACACATTCTCTCTATCTCTTTACCAAGTCAAACCCTAGAGAGTTAAGTTGCCTTCCAGCTGTCCCTAAAGTAAATAAGTCCCTCAGCTCCACAGCAGTCTTAGCTTCATTCTGTCTTTAGCAATGTGGACAGCTATCAAAAATTCTAACAAGCCAGGAAGGGAGAAAAAGTGTGAACTGCAGAGGAAGGAAGCTGAAGTTGGGTGGAAGAAAAGTACATTGATATGACCTTGGTCAAGGTAGTTACTGGCTGTAGAGAATGCACATCTCCATGTAGTAGAAACACTTGAAAAATTTGAAGTGTTCTAATTGACAAGTATTAGTAGGTATTGAAGATTTAATGACCTTTAACGGAACAGGGAGAATCATAGGAAAAATAATAACCATGCATAGATTCCAATATGCCACCCTTTAATTCTGAAATATATGCATCAATGCAAATACGTTTTAAATGTGTTTTAAATAAATCACAAAATATAGGAGCTGTGTCTGGAACCATATGGACTTAAGAAGATATACTAACTTTGCAAATAAAAATTATTTTTGAAGACAAAATAATGAAGAAAATGTTAGTTTTGGTATCTTTCCGAAGTAATGTTATCTAAGAGTAATTAGTAGCAATGGTAGTAGTAGGAGGTACATTAGATACAGTTTAGGAAATATATTTTTGATTGTAGCGAGTCAATCAAATCAAGAATAAAGAATACAGTCAATAAAACAGAGTTGATTTTCAATTGGTCGAAAGTCTCATGGAGTCCTGCATTTGCTTCTACAGAGAAGACGTATTGTTAATATCATAGAAAAATCTTCACAATAGTGGACAATTAATCTGATTGAATGAGAAATCAAGCCACATGTCAGAAAGCACACAAGGATTCTCAGAAAAATGCACATGAACTATTATATTAGACTATGGCAATGTCCTTACATACTAATTGGTTAACTTTATTTGTCACATATGATTTCAAGAAAGACAGCCATGATATGAAAGTTACAATGAAAGTAATTGTAACTGGTCATGAGGTAAGAGATCTTAAAACTGGTTTTACAAACTGCAATAATCTCCGCTCGGAAATTTTAAATTTGCTGTAATTATTTTGAAGTTATTTAAGGGCAGATATGGTAAGTATAATGTGGCAATGTATTAGAAAGAACCCCAGAATTACATGGGGTCACAATTCTGTAATGAAAAGTACTTTGTCACTTGACCAGAGAAGCTATGGATGAGCAGACTCAAGTGCCTATGAGATTTGAACATTTACTCCACAAAGAATTCTTTGTTCCTGGTTAGTGTGTTAATGCACTAGATTGCAAAAAATATGAAACATACATTATGTACAACCATGGTGAACTAAGAATTCTGGAAAGCTTGGAACTCTAAGTAAACCACATAGCTGGCATTACAGTACGTGATATTAAGCAAATTTGCCTATTACTTGAATTTTCCTCGTGAGTGTGTATGTTAGGAAAGACGTATCTGCCAGCTTTTTTTCAACTGTTTAATTTGAAGGATATTTGACTCTTAATATTTGTATATGTTATGATGCAATAGGTATTTATAGTACACAAAGACTTATAGAAACAGTTCTTTTTATTTTATTTTTGGTTTTCACCTTGAATGTTATATTTTTCTATCATTATAAGGGATATCTAAGGATATTCAAATTTAAAATAGAATTATGGGTTGAAATTTCTCTCAGTTGACAATATTAAGTAGATGTAATTGTTCAGAAAATTATGTCTAAAATGTGAGGTGTAAATATATGCTTAGGAACCCTGAATATCAGGCCTACAGAATTAACGATATTTGAATTAAGCTGAGGAAAGAAAATGATTAATTTGTTCCAAATTTTAAATGATTTTCTTAGGTATTACTATCTTTTCAAAAGGGTTTAGTATTCTGGGGCATTTTGAATTAAAAACTATGTATATATCAACATACCGTCTACAATAACATGTCCTTTGGACTTGTTTCCCTTCTTCTCCAAGGGGTGGAGGAGTATGGCTTCAGGAGGACTCAGTGCTTGGTAGTTGACATTGTGTGGCTTTGAGCTTTCTGACGAAGGTACACCAGTTTTCTCATAAGTAGTGTATGTGTATTATTTCAATGGCAAGTTGCTTAAAGGTTTTGAGTTTGCTCTATAGCCTCTGTGTATTCTGCCTGCAGGTCCAGGATCCTGAAAGTGAAAAGTTTCGTCATCCTGGGGTTTCCCCCTTGCCTTGGGGATTCTTTTTGAGTCATTCTAGTTTTATCCACATGTGAGAATCTGTCCTTTTTCCTTTCCACAGTGAACAGTCTGACATCTGTATACAAACATGGTATTATTGCAATGTTATGGCCAGAACATTTTAATTGTCACATTATTGACCTATTATAACGACTATAGTGATGGTTTTCATTGTTATTTTAGTACTAATGTTATATACATTGCATATGCTTGTTATTGTTGTCTTGGTTTATATGATTTCATACTAATAGCAAAAATAATCTGACCTACGTTCGTTCTCTCTGATTTACCTAGCTTTATAGAAACCTCTTATCTCTGAGACTACTACAGCTTCATCATTGTAATCAGTAATTCCTACCACTGTAAAACCAAAGTCTTGGTCAATTGTCGGGGACTGTCATGGATGTTTATCTGACATACGGGTTTTTGATTTGTATCTACATAAATTTCCTCCTTTTACAATATTCCATCCTCTCTCCATTCAGTGACTTCTCCCATAAATGTTTTCACAGATGCATCATGAACACTGCATTTTAGTTAGGATTTCTATTGCTGTGACAAAACACATTGGCCAAAAACAACTTAGGGACTAAGGGGCTTAGTCCATATCACACTTCCATATCAATGCTGATTATAGAAGTAAGTCGGAGCACGAACTCAAACAGGGCAAGGAACTGATACGGGGCCATGGAGAAATGATGCTTACTGACTTTCTTCTTTTTGCTTGTTCATGTTGTTGCTCTTCTATACACCCCAGGACCCATAGAAGCACCAGGGATAGCACCTCCCACAGCATGCTGGGACTTCTCACATCAACCGTTAATCAAGAAAACACGCCCACAGACTTGCCTACAGGCTATTATGTTTGGGTCATTTTCTCAATTAAGATTCCCTCTTCTCAGGTATGTCAAAGTGGAAGTCAAGTTGACCAGCGCAGGAGTCCATATAATGGTCTCATCAGTGGTAGTTTCTAAGATGAGCTGTAATATTACTCAGATAAAGACAGGAGTGAGTTGGTCAGCATAGGGACTGCGTTCATCTAGGGACAGAAGCAAGTCATAATATGTATCTTAGAAGGAAATGGAGAAAATTTCAAGGGTGGAATGTAAGGTGAGGTGGAGCCATATTTTTTCTGATTACAGAGTGTACATAATCCTGTCTGCAACGGAGAACTTAGACATGGTTTCCGTAGTACATTAGAGCTTCCGATATGTTCATTTAAGACTGAAAATGGCAGGGCACATATGAAACTCAAATCATGTGTGGCTGTGGGTCATCATAACCTAAAAGGTATTATTATACAGAAGCAGAACTAGTTGCTCTGCTCTGACTCTCTAAAGAGACAGTCTACTTGTTTGTGTATGTCCCAACTAACACTGAAATTGAAAACTTAACTCAATCACATAACACATCAACTTCTTTGGATGTTGTATCAGCATGTGTTGTTCAGCAGTTGGAGAATCACTGTGATATAAGCCATTTGCTACCATGCCTCTTATCTGGTCGACTGCTTTCTTAGATCAGGACTGAACCTCTGTAGCTGGGATCACTGCAATGTTATATATCAGCTTTCTGGCCTGTCGCCCCATGCCATGATGTGATTCCTGACTGATTTATTTAGCTATTTGCTTTTGTTATCAAGAAGAGGGAGCTACTTAGAACTTTTCAGTTTTCATTTGCTCCTTATTAGTAATGGCTGTCAATACAGTTATTGGTGAGTATATAGAAGATGGCCTAACAGTCAGGGTATATTTCAAGTCACAATTTTGAGAGCTGGAGACAACCTAGTCTGATATGTTGTTTGATGTTTCATGGTATTTTCTCCTACTTCTCTTTTTGGACCTCATAAAAATTCCAACAAGATGGGACCCAAAATAAGATTCATCACAGCAAAAGATGTCTTCATGAACAAAACAGCTTTTCACAAACATGTGAATGATACTCAGTGTCTTACCTTGTTCTCTGCGCTCAGTGGTTGTGGAATGAGGCTCTAGTTATTTTATGTTCATGAATCTTTTATTCATCATTGTCTCCAGTTCTCAAGCTAATAATTTTTAACAATGATATTAACACAAAGTTAATTTCTAACACTTCAAGTTATCATCCTTACAAAATTGAATTATGAGAAGCACAGAAAGTTTATTTCCAAATTTAATACAAGAATCATACATTCGTTGTTTCCTTTTCTCTTGATCAGAAGTAAGTCTCTTATTTTCTCGGTGCTCAATTGCAGTTTCACGTTACGTAAGTGAAAGGTGGCATTTGATTAAATAGAAGCTAGGAGGAAAAAGCAAGCGGTGAATCAGTTTACATTCCTACTTTCTAGAATAAAGTAAAATTCTGGAATTGTCTAATCAGCATTTGTGTTTAAGAGGGACACTGAAAACTAGTAGTTCTTCCCCTCTTCAACCTTTTATGGTAACTTTCATGATTTTGGTTCTCTAATAATCTCGGAGGAAAGCCAAGTGTTGCCTAGATAGCTTAGAGAAACATGTGAGAAGGGATCTCTGCTTGTGATTTCTGGTAGCAGGCCAATGACCCAGAGAACATTACATTTTCTCAGAGAAGGACAGGGTAGACACCACAAAACCAGAAATGAACAGCAATGTCTCAACTTTTGAAAGGACTCCAGAAGGAAAGGAAAACCATAGTGACCAACTCAGCTACCCCCTGTATCTTCTGCACCTCCTGCAAAACTTGCTCACACTACGAGTCTACACTGCTTGAGCTTCTCTATATAACTTCAATTACATTCAACCACCCTTTCTGCGAAAACCAATCTAATTATACTCATCCAAGAGTTCCTTCCTGGAATCCACTCTTTTGGTGGGGGCACCCCATAGCTTCTCTGATTTCCTAGATGTAGTTTGGTAGAGGAATACAAATACTGAGTTGTACTCTATTTTGTATGTGTGTGTAAACCTACATGTGTCTACTTGTGGGTGTTTATGTGCATGTTGGTATGCTGTGTGTACTCATGTGAATACATGTTTGTGAAGGTCAGAGGGTCAACTTCAAGTTCTTCACCTCAGGAACTAATCACTTTTTTTTCTTTTAAAGACAGTTTATCAATGGACTAGAACTTGCCAAGATAGATAAGCCAGATTGGAATCAAGCCCTATGCACCTGTCAAGGCCTCCCCAGCACTGAGATTATAAACTCGTGTTACCTTGTCTGTTTGTTTTACATGGCTTTGGGAAATTGAACTCAGATCCTTCTGCTTGCAAAGCACATGAGCTATGTACCCTGCCAGACTTTACTTAAGACATATTTCATACCATAAGCTCCCCCAAACCAATTGAAAACCCAGATCCATTGTGTATATACTAATTTTTTCTTTGTCTATTCCTAAGTTGTTAGGCACAAAATTGTTTCTATACTTACATTCTTTTGCATACTATTGTAACAAATATTGATGTAGAGTAGTTCTGTAATATGCAGCTTTGGGTCCTTTCAGTAAACAACCAATAATGGTATAGTGGGGTCACATGAAAGACCTAGTATTAGTATTTTTGAAAATCTTCATCCTGAATTCCACAGTGAGGGGGTCTACTATTCCTACCAGCACTTTTTGTTTCCCTAAGGACTGAGATTGTGACTGGGCTAAGACAAAAATCTCAGCTTAGTTTTGGTTTGCATTTCTCTGAAGTCTGATGATCTTAAACCTCCCATCTCTGTTTATAACCTGTTTGTATTTCGTATTTTGGGATCTACTTGTTAATTTCATTATTACATTTTTTGATTGGATTATTTGTTTTCTTGTTTAGTTTTTTTTCCATTCTTTTGCATAGATGCATAAAATTGTATATGTAGCATGTAACTGTCTAGAGGGGTCACAGAACTGATGATAGGGGCAAGAGAAAGCAAAATACAGGGTGAATGCAGGCATGATAAACATAGTATGTGCCTGCCTGAGAAAGTAATTTAATTAAAAATAGTTGTTTTCTGATTTGTCAGTGCAATTATCTAATAATTGAATAATTTTACATATTGAGCATATGGCAAGGTCAATACATCTTGTTCTATTTTCTTTAAGTTTATAGATATTATCTGTGGTTGGTTCAGCTTTTCAGTGAAAGATGTTTTATTTTATTTTGTTTCAAAATTTTAAGGGAGTAATTGGCGTTGAATGCTTATCCTAAAGGATCACTGAAAAATTCTGAGACTGTAATAAGTGTCAGTACCTTCTTATCTATAAGTCAAATTTATAGAAATTTGAAACTTCTACACGAGGCAAAAATCAGGCAGCCAGATAACAAAATTACAATTAAAGATGTCATCACATGTGTTTCCACTCCATGTCACATTTGCCACAGCATTGGTTCTGTTCTTTAACAGATGCTGAAAGACTAAGTAAGTGATTTTTAATCAGACGTGAATAATAACTACCATGTCAATATGTTCCTATCTCTATAGCAAGATAGGTAATTCCTCTCTTAGACTGGCTGGACTGTGTCATTGTTTAATTTGCTTTTACTCTTGCTTCGCAATGATGTACATTATTTCTGAATTCAGAGTTAGACTATAATAAATTTGGTTAACTAGTTGAATAAGACTTTAATAGAACTTGGTGGATAATACATATTTTATAATGCACACTAAGCAAGGTATTATTTTACTCTCTTACTTGCCAAGTTATTGTGATTTTAAAGGTGGTATTGTGGGATCATTCAGCATTTATGAAATCACCATTGCCAATATTAAGAAATTTAAACTCAATTAGAAGTAGTTGGTGTATGCAAGCACACAAAAAGTCTTGTTCTCTCTTCTGACTCACAATGTCTGTTCTTCAGTTTCTCCTGTGCTCTTTTTTTTTCCTACTCATTATTTATGTTGCTTCTTTCTCTAGATCTGTGGGAAAGTTCCAAAATGTAGAAGTGTTCAAAGATAGACTTATTTTGTTCACTGGAGCAGGGAACATACATCATAGTTCAATCTAACTGTTTACTAAGATTATGGACCCCTCATTCTCTATACACATTACATATCAAGTTGGGGTAATTCAGTATGTATTTAGATATTGTTTGTTTTCAAAATTTGACCTGATCATTTTATTTATTGTCTATGTACTTGCTTATGTTATTGTTATTTTGTTATATAAAAGCATTTAATTTTGAGTGCATCAAAAGCATATCTGTATTGCCAAGTGTTAACACTCATCTTAATACAGACGAGAAGATGGTGAGATTGCTAATAAAACTTGTAGTATTTTAGTTAGTAATTTTCTCTCTAAACACACGAAATGCTGGGTTTTATCCTCTGTCCTTCTGGTCTTAAAAACACTACCAATGAACATCATACCACTTCTTACCCGTTTCTATTTCTTTTTTTTTTCTCATGGTTTATTTTTTTTTATATTTAAAAATTTCCATCTCCTTCCCTCCTCCTCCCCCCTCCCTCCGCTCCTCCTCCCCCTTCCCTCCCCTCCTTCTCTCCCCTTCCCTCCCCTTCCCTCCACCCACACCTCCCCTCCCTCCCTCTCAAGGGCAAGGAGCCATCAGGGTTCCCCACTCTATGCTAAGTCCAAGGTCCTCCCAACTCCCCCCAGGTCCAGGAAGGTGATCGACCAAGCTGAGAAGGCTCCCACAGAGCCCGTCCATGTGTTTAGCTTTCAGACATGTTTTCTGAAACCTAACAGAAGAAGTGCTACACCGAGCCTAAGCCTCCCTGCTTAAAATGAATGTGGTTTTAATCCACAAAGTGCTGAGATGTGCACTAGTCTCTTTTCTTCAGTCTGTTTTAATAACTCTCTCACACAGAGAAAGGTTCTCAATTTTATTTTCTTAATGATTTTTGGATTGAAGAATCTTGAAAAGTGAAAATTTCTTCTGACACTCATCTTTCTACCACTTAGGAAAAACATGATATCTAAAATGATCAAATGTTTCCATGAATCTTCCCTGTATCTTGGAAGTCTCTCACTATTGACAGATCTTTGGGAATGAGAATATTCTCCAAGAACACCATCTAATGAAAGGAACAATACGGACTCTGTAGGATGGATTGGTAACCCAGTTTTGTTTATTGCTAATCTTTATACTCACTGTGCTTTAATCTTCAGGAATGATTGCCTTCATTTCAGGAACTCACATGCAACAAATAGCATTTAGTTTTGTGCAGAAACCAACTCTCTTTTCAACACTATTGCATACGCGTCTGCATTTGCCTCTCTTGATAAAGCAAAAATACGTATCTTTCATGTCCGCTTTTACTGTAAAGAGAATAAAACATCAAAGGAATCTTTGCATCATTTTACATAGAAACCTAAATTTGGGATAAATCAATTGTAGATGTGAAAATAAATATAACACCTGTTTGTTGCGGTAGGGGTTTAATTTTTTTCTTATTTTACGAAAGATAACAGCTTTGTGGTTTTGTTTTGTTTTATTTTGTTTCATTGTCTTATTTCTCTCCACTGATTACTGATAGTTTGAACCCACTAAGCACTCACGCTTGTATTACATTAAAATGCTCAAATACACACTGCAAGATCTAAAGTGGCTTTGAGATATACATCAAAATTCCTCTGTCACTCTTTCTACTTATTTTCTTTGTTAAATCAGGTTTATTGAAGTATATTGATACACAATATATGTCTATATGTACAATTATATTAATGATTGAGGCTCATGCTAACATCCATGAAACTAACCTCATATATATATATATATATATCCAATATCTTCATATACTTTTCTTCTAATTTCAAATAAGCCAAAGCATAAATGTTTTTCTGACACAAAGAAGAATAATTAGTTATTAGTGATTATCTTTCTGTACAATCTGAATATCATTAGACTTACTTTCATGGAAAATGATAATAAGCAGCAGACTTTGAGGTAAGAGGGTTTCTTTGAATATGTACAAAGATCTAAGTAAGTACTGGCTGGGACAATGGTTTGCAAGGAGTACAAACATTGTCATGCAACATGACACTTAGGGTCATCATGACAAACAATAACAGTTAAACTGATCAGTGTTTCTTTTCTATCTTCAGAGTCTTTTATAAAGTATTCAAATCTGCAGGATCACAACTTATCCAACTGTTAAACTCATCTAACTTATGAGAACAAGGCTACCATTTCACCTGCTTAGATTTTGTTTCTATTTTTAAGATAGCCCCATAGTGTGGTAAACTTTCAAAGTAAAATCAAGAAAATTAATGGAAAATTATTGGTATGATTGGTATGTTAACAGTTTCCATGCCCTTTATTTTGTGATGATTCATAGCATACAAGCGAGGTGGAAATGATGGTACTGATAATTCAATATATTCATGTTTTCTGTTTTTAGTGAACTTAGGTTAGCAATAATATCTCTGTTACTTTGGGGAAAAAAAGAGGTTTTGGAAAATAAATTCAACCCATATTATATCCCCTTCTCATTGTGTGTGTGTGTGTGTGTGTGTGTGTGTGCTTGGTACAGAATCCAGGGCCTTGTTTATGTTAGAAAAACAGTTTACTACTCTGCTACACTGCCAGCCCTATAGGGAATTTTTGACATATATCATAAGGCACATAATACCACTGCTCTCCTGCATAAATTAATGATGGTTCCTTATTTATATTATCGAGAAAGATGCTATTTATTTCCTTTGATGCCAGGGAGAAAAGACATTATTTCGCTAGTTAAAAAAAAAAAAAGAATCCTCAAATTATACTGTCCTACATGAGGGTGTGAAGCATGTATTTTAACTTAATTCAAATTTACAAATAACAAGATGACAGCTGTCAAGCATCAGTATGAGAAAAAGAATAGCATTATTTAAGTGGGAATTATAAATTAGCATTCTTCCACCAGTAACAAAAATAACAAATAGCTTTCTCTAGATAACAGCTACTGTTCCATATTAAAATTCATTTTCATGCACAAAAAGGAATTGCAAATTCCTCAACTTCTAGATAAAACTATCCACACACATACACTGTTTCTCAGGGTTTTAAAAGTACTGAAAATGTCATGAAGAACTTTACATATTTTTTTTGCAAAGTAGTGACATAAGAGACACATGTAAATCATGATAGTAAAACTGGAGATAATATTTTATTATAGAACCATGCCTGGGTAAATGCCAGCATGCTTTTTGCTTTCTGAAATTATTTGGCCATGGTTTCCAGAGAAAACAAGGAACAGGACATGGGAGGAATTTAATGGAGGAAAAGGAATGGATAAAATGGTGTAATTTAAAAATTTAAAATTCAGCTAAAAGGCTTTGATAGTTTATCTTGAATTTAAGGCAATATATTAACAGTTTTCATAATTGTCATTTAATATGTTTAATATGCATTATAAAACATTCAAATTATTTGAATCATTTTTGTTGCTGTTCATTGTTATTAGAGATGTTATTTTGTTATCATACCTCTGCAGATTTTCACCTTCTGTGCTCAAATTTTCTTTCTGTGTCAGACTGTTTAAATAGTTAAAACTAACAATATATCTCACTTTATCTCTCTTAAGTCCCCATTACCCTTTTGTGAACAATAATTATGTAGGGATTCTTAATCTTCTCAAACTGGAATTATTGATAGAATTCTTGATTTTCTTTGTGCTGCTATGGAATGGTTTTTAAGGTCAAAATCAAACAGTTTAAAGACTTCTTGTATGCTTGTTAAAATAGCTTCCATATTTTTGGAAAAGATGATTGGAAATAATTGCAGTATTTTTGAATAAACAAGAAAAATAGCTGTCGTGTCTTAAGTAGTTTGAAACATGTTAAAACAGTCTTTTCTCTGCCCTCCATCAAAATGCTGATAATCCGAAGTCAGAATATTGAGTTCAATGGGATTAAAAAGAAAAGCACACAATTCAAGCAAATGAAATTCAAGATGGTGAATTTCACTTCTCTTTCTCTAGCTATAGACCTTAAGTAAGATGCCCTTTCTATAATATGAGATGTTATCTCCTTTCAAGGATTTTCAATGTAATTTAAATTCCTTACAATTTATCCTCACTTACTACTTGTGAAGTAGTATATATTTTAGTATCATTAATCTTTATGAAAATAATACTACATATATACAATTAATATACTTTATAAATGAATTAAATAAACAAATGAGTGTAAATAATATATATAAGAAATATATGACAGAAATAAAATCTGAATTTAGATATTAGTAACTTCTAAGATTATTCTCACTTTGCTAATGTCAATTGATTGTGAGCACACAATCATTTAATCCAAACCTTACATTGATATTTTTCCACTGGGAGCAAGATAACAAGTCCAATATTCAGGATACAGTCTCGGAATTTTACCTAAAAACTGCCATGGCTACGGAATCACTTCCATGTCCCCAGTGACGTCTAACAATATTATCATCTCCTGAAACATTTGTCTTCTCAACTGGTTGTTCCACTTTACCTGTACACAACAGGTCCAGAAAGCAAAACAAAACGAGAAAAAAACGCAGCTTCATGATGAAAAGTCAGTTACAGCAGAGGTTCTGGTGTCTTGGAATAGGAGAAAGGCAGACAATTTTGCCTTCTCTGTCTCTCCCTGAAGTGGTACGGATTCAGTCATTCATGTTTATCAGGTTAATCCTGTTTTTGATGCCTGGGGCAGAAAGGCTAGACATTCCTTCTCTCTCATCTTAGAAACATAAAAATACTGTTTCTGCCAGCTGATGACTTTGTTTCTAAGTAAGTATTCTTCCAAGAAAGGCCAGTGTCATTGGGGATATCCCACGGATGTCTGGGAGATAGAGATATTACTTAACCTTTGCATCTTCTCTGCCTTGTAAACACTAGTACATGGAATAAATCTACTGCAAAGTTTACAAAGCCAAAGAATGTTTAAATATTTGTATCCTAATATACTAGTCACTAGACTGTACCTGTCCTTGTAACATGTGATTATTACTGAAAAACCCTCATCATGGTAGGTGAAACAAATCATTCTTTGCTGTCTGTTTGTACCATAAACAAAGTACATTTCAGAGGCAGTGGAATTTAAGAGGAGTACACAATAAGAGAGAACTACTCTCTCTCTCCCCACAAAGCTAATCAAAAATGTATCTAATAAAATATTATGTACTAATACTGCCAATAAGCTGTATGTCATATTAATAAGAAAATTAATTAAGCAAATGCTTCTGTAGTATGCTGTTATTAATTATTGTATGTGAAAGGAGTGCTGGCAACAGATCAACCTTCCTTTTCCTTTGCTTTCTTTTGGCTATAATTGTTTTGTTTGCCTGTTTTTTTTGTTTGTTTTTTGTTTGTTTTTTTAAGATAGGTTTACTATGAGTAACAGCTCTAGCTGCTCTGGAACTTGCTTTTTAGATCAGACTTGTCTCGAACTCATTGAGATCCACCTGCTTCTACCTCCCAAGTGCTATGATTACAGGCATGTGCCAACACTGCCCAGCTTGGTTACAACTTTTTAAAAATCAGGAAATATTAGAAATGTTAAGAATGAAACTTAAGTTTCACAAAAAGAAGTTAAAATTAATTAATTTAATGACTAATAACTTCTGTACTCTGTGAACATAATGAAAGCTCTAGTAAAAATTTAAAATGCTATGAACCTAATTATGTTTAATTGCTAAACCCTGCAACCTCAAAGGTGGTAGATTGCCCTTAACCTCTGAGCCATGCTTTAAGAGCTGATTCACATAGAAATTCTAGGTCAAATTTATTAGAATTAAAAAACACAGGAAGATGCAAACTATAAATCTCAGTAGCTGACAAGAGGAAAAAGACACCAAAGGGAACAGAGAAGCCATGTCATTTGAGTTTAGCCAGCATGGACTAGGTTCAACCACGTTATAAACACTCAGCCATATGGAAAAACAGGGAGGGGAACGTTAAAGATGGGAAAAAAGGCCAAAGCTCCAGAGAAAGCATACTTAGGTTTTAGTCAATGTCTAAAAGAAAAAGACAGAAGGGAAGAAAAAATCAGTTTTGTCCTGAGTTGGGAATCAGAAAGGTGGACCTTCTCACCAGCTTTGTGGTTCCTAGTAGGGACTACATACACTAAAAGGCAAGATTTCTAGAGAGGAAAGAATTGTCTCATTAAAGAGATAATTATTTCTTCTACCTTTTTAATTTAGCATAAGCTAGATGTGCCTTCTTGAAGGTGGCTGACTGGCCAGGTCATTGACATCCCAACTGGATTAACTGTTAAGGGATGATATAATCTCATTTCCTTCTCATAGGCAGTTGCCAGCTGATCATGCTAACTTTTGACTAGAGGTAACTGCTTCCCCTTAATGAGACCAAATGTTACTGTAAGTGTAACTTTAATCTTCAAAACAGAATTCTTTGAGAACTAAGGAAAATAAACCTGAGTACATCAGAGTTGTAGCATGGTTTGGTGATAGTAGCTTCCAGATGGGAACAATGGCATCTGTAGACAAAGCTGCCTCTCAAACAACCCAGAGGTGACAATCTCTATCGTTAATCTTAATAGACAATGTAACAATAGCTACAAAAGTAGGATATTAGAAAAAGCAGCAGCTGATAATTTGATGAAGAGACCTCACATATACCTTCATGAGTTGATAGTTTTATAAATATAAAATATAGTATGTTTCTGTCTTTAAACAATGTTGGGTTTAGGAAAGTATCAGTAGGCCATGCCTAGATGTACAGCCTTGTAAACCCAGCTTCCCATGAAGGTGGGTCAGTTAAAGACCTGCCTTGATTAGAGTGAATTCCAAACTCACTTGGGCAAAATAATAGCACTGTCTCAAACAGAGAGAGGGAGACTGCTCAGCAGGTGCTTATGGCCAAGTCTGACAATCTGAGTTCAATCCCTGGAACATGCACGATGAAAGGAGAGAACCAATTCCTGTAAAATTATCTTGAGGTGGCCACACGATATACACACAGAGACAAACAGATATAAAAACCACATACACACCACCTCCCCACAACCACACACCACACATACTACATACATAACACACATCACACGCACATACACACTGCACACATTATATATTCACACTCACATAACACACACCATACACACAAACACTACGCACACACAACATATCATACATACATATACCATACACACTCACCCACTAAATAAATAAAATGTAATAACTATTGGGGTGTGCAGCATAATGGTAAAATGTTGCATAGAATGAGAGAGATCATACTGGCAATTTTTAGTGCTCCAAAAAAGAAAGAGAAAAACAAATGCCAACATAAAAAAATACAAACTCACATTTTCTGACACACAAAGCTAATTCTAGTTAAAATATATCACCAATGTTAAAAAAGTCTAAAAATGAAGGCAAGCTTTTGCAGATAGGAGTATATAAATTTGATTTTTGTTCATTAAAATGCTTGTTTCTTACTTGCCAAATTTTTGCATTCTCATATAGCAAATTTTTGAAGAGGCCTAGAACAGATTTAGAAATACCATTTTAGCAGAATGATCGTTCTGCTAAAATAACACTTTGTAAATTATAAAGTATAAAAAAACTACTTGGCAATTATTTTTAAGTCTTTGAGAATATCATATAATGCATCATGGCAACATTTGTCCTCCATTCCAGCTCCCCACCTCCTCTTTGTCACTGAAGTCCTGGTCCTCTCTCGCTCTTACACGTTTTCTACTCCCTCTTTGTTGATGTTCTCTGAGCCTTAACTGTAGAGATAATTGCAGAAGTATTAACTGGGGACAGGAACCTCACAGTTGATCTCTGCGTTTTGGCCACCTTGGCTCTCTGTAGTGATCTCTGTCTACAGCACAAAGACGTTTCTTTGAAGAGAGGGAAAAGCTACAATTATCTATTGGTATAAATATAAATATTCGGAACACAGTTAAAAATTACACTAGTTCAGGAAACTGGCAGTAGCAGGATCCACTCTGGGTTCCATGGCCTCGCCAGTCATGTGTTCTCTGCTTCCTTAGATGCTCCAGGACATTCGTCATGAGCTGAAATGACCTCTGTAGTTACTGTTCTAATTCCTAAAGTTTTCATTTCCAGAATTCCCTCATTTTCTTTTTCTTTAATGTTCTATTTCCATTTTCAAGTCCTAAACATTTTAGTCATTTTCTCCATCTGTTTCTGTATTCTTTAAGGGATTTATGCATTTTCTCCAATTGTTTGTGTTTTCCTGGGTTTCTTGAAGGGATTTATTCATTTCTCCCTCAAGGATCTCTATCATGTTCATATAGTTGATTTTAAGGCCTTTTCTTGTGCTTCTGCTGTGTTGAAATATTCAGGACCTGCTGTGGCAGGATACCGGAACTCTTTTGTCCTGGCTTTTATTGATTGTGTTTTTATGTTGGCATCTAGGCATCTGGGTTTAGCAACATTATAGGTCTAGGGATTAATTCCTTGGCTTGTCTTTGTTGGGTGGGTGTTTCTCCCCATGGTTTCTGTTTCCTCTCTTGAGCTTTGTAGAGTTTGATGGCTGTGCGCTGCCTGTTTTTCTGGCCTGCTTAGCCGATATTTTCACAGGGAATGCCTGTTGGTATTGGAGGATGTGATACTGGATGAGTTGGGGCAGGAAGGTTTAAGGTGAACTTTGTGATCCACTGAGGATGGGATGAGAGAGGAAAGGGAGACCATAGCAGATTTCCTGCTACAGAGCTGCAGATAAGACTTGGAGGACTGGCTCTCGGGAGTAAGCTGTAGGAGGGTGTGGATCAGTCTTCAGCCTTCTTGTTGCCCTGGGAAGGGCAGCTCTTGGGCTAACAGTGGCCTTTATAATTCGCAAGTGATACTTCTGTGTGATATTTTTAAAACTACATATTTCCTTTCTTTCACTTGTATACTTATATTCAAGGCAATTTCTCCTAGATTGACTTCTACATTGTAAGCAGCGATCAGAACTCAGAAATGTACACATGACTACAGTAAAAGAAAAGCTGAATTGCCAATATCTTATTTAAACATATAGTGAAAATTAACTTACTATCTAGTAAGTTTGTAAAAGTCATGTTCACACACTTTTATTTTTGGCCAAGCCATCCATTACCTTTTCTCACCATTCTCTGACCTATAATAATCCTTTAGCTTCCAGTGTTCCCCGCCCCCTCTTTTCACAGTTATCCGTATGGTTGTCATACCCAGCTTCAGGTCCTGTATGAAGGCACACGTTGGCTAGATTTCCTGTTTTTAACCTGTATGTTCTAATAAACTAAACATGCATTTGGAGGTACATATTACTCAAATTTTCTTCAATGCATTTGATACCCGACTGTCTAAATTCCCAAGCCTGAAGATCAACTTTAGTCATGAAACTGTATTTCTATAGGGTTTTGGGTTAAGAAATCAGAGCAAAACAAAATAATCCTGAAGTAGCAATTAGATTTTCAAGTAGGTATGTTTCAGTGTTCATCCCGAGTTAATACATCCCTTCTATTTTCCAGAAAACTGTTTCTGGTGTCTGTATTTTACTGAACTATTAAAATAACTTTAAGGAAAATACTCCTATTGTCTAATTTGTAAAGTGAACTTGAAATCCATAACTAAATAGCAAAATGCCAATGAAATTGACTATGAGCCTAAGTTCTTTAGTTTAAATTCAGATTGTGTTTAGACCTACTTCATTTTTTCTTGAAAATAGATTTTCCCCTTATATAATATATCTTGATAACAATTTCTCCTCTCTCTACTCCTCTCAGTTATCCCCAGTGCTTTCCCAACTGCTGTATTCATTCTCTTTCTGTCTCTAAATAGAAAAAAAAACCTTAAACCCATTTTTTTTTCTTTTTTGTTTTTTTGAGACAAGGTTTCTCTGTGTAGCTTTGGAGCCTTGTCCTGGAACTCATTCTGTAGGCCAGGCTTGTCTTGAACTCATGGAGATACACCTATCTTTGTCTCCTAAGTGCTGGGAATAAAGGTGCCCAGCTCTTAAAGAATTAAGTAATGTCAGGGTTTTGTCCTTCATGAACAATCAAACTTTGAGAGAAAGAAAAAGAGGACTGACCAATAATAACTCCTAGGCTGCACTGAACATCAGTATTTCTTCCTTTTTTTTTTTTTTGTTTCTTGATTCTAATAAACTTGTTAAGTTATTTGGACAATTAGGAAACCCCAAAATATTGACTTGCAAGAATTGAAATTCTAATGTGAGCTGATGATGTTGGAAAACAATTAAATTATATAAGTTTAGGTACTCTAAAAAATCTAAATTAAGGAAAACGTGCTAAGCATGTGCTAGGGAATTAGCTACAGCCACACTTTTGTGTAAATTTCCAGCTCTTTCTGTCATATATGTACCTATGATTTGCAAAGTACAATGATTTAGTCACACACACACACACACACACACACACACACACACTGTAGAAAACCATACACACTGAGAGACAGATATCAAGCTGCTACTCAGCATCAAGTCAGAGTCTCCTCCATGACCTTTACATCCCAAGCCTATCAGAGCTCATCAAGGTTCAGGTGGCTACAATAATGGGAGTGTATATAAAAATACTGTCACTTAGTCAAGCATATATCATTCTATATTGCAGGAAATGCTATAAATTGATGTTATCAAGTGAAGAAAATATAAAAGATGCAAATACATTAAATGTTTCATGATAGATGCATAACATTAACATTCATTTTTGTTATCATACCATTAAAATTCATGCTATATTTTTAACCTCAGTAGCACATATACTGAGAGAAACAATTAGTAATTTGGACCTCCTGAAACTGAAACACTTCTGTAAAACAAAGGACTCAGTCAACAAGACAAAACGGCAGTCTACAGAATGGGAAAAGATCTTCACCAACCCCATGTCAGACAGAGGACTGATGTCCAAAATACACAAACAGTTCAAGAAGCTTGACTTCAAAAAAACCCCAAACAATTCAATAAAAAATGGGGCACCTACCTAAACAAAGGTTGCTCAACAGACAAATCTCAAATCGTTGAAAGACACCTAAGGAAATGTTCAACATCCTTTGCCATCAGAGAAATGCAAATCAAAATAACTCTGAGATTTCATCTTACACCTGTTACAATGGCCAAGGTAAAAAACACTGATGACAGCTTATACTGGAGAGGTTGTGGCTAAAGAGATCACTCCTCCATTGCTGGTGGGAGTGCAAACTGGTACAACCTCTATGGAAATCAGTATGGCAATTTCTCAGAAAATTAGGAAACAATCTATCTCAAGGTCCCACAATAACACTTCTGGTATATACCCAAACACAAGCTCAATCATACCACATGGACATGTGTTCAACTACGTATATAGCAGCTTTATTGGAACAGCCAGAATCTGGAAACTAACTAGATGATCCTCAACTGAAGAATGGATTAAGAAAATATGGTACAAATACACAAAGAAGTATTACTCAGTGGTTAAAAAATAATGCCATCTTGAAATTTGCAGGCAACTGGGTGATTTAGAAAAAAAACCAATATTGAGTGAGGGAACCCAGAACCAGAAAGACAAATATAATATGTTTGTAAGCGGAGATGGAGCATTCGTTTCCCAACCACCCAGACCTGAATAACCAGACAGAAACTTTATTAATTTCAACACTGCTTAGCCAATAACTTAGGTATCTTTCTGCCTAGCTCTTAATAAATTAACCCATTTCTATTAATCTGTTTATCACCATGAGGCTGTGGCTTACTGGAAAACTTATGGTGGTGGTGTCTTTCTCCTTTGGCAGCTACATGGTGTTTCTTAACTCTGCCTACTCTCTATATCTCTGCTAAGATTTCCTGCCTGGTTTTACTCTGCTAAGTCATTGGCCAAAACAGCTTTATTAATCAACAATAAAGCAAAACATATACACAAAGACACCCCATATCATATGTCCTTCCTCATAAGTAGATTTTAGACATAAAGGAAAGAAAAACCATCCTACAATCCATAACCCCACAGAACCTAGACAAAAGAGGACCCAAAGGGAGATATACATGGATCTAAAGAGGAATGGAAAAAAAAGACAAGATCTGAGTAAATTGGGAACATGGAGGTCACAGGAGCATGTAGTAGGGGAGAGGGCATGATGAGAGGGAGAGGAGAAAAATGTATAGTGCAATTAAATCAATAAAAAGAAAAAAATTAAAAGCTACAAAGCCACATTTCCTAGGAACAGTAGATTTATTAATCGATAATTACCATCATCGTGGCCTGGTTATGATGCACACATTGCTTTAGAAAGCAAGGAAAGAACAACCTGAGGTTCACTGGAGAAGCTGCATTTGAAGTAAAATATGTCAAGTCAAGGTTATCTCTAAGGAGGGGATCTGAAATTCCACATGGAAATTGGTTGCCCTGTGGAAGCTATCCACTCACCATTTAAAATCATTTTGAAAAATATGAGTGTTTGATCTCTTTGCCAACTCAGGCTTTTATTGGCGTCTTAGCTAGCTTGTAAAGGAGGTTGTATAGTACTTGATCTTTGTCATCCAACCTTCATTGCTCCAAGGAATTTCAGTAAATATGGACTGAAAAACATTGTTGGGAAAATGGCACATATGCCTCACTGGGATTTTTATTCTAAATAACATCAATAATGAACAGGGCACTATCTGGTCATTTATACTTTACTCTTTTCAAGTCAGTTGAATGTATTTAATAAAGTACGTTCTCAAATGGAAAAAAGTCATGCTATATTTCATTTATATATTATTTATATATTATTTCTCAGCTGAATTTAGCTTTTCCCAGAGCTGAATAATATTCCCTTGTAATTGTCATCTGTAACTTGAAAATTATTTGGTAATTTTTGTTATTTTTTTTAACAAGCAGATTGTATAAAATGTTTCAATATTTTAAAATTATAAAAAAGCATTCATCATCTGTCAATATGTATATGTGAAACCAGGGTACAGTTTTGCGGGATTTTACGTGCATAGTGTGTAGTGTGTATACATACATAGTTGCATGTGTATGCACAAACCTGTGTAACACAATGTTAACACTGGGCATCCTCGATGGATCTCCACCACATATATTGAGACACAGTTTTCTGATGATTCAGTGCTCTCTATTTTGTCTCTTCTGCCTAGAAAGATGTTTCTTGTGATTCTTATCTCTACTTACCACGTGTTTGGCTTATGGGTGGGCACCAGCCCATCTAAATTTCTGTGTTCTGTGTACAAAGTGCTGGCTTAACTCTTTAATGGGAAGTGTTTTGCTTGCTATGTCATGTTCTCAGCTCCATATAACTTTTATAGATAGGATACCGAGTTGTAAGTTGAACAATAATTGGCAAAATTTTTTATAATAAAAAATATAATGCAGTTATATTTTTCTTCATTTAAATATCCAGAGTATATGTTTTTAATTAATTTATTTGCATAATTGATAAATTATTTTGTTGGAAAATTAAAAACAATAAATCTGTATTTCTTTTATATTTGTTAGATAGTGATTTTGTTTTTCATTTTTGCTGGAATTCTTTTGATTTCTTTTTTAATTTGTAGAGGTAGATTTTAAATAAGAACAATTTCTTACAAGAATATATATTCATTTGCAAAATACAAAAACTCATTTAGAAATTCATACTATTATTTTTAAGGTAATATTTTACCTTTATAGTAAGTCAATCTTACATAAAATCTTACCAAAATATTCAGTTGTAGGGAGAGACTGCTTGTTGGTTCTCAGCCTCACAGACCTGAAATAATCACACAGAAACTATATAATTGCAACATTGTTTGGCCTATTAGTTCAGGATTATAATCTATTATCTCTTATCTCTTAAATTAACCCATTTCTATTAATCTATATATCACAGCAAGGCTCATGGATTACAGTAAGGTTCTTGGGTTTCTTTATTCTTTGGCAACTTCATTGTATCTCTTTGACTCAATCGACTCTATTTATCTTCTGATTTCCTACTTGGCTTTATTCTGCTAAGCCACTGAGCCAAAGAGCTTTCTTCATTAACCAATAAAGGCAATACATATACAGAAGGACCTCCCACATCCTTCAGTTTATTTTATTTTCATGTACACTCACTGCAGTTGCCAGACATGTTTTTCATATTCGTTATTTATTGAATAATTGTTTCTCACAACTTACTGAAAAGTTAATGTCTTGAAATGACTTCCATTATATCTTCAGTACTTCATTATATCTTCAGTACTTGCTATGCTAAAATCTCAAAATATGTAACCTTGCTTTTCATTTTTATATCATTATACACATATAGGTGATAAATACCTTTTCTCTGTTCCCTCTGTTTTTGTCTACACTGTTGGGGATTGAACCCAGGACCTCCTATATATTAGTCAAACTATCTCTAACCGGATCTCTGACCTAATATTGTCAGAATAAAACTCTTGATTTATAGCTGAAAAGACTTCCAGAATTTCTGTCTATATACATTCTAGAGAGATGTGTTTTTTTTTTAAAATCCATTTTCCCCATTTCCAAGGTAGGGATTCCTTGTTTGCTTTCATGAGTCAGTCTTCTATGAATATCTCCAACATGGGATCTAAATTAGGTGGAATGGGCTTCTTTTCTGTGACCAGAATCCTTAGGACTCTATATATTCATTAATTACTCTTAACAATGTAGTTGTCATCCTTAGTCATTAGGGAAATGCAAATCAAAACAACTCAGAGATACCCTCTTACAGCAGTCAGAACATCTAAGATCAGAAACACCAATGTTAGCTTATGCTGGAGAGGATATGGGATAAGGGGAACATTCCTCCATTACTGGTGTGAGTGCAAATTTGTACAGCCACTTTGGAAATCAGTATGCTGTGTTCTTATAAAACTGGGAATCAACCTACCTCAAGACCCAGCAATGTTACTCTTGGACCTTTACCCAAAGGATGCTCAATCATATTACGAGGATGTTTGGTTTTGGGTCTCTGTATTTCTTCCCATCTACTGCAGGAGGAAAAGTCACTGTATCCTGTTAATGCTTTCAAAAATTATGTCTACAATTTTGAAATATCTCTTTACACACATACACATACAAACAAATACACACAAACACACACACCCTTTTGTTAGGGAAGAAGAAAAGTTGTCTATTGTGATATCCTATAAAGACATTTAAAATATATTTTAAAATTTTTCCAATTTTCATAAAAAGAAAAAGACCTTCAAAGTCACAATTTGATCAATTTGATTTTATTTAGTTCATGAAAATAACATTTCAAACATTTATCTTTGAGCCAGCATATCTCAAATACCTTTCTAAGAATATTTTCTTTTGTCATTTTCTTATAACCTGGCATAGGCAAGACTTTGGCATTTCCCATGCATGCTCTTTTCTGTTTATTCAGTTTCTCCTTCTTACAATTAACTTGTCCTCAGTGCCTTATTATTTAAATGACTATGTGCAATCTGATGACTAAGAGTCATGAAACTTTTAAATGGTATCATAAATGTGAGTTGAGTGATTATTGATACCTCCAGCTGTGTGAAGGAAGGCTTCTGACAAAGTGAGGGACAATGGGAAATCTTCCAACTTCTGGATGAACCACTCTCACTTATAAATAAAATATGACCTAGCACAAAAGTCTCCATTTTGCTGCACTGGAGCCAGTACCTGTTTTATTGTCTACAGTAAGCCACAATGATCAACACAGAGGTTCAGCTGGACCCTCTAAACTTCTGTGACTTTACCATATTTGAAAAATGATAGCTAGTATCACACAAGTAGAGATAAGGGCTTTGATTATACATAAGATATGCTTAAGACCCAAATAGAAAAAAAATAATGTTTTACTGGCTCTGCTCAGAATCCTTTAGAGAAGGTTAGGAAAAATTCACATTTTATTTTTCTATTAACAAAAGCCTCATGTTGTGGCTTGTTTTAAAGAAAAATGGAAAAAGTAGATTGAGAGTGGGAAGGACCATTTATTTATAATGAATAACTAAAGATATAGAGAGTTTTAAATAGTATAGAATATAGTCCTGATGTACATGGACCCAAAGGTGAAATATTATGCTTCTACACATTTCAATCAGAATTCTGACACTTGAATAGTACTCATAGCCCTTGGTTGTAACCCCAGCAGTAGGGAGACTTAAGAGTCCTTGAGAAGCTCAGCCTGGGTTACATCGTGAGATCTATAGAGTTTGAGATCAAAAATTGAATGTTTCAACTTTCTTCTTATCCAAGAAAAGAAAAAAAAAAACTGTGGGAGAGGAAATTTCTTAGAAGACGAGAGCATGACTGAGTTTACAGAGACTGATACTAAATAACACCCACACAGGAAATTCTCCAGATCAAAGCACAGGTACTGAAAGCACAAGTAAAGAACAGCATGCTGAGAAGAGAGATGGGCAGAACTGATAGCAACCGAAATGCAGCTCTCTTAACTGTTTAGTTTTGATAAGCCTACACCTCTAGTGAACTCTTACTTTGCTGGACAACCTCTGAATCGTAGGTTCTCATCCAGGAGTAACATCCAAAGAAAAACTCAGGTCTCTTAGTGTTTCAAAACCGTGATGCTCTTTCTATTTTTGTTTGTTCTGTCACTATAAAGGAATATCCAGGAATTCATCAACCCCTTCCCAAGAGAAAACATGTTATTTCAATTAATAAAATTCCTTTAAAGGTCAGTTAATCACTAAAAACTTCAGGGAGATCACCCAAATTGGTGTACTCTGAACCTGATAGCATTTAGAATCAATTTGGATCATTTGTTAAAGAAAGTACAGCCTACACATTATTCCTGTTTAGTCTAACTTCCTAACAACCTGTCCAAACTTTCATCATAAAACAAATTCCACACTTCTAATCTTTATCATTTTTAACCAATTATCACAAACATAGCCGACTATCTGTGTCTGTCAGACATGAGCTCAGGTGCATAACATCTTCCACTTAAGTCTCAAATTGCTTCTTTTAATGAGGGTTAAATTGTGCCTAGAATTGATAAAAAAATGTTTTCTTTTCTACCCCCCAAACCAAAACAACCATCTCAACTTTGCAGAGGTGGAACTCACACCATTGTTTGGGGCAGTGGAAATATAAAGAGTTGGCATGTGTAGAAATCCTGTGTTAAGAATTTCTGCAAGAAACATTTTCTGTCTGATGATTAACTCACTTGGGTTATTAATAATAAAACTAACTGCTGTCTTTATGTAGCCTAAGCTTCATAAGAAAGTAATTAGTTCTCTTAAAATGTTCTGTGTTTGTATCTAAGACTTGCTTCCATTGCCTATGTGACCTTTTTTGATACTAAATTTTCTTCTCTAAAATCTAATGATTGTAATATGATTTCTTGGTTAGTTTGCATACTCAATAAAACTATGCATAAATTTCAAAGGATTTGGTAAAAAGCTTCTGAGATCTGACTGTACATTGGCACACATTCTATGGGAGGCTCCATGGTTGAACAGTAAGATAGACATAGTCTATAATAATTATTTGAATAAATTTTAGAAATTGCTTATTCTGCACAAAATACAACCAGTTATTAGAAAAGAGGCGATGCTCCCAGTGACAAAGGACAATGTCTATCATATCTAAAATGGGGCGATAACCAAACCATGTCCATGCAGAGGGACCATGTTAAACATTCTTCAGAGCACTGTATGCCTGTAGCCGGTGAAATGATGTGTATTGAGCAATGAGACAGATACTTAGAATGAAACATTGGCTATTGCAATAAGTGTTGTCCTAATTAGTTTTAACTATCAAAGGAACGCTTTAACTGAGGAACTTCTTGATCAGATTGGCCTATGGATATATCTGCAGGAAACTGTCTTCATACTTGTTGATCTCACCCCACAGTTGGCAGCCCCACTCCCTAGGCGGGCGATCCTGGCCTACATAAGAAAGCTAGCTAATTATTCAGTGTGTTGACACACTCCTTTAATACCTGAAGGGAGTCTCTTTAAATTTGAGGCCTGGTCTATATAGAAAGCTCAGGCTAGCAAAGCTACAGAGTCAAACCCCTTCTTTTAAAAAGGTCATAGAGAAGAAAAAGGAAAACTGGAAAATTAGTTAAGAGTGGAGACTGTGAGAATCTAAACACTAGTGTTCCTCCCCGGTTCTGCTTCAAGTCCCTACTTCAGTTCCTGCACTGAATTCCCTCAATAATGAACTTGACCTGAAGGCATAAGACATAAAATCCTTTCCTTCCCTAAGTAACTTTAGGTCATGGTGTTTGTCATAGCAACAAAATGAAACTAGGGTGAATGTGGCATACGACAGCAGAGGATCTGAAGACCCTTTTAGCGTGTAGATGGAGGACTCCTAGGAGTGGCACGGGAATAGAAAGGATGATGACTACGTAGATTCTTTGACCTTGTGACTGAAAAGATGGTGCTCAACAGAGAAGTGATTGTGAACTAAATCACCACATTCTTCCTTGCTCTTTCCTTCTCCTACGACTTCAGCTGCTTTTTCACATTTCAAAGTTTCTCTTACTGCCCAAATCTGATCGCAGTGAAGGAGAGCCGGTCTCTGATATTCTGTCTTCTTGTCAGATGACTGACATTGATAATGATCTGATAAAGTCCACTTTCCAGCTAGGCTTATTCTTTCTGGTTTCTGGAGGGACAATGGTACAATGGAGTTTAAGGCAGAATGATGTTCTTGTGTCTTCTGATACCCATTTAATTTAGAGAATATTCCCATTCCTCAACTATGTGGCCCATAAAACAGAAAAATATATCAGGTTGGATACTTTAGTTTAATTAAGAGGTAAATAGGCTCAAAATGGAAAACAGGTGACAAAAAAATTAGAGAAAAGACAGAGAGTGAGAAGAAGATACAGGGGAGAAAACAGATGAAAATTATAAAATTTGAAGATAGAAAGAGAAGAGCTGTAGATGAATGGATACATCCCTGAGTTACTGAAGCAGTATTTCATGGATGCTGGTGTGTGCACGAGTAATCTAGGTTACTAAAATACTCCAGTTCAATAGTTTAAGGTCAAAACTGAGATCTTCTATTTTTGTACACATTCTAGAGGTTTAAATACCTTAGGTATACAAAGCACATTTTGAATATCCAGACCTTTGGGCATACAACCTATGCATGTCCTTATTCTATCACATCCTTATTCCTGGTCCTCGTCAATATTTCTTATAGAGAAAAGATACGCAAATGTGATGAGAAATGCATATGAGTATACTATTATAAAGAAGGTGATTCTTTTAACAACCTTCAGTCTTCAATAAATATTTTCACTGTGTTCAAATTTGAAATACCAGACACGAAAATATGCATCTTTGTTAGATAATTATCAGGAGACTTAAATTCTACAGTCAATCTCTTTCTAATCAGCAGAGGTAACATTATTTCAGAGGGCAAAAATCATTACAGGAAGACACATGCTCTGTGTCTTTTTCCAATGTATGTTATAAAAGAAATTGGTTAGAATGGATATGTATTTGGGAACTTTTGGCTTAGATATAAAGGATCACTGGTCTGTAACTGGTGACACTACTGGGAAGTGTTTGAATCATTAGCATGCTAAATTCTCTGGTGGATAAATTAATTCATAAGCTCATGGCCAAATAGACCCGAGGTGTGTCTCCATTGGAGTAAGTGGTCCATTAGCAGGAATGTGCCTTTGAATATTATTGCTTAAAGAATTTTAAAATGGCATGCTTATTTAAAGTAATATTAGAAAAATACTTATTTATACTAGTGGCGAGGATTTGTGAAGAGAAAGGTGTAGAGGAAGTTTCACCGACTTTGGAGGAGGAGGCATGTTTACATTTTATCCGTGAGGCATATTGTTTAGCTCCTTGTATTTTCTTTACCCATGCTGGGTGCTGCACCCCAAGTCTTATGCAAGTAAGTGGCTTACAGTTCAGTTAATCTGTAATGTCAATGAGTCTTAGAGGGTCATTGAGTCTTTGACTCACAGAGAGATATAGTTAGTAGAAAACTTCATTGACATAGCTTTAAAAAATTAATGCAAACTTATAGGCTATTACTTAAGACACTGCAGCTTAAAGGTTTTCAGTTAACTTTTATAAATTAAAAAAGAGCTACATTGTGAATTTTCTGGAGTCGATTCTAAATCTGCAGTGTTTCCTTGAAGCGCTTCATTAATCTTGTTCTTAAGGTGTTGCTCCTTTTCCCATGTAAACCGTGGGAGTATCATAAAAGTTGTGGGTGAAAGGTTTTGAACAATCTGTGACCTAGTTATGGACAATCCATTTAGAGCACCCACCCCACAGTTCTCCCTGTACCCATTTGGATGTTTTTATGTCTTCTTTGTTCTCTTTGATATGTAGAGTGTGCTCCTCGAACTCTACTATTGACTGTGGTTTTGAATTTGATTGCTGTGGAACAGAGCTGGCAGTTCTGTCACGTTCCAGCTCCTCATGTAACCTGAGTCTCTGTTGCCTTCCCGGATGGATGGCTCAGCTAATGTCTCTTACTTGACTGATTTAATGTCTCATTTCTCTAACTTGAAAAGTATATATCCATTGTTTTCTGGCATATACATATTGGAGTTCTAATTTTACGTGTCAGAATTTTAAGCAATGCTTTTGTTCTTTATTTTTTTTGTTGTTGCTTTTGTTTGTTTGTTTTCTGGTTATGCTGAGTATTAAACCGAGAGCCTGGCACGAGATCAGCAAGCACTCTACTGCCTACTTACATCCAGACTGTAAAAAAATGAGTTTTCCAGATCTTTCATGTGAAGAACTGTGACTATTTTTAATACTATATGACTATAAAACCTAGAGTCCCTACATGGATTTCTTTTGCTCTCTCCACATCCACACATGTTTAACCAGTTTAATCCTCACACACTTCATTGTTGCTTTTGGTTCTATCTTTTGTTTACTAATTAGTGTTGCCTAATTCAAGTGTATACAATCCTATGTTAAGTATTTTTAAAATATATTCTATTTTAAATTTATTGGTGTTCATAGTGTAGAAGGACATCTCTTAGTTCCCTGTCAGGCTAGCATAAGTAGAAGTGTCTGTGGTTTCTTTAACACTTCATTACTCAAAAGGCCATGAGCATCAAACAAGATTCAATAATGAAAATTTATTTATAAACAAAGATGGGCATAGTCTTTTTTTCTCATTTTTTATTTAAAAATTTCCATCTCTTCTCCTCCTTCTCCCACTTCCCTCCCCTCCCCTCCACGCATACCCCCGCTCCCTCCCTCTCCAGGCCAAAGAGCCATCAGGGTTCCCTACTCTATGTAAAGTCCAAGGTCCTCCCAACTTCCCCCAGGTCCAGGAAGGTGAGCAACAAAGCTGACAAGGCCCACACATCCTATAGCCATACTGATGAATTTCTTGCATATCACCATAGAACCTTCACCTGGAGATGGATAGAGAAAATGACAGAGCCACACATTGGGCATAGTCTTTTAAGAAAAGAAAAAAATATGTAAATATTCATATTACCTAAGACTCAAACAAAAATAAACGGAATAGGGTATATTTTAATTCTTGAGTTTTGATACATTTGATAACTTGACTTTGTCATCTCTACAACTTGAAAATAAAAGATTGTATTATCTGGCCCTTGTATGTGCTCTTTCACCTGTTGAGTATATGATACAGTAACCCATCTTACTGCTAGGTAAGTCAGCCATGCAAGTCACCGAGCCAGCAACTGTTCAGAAGACAATTAGGAGAAAACAAGAAGCAAAGGAAAGTCAAATGTAGAGATCCAAATCCTGGGATGTTTTAAGTGCCCCAACACTGAGATGTCACTATGAAGAAAAAGTAGCCCTTTTCTATAAATAAAATTTCAAAAATTTGATTTGCCAAAATATGAATTGGTTGAAAGCAGTCATGTGTGTGTGTGTTTGTGTGTGTGTGTGTGTGTGTGTGTGTGTAAGAAAGAGAGAGAGAGAGAGAGAGACAGAGACAGAGAGACACAGAGACAGAGAGACAGAGAGACAAAGAGAGAGACAAAGACAGAGAGAGAAGGGGGAAGGGATAGAGAAATCTACATTCTATCAACCTAAATCTTTCTGTAAACAATGATAGTATAGGTCTCTACTCTCTGTAGTAATCTGAGGGTCATCTTGCTGTATCAGTTAAGATATTTAGGTTGGTGCTCTTCTCAAGATAGACCTTTTACATTAAATCTGACCTAGAAGCAGCCTTAGTGTCATGAACCTGTGAATTAAACATAGTATTTTAAAGTGTTCACAGCATGGACTGAAGACTTGCACAGCGGTGAAGCAAAGTAGTAATATTGCAGAGGACCTAAGCTTGGTTGCCAGCATCCACATCAGGCTGCTTACAACTACCTTGACTGCAGTGCCTAGGAATTCAATCCTTCTTCTGGCTTCTATAAGCACATGGCCAAACAAACACAGACACATACTCATTCACATAATTTAAAAGTAAGAATAAATCTTTAAACATAGTTAAAATAACCACTAAAAATTTCTAAGAAAGCAGCCAAATTTCAGCAAACTGTGAGAAGCCAAATAGAAATTAGTCACAGGAAACCAAACAATTAAATCATCGCCAAATAAGGCAAGCTCTTCATTATAACACTTACAAATAAAATGAGTACCTAGTCGTAGTCAATCAAGCAACTTATTTAATTTGTTTCTATGTCTAGCTGTTGTCACTACTGCTTTGTGAACTACAACTAGTTCAAGGTGTTGCTCAACTGCTAATATATTCTTTTTGCAAATGAACCTGTTCAATTTAATTTGTTTAACAGATTTTATTGAGGGGGAAGAGAGCCTTAAATTGTAGTGGGGAGCTGCGGGCCGGCTTCCCGCCGCCTGGCTCCCGGCCACCAGCTAGCTTATGCCCCGAAATAACAACACACAAATTGTATTCTTTTAAACACTGCCTGGCCCATTATTTCAGCCTCTTACTCACATCTTGATTAACCCATATCTAATAATCTATGTAGCACCACAAAGTGGTGCCTTACCAGGAAGTTTCTAGCATACGTCCATCTTGGGCTGGAGCTTCATCGTGTCTCTCTCTGAGGAGAGGCATGGCGGTCTGACTAATTTAGGAGAGGCGTGGCATCTGACTGATCCTTTTACCTCACTTCCTCTTCCTGTTCTGTCTACTCCACCCACCTAAGGGGCGGTCTATCAAATGGGCCAGGCAGTTTCTTTATTAGCCAATGAAATCAACTCAAACAGAAGACTCTCCCACATCATTTCCCCTTTTTCTGTTTAAACAAAAAAGAAAAGCTTTCACTTTAACATAGTAAAATTACATATAACAAAACAGTTATCAAGAATTACAGTTACAATATTTATATCTACTTTATCTTTTATCATAACTAAGGAAAACTATAACTATCTATCTATTCTTCAACTCCATCAAAGACTCCAGAAGGATATAATATTACCTAGGTGAACAAGAAGTAAGCTACTTCCAAAACTCTAGAAATCACAGAGACATCTTGCTGCCTGGACAGTCACCCAAAGTTCCTCTGTACCGTTGAGGCATCCATCTTTGGCCTTTAGGCAAGTTCAGCAGTCCTCTTTCTGTGGGTTCTTTGTGTCCAGTTTATGCCAACAGTCCAGGAAAGAGCAGTTTCTTGCCCAAGTGGCTATCAAACTCCATAAGGATCCTTTTTGATGCCCATCTTCCTCTTGAAGTAGATTGGTGCTGCCAGGAGCTGACGTGTCTCATTGTCATGAAAAGTCCTAAGTTATTAAGACATTTAAAATGCCATATTCTGTAGTCTTTGGAAGATATGAAGTATGCCTATCTAACTGAAATATATCTCTATATATCTAGAAAATCTAATAACATGACTACAAGCTTAACTATTATCAATGATTTTCCATTAACAACCTATATTTCCTAATTATACATTACATTTTTAAATGAACTACACAATTACAATACCTTAATCAAGATCAGAAATACATATACATATAACAAATTGACCTTAAAATCCATACCATTGCAAATTATTTATCTCTATATCATATCCCCCTTTAAATGTAAAAGAACATTTATAAACAATATTTGGGAAAATGGGCGCAGTAATTTCTCTCCAAACTGCTTCCTGCTGAATGGGGGCGCTGTTATTTAGGTCTTTCATGGTGTAACCTGTGTGCTAGGTTCCTCTCAGTTGGCAGTTGAGTGAAGTAAATTTTTGAAGATGTTCACAGCAACCTTTCAGGAGGGCGTGGTCTATCATACCATATTGGGATAGAAGCAATCCACATGGTTTCATTTTCTGTAAAAACAAAAGAAACTCCTTTCCAAAGCATCATGTCCTTAGATCCAAATTGTAAAGTCAAGGTATTTTCAAAATATCTATTCTGGAATAGTTTAGCAGCATTTGTAAACAAATATCTTTTAGCAGCTGTTGCTCCTTCCTCAGCGTTCAAACAATCCAAAGAGAGCATAATAGTATACAGCATCAAGATTCTTTGTGTATTTTCCATCTTTGTACGGCTTTATTTTAACCTCTATTTCATTTATTTTTACTTTTATTTTTTTATTTTTTGACAAGTTCTCTGTATATCTTTGTCCTGGAATAACTCTATAGACCAGGCTGTCCTTGAACTCTCAGAGATCCACTTGCCTCTGCTTCCCAAGTGCTGGGATTAAAGGCGTATGCTACCACACCTTGAACTCACAGAGATCTGTCTGTCTCTGCCTCCCAGGCATTGGGATTAAAGGTGTGTGCTGCCACACCTTGAAGTCACAGAGGTCAATCTACCTCTGCCTCCCAAGTGTTGGGATTAAAGGTGTGTACCACTACAACAAACTACTTCCTTTTTTTTTTTTTTTAAAGAACTTTAACCTTTAGCCTGTATATATTTTTAACACATCATAAATCATTTAGACATTTTCTTCGACGTTGAATCTTTCTTTTACTGTATATCTCTCTTTTTCTGACGACTTGAGTCTTTAATTTACCAAACAATATCGGTAGGACTAAAGCCGTGACTTTGACAGGTAGATCCAGCCCATTCCTTAGCTTTCTGCGATTCCAGCCTTGTGGCTGAGGTACCGGCCAGAGCCCTGTTTATCACCACAACTCTGTGGCATTTCAAGGTCCCTGCCAGCAAGCAAGCTGCAACAGTGTCAAACAACAGTCAAGACCGCCTGCTTGAAAGAGTCAGAGTTTGCCCTGGCAGTACAGACCAGAACGCCAGCATTTTAAAACAGCACAACTTTTTTCCTGCTATGGCTGAAAACAAACAATCATGCAGTCAGCTTTTATCAACGCCATTTAAGTGTTTCGTAGCAGAACCTCTTAAAAGAGCTGCAGGGTTTTGTAGCTAAAGCTGAGTCAGGAAGCCTCTCTTAGATGAGAGCGCTTGCTCAGATCCGAGAAATTGCTGCTATCAAGAAAACATGCTTTACTCTATTCTTTCCCAAGCTTTCTCAGGTTTTCTGTGGATTCAGTTATCCACGTTGGCGCCATTCTGTAGTGTGGAGCTGCGGGCCGGCTTTTCGTCCTGCCTGGATCCCACATGGTTAGCTTATGCCCCGAAATAACAACACACAAACTGTATTCTTTTAAACACTGCCTGGCCCTTAGTTTCAGCCTCTTACTCACATCTTGACTAACCCATATCTAATAATCTGTGTAGCACCACAAAGGGGTGCCTTACCAGGTAGATTCTACTGTACGTCCATCTTGGGCTGGAGCTTCATCGCGTCTGGCTTCTCTCTCTGAGGAGAGGCACGGCGGTCTGACTAATTTAGGAGAGGCGTGGCATCTGACTGATCCTTTTACCTCACTTCCTCTTCCTGTTCTGTCTACTCCACCCACCTAAGGGGCGGTCTATCAAATGGGCCAGGCAGTTTCTTTATTAGCCAATGAAATCAACTCAAACAGAAGACTCTCCCACATCATTAAATATCAGTTTTACATTACTTAGAAATACAATTACTGGTTTTCCCCCTAAAAGTGAGCTTTAAAATAGAATAACAACTCGAGATGGGCAAGTCATGGCAAGAGTTAAGAAGTTCTGATGGGTAGGGGTTGAGGCTGTGGGAGATGAACAGAATAAATGCTGTACAGTAGGGCAGTTAAGCTAGGTAGTACACTGCGATAGTTAGACTCCCATATTCTCAATAAAATCTATTCTGTGAAAGATTAAATAGCAAAAATTGGTGATGCTTTAGCTTTGAGCAAATACTTTTGTTTTTAAAAACAGGAAAACTACAGACCAGAGAAGTTACAAAATACTTCCCCAACTTACTATTATTAAAGTTCCAACAATATATACAAAGATGGTTTTGTTATTTTATGCTTTTGTGTGACCTCCCCCTCATCCCTTACACAAAATCTCTGAATTCCAGGTTTTATTTTAAAGTAAGAGATATCTACACCAGGTAATTTAAACTTAAATATCAAGTGCACAAAATTCATATCAAGTCAAAGATAGGGGAGAGGCAGGAATGTTGCAGGTCTAGAGCCTAAGACAAAATTAGCTTGAGCTATCATTAGCGAATCACTAGCCTTTTCTTGCCCGTGGCTGTGTCTGATGTAACATCTTTGAACTACCTGGTGAAACATTTTGAAATACATGTAAGCACCTAGTTTCCATCACTCAGACTTTATAGCATTTGAGACTCATCACATTTGATTTTCCTACTTTGCGTCCTGAAATGTGCCTGCTGATGTACTTGAAAATTGTCTTTTGACTTTGTTCTGTTTCTGTACAAACCTCTTCAAACTGTAAATCCATGGAACATGGAATTTGATCACTTTTACTTGGCCCTAGGATAAACTATCTCATTTCCTATGAGGTGAGATTGCATTTTTTTTGAGAGATGAAATAATGCCTATATGTCATTTGAACTTATTAAAATGAACATTTGTGTAATTTTAAGACAATGCTTTTTCCTTTTTTTTTTTTTTTTTTTTTTTGGCCACTCATAGAAGTAGTGCCATTAAGGGCACATTTCCACAAAATAGGAAAAAGAGAGAAGAAAGAAAAAACAAACATGTGTGTGTGTGTGTGTGTGTGTGTGTGTGTGTGTGTGTGTGTGTGTGTATGAATGGTACGGTACTTTGCTCTACTAGTGTACTTGAGGTCCTGGATAAAATCTTTAGCAATATAAAAAAACATAGAAATAAAAACTAAATACTCTGGAAAATAACTACATATGACAAAGATTAATGACAGATCAACTGTCAGGAAGTAAGAAATGGAAAAAGAAACATTAAAAAATGACATCATTAAACATCAGAATATTCTCTAAAGTAGCACAATTTGTTGCATGTATTTTGTAAGTTAATCAAAGAAACAAAATTATTTAGAATATACAATTAATTCAAACATAGTCATAAAATAATTAGAGTACCTGTTAAATGAGCTTAATTAAACTAATGATATCAACTCTCAGCTAGATGTGAAAAACACATCATAACTGCTAATACAAAGATAAATCTTTAGTATGTCAATGATATCATATACTATCATTAGTTCAAAGAAACTTGAAGGGCTCATTTTAGGTATGACAAAAAATATTTCAAATAGAGCCGGGCGGTGGTGGCGCACGCCTTTAATCCCAGCACTCGGGAAGCAGAGGCAGGCGGATCTCTGTGAGTTCGAGACCAGAGAAACCCTGTCTCGAAAAAAAAAAAAAAAAAAAAAAAAATTTCAAATAGAGAATGTCATTAACAATTTAAAGCCATTTGATAATGTTAAAATACTTATTAAGAGAAAGTGAAGACAAAGTGTTCAGCCTTGAAAGCATAAACACACAAATGACAAAATTTAACCAGCAATTTGTGTTTATATATATTCACATACACATACATATACACACATATGTATGCATGCATATGTTTTATGTAACAAATGTAATCAAAGAAAAAGAGGCTATGGATTTGAATGTGGGGGATGGGAAGGTGTACAAGAGAGGCTAGAAGGACAAAAGGAGTGGCAAAGTGATGTTCTATATGAATTAAAACATTAAAAATAAGAGGAGGGAGAAATTCTGGGACATTTATCCATCTATTTACAATAACTCAAATTATATGAACATTAAGCTATTATCACTATAAAAAATAATATCGAGATAGTAATGTTCAGTTATTGACAATTAATGGATTATGTAAGTATTGTATATGAAACAAAATCAAACCATTTTTAAAATTTCTTTTTTTTTAATTTTTATTAAAAATTTCTGCCTCCTCCCTGCCTCCCATTTACCCCCCTTCCCCCTCCACTACCCTCCCTCTCCTGTCCAAAGAGCAGTTAGGGTTCCCTGCCCTGTGGGAAGTCCAAGTTCCTCCCCCCTCCATCCAGATCCAGGAAGGTGAGCATCCAAACAGGATAGCCCCCCCCCCAAAGCCAGTATGCGTAGTAGGATCCAAATCTAGTGTCATTGTCCTTGGCTTCTCAGCAGCCCTCATTGTCAGCCATGTTCAGGGAGTCCGGTTTTATCCCATGCTTTTTCAGCCCCAGTCCAGCTGGCCTTGGTAAGCTCCAAATAGATCAGCCCCACCGTCTCAGTGGATGGGAGCACCTCTCACAGTCCAGACTTCCTTGCTTATGTTCTCCCTCTCTCTGCTCCTCATTTGGACCTTGGGACCTCAGACCGGTGCACCAATGTGTGGCTCTGTCTCTATCTCCATCCATCGCCAGATGAAGGTTCCCTCACAGTCCTGACTTTCTTTCTCATGTTCTCCCTCCTTCTTCTCCTCATCAGGACCTTGGGAGCTCTGTCTGGTGCTCCAATGTGGGGCTCTGTCTCTATCTTCATCCATCACAAGGTGAGGGTTTTGTGCTGATATGCACGATATTCATCAGTATGGCTATAGGATCTGGCCTTTTCCGGCTCCCTCTCCTCAGCTGCCCTGAACGAGCTGGGGCATCTCCCTGGATACCTGGAAACCCCTCTAGAGTCAAGTCTCTTAACAACCCTAAGATGGCTCCCTTAATTAGGATATATGCTTCCCTGCTCCCATATCCACCCTTCCTATATCCCAAGCATCCCATTCCCCCAAGCTCTCCCCATTCTCCCCTTCACGCTTTTCTCTCCCCATCTCCTCTTGCCCCCATCCCACCCCACCCCCAAGTTCCCAATTTTTGCCCAGCAATCTTGTCTACTTCCAATATCCAGGAGGATAACTGTATGTATTTCTTTGGGTTCACCTTCTTATTGTCTTCTCAAGGATCACAAATTATAGGCTCGATGTCCTTTATTTATGGCTAGAAACTGATTATGAGTGAGTACATCCCATGTTCATCTTTTTGGGTCTGGGTTACCTCACTCAGAATAGTGTTTTCTATTTCCATCCATTTGCATGCAAAATTCAAGATGTCATTGTTTATTACCGCTGAGTAGTACTCTAATATGTATATATTCCACAGTTTCTTCATCCATTCTTCCACTGAAGGGCATCTAGGTTGTTTCCAGGTTCTGGCTATTACAAATAATGCTGCTATGAACATAGCTGAACAAATTTTGAACTATAGGCAACACAGGGAGGTACCTGGAGGAAATCTGAATTTTCAAGGTAATAGTGCCACTGAAGAAAAACAAAGATGAAAAGTGTTCCTACTTTATGTCGCACTTTTTGTTTTGTTTGTCTTGTTTTTCAAGACAGGGTTTCTCTGTCTAACAGTTCTGGCTGTCCTGGAACTTGCTTTGTAGAGCAAGTTGACTTCAAACTCACCAAGATCTGTCTGCCTTTATCTCCCCACTTCTATAATATAAGGAGTTAAAAGCGTACACCATTGCCCTGTTGGGATGGAAGTGTGTCTTTTAATGTTGACCAAAGAACAGAGTTTCTTCATACAAACAATGCAAAATTTTCAAATTAGAATTTAAAAACCAATGCTGAATTTATAATATACAAAGATTTAGCTGATGTTATCGAGGAAGCATGTTCAATGTAACTCTTTATTTGCCTTCTTGTTAAATGCCAGCATCACACCTACTAGAATGTATAAAAGTCGGGAATGAATGGATTTACTTCACAAGTCATTGGAAGAAACACAGCTCTATACTTACCGAGGAAGTGTAAAAGCTTTAATTTTGAAAACAGAACTGTCAAGAAGACCCAGCATGTATAGGCACTTGCCACCAAGCCTCATGTCCTGAGTGCCATCCTTGGCACCTCTACTTGTGTGCCATATGTGGAAATTGGCACAGTACACACAACACAACACACACCCAAACAAACCACGCACACACACACATACACAGGCAGAGAAACAGAGAGAGAGACAAGGACAGAGACAGGTGAAATAAGTCTAGAAAATAGTTTCATGGTTTATTTTAAAAGTTACATGTTTATTACCACATACTTCATCTACTTTCTAAGCAGTTAGTTCAGAACAACAAAAGCAAACACATGTCCATGCAAAGTCCTTATAGAAATGTTCACAGCACTTTTATTGCAATAGCAAATACTCAAAAGCTATCTATTCTTCAAGAGACACACAAAAGTGCACACTCCAGTGTGGCTATGCAATGGTTTACTTATCAGTTCTCAAACTTAATGGCATATGAATGCCAGCGGCAGCATGGATGAGCATTCGAGTTAGGCGTGGGTGCACCTCTTTTCGGCACTGCGGTAATTCATATGCAGCACCGGTTCCTCCATTTGATGCAGTATCCAAAATCATACTCATCCTCATCACAGTAGGTCTTACACATGCCTCGCACTCTTTCACATCTCTCCAGTCTGTACTTTGGTGACATGTTACTTCTGGCTGCAACCAAGAAAAAGAAAGACATGAAAGTGGAACGAAACTCTCTGGAAAGAGAAAGGTCAATGGAAGGGGCACTAAAGGGAACATTGGAGCTGAATATGGTCAAGGTACCTTTTTATACATATGTGAAAACGCAACAGTGGAACACGTTACCATGGAGAATTCACATTTCTTTGATATCTATGTCTAAACACATACACACATACACATGAAGTTATAGCTGTATTATTTTATATGAGTGAAAATTATGCTCTGATAATGAAATAATAGGGTCTGGGAGGAGGAGCAACTGCTCATTGTTTTCACAACTCAGCAGTCGTTTGGGGAAGGGATGAAACTACAAGCATCTTGCTTGCCCCACATCATCCTGGAGCTCCTGGATCTACAATTTTTCTTCTCCATTTACTAAACTGACTTACTTGATCCCTCACTTATTAAAACAATGTTTATACTTTTACTAGCTTGTAAATATTTCATTTTACAACTTTTAAAGCAAATGTCATTGTTTTTCATATCTGTCCTGAAAGGCTTTGCTCTCCATGGCTTTGCTGTCCATTCTAGACACTTCTTTACTTTTAGTTATTAATGCTTTAAAGATTGATCTTTTGTATAAAATAGATTCATCTCTCATACAATACATCCCAACCACAGTTTCCCCTTTCTTCAGTCCTCCTAGCTCCTTCCAGCTCCTCCCATCTTTCTTTCCCTCAGATCCACCCCTTTTTCAATTCCTCTTCAGAAAACTGCAGGCTTCCAAGGAGGATCACCAAACAGGAAAAAGCAAATACAATAAGATGCAAACCAAGATACAATAAAACAAAGCTATAATCCTCAGGTAGAGGTTGAACAAAACAACTCAGGAAAAGAGTCTTAAGGGCAGATTTAAAAAGTCAGCAATACTCGCAATTTTAATAATATCTTTTTAAATTTTAATTTAATTATCTATTGATTTTATTGAACTATACATTTTTTTCTCTGCTCTCCTCCCTTCCTCTCACCTCCCCTTCAACCCTTTCCCATGGTCCCCATGCTCACAATTTAAGGTCAACAAGCTAACAGCCATAACATATAAACAGGGGGCCTGGTGCAGATCTGTGCAGGCCCCATGATTGTCATTTTTTAAAAATTGCTTTTTATTTTTGAGATTATAAAATAATTACATTATTTCTCCTGTGCCTTTCCCTACTCCAAACCCTTTTAAATACCCCTTCTTGCTCTCTTTCAAATTTATGCCCTACTATTTGTCTATATTTTATAATGTGTTTGCTATGTTATTTATTTTCATCTAGCCTAAACCTAAACCTTTACATGATAATTTTATTTGTTGTGATTCTTGACACCTTAATGATATAGTCTAGTCACAACAGCCTAGTGGTTATGCAGGACTTACAGTCACTTACTGGGGAGACTAAAGTACTTCCCAGGTGCAAATAAAGGTAAAAACTCACATTGTGTGGCTTTAAAAAAACTGTCAAAAGCAATAATATGATGTTCTGGGATTCTGAAATCATTATTTCATGTGTTAAACTATGTAAAAATTTAATATTTTCATAGAGAAAACTGTGATAAAGCTATGAAAGTGTTGTTATTTGAGGATTTAATTGTAAAAAGTAATCTACAATGGCATTTTTCCCTTTAGAATACAAAAGAAAATCCTTGAAGTCATATTTATTTTCCAAATTTTATCAGTGTAGTTAGTTATTTGGAGACCATCATTCCACCTATAAAAAGACACTTTAATAATGTTCATAAGAGATATATGTTAGATAATTCCCATAATAGAAAAGAAAATGTAGAACAAATTGACATAAAGTTTGAGAATAAATGTAACCAAGTTTAGGTTTAGATTATGCAACCTCACAGGAAGTCCTACCAGTTTAGAATCTAAACGAAATTCATGGGACTCCCACTGGGTAAGACAGGCATTTTGTGACTTGCCAGTGTTCTCTGGGTAAGGAAATACACAAGTGTCAGGAATCCTGCTGAGCGGCCTTACTGCACAGGATGCTCTTGTTGGAGTAGAGGAAGTTAAATGAAAGGAGAAGAGACCAGCAAGAGTGACACATAAACACAGGTGTTTCTTTAGGGTCTGGGAGCTAACTGATGAAGGTAGATTGTGGCCACTGGCATATTAAACTTTTTAGAACTATGATCAGTAATACTGAAGGTAGAGAAAAGTATGCTTTAGGCCTGTATTTCAGACTGTTTTTAAAACTGTTGGGAGGGAGTGGGGGTATGGGTGGAGGGGAGGGGAGGGAAGGGGGAGGAGGAGGGGAGGAGATGGCAATTTTTAATAAAAAATAAATAAACTGGAAACAAAAAAAATAATTATAACAACAAAAAAAAACTGTTGCTGGGACTTTATAAATTAATCAGCATTCTTTAGTCATTATGCATTGCCAATACTAAATTTGCCGTGATTCTTTTCAGATGCCATAAATTCCCCAAGAAAGGACGACTTATCTTAAATCATTAGTAACATAAAATTACTGAGTATTGTTTTATCATTATTTGAGAGAAAAAGAGTACTATCCAAATTCTATAAAATCATATGATCTGGAAAAAAAGGACATGTTAAAAATGAGTTTTGTTGTTTCCGTGTGGGTGTCTGTGTGCACGTATATGCCGCTGCATGTATAACGTGTGTGTGTGTGTGTGTGGAGATGTGAAGCTAAAATTGGGTGCTTTTCTTCCTTCGCTATTGAGGCAGAGTCTCACTGAACCCAGAGCACACCTTTGGCTATTTTAGACTATGGTAAGGACCCACTGCTTCTGTATCCCAAGCTCTGGGAATATAGGTATGTCTATACCAATATATACCGCCACACTTCCCTTGTCTTTATGTGATGCTGAGGACCAAATTCGTCCTTACACTTGAACAACAGTCCTTTAGTCACTGAGTTATCCTCCAGACACGTTTTAAAATAAATTCTAAGTTTCACAGAGGAGTCACAAATTTACCATACATACATTTTTAGATAAGAATTATATTCCTTAACATTATTATGAATATTCATTAATTAATAAGTATGCAAAAATGTACAGTGCTATATAAAAATGATCCATGAGTCTAAGTATGGTTTTATTAGGTGACTGGAATTAGTGGACACATATCACATTAAAATCAAAAGAGGTTGCGGGTAAAAGGCCACACAGTATTTCTTCCCTCATTCTGTCATACTTCTTATAAACTACTAAAGAAAGAGGGTTTATGATAACGAATTTTGATGAAAAAGAAAAACCTCAAATTCTGATTTGGTATCTCTCTCAGGAAGATATATTTCAGAAAGCTTTCTAGAAGTCTTTACCATAAGTGTGGTTGAAGGGTACATTAACCATCATTTGTCAGTTCGAGTCCTGACTGAACTGTCTTAGGAAATTAAGAGTTAAAAACCCAGTACACCTGATTCAATCTTAGTCTCTCACATTCTTCATGTATTGGGTTCTTCGCCATCTCTCTTTTTCTCTCATATATATAGTATTTATATATACAAAATGTGTGTACGTGTGTGTGTGTATGTGTGTGTATGACTGTATCTTTCTATGTGATACCACATTGCTTCTTTGTTAATGACTTTTCCCGTGGTCTCATGATTCCCTGAGAAAACAGAGGCAGAACTGAAAATGTGTAGGGTAGGTGTGAGAAGCCATGTGCTTGTGCAAGGTATGTGTTGACTCTAAGACAGAAGAAAGTTCATTGAGAAGTTAGACCTTGAACCACAGGCTCTTTCAAAATAAAATAGTTGTGGGGTAGATCTCTATATAGTGCATTTATTGTAATAAGTTAGACAAATTTTGTGAAATCTTAAAATATATTATGTATGAAATATGTAAGCAGCTTTTATAGTGTAAAAATTGTTAAGAAATCTAAACTAGAGCCCTCTAAATGTGCTTGTCTTTATTTCACTTTTGGATTCATAGTAAAAGGTGATTTTAAATGGAACATTGTTAGTGTTTAAGCTTTGCAATGGAGATGCAGATACAGTTAAAAACAGTATTGTCCTCTCTGCAGTATAACACAAACTTCTAATTATGATGCCTTAGTGACCATATTAATTGTGTCCCTCAATCTTGGATTTATTTTACAAGAAGTAAGTTGCTTAAACATGTATATTCAGTATAAGAATGATCTGAAACAGTGACTAGGTGCGAATACAATAGACATAGGAACATAATTTTTATATTTAATGAAAAATACCCATACTCCATTACTAGCTGTCCATTTATTATTTTCTGTGTCAACTCAATAAAGTATGCTTTATATTTTTTTTCTGGACTATAAAGTGTAGTTTATAATAATTTCCCACTTCAGGGCATTGTGTCCAATAACATGAAATGATAATATCCATATATTATGGTTTGTAGTTCACAAATTAGCTTTTTCATTTTTCTTAGTATTGAAGGTTTATCATAGAAGTTTGTGGCTGGTTAAACTAATCTTTGTACTATTTCACTTTTAGTTTTATGTAAAAATCATTCTTCTTTCTTTAAACTCTCACATTTTATTAGGAACTAAGTTTTGCTGGTTCTTGTTCTTGGTTGGCAAAAAATATTGGTGAATAAATATGGGCACCTGTAAGAGTTGTGAAATGGAAGCTGAGTCTAGATAAGTTGTCATGGGTTTGGGCACAAATATAGTTCTCATTTTTCCCTTTATTAACCCAATTAATATTTTTAAGAGACGTCCTAAGACCTTTGCACCATGTGAAGTTAGCTGCCAGCATCTATGTCTGTGTGTTCTCTCTCTCCCGATTAACAAGGGCATAGAGCCCATGCTCTGATAAACCACTAACGCACTGACTGAAACTGGTTGCTCTCCTCTCCCATCAATTCAAAAGATCACCACACTCCACACACCCAGTGGTTTTCTATCTTCTCCACACAGTAACTCTTAAAATCTGTTCTACTTTTCCAAGTTCACCTACACAGAACTACGTGAGTTTATCCCACTGAGATTTGTTCCAATGACCATATCCTTTCACTGCATGACAAAACTTTCTCCGTGAGCGCCTACACAAGAAATCTTTGAGCGATTTTGTCCTCCTCTTTATCAGTCTCTGACAAACTCCAGTTGCTACAGTCTGACACATCGATAATTCGCTTGGACTTTATACTTTCACTTGTTTATTTGTGTGCCATTGCGATGTGCTTGGGTGTGTGGGTGTGTGAACCTGGACGCACACGTGCAGAACTAAAGACGACTATCAGATGCCTTCCTCTGCATTCTCTTTATTCCCCGAGGAAAAGTCTTTAACGGAATCTCCAGCTCACCTTTCAGTAAACTGGCAGGCCAGCAATCCTCCAGACACCTGACTCTGCACATGATACTGCGGTTACAAGCACAGATAGCTATATTTTGTTTTCAATTCTGATATAAATAGAAAAGCACTAAATATTTCCTAAATATCCTCTTCATGTTTCTAGCCTTTTCATCTTGAACAAGGGCAGTGGCTTCCATGTACAGTTGAGAGGGATTTGATTTCTCTCAATGGATTACTAAATGGTGGGAAGAGTCTCAACTATGCTAGGGCAGACTACTTAAAGAGATGACGCTATTGTTGTCTGGAGAACATCTAACAATTTTCAACTTCTAGCTAGTCCCTAACAAGCTATTCTTTTAGAAGGCTTGTGGTAGCAATGTCTCAGTAATGGGTTAGGTAAAATCACAATGTTCTAATCTTTTCCTTAATACAGTTAATAGATTCATTGCAGAAAATATAGTTTAGGTTTTTTTATCTGGAATTATCAGTATGTTTGCAGCTGACATATACCAATATAATAAAGTTTTGAATAGACAATTATTCTTATAGGACACAGAAATGTCATTACTGAACACATGACAATGTTAGTGGTTATTTTGCTTCCATTCAAAATTTTAATTTCTGTGAGAATAGCTGCTTTGTGTCTACATGTGCTTCACTTCTCAGAGGAGGTATTTATCATATGTGGGCATTTTTATTTTCATCTTTAAAGGAAAAATTGCTGCTGGTATCTAGTGAGTAAAATCCCTGGATGCTGTGACATGTCCTGCCCATTGATATGCAATGTAACATGTAGCTCTTCTAAACAGAATTATTCAGACCACAGTACCAAGAGTGCCAAGGAAAAGAGAGCCTGCTGCAAATGGCTACCGTAAGATATAACCTACTTTTCAGTGTATGTGTTGCAAAGGAACACATGGGATAATTTGCGTATTTAAAGCTATTGAAATCTGAAAAATAAAAACACCAATATGTACTTAGAAAATAATCTCTGCATGATGGAACTCATCCTTTCATTGAATTAAAACACTGAAAATTGATCAGTCACATACACACACACACACACACACACACACACACTTCAGTATAGCCTAAGCAGTGGCACAGTGGCATCTTATTTCCACCATGTGTGTGGCACTGAGGTAAATAATGTTTGGTATGAACTTGCTCCATCTCTATCTCTCTATCTGTCTCTATCTCTCTATCTGCATACAGGAATGAGCTCACAGAGAGGCTACAATAAAAGAAATTATGAATTTCCTTCTCTTTCTGATCCAAATTCTAGACCACATGTGTCTCTTTAATAATTTCCCTTTCCATTAATTAATTTGTCAAAACCTATTCTAATATATAGGGTGAGTGGATGTTTCGCAAGAAGTTTGATTTTATATAAATGGTGAAATTGTAATGCTATGGCAATAATAAAAAGCAAGCATTTTGGGTGGATATTGGATGGATATTTTATGTTGCGTTGCAGATCAGAATGTTGAACACTCAGAGGCAGGAGAGGAACTGAGTCTGATCAACGGTGAAAAGTGAAGAGGAGTGTTTCTTCCTTATGTGTATCTCCTTGTGTAATATTAGCTCTTTGATATAAAGAAAAGATTAAACCAATAATTATGTCTATATTCTTCTTTCTGAAATGTCCTCTATCCCTTTTGATTTAGGTTTCTCTCACCTAAATAAGAAACATGAGGAGACCCGAGAGTGATGTGAATTTTCTCTGCTACTTTGCTCTTATGCCTTGGTTATTTTCTCTCTTAAGCACTTTGTATCTCATGCGAATGATTTTTGTTCTCAATATGGAGTCACCAAGCCTAGTACTTCACACATTTTCATGGGGTTAATATATTAACAGTGCCTATCTATTGGTAGTCTATATCTCAGAGATACATGTTGTTTCTTTGACTTAGGCTTTCCCACCATTTGACTTTGTCCAACTATCACAAGACACAAAATTCTGAGCACTGTTCGAGGGATGTTCACAAATGGACTCAACTCATTTATTTCTGAATGTACCAATTAATATGTGAGCTAGAACCACTTCTGAATGACTCAGGATTAAATTTTATTTGATTCTTTTTGCTTTACGGAGACATACATATCTTGAAAATTTGGCTGGGAAGACTTAATTAGACTCGTTCTTCTTCTTGGGTGATGTGTATCTTTTCATTCGCCATCTTAAATTCTAGATGCAGCAGTGAGTTCCAGGTCTTATGCAGAAAGCAATCCTAAATTCATTTTCAGAGCACTGGGTTTTACAGTGACCTTTACTCATTTTGCACTGATAACTCAAATCCAAGCTACCATACTCGGGAAACCTCTTTTTGGCTGTAAGAAGGAAAGAAGGCTAGAATTAGGAAACTGTATGTAATACACCCATAAGGAGAAAGTTTTAGAGACAAAAGATTATAGTGTGACCATCCTCAGATGCTGGGAAGAATTTAAGTGAGTTCACTGTTGCCTTATATGAGGGATATCCTGGACTTCAGAAAGTGCCTTGGGACTAAGTCGGTTTTCACAAACGACTGGGTAATGAACTCAAAATAACTTCTTGAAGACAATGGTAAAAGTGAGTCATAATTTACATTCGGCTGACTTTCTTTCTGCAGCTGTCAATAGAATTAAGGATGCTCTAATCTGTTCTCATAAATAATCAATTCAAACCTTATGTTTTATGCTGAAAACTATTACTAAAATTCATTGAAAAGTAATTTTATCTTTCAAAAATATTTAAAAATAAGCAGTGGCAAACAATTTGTTCAAATAGAACTTTCCTGGACATTTTGTGATTTCCTTTCCCAAACATATTAACTAAATTATATCTAAACATAACAAAGTCATTGATCAAAGAGAAAAGAGGAGAGTAAGAAAGAGGAGACGACAAGGGGGAGAGAGAGAGAGAGTGTGTGTGTGTGTGTGTGTGTGTGTGTGCGTGCGCGCATTTATTTTTACCCTTACATCATTTCTGAAATTACCACAACACTTCCGGAAATCACAGGTGTTTGAAAAGGCATTCTTCAGATTTCTATTTGTTGTGTTGATATTGGCAAGGAATAAAGTCAGTATAGGGGCCAGTCAACCCTGACACTTTTTTATGGTGTACGATTCCATTAGCATACACTTATACATTGTATGTAAATGCTTACATATTTCAATGAGAGTTGATCTTATAGGCTGCATAAAACCTGAAATATTTACTTACTTTATTACTTGGGAAAAAGAAGTTTACTGACTCCTGCCTTACTTTAGAGTCTTTTTTTTTTTAATTAGGAAAACAAAACAAAACAAAAAATGGTTGAAAAATCTGTAGTTGGAGTTATGAACAGATTCTACCAACACTGCTATTCTGACAGGGTGGACTTTGTCACGTTTTAATCTAAAATTGTAAAAGTGAAATTAGAGTTCTTTTTCTTTTTGGACAGGATTTTATAAAACTCAGGCTGACTTCAAAATTGCTATGTAACCAAGGATGGACTTGAATTCCTGATACCCCTTGACTCTGACTCCCAGTTTTCAGGTTACAGAGATTTGCTACTATAGCAGGCAATTAGTTCCTATGAAATAGAAATAATTCTTGGGAGGCATGGCAGGCTCTAGGGTAGGCTTCTCATCCTAAGCAAAGTTGAATTTGTGATTGAACAAATCTTGATCTGGAGGGGCTTGTTATTTAGCAGATTATTTAGTAGCCTTTCTGAACTTTATCCCACAGTTGCCATTTTTACAGGCTATGACAAAAGTTCTCCCAGCATTTCTTAATGTCTTCTCAGGTGCATCTTACCCCTAATTGTTAGTCAATGTTCAAATAATACTGTGAGAAAACAAATAAATAACCTCTTGTCTTCAAGTGCATGAGTCACATTTTATCCTCACTCTGAAATATCTTCTTATGACTTTCTGAAAAATCCCTGTTTCTTTTTCATGACTGTGCAATTTATACTGTTATATCAGCCTCAGATGAGAGAGAATTTAAGTAGTATATGAATCTCAATTCATATACAAAACAAATCTGTACCGAATTATTCCACAGAATAATTCTTTAACCTACAACTTATTTTCATTTTTATTTATTTGTTTGTTTTATTCTTTAGATTACCTTGAATGCTTGGGGATATGACAGAAGGAAAGATTATGTGATGTCTTTGATACAAAAAATATTCTGTCCTGTTTTCATAACATATGCAAGATTGAAATAAAAATGTCCACAGAAATTAAAAACTTCAATTTTTAAGAAAAAAATAAAAGTGGGAACAATAGAAAGCCTTTTACTTCTATACTTTATGTGTATTTGTAGTGTTTGGAAATTGCAGAAGAAAGCTAATTTATACAAATGGATATTCCTTGCATTGAAAACTTAAGTACATAAATCAGTGATAGTGCAATGTCATTTTAATTCAGCTTGAATAAGAATTTTCATGCAAATAATACTGGCTTAAACATTCAGAGGTTGAGGAGAAGCAAATCAAAACACTCTATTTAACACTTATAGGACTACTGTACTATGAGGGGTTGTGGTTATTTGCCCAGACCTGGCTAGACAAGTTCAAGCCAATAGAACAGTCCTGTATGAAGCCCAACTACTGTCTGAAGCGCTATTGAGAGTTTACAGCTTCTGAATGTTTTCTAAGGGTGTTGTCTCCGGTTGGTTGGTCATACTTTGGTCTTCGAACTCATGAGCACATGGAGAGCACAAATTTCATCCTGGGTTATATTTTACTTATGTGTTTGTGTGTGTATCCCTGCAATAGTAGTTTATGTACTCCACATATGTGAACGTTAATACAGAGGCCAGAACAGATCATTAGATCCCCTAGATTTGGGATTGTAGGTGATTCTGAGCTGCCCACTCTGGGTTCTTGAAACTGAGGACCTAAACTCAGATCCTCTATAGGAACAGTAAGCATCCACAAGCACTCAGCCATCTACGCAGGCCCAGTGATGTACATTTATTTTCAACTTCATTCTATTACCATAGATTTGTGAGCTACAATGTGAATGAAAGTAAGCCTATTAGTTGCCTTTTCTAAAAAAAAAAAAATTATAGTATGCCTCTTCTGATATTGAAAGGAAAGTATCAGCCAACATAGTGATAGTTATTGTTTTTCATACTGTATTTGTCTATAATAATGAGTTCTTTACAGGTTTAGTTCATGTATAATTTTAAAAGGAACTTACCCTTTGGAAGTAATAGAAAAATACATAAGACCACTGACACACCATATAATTTATACTACTCTGTCATCTACGTGATTTATAATTTCCTAGCCTGCATTGCATGTAAATGTTTCATTTTGTTGAAGGAAAGGATAAGTAACTATGGTTATTAGTAACCTGAAGAAATATGTTTTAAAAAAGATACAGGTTGAAATACATTTATATAATTATTTACTAGTGTTAATTATTGCAGAACATATAGGAAAATAACCTATTGTGTGTTAGAGGCCATATGAATCCTGGGGTATATAATGGCTATTAGACCAGATCATCTAAAATGAATGAATGAATGGGTTAATTTATTAATATAAAAATAAATGAATAAATTGAAGTCAGCATTCTTATTTTGCTTTTTGAAGTTAATGAATATGTGTCACTTCATAAGAAGATCAATATTTTACTGTATACCTTCTGGGGAGAGATAGTCCTTCAGGGAAACCTTTCACCAAAATACAGTAGATGGTAATACAAGAAATACTTCAAAGAAAACCAATAAGGACCTTAATTGACTTGTAATTATGAGAAAAGAATACCAAAAGGCATTTCACTAATACCCTATTATAGAATAAAAATATCAGTTAAATAATCCAACACTGAACTATTTTCACCTTATAGGTGATAATGCTCAGCAACAGTTTCCCAAAAAATACATAAATTCATCAAGAATAAAAACTAAATATATATTACTGAATAAACATAATAGGGTGAGTATGGTTATTTTAATTTGAAACTTAGCAATCATTTTAAATTTCAATATAATGGAATCTGAACACAGTGGCAACCAATGCTACTATGTATCATATCCTGAAAATGCATGATAATATCCATAGGCAGCAAGAAATTAATCTCAATATAATATTATCAGCTAAACTACATTTTCTTCATATTTCACTGGGCTTCCCACTAGTAATTATTACATGTTGCAATTCAAAAATTTCATAGTAAATCTAGTAAAACAATATTCTCATTCTAACTTTTTTTAAAAAAGTGTTTTTAACAAATAGCTAGAGAAACCTTTGCAAATCCATTTCTACAAATACCTCTGACAAATACTTGCATATTACCTGGTAATATTGTGACCCAAAGGAGCATAATAAAGAAAAAGAGATGAATCTTCATGGTACAGTTTCTTAAGCAAGAAGTGACAACAGATCCTCTTTGGAAAGCCGGTTTGTTTTGCATTCAAGAAGCAATGACCACTTTTATTTATAGAGCTTCCTGGGAAGGACTTTGAAGCTTGAAAAACCAAAATCATTTGTATGTGTGGGTTAATTATTGTGCCATTTTCAAAGAACATGGTCATGACATTATTACTAGTAAATTTCCACAAAACAAAACCTGCTTAGATTAGCTTTTTTTCTCAAGACAGGGTTTCTCTATAGCTTTGCGAGCCTGTCTTGGAACTAGCTCTTGTAGACAAGGCTGGCCTCGAACTCACAGAGCTCTGCCTGCCTCTGCCTCCTGAGTGCTGCCACCACCGCCCAGCTGATTGGATTAGTTTTAATGGAACTTCCCAATAACCAACTTTTTCAGAACTATTTTAATAAGGAATTTTTGTTTAAAATGGTCGCAAAAAGTGGAATGTTGAAAATTACAATTACCAGGCCCTCAGTTATATGATATTTGTAGTCTTAACTATTTAAATGTACCTATTATTAAGTCATTCCATGTTGTCTCAGGATATTAAAGCTGCTTGTTATGATTAAATTCTTGTATTTTACAACTTAAAGCAACTAGAGGTCTGGAGATCACATGCTTGTTTTGATTATAAGATGCAATCATTTATATATAAGATTACCAGGAATTCTCTAATCACTGATGTTCATGGGGAAGACTTCCACACATTTTAATGATAGTTTATTAATTTTTAACATTTACTCATTTAATTTCAACCTTCAAAATCTAAAACTTTTTATCATTTTTTTATGGACCTGAAAGTGATGCCAGTTTCAATCTGCATGCTTTTAACATCTTTATTCTACATATGGTCATATCAATCTGCTGCTAGTTGACCCAGCTTACAGAAGCTGATACTCTGAAAAAGGAAGCAATGGATTCTCCTACCACAGGGTAAGGTCAAGCAAAATACTCAGACTGTTGTTTTTAAACTTTACCTACATATTAGTTCCCAAGAGGACCAATTCAGTTGAGATTTCAAAGCTCCTTTTTCCCCAGTGTCTGATTTTGAAGATTGGAAATGGAGATTCAGCATTTTGGGGTTTTTTTTTTTTTTTTTTTTTTTTTTTTTTTTTTTTTTTTTTTTTTTTTTTTTGGTTTTTCGAGACAGGGTTTCCCTGTAGTTTCTAGAGCCTGTCCTGGATCTAGCCCTTGTAGACCAGGCTGGCCTCGAACTCAGAGATCCACCTGCCTCTGCCTCCCGAGTGCTGGGATTAAAGGCGTGTGTCACCACCGCCCGGTGAGATTCAGCATTTTTATTTCTAATAAGACTAGGGAATGTGATTTCTGTTGAAAGCGAATGTACATAACATGTATATCTGATCCACTCATTTGATAAAACAATAAGCATATGATAGAATGGAACAGATTCATAAACATTATGGAGCTGGTTTGGGATTTCCATCCAGGCTTTTCACCACAGGTAAGAAAGGGGAAACAAAGATAGTTGAACTTACAAACCTGATGATAATACATAAGACAAAGCTTCTTCCTATATAATAATAATGAAAGCTGTAGAATGAAGTCAAAAGTCAAAGAAGGGATGCTGGTTCTATGGGAGGGCACTTTCTTCCTGAAAGAATACCGAATGGAGAATTTATAATTGCTGAAACAGAGAACAAGTTCGTTGTTATTTTACTATGTAACATTTTATACATGGATATTATGAAGCATTGATATTTAGAATTCAGTGGTTGATTTCTAATTCCATTAATTACTTGACACCTAGGACACCATGCAAACATTTCTAGTTTTGGAAGTAGTGTTCTAGCGTGTCTTGAAGAGAATATACAGATGAATAAAGCACCAGCATCAGGACATTGTCCTTTCCATTGGTTAGATTTAAGGGATTTACAAAGAAATCACATAGAGCCATCAAGCAAAGAGAACTGGAATGATGGTAAGAAATCATGACCAACTTGGTTCTAAGAGAAAAATTACTATGAGAATTATGATTTCATGTAATGATAAAGTTTTAATCTATCAACAATACATCTATATCCATGTATATGCTAACAGAATCCTTAAAATACATTGAGCATAGAGCTGAATATGGCAAAAACTGAATGAAGAAATGAAGAGGTAATGAATATAACGAAACTTGGAGGAAATAATGCCCTACTTTTAATAATGCATTCTGTAAGTAGAATTGCTAAAGAAAAATATCAACACATTTATAGAATACTCAAACCATCAAAAACAAATCACATACACACATAAGCAAAACACATATTCCTCTCAAGTGACCACGGAACATCTCTCACGCAGTCAAAATATTAGGACACAAATAGGTTCAAATAAATTTCGGAATAGAAATGACATATTTCTAAACAATTCTGTTAGAAATTAACATGTGAAGAAAATTTAAAAGGTCATAGGCATCTTAAAATCAAACAATAAATTCTTAAATAAATAGTGTCTTACAAGCAGATCAGAAAGAAATGGGAAATGTATTTAAGAAGAATACTAAAATAGATTTTTGGGTGATGGATTAACAGTTAAGAGCAGTTACACCTCTTACATTCTGCCTTCTAAACTGTTTCTAACTGTATCAAATACCTTGCCATCATTTTTTTTTGTTGTTGTTTTTCATGACAGTGTTTCTCTGTAGCTTTATAGCCTGTCCTTCCTGGAACTAGCTCTTGTAGACCAGGCTGAGCTTGAACTCACAGAGATCCACCAGCCTCTGCCTGCCGAGTGCTGGGATTAAAGACCTGTGCTGCCTCCACCCAACTTCATATTTTTTGTTTTTAAAACAAGTGCATTCTAAAAAGGAAAATTAATCTTTTACGAACTGAATAAAATTGAATTGCTTTTGTTTCTCTCATATATTACATCCTGACTGTAGTTTTCCTTCCCTCCAATTTTCCCAGTCTCTTCCCCTAACCTCCCCCTCTTTCCCACATGAACTCCTCCACCAGTTTCCTTCAGAAAAGAGTGGTTCCCCCCAGGGAAATAAACCAAACACAGCATAACAAGTTACAATAAGACTAGGCACATACTCTCATATTAAGGCTGGACAAGGCCACCCAGTGTAGAAAAAGGGTCCTATGCAAAAAAGTCAGAGACAACCCCTAACCCCACTGTTATGAGTCCCACAAGAAAATCTAGCCTTACAACAATAACATATAGCCAGAGGACCTAGCTCCTACCCATACCAGATCCTGGATTGCTGCTTCAGTTTCATTGAGACTCTATGACCTCTGGGTAGTTGATTCTGAGGACCATGTTCTTTTGATGTCCTTGACCTGTCTGGCTCCTACAGTTCTTCTTCCCCCTCTTCCTCAGGGTTCCCCTGGCTCTGATTAATGTTTGACTGTGGGTCTCTGCATCTGCTCCCATCAGTTGCTGAACGAAGTTCTTTAATGATGACTGGGCTAGATATAGATGCATGAATATAGTGGAAGGCCACTTGGAATCATTTTTCTATTTTTTTTTTTTGTCATTAGTGTTTGGTTCTATCTTAGGTCTTTGGGTTATCCAGACCCTGGTTCCTGGCCATTTGGGCAGTGTTAGGTATGAGCTCTCTTTACTGGTGTGGGCATCAAGTTGGACCAGTCATTTGTTAGTCACTCCCACAAGTTCTGTACCACTATTACCCCCAACACGCATTACAGGCATGAGAAATTGTAGGTTGAAGCTTTTGTGGCTGAGTTGGTATCCCAGGCTCATCACTGGTTACAGAAGACAGACGGTTCAGACTCCATATACTCCATTATTAGGAGCTTTCACTAGTTACTAATAAGACTATTTTTATGTAACTATCATTTAGTCATGAGTTAATCCAGGAGAAAATACAACAAATTCTGTATTTTTAAACCATTAATATAGAAAAAATAAATAGTGAATATTTGTTTATATAACAAAGAAAAATTTCAGAGTAAAGGCAATTTTAATGAGTATATTTTAATGAACTTTTATGAATATGAAAGAAATGCATCCCCTTATTTAACTCTGCCTGCTTGAGTTACTTTGTCAAAATTTAACTACTTGTTCCTTCATGTGAAAAACTGTCTAAAAAGATGGCTTATGCTTGAGTGTTGGGGAGACAGTGAGAGTGGGTACTGCTACTGATCTACTTTATGGGGAGCCCTATCTCAATACTAGCACCTGTCTTGGTAAACTAGAAAAGGCAGAAAGATAAAATAAAACTGGATGGGAAATATGTAGTCAGGAGACAGCTATTTAGTTCCCAAATGCTTAGCCCCAAAATAATCACACAGAAACCATATTATTTAAATCAGTGCTTGGCCCATTAGCTCTGGCTTATTCTTGGCTAACTCTTACATATTAATTTAATATGTTTTGTAAGAAAGCAGGTACTGGTCTGTATAAACTTCTCATTTAATATGATGAAAGGAACTCTTATTTTATTCGAAGCAATAACTGAGATGTCCATCTGAGTAGTGGCTGTTAACAGAGTCTAGAGAAAGCTGATGATGGACAGACAAATATGCCATCTTTTCTCTTGCAATTTCTTTCTATAAGAAATTAAACAAGTTACAAAATATGGGTGTAAATTGAAAGTTATTAGCTTTACAAAAATTCTTTTAATAATATAGAATATGATGTTTTATATTTATTCACAGTTATTATTTAAAGCCTCTTGTGCTGATTATGGATCTCAATGTAAAAGGTAAGTGAAGTTATATTTCTGAAGAAAGTTCTTGAGGATCTACCGAGATCAACATTGACCGTGGAATTAGAGCAGAAAGGGGTATGTTGAAGAAAACACTCCTCGATTCATTTTCTTTCCACTGTCTTGCTCTGCCTAGATCTGGCATTCAGTACCTACAAACATTCAGTTATTTATTATTTATTGTTTAGACTTATTAGAAACCTTACCACCCTGGATGATAAAGCTGTACATGATGCATTTGTTAAATGATAGTGGGCCAATGAGAATAGTCACAACTTTTGGACCACTTACAATATAACTTCATGAATAAAAATTAGTAAATTAATTCTATCATATATTCTAACAAATTATTTTTTTAACTTTCACCATTTAAACAAGATTTTTTCCCCTACTTTTCATACACAGTGTAGTTTGGAAAGGGGAGGAAAGAGAGAGACAGGGGGTAAAGTCAGAATTATCCTTAGTTATATTCATGAAGCACATAGCCATGTATATGCTTCCTTGCTATTTTTCACTGAATATGTAGTAAAATTGTAACCTTATGTATAGAAAATATATAGAAGGGGCTAGAAAGTTTTCTCAGAGGTTAAGAGTACTGGTTACTATGCCAGAGGATCCGGGCTTGACCTAAGCACACAAATGAGGCTCCACAATCATCTTGTTTTGCCTATATTTGCAATTATAATTTATAAAAACCTAGTTACAGAAAGGAAATGAATAAACCTCTAAACCCCAATTTCCACTTTCACTTGGGGTAGTCTGGTAACAATGTCATTAAAACCGTAGACACTATGAAAGATATGTTTTAAGCTATTTTATAGGAAGTTTATTGCAGGCTCTATCCATCACCCTCAGCAATTCCTATCATTTTCATTAGAACATAATTTTTACTGAATAGATACATGAATTTATTGAAAAATTTTAAAAAGAAATACCAAGCCTCTAAGGAGAAACAAGTGCTGAGAATGAGCTGTATCCTAGCACCTCATGAGACAATTTAGAGAACACTCATACTTCATAGTAAGTGCCTGAGCTTACTTTCCGGGCCAAGGTTACTTGATAAGGCCATGAGAAATTAAACCAGGCAAGTTTGGGGGATATCTCAGGACTGGGGGTGGGACATTTTTATTTAGAGCAATCAGACCTTTTATATCTTTATCAGAAGCAGAATATAATGACAATTGCCAGGACAAATGCAGTTTGCAGGATACAATGATATTTACAAGATATACAGGGTACATCAGAGCAATTGTGCTGTTAAGCTTCCATACTTCCATGACTACTAAGGCAAATACAAAGACACACAAAGCAGCCAAAACTCTTTACAACATGAAGGAATGCCTTGATTTCTCAGGATCTGGAAGGCATACATTGCCCCAAAAGCCATGGCTTCCAACCTGAAATACTTATGACACATGTCTCTCAAGGCAACTAGGCCAGGCCAACTCCATGGTTTCCGGTACTCCATATCTGAAGACATTATTTAGACTGTTACTATGGGAAGGATTTTGGCCTTTAGACTAGAAAATTTAGACCAGACCATTTTGTATAGAGGCTGTCAAGATGGGCTCCCCTCTCCCTTCAAACATGAAGAAAACTGACAAGTTTATTTTTTTTAATTTCAGGTCTCTGACTTTTATTTACTTTGAACATTTATTTTATAAACTTGATCCTTTAAGAGATAAATCTGTCCCTTGCCAGTTTTGCAACTTAGAACTGTTTCTCTAATTCAATATGCAGCTCTCTTTGACTAACCCCTATGACAATAGTATGAGAAGTGTAAAAAGTATGACTCGTATTTTCAGATTTTGGTGGAGATGAGCTAGTTTTCAATGAAACAAATCACAAAGAACAAGGCATGTGCAGTACAGGGGTCAAGAACACATATTAAATGATAATGTGCCAATAACATCCATCTAAACTCACAGAACTTGCAAATGAGGAAGCAAAGAACAAACTTGGAGTAGAAGCTTCAACAGGTGTGCTGCTATTTGGAGGAAAGAAAGGGGTATTGCGATAAAAGTATTCAAGGAAAGACCTAACCAAGTTTGAAATCATTTCAAGGTAAGGGGAACTGCCCAGAAGCATTGTAGCAGAAGAGAATTTGAGTCAGGAAGTCTTGAAGCAATGCTACTGTACAGGAACCTCCAAATTAGAAACTGTTCTCATATAGTATAATGTGAAACCTCTGATGCTGAAAACCTAAGAACATCCTGTGACACCCATTTAGTTAAAAACATGGAGTTCCTCCAGACCAGCATGTAACATTTCACCAACCACACAGCTATTTCATAATAGGCTGTTCATTAAAATGCCATTGTCCCTTTGATCCAAGTCTATGCTTCTCTGATATTCTGAATGCTGATAGTTATTAAATTAGTGATAAAACTTTATTTCATTGTGGGGACAAAGAAAGCTATGCCATTATATGAAACAAAGAAAAAATGTCAAAATAATCAGTTTATAAAGGCACAAGGAATGGTAGAAAATAAAAAAGTTGGCTGGAAATGTTCCTCAAATAGACATTTCAATGTATAGATTCTATTGGTTAAGAGACAAAAGAACTTAGCACTACCAGAAGGTAGGAAATAGTTCTGGTAGTTCTCAACCACAGCATGTCCTTAGCTGAGATCTTCTGAAAGGGGAAGAAACCTAGGTCAAAGGCCCAGAAAATATTTTCAACAAATAATAGAAAAAAATTTCTCTAACCTAAGAAAAGAGATACCTATAAAATTACTAGAAGCATGTGGAATACCAAATAGATTAGATCAGAAAATAAATTCCCCTTGACACATAATAAATGAAACCCTAAACATACAGGACAAGGAAAGAATATTAAGAGTTACAAAGGAAAAAGACAAAGTAACATACGTTAAAATAACATATTATTTTCAATGGAGATTCACAGAAGCCAGAGGATCTGGACAGATGTGCTGTAGATTCTAAGAGGCTGAAGATGCCATGTCAGACTACTATACCCAGCAAAACTTTCAATCATAGTAGATAATGAAGAAAGGTTTAAGTATGAAAACAGCAAGTTTAAGAAGTACCTATCAACAAATCCAGTTCTATAGAAAGTACTAACAGGACAACTTCAATCTGAAGAGGCTAACAGCATACAAGAAATCACATGTAATAAATTATTCCAAACTAGCAAATAAAAAACAAAAACAAAACAGAAAGAAACCCCACACAAATAATATAACAGGAATCAAAACAGCTATCATTGTTAACTCTAAAAATACATTTTCTCACTTCATATATATTGTAAAAATATCACCTCAGGGTGAAGGACTGAAAAAATATTTCCCAAGCAAATAGACCAAGAAGTAAGCTGGTGCAGCCCTTTTAACATCTACCAAAATAGACTTTAAAACAAAACTAATCACAAGCAATAGAGAAGAATACTACATATACATTAAAGAAAAAAATCCACCAAGAATGTGAGGATATTGCAATTCTTAATATCTATGCATCAAACACAAGGGCACCTTAGCTCATAAAGAAAGATCACTATAGCTTAAATCATATATTGACCCTCTCACACTGATAGTGAGTGACTTTAATATTGCAAATATACAGGTCATTCAGAAAAAAGCAAACAGAGAAATGCTAGAGATAACAGATGTTATAAACCAAATGGATCAAACATATTTATAGGACACTTCACCCAAAGACAGAAGAATAGAACTTCTCATCACCTCATTGAACTTCCTTCAAAGCTGACAACATACTGAGACACAACACAAGTCTCAAAGATAAAAGAAAATTGAAATAACACCTGAATCTTATCTGATCACAAGGGACAATAACAGAAGCATCAGAAATTTTACAAAATCATAGAAAACAACTCTCTACTGACTGGAAAATGGGTCAAGACAGAAATGGAGAAAAAAAATTAAAGACTTTCTAGGATGGAATGAAAAAGAAAACACAACATACCCAAACTTATGGAACACAATGAACACGGTTTTAAGAGATACTTTCACAGCATTTTATGCCTTAATAAAAAACAATAACAACAAAAACCCCAAGCATCAGCAAATAAAAAAACTGGAGGGATCTCATGCAAGTAAATTAATAGCATACCAGACTGAAAGTTCTAGGACAAATGGAAGAAATCACATCCAAAAAGAGTAGATGCCAAGAATTAATCAAACACAAGGCAGATAGAATCAATGATATAAACAGTTGGTTCTTTGAGAAAATAAATAAGATTGACAAACCCTTATCAAAATTAAGTAAAAGGTATAAAGAGAAGACTCAAATCAAGAAAGTTAGAGATAAAAAGAGGGAAATAACAACAGATACTAAAATCCAGAGAATAATAAAGACATACTTTCAAAACCTGCATTCCACGAAATGGAAAGATCTAGAAGAAATGGATCATTTTCTTGGTACATGTCACTATCAAAGTTAAGTCAGGATAAGATCAGCAATTTAAACATAAACATAACTGCTAGTGAATAAAAGCAGTATTAAAAGTCTACCAGTCCCCAATATAACCATGTTTTAGCGCAGAATTCTACTTGATTTACAATGAATTGTAAATGTCAATACTCCTCAAATTACTCAAAAATAGAAATACAGACCAATTTCCCTTATGAATGTAGATGCAAAATTCCTCAATAAAAATGCTGACAAACACAATCCAAGACCATATCAAAAAGATCATCCAACATGATCCAACAGGCTTCATCCTAGAGATATAAAAAACTAAAAGAAGAAAAAAAGTTGGTCATCTTTTTAGATGTATAGCAGGTTTTTGACATTTCAATAATTCTTCATGATAAAAGTTCTGGAAAGATTATGAGTACAAGGGACATAACTCAACATTACAATGGCTGTTTACTAGAACCCATAACCAATATTAAAAAGAATGGAGAGAAATTCAAAGCACCTTTACTAACAGCAGGAGCAAGACAACATCGCCCACTCTCCTCACACCTATTTAATATAGTACTTAAAGTCTTCACTAGAAAAAAATAAGATAACTGAAGATCAAGGAAATATATACTAAAAAGGAAAAAGTCAAAGTATCTTTATTTGCAGATGGTATGGTAGTGTACATAATCAAACCTAAAAATTCTACTGGGAAACTCTTACATCTATAAACATTTCAACAAAGTAACTTGAAGCAAAAGTAACTCAGAAAATCTGTAGTCCTCTTATATAAATGATAAATGAACTAAGAAAGATTTTATTAGGGAAATAAAACCTTCTAAAATAGCCTCAAATGTTTAAAAAATATCTAAGGGTAACTCTAATCAAGCAAGTGAAATACTTTTATGATACAAACTTCAAGCCTTGGAAGAAAGAAAATATATCAGAAGATGGAAAGGTCTCCCATACTCATGGACCAGTAGAAGTAACACAGTAAAAATAGCTATTGTACTGCAAACAATATACTAATTTAATGCAATCACCACCAAAATATCAACACAATTCTCCATAGATCTTGGTAAAACATTTTTCAGTTTCATATAGAAACATAAGAAAACACAAGATAGCTAAAAATGAAATACTGGATAATGAAAGAACTGCTGAAGGTATTACCACCCCCAATCTCAAATTGTAAAACAGAACTATAATAGTAAAAACAGATGGTATTGGCACAAAGGAAGACATGGCAATGAATGGAATCAAGTAGAAGACAAAGATGTAAATCTACACACCTATGGACACTTGATATTTGATTCTAAATCACCGTAAATAAACACTAGAAAAAGACAGCATTTTCAATTGTGTTGGTCAAACTGGACAGCTCCATATAGAAGTATCCTAATAGAGCCATACTTTTAACTCTGTAAAAATATCACCAGAAATGGATCAAAAGCACAACATCAAACCATATATACTGAACCTGAAAAAAACAGAAATTGGAGAGGAACCTTGAACTCAGTGGCACAGGAGATTTTCCGAACAGAACGCTATTAGCACAGGCACTAAGATCAACAATTAACTAATGTGACCTCATTATTTAAATTGAAAAGCATCTGCACAGCAAGGACACCATAATTTGGACAAAGCAGTAGCCAAGGAAATGACAAGAGTTTTATCAACTACACATATGAAAGATGCCTAATATCCAAAATATATAAATAACTCAAGAAATTGGATATCAGAAAAAAATCCAATTTAAAAATGAAGTACAGATCTAAATAGAGCATTCCCCAAAGAGGAAAGTAAAATGTTTAAGAAAAACTTGAAAAATATGTTTAACATCCTTAGCCATCAGGAAAATGCAGAACAAAAAGCTATACTTCTAGGAGGATTAGAAGCTCAAAGCCACCTTTGCTTATATAGCATGCTCAAGATCATTACTGACTATGTACTATCATAGCTTTAAATAATATTAGTAATCATGCCAGTAATGTGTAAGGTAAGGATGGAAATCAATGCAATTTTCTAAGGCTTCTCAATGTCCATGTTAATATTTGAGAAGACCCCAAATTTTCCACATACATTTAAAAATGTGGGGAGAAGCAAAGAAGTCATGTGAGTATGAACGCGATGATTCTATACAACAGGTCCATATTGGAGGATGTTTATCACAAATTCAAGAGCTACAGTAGCCTGAGATCAAATGAAAGCTGCTTTTATATTTCCAAGGCTGTGCAGTGTCAATGAGAAATGAGATTGATTCTATCATTTGGAGTAGGCCACTGATCATTTAAAAAGAATCATAACTTTAACAATAGAAAATTAATATGCCAAATTCGGCAGAGAAGCAAAGCAAGTAGGCATCTGGCCTCATTATGGACACCAGAGGGACAAGAGGCTACCATGGTGAACCCAAGCCTACTTCTTTGTACCATGTGATGAACTGCAAGAGCTCTGGTTTTGGTGTTTGGCAAGGTAAGTAAATACTAGTATGGAGGATAATGCAATTCTAAATTATGTGGCTGGGCTTCTAAATGGCTAACAAGGAATGGAGTTTTCTGCTATCCATACCAATGGTGCTCACCATTTCCTATTTAAAGTGTACATGATGTGTGTTCTCTGCACCTACTAACATAGGGCAAATAAACTTCAGAAGACACTAATTAGAATAAAGAATGAAAGTTCAGAAATTTAAAATTTTTCTGTAACCTAACTTACATACATTTACAGTTCCATAGTCGATGAACTTCCATGTACTTAAAGACTGTTATAACCATTGAATTCAAAGTCCCCCCCCCCAAAATAAAAATACACATATTTGCTTTTGAATATAGCCTCTGAACAGTTTTATAATTTCAAACTCAAGTTGGTGAAAGGTTATAACAGTTTGTACTGAAGTAAAAAAAATCATTGAAGGTAATACAATATTCAACAATGGATTTTATAACATATTTCTATTGTATTTATGCTTTTATAGAAAGCCATTATGGTTTTTAAAAAGTGTGGTTTTATTTTATAACCAACCTTTTGGTTTCTTTTGTGCCTGAACACATATTCTTTACTGTTTTAATAATTGCTTTAATTTGCTTTCTATGGCTTTCATAAGCACCATAACAAGAAGCACCTCAGTGTATGAAAGTGTTCATTTGACATACATTTCTGGGTCACAGCCCATTGTTGTAGAAGCCATGTCAGGAACTAGAGAAGGAACTGAAGTAGCAACCATGAGATTACTTCTTAGTGGCTTGCTTTCTGGCTTCCTTTTGTAACTGAGGCCCACCTCCCTAAAGACAGCACCCCTGACAGTGACCTTGGCAGTCCAACTTAAATCTTACATCAGGGCAGTCTTTCACAGTTATGACCACAGGCCAATCTGATCCAGAAAATTCCATGACTAAGGTGCCCTCTTCCCAATTGGCTCTAGATTATGTCATGTTGATAGTAAGGATCACATTTCAGCTTTAAAAATAAATCATCTTCTATCTGTTATCCTTAATGTTACTTTCTTGTTTCTGAGCACCGTGTTGTATTCAAAGTAGGGGATGTGCTCAGTGAATACTGTATATAAGTTTTATTCTAAGTAAGTTTAGAAAAAAATTTTAAAAAAGGATTTTGAGATTTGAGTCATACAATGTCAATAGGACAAACTTATTCACCAGAACTGTTGATAGTAATAAAAGTTGGAAATGAATTTTTAAGTAGTTTAGAACAATATTTACTAATATTTAAGAAAAATTTGATGTCTAAGCAAGAAGAAATTGGTCCCTTGGTTTGCTATATGAACAACTCTTTGCAAGTCAAGGGAAAAAAACTTTTACTATGATTTCATAATTCATCAAACAGTGTCAAACACAAATTAACTAGAAAAGTATCTAATTTTGGATTCATAGATGCTCCTTCAATGCAAATGTATTGTTCTGCAGTCATAGCGGTAATTGGTTAATAATGGCTTATAAACTGGCAAGAATCTGCTGAGGAAAATTCTAAGAATCAAGGAGCCCATAGTTGAGACATAAAATTGAAGCAAAACTCCGTTTGCCCTTCCTTTGTCAGAAGGGCAAGTGTCTCAGAGCATTTAATTTAAAAAGAAAAAAAGTCTCACAAAATGCAACAGTATTTCACCAGTTGAAATGGCTCTGGAGTCTTCCATCAACTTGCAGAATTAGCTTGCAAGTGTTGCCAGCATTCTTTCAGTCTGCTTCCAGCATGGGGCCGACCACCTGCTGTGGAATAAGGGTGGAGCGACCAGCAGTTATTATAGCAGTAGCCATAAGTTTATTGCTTATTGGTACTAAACTTAAATCTTAGTAATTTTGAATTACTGAGTTAGCTTAGATTTATGGAGATGTGCAATCATTGAGAATGGCACTCATTGCAGAAGGGTATATTATCTAAACCAATTTTCTTATCCTGATCCAATTGCAATACTATATTACGGTTGCATCAGCATTTCTATTATAAAGTCCTATTTTCAGGGTTTTATAATTTGACCATAAAAATTCTCTCCTTGTAGAAGCTTGGCAAACAAGATCTGAGGCTTAGAACCAAGTTATTATTTTTTAGTGAAATTGAAAACACACACACATACATGTTTGATCTATTCAGCCAGTTAACTCTGGAAACAGCAATAAAAAAAAATTCACCAAACCACATTAAGAGTGACAGAAAGTAGTAGAGAAAAGGACAATTACTCAAAACTCTAAGTTGATGGAAATTGTCAAGCCTTATCATTTTCATGTTAACTTTCTGTAAGAAATAAGAATGATACTTTTTAGCTGTGTATATTAACACACTTGGAATCCCAGTACTCAGGAGGCCAAGGCAGAAGCATTGCCACTTGGTCAAGGCCAGTCTTAGTTACACAGTGTATCCCAGTCCAGGCTGGGCCACATGAGAATCCCTTTTTTAGACAAACAACACTAAAGGAAAATACTTATGACATAGATTTAATGACAGTGCAAGTGAGTAATCTCCCACGTTAATAAACATCACTCTGCAAATGAGACATTGCATTTCAATTCTTTTTTTTTCTTTTTTTTATTTTTCTCATTTTTTATTCAAGATTTCCATCTCCTCCCCTCCTCCTCCCCCTTCCCTCCTCTCCCTTCCACCCATACATACCCCCACTCCACCCCTCTCTCTGTGAGATACAATAATGTGCAGTTACGCATTAGCGTAAAAATGTGGGAATTTAACAAATAAAGTTGAAAAGAATGAACTTCAGAATACATTCTATGAATATGTAATGTCAATTACTTAATTCATAGTGAATTCTCCTTCTAAATTTTTCATCTACTGTCCAAATATGGATTTGTTATATTATCAGAGAGCTTCTTAAATATATAACTAACTCCTGGAGTAGATTATTTGTCTCTTATGTAGTACATAGAAGTATTTGCTGATAATTTTTTGTCATTTTAATGGTTTTTACGTTTTCCTTTTAGAAGGAGTCGTAGTTATTAGCCTTTATTTTGAATGGAGCAGGCATTTCTAATTGGAATTAACCTACCCTGAAACTATGACTACCGCCCTCTTGTGGCAGACAGAGAAAATGTACATTGTGTGCAGGGAGGTCTCAGATTCTGACTTAGTGGACAAATCCCAAAGAATACTTTGATTTAAAGAGGATACAAAACAAGCAATAGTTTTGAAAAAAACAAACAAACAAACAAAACAAACCCTGAATTATCCAGTATAAGAGAGTAAGGGCATTCATCATAGTTTTATTGCGGTGAATGATGAAGAACAGATTCTGATGATAGGCTTGCTGTGATTTCAACTTCATCCAGCTCCAGTCAAGGTTGATAAACAAACAAGGTACCAAACTCAGTTTCTCATGGGTAGAATTTGGGATAATACCAGAAATTTCATGCTGGTAATATAGCTCAGTGGAAGAGCTCTTTTTGAGAACATCCAAGGCCCTTGGTTCAATCTCTAGAGCTATTTTTATTTAACCAGGTGATTATTGCAATGATTATGGGGAATAATTCATATATATTCTGGCATATACTATGTATGAGGAATGATTTGCTGTCACTGTAGTGTTCTTCTTACTGCTAAATCCTGAGGACAATATTTTTTTAGTGAAATCATTAATGAACACATTCTTTAAAATGTTTGCTGCCGGAGCTGGAGAAATGGGTCAGCACTTAAGCTTTCTTGTTCTAACAAATGGCCTGGATTCAGTTCCTAATGTCCACATTACCTAGCATCACAACCATCCAGAGTGCCTCAGGCACAAATTAAGCCCATTCTGCATTGGCATACACACCACCAAATCACTCATATACACCCAATTAAAAAATAGACACAAAATATTTAAAAGATAAATTAAAATGTTTGCAGCCATTAATGAATAACTTATTTAATGTTTTTGTTTGTGCTGTTGAATTATTTTGTGACATGGGACCTCTGCCACTGGAGTATGCATTCCACCCTTTTATTTTCTTGTTGTTTCATTTGTATATATTTTAAATTTATTTATTTAGATGAGCCCTGCTATGTAGCTCTGTCCTCCAGTTTTGGATTTGTTACATACCTCCGGCTGGTTTAGAATTCATGACTCTGTCCTTGTTCCTTCCCTTCGCCCTCCCCCTTTTCAATTGTCAGGACCACAAATACATTTCACTTGAGGGCAAAGTTATTTTCTTTTAAAATTTTATTCTTAAAAGATTAAATAAGGGACTTAGCAATTAAGAGCACTGGCTGCTCTTAGAAGCGAGGAACTGGGTTCAACCCCAGAATCTGTAAAGCAGCTACCAACCAACTCTAATTCCAGTTTGAAGGGATTGGATGTCCTCTTCTGACCTTTGAATGCATTGTACATGTGCAATGCACAGACTTACATGTTGCAAAAGCACCATGCATACAAAATAAGAACAATAAGTAAGTATTTAAAAAAGCTTAAATAAGCTCAATTTCTTAGAAAAAGAAAATCTATTTCTGGTACTATGAAATCACATAACATTGAGGAACATTTGTCTTCAGATCATTTTTAATTGTTCCACTTTTTATATAATGAACATTTAATTTAGAATCACAGGGCAGTGAGCAAAGCCTGGTATTCATGTCATACAAATACAGTACACTATTCAGAGAGCTTAAAGGAAGAGGCACTGTGGGTAAGATTTGGAGTAGTTAGTTAGCTGTTCATCTTGCATTCATCAATCAGTTGTCATATAAAACTGGGAAATGTTATGGACATTCAAGTATGTCTGTTTTCTACTTTCCCCAGAGCTGAGGAAAGCATGTTGTATCATTAGGTCATCCCCAGGGTTCCGTAGATACCAAACATTACTGTTCGTGGCCCTGCTTTTTCCAGAACTAAGGAATGAATGCAACATCACTAGTGCATCCCCAATGTTCAGTAGATCCCAAACATCACTGTTAGTGGCCCTGCTTTTCACATTATCTTGATCGGAAAGCTCAACATAACTGGGCGAATGAATACGCTACTCTTAGGACATGCTCAAGTCACACAGAGCCCTATTCGTGAGTGTCAATCAGTGTACAGTGTAATACAGGTTATTTTGCTGGGAAAATCCACACCTAGGTAGATTATAATTTATAAAATCTATAGAAGTCTAGAAAAAATAATTTTCCAGACAATGTCACATTCAGAGACAAGAAGGAATTCCATGTAAAAATTGAGCTTAAGGGCATTAAAATTTTCATGAAATTCATTATGGTTTTAGAGGAAGACTTTTTTCTGAGTGAAATCTGGAACATTGAATTTTTTTTCTACCTAGTATTTTTTTTTTTAATCTCAGAATTAAATTGTGAACTACAACTGAGTAGCTAAGCTGAATGCAACGGAATAAAATTTACAAAAATGGTTAATGTGAATTATTCTGTGATTGGTGTGTTATAGGGGTCCAAAACTGTGGTTTCTCAAAAAGAGGAGGACATACTACAAGCAGGGTGATGAAGGTTCTACACAGAGAGGCAGAATTGTATACAGATTAATGATAATGAGCATGGAAGATGGCTCTCCAGCCAAAGCTTGTTGACTGTCTTAGCCCTAAATGTTGCCTGTTTCCACATCTCTTGTTCTGCATGACCTGAAAGCAAAAACTCAACATTTGCTACCAACCAACTCCAGTTATTAACATTATTTTATTAACTAGCTTTCTATATTCAGAACATTTGATTTTGCTTGGTTATAATTATCTGACAAAGTAGTTATGAATTACAAGATGCTCAAGTTGAGAGCTCCTAAAATATTTGCTTCCAATTGTATTGTTTTTATAAGTTGTTTGGTGTTTTCTCAATCAGAAAGATTCTTGTGTGATGCGGTTTCTTGGCATCTTCAAGGTTTACTACTTAAAAAAATTTATGAAGCTCTTAATAAGAAAGAATGAGGTAAATATTAAATTCTGTCCTTTATGTGCCACATAACATTTTAATGAATGAAAATTTTCATTATTTTAATTTTTATAAATCTCTTTGAGTAGACCATAGATATGTCTTTCTTTGTATCTAACTATATCTGTCTATCTCTATATGCAAACATAGTTTTTTCAAGACAGGGTTTCTCTGTGTAGATGCAACAGGTAATATTTTTAACACTCCTTGTACTAATGAGAAAGTGGAAGGCAATTATTGACCATAGTCTCCCCAGCTAGGTAAAGGAACTGAACCCCACTCCAGAGTCTGCTTATTCCCATTTATCAGTCCTAGTAGAATGAATTGATAGTGAAAGATTACCAAAATAATGAGATTCCGGACTGGTGAGTATTAAAAGCAAGGAGCAATAATTATAGATGTGTGAGTTCTGTTTAATTCTGTCAGACACCAATTAAGTGCTTAAAGTATCTCTGATGAGGACACACACACACTTGCACACATATACACACATTCCCTCAGGAATGGGCATAAATGAAAGTAAGATTGTCACAAGACAGCAGTCCCTCAGATACTTTTGAGCCATTTGAAGATGGAGAGTCTGTCTGCCCTGAGTGTGTCTATGTAGAGTTTACTCATCTGAGTCACTGCAGAAAAGTGTCTACAGGATGTACCCATTTAGTCTAGACCAGCTTGTGGGAAGGTATGAGTATCTTCAGGAACGAGGAATCTAAAGACCATTTGAAATGTTCTGTATCGTTTTCGTGTCCTTTCTCCACTTATTTTTGTCTCACTCATTTTATCTTGGTTCTGTTGTAACAGATGCCGATGGAGCTCTTGACACTAAGAATGCCAGACCCATCACTAGCATGCTGCCAAGCTGGTGTAGGGTACCAACAATATGTTTTGTTTGCATCTGCACACTTTTTTTGAATGCCGAGACTCATTTGAATAACATTTGGATAAGAGAGTTAATAATAGTAACTGAGATTTGAAAGCCAGATTGGATTAATGGTGATTGACCCAGATCATTACCCTGAATAAAAACTGACTGACGTTAGAATAATTTTGAAGGCGCAGAATCGTCTGTCAATTAAACCTTTCTCCTACATGTCCCCTGCTCCTTTTCCTGCCAAATATATTCAACAGAATAATCAAGTGGCCTACCTGCTTTTACCTGAGAGTTATATAGGGGTATTTTCAATTGACATTATAATAATTATGTACTGTAAGCTGACAATGGTTCTGAATTTAATTATAAATTTATTTTTCTCACAAGTGGTCTCTCAGGTTGTATATGGCATTATTTTCATATGTATGCAGTGGTTTATAATTCACAATGACATTGAAATAATTGTCATTTAAAAATAACTATAATTGTTATGATGGTACTTTTTTCTGTGTTTGTGTGCTTGGGGGGTAAATAATGAAAGGTTTACAAAAATATTACTTAGCAGAGATTTTGATGAAATTATCATGCAGTCTCAAACTAGGTCATTAGCAAAATTCTTCCCTTCAAAAACATTGACAATTATTGGACTTCTACTGTTACAAGCTATCCTGTGACTACTCAGAGGAATCATTTATTAAGCAGTATTTAGAGTCTGTTTTCTCTAATACAGCATCATGTGTGTGAGATTTGACCACAGTGTTATACATAGTAATGAGCTGTTCATTCAGAGTTTCATATGCAAGAATATATTAACACTTATTTCTCAATTTTAATGTGGAAGTAAAGTTTACTTTTGAAAATGTATGACTATTATAAATAGTTGGCGATGAATATTTTGAATGCAGTTTTCGAACAACATATGTGGGTTTTGTTAAGTTCTCAAAATGTCCCATAAGCATCGCTCTTATCTTGAGCTCTACTTGGCAGAGGTTTGTGAGCCATGGCTGCTCAGTGCATACTTTATGTATAATTGCCTCTCCATTAATTTATACAGATTTATCAAAATCATAAATCCTTACCAGAAATATTTCTACTACATTCCAAATTCATTTTTTACTCTTGGAAAATTAAAAAAAATAGTATTAATATAAAAATGTTCATTATATAGAGCTTCTGAGATCTTAAAGTGAAAGCAAAGAATAAAGGTATTGAGTATTTTGAGAAAAATAAACAATTATAACTCACTCTTACTGTAAAATACTAAGTAACCATACAGTGTTAGGTTCTTCCTCTATTTCTTGCCTTCCAATGTTTTGCAATTACTAACTATTTATCTTCATGTCTCAGAAATAAGACATCATTTTCTTTCTTCTCTTTTCTTTTCCATGTGTATTTGCTTGTTTGTATAGATGTTCATGTGTGTGGATGCTCTTGTGTATGAAGACATTTATGTATGTGTGTGTAGTTATGTGTGTGCATCATGCATGTGTGTACATGTGGAGACAATAGGACAACCTCAACTGTAATTCCTCAGGTATCCTTTATGTTTATTATTTTAAGTCAGAGTCCTTGCTTGGTTTGACACTGCCTGATAGTCTAGGCTTGCTAACCAGCGAGCCGCTGGGATCTGCTTGTCCTCCTCAGGTGTGTTAGAAATACAAGAATGCACCGTTATACCTGCTTTGTATTTGTGGCTTTTATGTTTTGAGATTATTGTATTATTACATCATACCCCCTCCCCTTTTCTCTCTTCATACTCTCCCATACACCCATCCTAGCTCTCTTTCAAATTTTGGTATCTTTTCATTGATTGTTGATATGTGTATATCAACAACGTTATATATGTATATATCAACAACAATATATCATAAATATGGCTTGCTTAGTCTTTATAATATTACTTGTATGTATGTTTTCAGTGATGACCATTGGCATTGGACAATCTAGTGGTGTGTTTATCCCTGAGAAAAACTATTTATCCTACTTTCAGTATCGCTTGTTGCCTACAGTTCTTTGAATAGGGTAGAGGTCTCATGAGATTTCCTCCATCTACAATAGCATATCTAATAGTGTCATCCCATGGGCATCTTATGTCAACTTTCCTATTGTGTGTCTGTCACTAAGTCAACCACCTATGAATGACCTGCTTATCTTTAAAAGGGAAATAATACAACTGAAACAGTGTCAGGAACACTAACTAATACATTAGCAATCACTAAGCTTTATTATATATGGTTTCCTTACACAGAAATTTGCAGCCAAAAGGGAAAACTGCATAAAAAAACATGAACTAAAGTTGTATCAGGAGAGTTTTCCAATCTCCAGGTTCATCATTATTCTCAGTCACAGACTTGATTTTGCAGCCCCCAAATGTGAAGCTTCAAAATGAGAAAAACAGACTAACAAACTAGGAGATGCCTAGAGCAATAAAGAGATTTTAATTCTTTCAGGGAAGACCTTCAAGCTCCAATAACATGAACAAAACTGTGACTGAGCAAGTGAATGCATGTAGCATACACAACCTGTCCCCTCAACTTCTCAGAGTATTACTCGGGCTTTAGTAAGGGTAACCAGGTAGATAGTTCCCCAACCCATGACCTTTCTGCATCCTTTATTCATTTCCTCCTCCTTTTTTTTTTCAATCCCCAAAGCCATCTGTCCTAGCTCTTTATATATTTGGAGGCAAAATAGCCACATGAATACAATTTGCAAAGATTTCTTATGAAATGTTTTCAGCAGCTTATTTTTTCATATTCAGTTATATTTATTACCTTATGCCACCACAGCCTTATAATATAAAGGTATGGTCTACCATCATGACTGCAAACAAACGGGCTTGCCCAAAATAAGAGAAAAATAAATAAATGCCGTTATATCGTTAGCTGAAAGTGAAAAACATTTGGGCTCTAAACACAACTTGGGCCAAATCATATTCAAGCAACAATTATTCCTTCCCTGCATGTTGTTGCTCATCCAGTGCCCTTAGATTTTATTCATCTCTCTCCCTCACTCTCTCATGACTTAATGATGCTTCTCTGTGGAGCCTGGTGAATGGAACCCCTAGTTATTTTGTTTATTCCTAAATCATCCAACTTCTCAAAAGTGGCTGTTTCTATCCAACCCCTTCTTCTCCTTTAAATTCTTCCTTCAGTTGTGAACAAGACCAATCTCATCACAACTATCCTTAGACAAAATTCCTACTAGAGGATTGTCTTTCTGACCTTGTTTCTGTCTTGTTCATTGAACATTCATGTATTTATAGACTTCCTCTAGTTTATCATATAGTCTAATGTCAGCCTAAGTATTTGTTACAGAATTAATAAGCTGTTTAACTGGCTGAGACCTGCATTTAACCTATTATGTTGGGTGGATGGAATTTCCAAGGCATCTGAGCAGATGCATCAGGCTCTAATGGGAATCAAATGTCCACTTAGAAGGAACCAGCAGTGGGTAAGGAAGGCGTCAGAGTTAGTGCTGTCTGTCTATGGAGAACATCATTCATTCATCAATCAGTTCATTATTTGAGGTATGATTGCTCTTGGCCTGTTTAGTCTTCTTTCATCTACTACAGTCTTCGAGCTACTGCATCATAAAGCTATGCCTTTCCACTGAAATTACTTATTAAGGATCTGTCCAGCATTGTTTGTCATAGCCAGAACCTGGAAACAATCTAAATGCCCCTTGACCGAGGAATGGATAAGGAAAATGTGGTGAATTTGCAGTAGAAAAAAAAAAATGACGACATCTTGAATTTTGCAAGAAAATGGATGGAGCTAGAAAACATTATTTTGAGTGAGGTAACCCAGACACAGAAAGACAATTATCACTTGTACTCACTCATAGGTGGTTTTTCAACATAAAACAAAGAAAACCAGCCTACAAACCACAATCCCAGAGAACTTAATCAACAATGAGGACACTAAGGGCGACTTACATAGATCTAATATACATGGGAACTAGAAAAAGACAAGATCTCCCGAGTAAATTGGGAGCATGGGGACCTTGGGGGAGGGCTAAAGTAGGGAGGGGAGAAGCAGGGAAGGGAGCAGAGAAAATGTAGAGCTCAATAAAAATCAATAAAAAAGGACAAACAATATTAAGTCCATGCCCTACTCTTAGTCCTGGGAGACTGTGACGTATGGGATAAAAGAAAGTTGGTCGATAAAAGTGAGTGAAGAAAATGTGACACCAATTAGTCAACACACATTGCCTGTATGTTCTTTTTTATGTAACCATAATTATAGTCGATGAAGATTTGATTCTGGAAGAAAGCAGGGCACAGCACACTTCTTAATAAACAATCCCATGCATACAGAAGGACTGGCAACAAGGCCTCTATTAAAAAATCAAACGAATTACAAGAAATTTTCCAAAGTCTCTCTTTATAAAAGTATGGAAGTACAACAAAGCCAGGGTATGTTGCAGAAGAAAAGATATGTATGTGAAAAGATTGTAGAAGATATGACTTTTGTAGAACCACCACTGACCTCACCTTTACTCAGGTAAAAGAAAGAAAATAAAATTCTTTTTTAAAGAATTAAGTATTAAAGAAAATATAGAGATCTCAACAATTTAACTAATATAAAAGACTAAAAAATCACTTCAATCTTTCAGACTATCTCTGTATTGTAGCTTACTACTAAGTGCCTGTTATAAAAAAGCCAGCCCAAACAGTGGCTTAAAACAACCACACATCACTGGATTCTTCTCATTGTGGAGGTCTTTATTTCAGGCCAAATGTACTAAGCTGTGACCAGGGTACTTCAGGATCTGTAGGCAGCTGACATGCTTTTGAAAGCTCAGTGATTACAAATAGTCTTTCACTTGTTTGATGGTTGCCAAACATTGGGGCAAAAAGGGTAACCATGGCATGTGCCTTCTGTCAGATTACCTTGTTATTCCAATGATAAACAACTTCTTTTGTCAAATAAAACAATAAAGGATGCTAAAAGCCCTCTTCCTGTCTATATGTGGGACTTGGGGCAAGCTCACTGTCACCAGTTACAATGCAGCATGATCATTTTCAAAAACCCCAAAGATTCAAGTAGTCAGAAGACAGCATTTCCTTCTATTGAGAAGAGCCATAAAACATCGGAAATGTATTTTTTTGCAGTGTATACTATACGGAGTAATAAAATATTAGATGTTCAAGGATAAATTACGCAGACAGAAGTAAAAGAATTTCCTATTTGGAAAGCTACAAGGCTATTTGTGAATACTAGGAAAAGTATGCAGTAATGTTATTTTGACTTGAAAGAATAGTTTAGCAATTGCTATGGTTGTTATGCAGGTAGAAATAACTGTTTATAAACAAACCATGGAGTATTAAATGAAATAAGGTGGAGCCACTATCTATGACTCAGTAATGTGTCACAATGCCTTCGCTGAAGTAAAAGAATTTATAAAAGTCTAGAATATACTATTTGCTGACCCTAATAATAAGCTTAAACTTGTAGAAAACTTAACACCTTCTTTAATAATCAAGAATCTCCAGTCTAAAGGATGAGCTATATCACAAGATAATAAGATAAGAAATGACCCATAATCAACCATGGTCTGCTAAAGCAAGGTCATGTCATAGAAATGAAGTGATTTCAAATTCAAGCTCAGTATGCAGCCTTGTACAGTTCTGTTGGTAACCTTTGGTTCATGTGTGTGCATTCACTACATCTTGTCACAATAAGGAGTGTGTTATTTTAGTGACATTGCACACTGTGCTCTTATTGCAGATGGAGAGTGATAAATTGTGTGGAAAGATGATGCTGGAAGACACAGTGGTTGAAGGATTTGGATAAGGCAGCCAGTTTGACCTGGTTGGCTTAAGCTTTCCAGTTACTAGCTGTGTAATATTAGGCATCTGTATGCTTAATTTTCCCTGACTACAAAATAAAGATAAAAGTACTGATACTTAATTTATAACATTTGAATAAAGATTAAATGAGGTTATGACTACAAAAACGTTGGTTGTTTTTTACTCTTTTGGATCTTTGCTCTTTTGGGGGGCCCAACACCCATCTTCCAAATAAATTACACATGGAGTTTTATTATTACTTATAACTGCCCAGCGTTAGCTTGGTTTATTTCTAGCCAGCTTTTCTTAATTTAAATTACCTCATCTACCTTTTGCCTCTTGGCTTTTACCTTTCTCTATTTCTGTATATCTTTTCTTTCCTTCTTATTCCATGGCTGGCTGTGTGACTTGGTGGCTGGACCCTTCTTTTTTTGGCTCCTTCATTTCTTTCTCTCAGATTTTTCCTATATAGTTCCTCTGCCTGCCAGGCCCATCTATCCTTTCTCCAGCTTTGCTACTGGACATTCAGCTCTTTATTAGATCAATCAGCTGTTTTAGACAGGCAAAGCATCACGGATACACAGAGTTAAAAAAATGCAACATAAAAGAAAGCAACACATTTTTGCCTCATTAAAGCAATTGTTGCACGGCATACACAAATGCAGCACATCTTAAAATGATATTCCTCAACAACAGAATTCTTAGTGAGTCTCAATAAGAAGTCTTGAGTAATTTTCTAAAAATATACTCATGAAATATAACCTTGAACTCAATCCACTTTCTCATAAGAAGCCAACAGGAGGGGAGGTAGGAGGTGGGTGATGGAAAAAAAGAATAGAATTCTCAAAGGTCTACTATTTCAAATAATGAAAGTAAAGCTAATCATCAACCCCTTTTCTGGTAGATTTTCCTGTAAAACAAATCTAACTAAAAGCAGTGGTACTTGGGTTTCATAATTTCTTAGTTGAAAAGTCATAAACTGGAGACAAGGAATGTGATCATGGTCTTTCTTCACTTATTTTCATTTGCAGTGTCCTATTTTATGGTTTCCTCCAACTTCTGTAGGACATGTATTGTCTGTAGAATAATTGTCTTGATAAACTATCAGTGAGCCGTCACTATCAGAGCTCTGTAAGACTGCAGTGATTGATGCCTGCCATTAATTCACATCCGGATCACAATAAAAGGACATTTTGGCAACCATATGGAGTGTGGGTGGGGTTCTGCAATCCTCCTCCACAGAGCACATTCACTCATAAGCTGCAAATGTCCTTCATATATGTGAGCGCTTGGGAGTTGTCACAAGTACTTGTTCAGATGTTATTATAGTTTAGATTGGTGTTACTATACAACAGGGTTACTCGAGAAGTCAGGAAGTGTCATTCATACATGCCTTTGCTAACACCTTCTATCACCCTGCCTCATGTCTTGTCACATCCCATGCTGTTCTGGGAATGGCTCGTGTCACTGCCTGATCTTAACACTCCAAATTATCATCAAATTCCTCTTGTAGACTCGACATTCCTTAATTTCTGAATTGTGCAGTCCACGTCTGGCTAATCCTAACATGTATCTTCAAAAGCCTCAAGTCAAATTTGATTACCATCTGCTGCAAATTTGGACGTTATTTCTGTGATGGAGTGGCCAGACTAACATGTACTATAGCCAAACCTTCATGTCAAAGTGCAGGAGCAAGTTTTGATAAACTTGGTTGACAAGCATTCTTTCAAAAGGACATTACTCCCGTCTACATATAGGCACCATCTTTGTTCTTTATTTATTTATTTTTTTTTACTACTTTTAAGTTTGTTCTTGGAACTCTTAAATCACTCATGCTTTTTTTAATAATTTGTGGAGAGAAAAATAGGTCTGTAGTGGTAACATAAATGACTTCCTTTATTACATTGAGGTTTCTCAAATATCACATAAAAGCTTGAAAGGCAGAGAAATGAGATATCTAACTGTGATCTTGAGACTTTCTATATGTGTTGATCTTTTATGCTTCACCACACCACACAGAGCAACAACATATATCTCCCTTCCTGGTTATTTAGTCCTTTGACTCTGCACTTAAAAAGAAAAGAGCGCAGAAGAAACCCTGTCTCGAAAATCCAAAAAAAAGAAAAAGAAAAAAAAAGGGACTCTATTGTCTATTTAGAGTATTTCACTGTTTTCAGTTATACTAAATATTTTAATTGCAATTCAAGTCTGTAAAGACAAAACAGTCATCACATCTGAGTCAAATTGTAGCTACAATTTCATCTGTCTCTCAATTATGTGGTTCTTTCTATTATTTTCCTCTCGTGTATTAGCCTGACAAAGTGAAAACACTTAAACAATTAGTCTCGTGATTATCATCTGATTAGTTTAAATCAGCTACTGCTACTCCTGGTACATGACTCCAAGTCCATGATCATAGGGAATTCTTCACAGTAATACCTATTCTTAGAAAATTCCCACCACTAACATCATTGAGAAGCTAGTTCAGAATTTCCACAGCTGTGTTCCAATGCATACATCTTCAAGAATTCCAACAACATGACTCTTAACCACTGTGCCAAGCCATTCCTTCAATCTTTCCCAAACATACTGTTGTATTATGTATCACCTTCCCGATTCTAATTGGGGTTCCATCACTGCTCCCTTTTAATAGTGCTTTCTGGGAATGGACTCACTGGGAGACCAGGAGAGCCTTCATATACCCAATAAGGTGACAAATCAATGTACCATCCCACTCTGCTCTGAGGAGGCTGAACACATGATACTGATATAACGAGTGACCTGGATGAATAGCTTGGGAAATTTCCAAGTGCCGCATGCAGTAAGATCTGCCGTGGCAGGGGTTCTACAAAAGAATGCTTAGGTAAAAGCGAGCCACACGGGCAGTGTTGGGAGACTTTCTGGGCCATGGACTGGCTAGGCCTTCAGGCCATCCACCCAGTAGGTGTGGAGTCCGAATCCACATAGGCGCCAGATGAAGAAGGACATTTAAAAGAAATCCCACACTAGCTCAGAACTGAGAATAATAGATTGTTATTTATTTAGGGGTAGACTCACAAATCTGAATCTTCTGCTGGAATGGAGAACAGCAACCGAATCCCTCAGCTGGAAAAGAGAGATCAGATGCATGCTTCACGTTGGCATATAGTGTAAAAGACCATGCCCCAGTGAATGGGTAACTACTGGCTGTAGGATTTCCTACAGCATAGGACAAAGGAATTCCCACTACTCTGTCTTCCACAGATCTAAAGAGCAATTTATCTCCAAATTTTTTTTTTAATTTCAAAACATAACCTCTCATACCATCTTAAAATTTTCTTTGAGGTTGGACTTAATTGTGGTGTGTATTAATCTCTACAGTTAGCATGAAGCACCCCAATTCATTCCCTGAAACTTCTTCAATCTTAACAAGTACTAAAATTTAGAGTCCTATGTATAGGAAAAATATTATTTGAAGAATGTTCAACATTATACAAAAGAACTATCATTTGAAAATGCAGGTCTTCCTTGAAAGAAGTTGGAAAAACAGATTGTTGACCTGTGTCCAGTCTTTGCAGACTGTGCATATAGATAGATATGATCAAACAAGGACTATTTGGCCTCTTCTACCAGGTTGGAAAAATGAATGATAGGTGATTGATATCCTTTGTGGAAGGCAGTAATTACAGAGCCAAGATTTCCATAATACATTCAAATGTATATTTAGCCACTAGTATATCAGAAGATCAAAGACGATAGCATTACTGTTCTTGGAGAATGGACTGCCCAGAGAAATACTACAGAGAAATCGAAAGAAATCTCGTTTGAAATAAGGAGGAATATGTACTAAAAAATAATAAATTGGCAGCATTTGAAGAGCAAAACAAAGTACCTGGTCAAAACTGTAGTCCTTTGCCAAAGTTTATGTTATCTTAACCCCAAATTGAAAGGGTTACTTAAAATAAACATCCCTGAGTAAAAATTAATGAAATGAGCTACATTTAGAATGTTTTATAATTAACCTCATTTTATCATGTGTATGACATGTTTTCCCAAAGGACATCAAGGTATTTAATAGAACCTGGGAGTAAAGACAAAATGGCATGGTAATTGGCAGTAAAAGCTTCATTTGCTAAAGTGCTCCAGTGTTACGGCTCACCTTTCTTGGTATTATTCTTTCCTCCCTGTTCCCAAATGATGTCAATTATGTAAAACCTGAATAATAATGTATTAAGCTTCGTTTGTCAGCTTATTAATTCAGCCCTTCTATTCTCTTTCCCAAATTGTCACACAATGGTAAGCAGAAATACTTTTAATTACAGCCTTATGACAGATAAAGTACATATTCACATCCCTGACTAAATGTGTACAATGCACCCTATTTGCTTTCTTTAAATCCCTTGAATATGAGCTCTCCTCTTCTGCTTTTTTGACTCGCACAGAAATCAGATAAGCTTCTCTTCATTTCTTTTCACTGGAATCTGAAAGCATTATAAGTCTGTGTGGTGTTTTTGTGGTTTTTCTTTGAGCTTTGGGAGAAACTTGGACTTTTATATAATGTTTAGGGGTTATTCTTCTAAACTATGACAAAAAATAAACAAAGAAAACTGCTAACAGAGAAGATCTTGAAAATCAACACAGTTTCCAAAGTTTAGTCCATTGTCTCTGGTCCCCATTGCTTATGAACTCATGTATGATGAAATGGAATTTAATGGTGAAAGATATGCCATATAAGGAAAGGGCCCTCCTGATGGCATAGAGGAGCTTCGGGAATAACATACACCCTTTAAACACAAATGCCAAGAGATCTGCTTCCTCTAATGAGGCCTAACCTCCTAATGATAATGTATCTGAAAAGTAGAACAAAAAAATAGAATTCATTGATCAAGTCATGTGTGATGAGGGTGTGTTTTTTTTTTCTTTCTGAGCTTCAGCCATGAAACTCCAACTCCAGTTATCCTCTGAGAAATAAGCATACACCATCCTTCAACTACCCTCAAATATCCAAGTTTAATAGTCTCTTTGGAGAATGAATATTTCCTGGAGTTTCAGGTCACAGGTTTATCTATGCAGTTTTTCTCCCTAAATAGGTATCCCCAAATTTCAGATAATCATACACATTCCATATATAGTTTTAATCTTACTTTACCAAAAATGCATATTAGTTTTGAGTGTGAGAATTAATAAAATCATGATGAAAATAGCACCTAACTGAAAATCAGCAGGGGCTAATGTTTCTAGGGAGCAAACTCGATACTTCACTGTGATAGAAAATTAGAAAGCAATCCCAATTACCAGTTTTAGTCTTAGTTTTGATCACTCCATATATGAGTGTGTGTGTGTGTGTGTGTGTGTGCATGTGTCTGTGCATGCATGTGTGTATGCATGTGCATGTGTGAACAATTAACAATTAATAGCTGAGCTGGCTATGTGTTGACCTTATTCTCCAATTCTAGTTATAGAGCTGACTGAGAGAATTCTATGGAGGAGTTGTGAATCTAGATTTATGTAATTCTAAATAAGGAAAATGGCTCTCTTGTTTTGATGCCTGTATTAGTTTCCTTCAGCTGCTATAATAATGCTTTACAAATTGCATATCATAAAATCCATGGACAATGATGTTTCAGAACTTGCAAACTTTAAGACTGAAACCCAGGTTGTCTGATGACATATCTGTCCCCAATAGAAATGAGTAATCTTTGCTCTACCTGGTTTTCATCAACAGCCCTTCAACCTTTTTGACTTCCTTTTTATCATTCTTATGCATAAAATTTTATTTGATGTGCAAATAGTTTCTATCTCATGACTTATACATAATCAAGAACAAATAAAAGGATGCATTTATGGAATATAGATCACAAATATATTAGGGAGAAGAATATTTTAGGCTTTACTTTGAGTGAGCAATGAGATAAAAGTAAACATTTTCTAAAAAGATTTCATGTGCACTAACAAAAGTGTTATGTTTCCTATCAGTGTTGACAAGTGTGGCACATTATTGTTGAAGATTAATTTTTAGAAGGGAGTAATAAGAGACTAGTTAATTATTAAACCAACTTAAATAGGAAGCAACAAAAATAACCACGAAATGTTAGACATATTTAACATCAGTTAAAGGCATGCATCAAATTATTAAAGTAAGGTAAACATTGTACATTGTATCACAAATCTTCTGAATGGACACTTGTCTCCCTGGACTGCATTTCTACTTAACTACATGTACCCAACTGAAAATCGTACATGGTGCTTTTAAGAACCTTTTGACTTCTTAATGTTTTACTACATCATCAACAGTCAAGGTTCTTGCATCTAAGAATTTCCTGTTTCATTTAACCTAAAACAAAATAGATGCATAACTGTGGATTTATATTAAATGATGTTATATTGAAATTTCAAAAAAAAGTCTAGAGGTGTTTTCTCTAATTCTGAATAAATAGTTCAGAGAGAGTTGCTATTGAACTATTTCTTATGAAGTCTGGCTGCATCTGTGATTAGTAAGATGTGATGTCATGCAGCCCACAACACAGCAGTGGAAGTCACAATTTTCCTAGAACAAGGCCTAGATAAATACTAAATCCTGATAAAGGAAAAAGCAAAGTACACTTAATGTATTAGTTTTATTCTTTTCTGAAAAATAAGGGAAATTATATGTATGTATGCAAACATACAGAAACGTATTTCTATCAGAATGTGTGTATGTGTGCATGATGTCATGAATAATAATGAATTATCAGTGCAGAGTAGTACTAGAATTATAGAAGTAGTCTTGCACATGCTGGATATTCAATAGAGTTCATGGAAGGTTGGAGAAGCTGGCAATGCAAGGAGTTAGGGGAGGGGAGGTTAAAAATTTCCAAAATATGTCACATGAAAATCTCAAAAAATAAAATTATTGCTAAAATTATTAAAAAGGAATTATAAGGAACATCACACTTTTATAAAAAAAACTGAATTATTACACACCCATGTAATGATCATAGATTTGTTTCTCATAATCTGGGGGCATTTAGGGTATGGCCTCCAACTGTCGCTGATGACATGAGGAAGTTAATAGAGTTTTCAATAATATTTTGAGAAATAACTGAGTAATAAAGTGATATGTCCAAAATACCTTAAGTATGAAACAGCTAATGTGAGAAAATAGAGGGGAAATTTGAAATCAGAGACTTTAGTTACTTACGTCATAGTCTGAAACAGCAAACTACAGCCTGAAGGCCAAACAGGCTCACTCCCTGTCTGTAAATACCATCTTATCAAAGCACAACCATGCTCATTTCAACAATTTATCATGGTGACAGAATTAAGTACATATGGAAGAGAAAAATACCTAAAGTATTTATTATCTGATTTGTTGCATAATAAATTAGCCAACTTCATATTTGTATCCTTACCGTCTTCTATAGGAGGTATTTATAATGTTTGCATATAAAAAATCACATAAAATAATATAATGCACTGACAAATAAAAATCTATATATTTCACTAAAATAGGCAGGCCTTGATGTATGAACTGTCAGTAAAATATTAGAAATCATATTTGGCAGCAATTTGGATAAATTACACTACTAGACATATCCATTTTAGGAGACTTCTATTTTAATAATACAGTATTGTGATAATGCTCCCACTGATTCAACTGTATCCCATATTTATGCACTGTTACACACTAGCTAGTAATATTAAAATTAGTAATAGTTATACTATTATTAACAACTGTCATTCTCAGTTTCACATGAATTATTTTGTCAGGGACAGATGGACATGTTAATTCTTTTAACCAATTCCTCTTTTCATATCATTCCTGAGAAATGTAACATCATGTAGAAAAACACATGTAATCTAAGGAAAGCTAACAGTGACTTATGTATCACAAAGCACTCTATGCATTGTATCTAGAGAGGAATACGTGCTCAGATGTGTAACCTGTAGATAAGAATGGTGTTTCTTTGCTAAGAACTCATTAAACTTATAGTGTGCACTTAAGTACTTCCTAACAGAAATGCCAGAATAAAGAAATTAATGGTATTGTCACAATAGTCTAGTTTGATGAAATAGTGTGTTAAACATTTTAAATTTTTAGGTTCATGCAAACAATGTCTCTTGAGCATACCAGAATGTTATATATCAAATATCACATTAACAAGGTATCAATTAAAATATTAAAATTCAAGAAGTTGGTTAATATTATCTGTAAACTTTTAAGTGATATATATATATATATATGTATATATATATATAAATTTGGAAGTTTAATTAAAATTTCTCATTGTATATTTAATAATAATGTCTTATATATCTTGAAAACTCACAAGTTTGAATCCTAAAGCATACATATATTATATATGCCTGCATATCTTAACTGTAGATGTATATTTTATATGTGTGTAGATGCCTAATTACTCTGGAAGAAAAGGTCAAAAGGACAAGATATCCGTGAGCTATAATACTTGAAAGATTTAGGTGGCATGTGGACCCGAGTTACCGCGTTACATTACCTTGCTGAAATCATATTGCTAAAATTTTTGCACTGCTAGGCAGTAAACTGGGAAAAGAAGGAAATTGAGAAAGTGTTAATTTTTAAGCAACTTTGACAAAGATTGAGTTTCATATGACAAATGTTGTCAGCAAGACAGGATTCTGTCAGTGGAAGAAGTTTAAACATTAACAATTTCTGTCAGGCTGTTGACACAATCATGGCAGACATTTCCCAAGATGCTGAGATGACTGCTGGCATTTGTCAACAATCCTGTCACAGTGACAGCAATAAGACCATGTCTGGAAATGTGACAGTTTTGGCTTTGTGCACCCCTGAGCAATAGCCCAGGTGTTCAGAGAAAGTGTGGGAAAACCCGTATTTCTGCATTGTCATTCGAAACAGAAAACACAGGAGGAAAATGAGCTGTCACGCCAATTCCCATGATGCTTTGCTGCTTAGCATAACTCTACAGTGCGGCCCTGGGTCCACTGGTCCATACTCTGACAGATAATTAAGAAAGCAGCAGCTTTTTCTAGACGGCTCTTCCTCATGATTTGCATTTTAGCCAGAGGCGACCAGTTATAAAAAAAACATGATGGAAAGATGGTAAGAAGCCAATTAGATGGATGGATGGCTGACTGACAGCTCTCTGGTATTACGACTCCAGATTTCAGACTACATAGCCTGGCAGTTCTCTACAAGAACCAACTTTTTTGCAGGTTGGTAAAGCTGTTAAATGTGAAGCTATATATAGAGCTATATCGTTTTTGCAAAGTTGTACATTTTCCTTAAATAAGCATGTATTCTCTTCAATCAGGTTTTGCATTAAACAAGTTTTTGCAATTTAATCACAACTTGCATCACTAAATTTAGCAATATTAAAATTCTAGGCAACTTGTAGGCACACTAGCTGTGCCAGTAGAGAAGTGATTAAAAAGCTGAGAAGCACATTGAGCCAGCAGAGATAAAGTGAACTAATAATTAGAATGTCTGTGCAGATATCTCCCTAACCTTGAAATGTACGGTGTTTGCTTTTAACAGACTAAAAGCGGAGGGTCTAAACTTCATCTCTGTCCTTGGATCGTGTATACATGCATTTGCTTATTATCCTTGTTCGATGTCTAATATATGCCTGCGTGTCTGTTACTTCAGCTAATTTTGATTTTTTTATTTTTAGAAAAATAAACTGTCAGTTTCCAGTTTGGCTGTGATATTCTATAGCTTCTAGCCAATAGAAATCAACTCATCATAATATTGTCCAATTTGGAAACTTAAACCAGTGTTTCTTGTGTTCTGTATTCTCTATGTGTACATACATAACACACACACACACATTTAAAAGCAAGCTATTTACTTTTATAAAGACATATCTTCATCTGTGCTTTGAAATGAGAAAATTTTCTCCTAAATGGTAGTGAGAGCTCAGATTTATTTTGCATCTTGAAATCCTAAGGACTGGTTATTATTTTGATATAAATTTAAGTTTTGTAGAAACATCACTCAAGGTAGAATTGCAAGTGCACATGTGTTCAACGTGACTAATGTATCTTCTACAAACAGAGTCAACAATAAATCAGTATGGGTTCACCATTTATTCAGCATTGATGCTGAAATCCACAGAATGGCTGTGATGGCTCTGCATGCAGAAACTTCCTATTTCATTTTTTTAACCTGGATTAAGATATCTTTCTAGTGTTCCACCTTATATCACATTGTTGAAATAAGATACACCTAGTGTAACTTAAACAATTATAAAAGACAAATATAAAATATATGCTACTTGTGCATACCTGGAAGTTTTAATCAGAACTTTAAAGGAAAGGCTACAGTTTTCAGCTTTGCCTCATGTTAGAAAGGAATAAATTCATGTTGTTTTTTGTGAAGGACATTAAGAAATTTGTAGAAAAAATTGTCATAAAGAAGTACTCCCAATGGCAGCAGAAATAAAAGTCTTCCTGATGACATATGAAGTGCTTCTTTTCACAAAATTCTTGTATAATTAAAATAGACTTTCACTATTCAATAATTTTATCTTTTCCCTCATTTCAAAGAATATACTGAATGTAAAGTGACCCAGTAACGTATCTCTTCAAATAAGATAGGGAAGGACTTAGAGACTGGACGGCTCTATTTTCATTTTCATGCCTACACTTTTCACTTCCCCTCACATATTTTGTGGTACCCATCTAACTCTTGACAATTCTTGACTATCACACAATATTAACTCACTATAGCTTTTACGAACACTATATGCCTTATAAAATAATTAGAATCAAACTTTGGTGAATTTTATAAACAGATTTTAAAATACTAACATTCCCTACTGATCAAAACTTCTTTTATTTTTAAAATATATATTTTAAAGATAAAATAGGAATATGAGCATTGCAGTGAGTTCTAAAAGCACCCGTCCTGTCATTGGAGGACAAAATAATCTACTTCCAAGCAACTATGTTATACTCAAAAATTACCTGATTGTGAGATTTGTAGTTCATATCTGAATAACTGTCATAAGAGCTTTGACTTCCAGCATTTTAAAACAATTCCCAATTCCAAATCTGTGATTCAAACTTGAAGAGGAGAGGAAAGAAGGTAAATTCTTTTAAAATCTATTTAGGTTCTGGCAATCTATATTTCTATTAAACATTTGGTTACAGACTTGATTTACCAGTTTGAAGTTCAAACACTAATAACATATAAGACTGGAGGTCTGCCTCTCAGGCAGCTCAGTGCACATAATGATTTAGGGCACATTTTGCAAATTAAAGAAAAATCTTTTTGATGAATTTACACTAAGTAAAAAGTAGAGGGACGACATACTTCAGTCATTACTTACAGTGTGCATGTTAAAATGATTTTCTTGCACGGTCTAACTCCACATGGCTTCTAGAATGTAGCCTCCCCAGCTGTTTTAATCATTTGTAACTTTACATAAAGCTGAGTTCCCTAATAAAAAATACAAAACTTTAATATCATAAAATTATATCATTATAAGTAATGTCTGATAATAACATTAAAAACCATTTCAGATAAAAAAATAGTTTTATGTACAATTGTTCTATAGCACTTCATGAATTTTTTTGTAACTTCTTATAATTCCAGATAACCAAGAACCCACCTTCCCACCACATTGACTGCATACGCGCATCCATTATTTCAGTTTAGAGCCCTTTCCAGCCGCCCAAACATCACATAATATTTCACATTCTCTGATGTATAATTGATATATACATTTTCTTTAGATGTGTGAATATAAAAACTCCTATTTACAATTTTGTTATGTGCTCACAAACTTTTCAGAATTCTCTTTAAGTGAGTGGTTTGATTACAGAAGTCAATCAATTATCTGGCATAAAAACAGGAGACTTCGTAAAGACTTAGAGGCATGTAAAGTCTAAAATATAGTAGACTGTCCACTATACTTTTAGGTAGCCAGTCTCTTAAATGTCTTTTCAAATATGTTGACGTCTCTCTTGCATAGCAGCTAACTCTATGCTCTGTAAAAGGGTCACATCTCATTTGTCCTTATATTCCTGTATCAAAAATTAATACCACATTAGATGCTAAATCAATAGCAGATTGTAATGTAGCAATTAGTTTACATACCCATTAAAGTTTTGCTTTAATTTTATAAACTTTATTATTTAAAAAGTCTTGTAGATAAATAAAAACATCAAGTACCAAAACTATCCAAACCCAAAGCCTATGCAATGCAATAAATTTCCATACAGTTAGAACTGGCGTTCAGAATGAAAGCTGTAAAACTTTACATTAAATCTAATTATTTTCCTGTCAAATTACAGACTAACAACCCAGTGAATTAGTTCATGGGGTGCAAATTGTAACCAGGCCAGCTTGTTTTGATATGTTTTCAAGTACAAATGGAGTAAATTTAAATTACGTGCATTGGTTGTGAGTCTCAGTGAGCCATCACTGAACGTCTTGGTCACTATGCATCTTCATCACTTTATCCTACCATAACTCAACATCTGATTGACACTATCACTAAATACTCTTGATAAGCATCAAGCCTATGGAGAATAGTTCTTTCATATACAACCCAGTTGGAGTATTTAAGGTGAAAATCTCTTCCACAAGGGAAATCTTGCTCTGTCTAAAAGTAGATAGGGTGGGAAATTGGCAATTCCTTATCATGTAGCCCAATTGTAATTACTGAAACATTAAAACATTCTCAAAAAGAAAGTATTTAATCTCCATTTTAAAGTATTACACCAAATAAGTAACCAATTTCTTTAAGATTACTAAACAGCGTGAGATAAAATTTTAAACTCGTTCTTTTCATTACTATAAAAAAGTGATTATTATTGTTTGCATAGATAATAGGTTTTAATTTAATATAAGAATTTTGATAGCCGGGCGGTGGTGGCGCACGCCTTTAATCCCAGCACTCTGGAGGAAGAGGCAGGTGGATCTCTGAGTTCGAGGCCAGCCTGGTCTACAAGAGCTAGGTCCAGGACAGGCTCTAGAAACTACAGGGAAACCCTGTCTCGAAAAACCAAAGGAAAAAAAAAAAGAATTGTGATAGAAAGCCTTTTGAATAGATATTTAGTACTGCACTCTCACACATGATTCAATTTTCTGTTTTAACTATGTTAACCCTAAAGTCATCAACAAGCAAGAGTAGGCTTCTTATCTGCAAGCACCCACCAGCCATACAGGAAAAGTGTTTGTAGAGTAATATGCTATAAGCAAAGTTTAAGAGGCAGTGGCGTAAAGAAGTTTCTATGATAAGACATGGGTATTCTACCTCAAATGCTTTTGGTAAAAGACACAAGACTCTCTGTACAGTCCTTGATACACACTTTACAATGTTTGTTAACTGGCAGCAAAATCCATGGTTTTTAGGGGAAGTAAAAAGGAGTCTTCATTTGTATCCAGTCTTGAATACCGGTACTAGCTTAGGAAAGGGCACACTTAACATTATGAGCATGGGTAGGTAAGAATGGGGGTGTCATATTAGTGCAAGCAGTAACAGTACAGGGTAAGTGCTGGGAAGAGGCAATGAAGGATGAAAACAAGACTTTGGGAAAACAAGCAAAACCAAATAAAAGAGGCACTTTCTTAGCAAGCTAAGAGGCTTGTGCTTGTTTCTCTTGCTAATGGGGAGCCATCTCCAAGCTTACAATGGTGTAACGAGATTGGTGAATCAAGATAATACCTCGCTAACAGCAAAACACAGCATGTATGGAAAGGGAAAAGTTGACAGAGTGACCATTGTAGGGACTGCTCTAGTGACAAGCGCGATAAAGAGCTAAACTGTGACAGTGAATTATACAGATGAGTTTCACTGTTGCCAGCCTTGGTTGTAACGTATCGAAGGGCCTCATTCACTTCCTAGCAATTTTGCCTATTTTTCTAACAAACATAACAGCTTCCCCTTTATTCAACTCAGGGTTTAACCCTGCTGATAATTGCCTGTTTTGATGACTAAGTTTGGTCTTCCGTCACCAGAGAAAAGCGAGCGCAAAGGAGGGAAGTGTTTAAAAATGCTTTCTTCTTGGGAACAAGATCATTCTATTAATATTAATTTTTCCTATTTTTATTTTTTCAACAGAAGGTCATGCATATGCTATTTCATAGTTCACAGCTAGACTTTCACTACTCAAATTGTGGGTGTTATTGCCAGACCTCATAGATGCAGAGGCATTGACTCGAAAAGCAAGGGGATTATTCATGCTCCTGCACACACTGATGGCTCTGGTAATCAATTCAGGGTGAGAGCAGTTAGCATCGACTGGGGTTGAGGCATTGGGGCTGTTCAGGAGCATCAGACATTAAAACGTGACTATTATCCAATTTGGAGTGTCAAATAAGGACCATAACCCAGTAGGAAGACATTGAGGATAAAATAAAAAGATGAAGATTCACCTGCAGAATCTCTAGTCGTGTGCAGCCTGAGTCTTTGAGAAAGAGACATTATTGCAGTATTTCCTACAGGAAGAGGCTTAGGGGACTTATACTCCATCTTTATTTTACTTCTGCAGACATGAAGAAGCATAAATTCTCAAATGCTGATAATTCGTTGCAAATGTACTGTGTATTCAAGTACCAGCTGCTATACAGAATCGCATCAAAAATAGTTTAAAAAAAACCTGTAGAAACTAGAAATAAATTCTCAGTGACTATTAACAGTCCTATGATTATGAAAAAATAGAACAGATCAGTTGAACTTCTGATACTGGAACTGTGGACCTACATTGAGCTGTGACACTGAATTTTCTTGTGGGAATTCCTTCAGCAAATAGCCTCAAAAATTTATAGACTTCCTTAATGTTCAAAAACACATTTTCATCAAATATTCATTTATGCTATAGTTAATTTGAAAGGTGTTAGTCATGAATGTGTTTGCTTGGAGAATCTTCAGGATATGTATACTATCGTAAAAATACCACAGTCTATTTCTCTGAGGAATCTTTATTTACTTTATGTTATCTCCATTATGTGTCAGTTCACATTTTATGGGCAATTTCCTTTTGTAAAATAAAGCATGTATGTGTAGTATTACTGCATGTTATTCCGGTCATTGGAAGATTTCAGCTCTAACTGTCACGTGGACTCGCTACTCAGTGATGCATTAGAAAAATCAGTTCATATAGCTATGGATAACAGCACAGGATTTCTAATTCACCTTGGAGAACATACTACACCTCAAAGTTGCTTTATCTCATTTCCTTGAGATTTCTGCTCAGAACGGCTACATTGAGGCCTCGTGAAATGCTCTTCTTCAAAGAATCTCATCTGACTTTTCTTGATCAGAATGACTCAAGAGCCTTTGTTCTGAGCGACCACTGGCTCTTTGTGTTCTCACAAGAGACTGAAGTGCCAAAGGAAAACAGCGAAGTCAGGCTATAAATACTGAAAATTTCACAATATTAAATATGAGAAATATGTGAGCAGCCACACATTTGTTACTTCTATCTTCCTCCTTTTTTACCAACCCTATTTTTATCAGCACTCTTCAAGATAGATACAAAGTTTATATTAATAGAAGACTCTCAATATCTTCCACTTACATAATTAATCGTAATACAACTTGGTGTCTTTAAATAAATGTAAATGACCAGTAACTTTTAATTTTGCAGAGTGAATAAGCCATATTTAAAAAACTATTCTATCAAGGACATATGGAGTGCTTCATTCACTTTCTACAATAACTTACTTTGAAGTATAAGCATCTCTCCAAAGTATGGTATATTCATTTAAAATTATTGGCATTGTATGACCTAACTTTTATGTGGTGTCAGTGTTAATTTGTGTTTGTATTGTTCAATACATCACACATACACACACATACCTCTTTAATCTACTTGCACAGAATTGTGGTGTTGAGAATTTATAAAATATCTTTTTTTCTGTAAACCACCATATTCTCTACATTGCATTATAATATTTCAGTTTTTGTCAAACTTAAATATAATCCTTACTCACTTTTCCTTAAAAATGATTTATCAAACTGAAGGATTTGATTGCAGGCTGTATATAGACAGTGGTTTTTCCACAGTCGCTGCAAACCCAAGAGACACCAAATGAACCATTCTCCTCAAATTCCACTCATAGACTGAGAGTGATTTAGATCATCAGATATTATTTATTAATCCCAATTCTTTGACTTTTCTTAATTTAAGGCAGGAAGAACTCAGAATTTAGATGTTTTGAACAGAGTTCTATAAGTCAATACTCTTTCCTGATCCTTTATTCTCTTTATTTCTCGTGTGTGTGTGTGTGTGTGTGTGTGTGTGCGTGCGTGCGTGCGTGCGTGAGAGAGAGAGAGAGAGAGAGAGAGAGAGAGAGAGAGAGAGAGAGAAACTATTGACCACCCACACCTCATTTTGATTTTTGTGAAAATATGATGTTTTGGCAGAAATGGCATAATGAGGGTTAATTGAAAAACTATATTTCTTTTGAAAGAAAGTGATGCAAAAATGTGTGAAAGACTGGGTTAGAAAGAGGTGAGAAAGTATCTAATACTACTGTTTAAAAATCTAATGTAACATTGCTGCAGAATACAGTGCAAGTTGAAACTTCACAGGTGTCAGGTTACCACTGAGAAATGTATTGCTTAATAATAAATCAGTAATAATAAAATCACTGTTACTGTAAAAAACAAGTAAAAATAAATTCTCACAAATGCCCAATGTTAACTCAGACTACTATTTCTTAATCAAATATATACAACATAGAAGTCTTATGAAATGTTTTTGATCAAAAATATTGTGCAACTCGATAAACTCATGAAATAAATATTAACATTATGAAAGAAATATATAAAGATAAATATAATCTGTCACGTAAGACTATCCACCGAGTTCCATGGGATAAATGCAAATTCTAATTATTTAAAAGTATAATTATTTTGTCCTGTTATAATTCCATTTTTGTTTTATTATAATTTATCATACATGTTTTAACACCATATTTTCTGACTTTGGCTCACTATACTTAGGTATTGAAAAAATGCTTTTTGCTTTCTGTTGGGATACTAAAAACTGAAAATACAGGTGTTGACGTCACATGGTAGCAGCAAGTTATGAAGGAAGCATTGAAATAATCAAACATAGCATCTCCCTGATTACCCTTTAAACAGACCGAACATAGACATTGGTGTAGTTATGTTATAGATCTTAAGATACACCTACTAATCTCAGATAAAACCATTAACCCTTTTATGAGAAATTCTGAAAAAAAGAAAATGTTTGCAGCAGGAAGGTAATATGAAAGTCTTGTGGCGATTTTTGTTTGTTTGTGTGTTATATATATATATATATTTTTTATTTTTCTTTAGACTGAATCTCCTTTAGCCAGGCTGGCTCAAATGTACTTTGTAGCTGAGGATGACCTTGAACTTCTGATCCTACAGCATTTACTTCCCGAGTTTTGTGATTATAAGTGTGTGCCACCACATCTAGTGTCATGAGATACTGGATATTCAACCCAGGGCTTTTGTGCATTGTAGGCAAGCATTTTACTAATTAAAATACACCCCTATCCCTGAAATCATATTGTGATGATAATGTTATTTGTAATTATCAAAGAAAAAATAAACAATATTCTATTACAATAAAATGGTTGCATAGTGAGATAATTAATTCACAAATAATTCTTAATAATAAAATTTTACAAAATTTTGACATTGGAATGAAGTAAAACTTTAACTAGTAAAATCCATGATTTTCCTTGATCTTTGTTATTCTTCTCTACACACATAAATTCTCTTCTTTTAAGTAAGCATAACTAAAAATAAGAGAACCTCAAATTAATTACATTTTTTCATATACTTAACAACAAATGAATCATTTACTGATAAATATTGCTTGTGGGTGCCCAGAGGAATCATGACTTAATGCAGCTGCCTAAACACAGAGTCCTGGGAAAGAATGATAACAGTTTATCTTCTAGGGGAAAACTCTCCACCACAGGGTGAGTTGCCTTTGAGGAAATATTGTGATTCAGTCAGTAAAAGTCTAATGTTAGCTCACCACACTTTGCATAGTAAAGCTACATTTTCTTTATGATAAGACACACCAACTTGCTGTTTCTGCTTTGGAGTTTGTCACCCTCTTCTTTTTACTGTGCTGTCCTTAGTGAGAATAGTCACTTGTTACCTCCTTTACTGTTTTATTCTCCATTGTTCACTCCACAGAGATGTCTTCTCTGCATTTAACACAGACAGTTAATATGACTCTACTCCTCAGTATTTTGTTTCATTTGGTGGGAATCAGAAGTTCACAAGGCACTGATACTATCTGAGACCAAATTCTGTCTGTCATCTATGTTCTTCCACAGGGGAGTTCTCAGACACAGGACAAGCCCCTGTGTTGGTCTACCACAATTTATTTACTGATTTATAGAATGGAGATCGGGGTATGTATTGTAATTGACTATATATGACCTGCAGGGGTAAAATGGACAAACCAGAGATCTACAAATATCTATTCTGTAACCAAACACACACACACACACATACACACACACACACACACACACACACACATACACACACCACACCACATACACATACACATTTGTAAAAGAATTGAGTAGTTACATAAAATTTAATACTCCCAGAAAAAAATAGGCATATTGGCCCAACAAGCAAATGGATGAAGTAACATTCAATAGATTATAGCCCCTTGTTGCCCATGTTTGTGCTTCTGTAGTCATTAAAATGATGTGGAAATATCTGCCATTATAGCTGAGTCAAAATGAGTATGCGCACACAGGCTGGGAGAGCCAAACTAGTAGATTTTAATGGATTGAGTCTCAAAGGAAGGCCTTCAGAGAAAGCCACAATTTATCAAAATGCAGAGAACACTTGATCATGTAACCAGTTCTGATAAGGGATACATCGACAACACAACTCCTACAATCAAGGTTCAGGGAACATCATGGAGAAAAGGGCAGAAGGATTATATGATCGAGAGCACCAGGAAGTGAGGGGAACTATGCTATGATACCTCAATAATAAACAAGACCTAAACAAGACCTGAACAAAGGCAACCGCAACAGAAATGCTAATGTGGAAGGCGGATTCTCATGGGGCCCCACTCCTAGACAAAGATCTGCAGACTGACAGAAAAAGAATTTAGGATGCAGCTCCAAATTAGTTATCCAACACCAAGTGGTCAGTCCTAAAATGATATACATACAATATATACAACCAATAAGAACAACAACAGCAAAGTCTCAGAATAACTTTTGTCTGAAGAATACAAAATCCACAGTTCCATACACTTATCTCTGTAGTTCTCAGAGTACATAGTAAATGCGTGTGAGTGACAGCTACTCTTGGTGACACACTCACATGTGGATCTGGAGGCCTTTTTATTTTATTTATTTATTTTTTTGAAGCAAGGTTTCTTTTTTTTTCTAAGTTCCATTGATTTAGCTAAGGAGGCACGGCTGTCAACCCAGAAGTCAGCAGACCTCTGCCTTCCCAGTACCAGGATTGTGTGTAGGCCGTCATGCTCACAATGCTTTATGTGAGCTCCGGTACTTAATCTGAGGTCCTTATGCTTCAGTGAAATGCTATCTCTTCAGGTCATGAAAGAATTTTAAGCAATCCATTATTAAAATAAAAGATTTTGATTCTCCCCTCTTCCATAGTGAATTCAGGTTTCATCAGTTTCAAAGTCTTGTGAAATATGCACGATATTCATTTGATCTGATCTCTTGGACCAAACCTATACCTTCTTAAATTCACCCAGCAGAAGGTATACACCCTGCTTCATTTAAAATTAGGTGTCATTCACTATTTTCCTATTAGCTAAATTGGTTCATTGATAAAAACGCTCTGCCTTGAACTAGATGCTGGAATCTCTCCATGGATACTATTAGGATGTTGCTCCAATTGAAAACCTATTGGGTTATTTTGGTATTTATTTCCATTTTATTTGTCATTTCTAATTTTTATGAAGAGAAATTAAAGTATAATTTTCAAGATACTATTGGTTGCTTAATGGAAACAAAGCCCCCAGATGAAACCCCATCACTCGTATGAAGTAGAGTGGCTCAGACAGTGACTATTTGGCTGAGGGGTAGCTAAGACAGACAGGAAATGGCACTATTAGGCAGGAGGCCTCTAGCTATGTGTCCCTTTTACACCTTCTGCTGGCCCTGGTGCCAGGGTTTAGAAAACCAATGTGAGTTTTAGATAAAAGCGATCCTGTTAAGGATATTTGTGTTCTGGCCTGGATCACCGAGAGCCCTCTGAGTGGCAAAAAAAAAAAAAAAAAAAAAAAAAGGATCACACATAAATCGTAATTGGATGACCTGACTGATCAAGGAAAAAGCCAGAGTTCTAAGAGCTCAGAGAAATAAGAGAGAAAAAAGACCAAGAAGGCATTGAAATATGAAGATAAAATCAATACAGAATTGCCTAGGAAATCAATAGGAGGGATAAAGGACACGCAGGGGATGCGAAAATTCTCTGTCTCCTGTACAATGAGAAACCTGGCAGCATGTTTTGAACATGCTGCTATCCTGTAATTAAAGCTCGGGGGAGAACAACGAGAGGGAATCTTAATAATCAAGTGAAAAGATGCCATGGAAGTGACTCCTTGTCAGGAAAGCAGTTCCGTAGGCAAATCTGAAGTTCAATGTCAGTTCCTGGGCTAAGCCAAAAGATGTAATGATGACTGTTTCTGCAAGTCTGTAGTAGAGATTAAAACTTGATTTCAAAACCACAACCAAGGAACATGTGTTTTTCAAAAAGGCCAAAGTACTTTATTCATACAGTTTTCACAGGCCTGATGGTCACAGCCTGGTCTTGAGCATCCTTAACGAAGACCATCTCTTCTCAAATGCCCGGCTATCTGCCAAGGGACAGGATTTCCCAAGAGTTGGCCTCTCATGTCTGCCACGAATAAACCACTGAGATAAAAATATTTAGACATGTCTACAAACAGCAAAGTGCAACACATCTCTCTGCAATAGGAAGCAAAGTATGCATATACCTAAAAATAAGGAAATGAAGACTCATGTTTGATCAAATGGAGCAAAATATTAGGATGGGATTTGCTTTAAGTGGGATATTTTTTCAATTTCATCTGCACAAAGCAGAAGCAACTTTTCAAGGCCAATGAAATAATACATTTCTTCTATGTTATAATCTGCTAGTGTGTGTATATGTTCACGTAGGAATATGGGCACAACATGCAATGGTTCACATAGAGTCAGATAACCACCTTAGCTGTCGATTCTAGCCTTCCACCTTGTTTAAGACTGAGTCTATTACTGTTACTGCTGCGAATGTTAAGTTAGCTGGCTTTTGGGTATCTTTTGTCTCTGGCTGGGTTCTTGCCTTATATGTACTGCAATTAGAGATATCTACTAAAATGCCCAGCTTCACAAGTGGTTCTGAGAATTTGAACTCTGGTCCTCACACTTGGATGGCATGTACTTTATTCACACTGTCATTTTCACAGATAAATTACATGTTTCTTTTTTTATTTAATTTATTCTGAAATTTTACATATTAACCCGAATTCCCCTACCTTTCCTTTCTCCCACCCCGTTGCCTTGCCCCATCTTATCCCCCATCCACTCCTCAGAGGAGAGAAGGCCTCTCTTGGGGATTCAATAAAGTCTGATATACCAAGTTGAGGCAAGAACAAGACCCTCCCCCTGTATCAAGGCTGAACAAGGTATATAATTATAGGGAATGGGCTCCAAAAAGCCAGTTTGTGCAACCAGAAAAAGTCCTGGTCCCACTGTCTGTTTCTTCCTCCAACAAATCAAGCCACATAACTGTCAGCCATATTCAGAGGACTTAGTTCAGTCCCATGCAGGATCCCCACCTGTAAGTCCAGGTCCATGAGCTCCTAGTAGCTCAGGTGGACTGTTTCTGTGGTTTTTCCAATCATGATCTTAACCCCCTTTGATCATATGATCCCGCCACTCTCTCTTCAACTAAGTTCCAGGAGTTCATCCTACCACAAGTAAGACCCAGCTAATGTTCCTAGAAAGAGTGGAGATGGTGCCTGAACTGGCCTTCGCTTATAATCAGAGTAGTGACTACCCTAATTGTAATTATAGAACTTACATCCTATAACTGATGGAAGAAGATGCAGTCATCGACATATTGCTTTATGCTTAGGAAACACAAGGTTTTCCTCAAATGCTCTGTTCTTAGAGATGTAGTGGTGAGCTGCGGGCCTCATTCCTGCCGCCCTGCTCCCGGCCACCGGCTAGCTTATGCCCCAAAATAATTACACGGAAACTGTATTCTTTTAAACACTGCCTGGCTCATTTGTTTCAGTCTCTTACTCACATCTTGATTAACCCATATCTAATAATCTGTGTAGCACCACGAAGTGTTGCCTTACCGGGAAGTTTCTAGCATATGTCCATCTTGGGCTGGAGCTTCATTGCATCTCTCTCTGAGGAGAGGCACAGCGGTCTGACTAACTTAAGAGAGGCGTGGCATCTGACTGAGCCATCTACCTCACTTCCTTCTTCCTGTTCTGTCTACTCCACCCACCTAAGGGCCGGTCTATCAGATGGGCCAGGCAGTTTCTTTATTAATTATCCAATGAAATCATCAGATAGATAGAAGACACACCTACATCATTTCCCCTTTTTCTGTTTAAACAAAAAAGAAAAGCTTTCACTTTAACATAGTAAAATTACATATAACACAACAGTTATCAAGTAAGAATTACAGTTACAATATTTATATCCATTTTATCTTTTATCATAACAAAGGAAAACTATAACTATCTATCTATTCTTCAACTCCATCAAAGACTCCAGAAGGATATAATATTACCTAGGTGAACAAGAAGTAAGCTACTTCCAAAACTCTAGAAATCACAGAGACATCTTGCTACCTGGACAGTCACCCAAAGTTCTTTTGTACCATTGGGGCATCCATCTTCAGCCTTAAGGTCCATAGTTTCCAGCAGACATTTCCACGAAGCAGGAAATTTCAAAGGCAGTTCAGTCACTTTCTGCTGTGTCCTGCAGAATGTCTCACAGACTCTTTCATGAATCAGGAACCCCGAAAGATCATCTCACTTTTAGGCAACTTCAGCAGTCCTCTCTGAGGGTTCTTTGTGTCCAGTTTATGCCAATAGTCCAGGCAAGAGCAGTTTCTTGCCAAAATGACTATCAAACTCCATAAGTAGCCTCTTCGATGCCCATAATCCTCTTGAAGTAGCTTGTGCTGCCAAGAGCAGACATGTCTCATTGTCATGAAAAGCCCTAAGTTATTAAAACATCTAAAATGTGATAACCTGTAGTCTTTGAAAGATATGAAGAATGCTTATGTAACTTAAATATATCTCTATATATCAAGAAAATCTAACTAACATAACTATAAGCTTTACTATTATTGATGATTATCCAGTAACAACTTATATTTCCTAACTATACATTAGTTTTTAAAATGAACTACACAATCAAAATACCTTAATCAATATCAGAAATACATATACATATAACAAAATTGACCTTAAAATCCATACCAATGCAAATTACTCATATCTATATCATATCCCCCTTTAAATGTAAAAGAACACTTATAAACAATATTTGGGAACATGGGCGCAGTTATTTCTCTCCAAACTGCTTCCTGCTGAATGGGGACGCTGTTAATCAGATCTTTCATGGTGTAACCTGTGTGCCAGGTTCATCTCAGTCATCAGTTGAGCGAAGTAATTTTCTGAAGTTGTTCACAGCAACCTTTCAGGAGGCCGTGGTCTATCATACCATATTGGGATAGATGCAATCCATAGGGTCTCATTTTCTGTAAAAACAAAAGAAGAAACTCTTTTCCAAAGTATCGTATCCTTAGATCCAAATTCTAAAGTCAAGGTATTTTCAAGATATCTTTCTTGGATTAGTTCAGCAGCATTTGTAAACAAATATCTTTTAGCAGCTGTTGCTCCTTCCTCAGCATTCAAACAATTCAAAAAGAGCATAATAGCATACAGTATCAAGATTCTCTGTGTATTTTCCATCTTTGTGCGGCTTTATTTTAACCTCTATTTCGTTTATTTTTACTTTTATTTTTTGAGACAGGTTCTCTGTATATCTTTGTCCTGGAATAACTCTGTAGACCAGGCTGTCCTTGAACTCTCAGAAATCCATCTGTCTCTGCCTCCCCAGTGCTGGGATTAATGGTGTGTGCTACAACACCTTGAACTCACAGAGATCTTTCCGTCTCTGCCTCCCAGGCATTCGGATTAAAGGTGTGTCCTGCCACACCTTGAAGTCACAGAGGTCAATCTACCTCTGCCTCCCAAGTGTTGGGATTAAAGGTGTATACCACCACAACAAACTACTTCCTTTTTCTTTCTTTCTTTCTCTTTTTTTTTTAACTGTAAGAACTTTAACTTTTAGCCTGCATGTATTTTTAACTCACTGCAAACCATTTAGAGGTTTTCTTTGTCTTTGAATCTCTCTTTACTGTATATCTCTCTTTTTCTGACCACACGAGTCTTTAATTTACCAAGCAATATAGGTAGGATTAAAGCCGTGGCTTTGACAGCAAGATCCAGCCCATTCCTTAGCTTTCCAGCCTCATGGCAGAGGTACCGGCTATAGCCTTGTTTATCACCACAACTCTGTGGCGGTTCAAGGTCCCTGCCAGCAAGCAAGCTGCAACAGTGTTAAACAACACTCAAAAGCTCCATAGTCAGGACGCCTGCTTGAAAGAGTCAGAGTTTGACCTGGTAGGACGGCCAAGAAATCTGGCATTTTAAAACAGCACAGCTTTTTTCCTGCTACGGCTGAAAACCGAAAAACAAACATTCAGCTTTTCATCAACACCATTTAAGTGTTTCGTGGCAGGACCTCTTAAAAGAGCTGCAATGTTTTGCAGCTGAAGCTGAGTCAGGAAGCCTCTCTTAGATGAGAGTGCTTGCTTGCCAGACCTGAAAAAATAGAGCTTTACTCTATTCTTTCCCAAGCTTTCTCAAGCTTTCTGCGGATTCGGTTATCCACGTGGGCGCCATTCTGTAGTGATGAGCTGTGGGCTGCATTCCCGCCGCCCTGCTTTCGGCCTCCTGACTAGCTTATGCCCCAAAATAATTACACAGAAACTGTATTTTTTTAAACACTGCCTGGCTCATTTGTTTCAGTCTCTTACTCACATCTTGATTAACCCATATCTAATAATCTGTGTAGCACCACGAAGTGTTGCCTTACCGGGAAGTTTCTAGCATATGTCCATCTTGGGCTGGAGCTTCATTGCATCTCTCTCTGAGGAGAGGCACAGCGGTCTGACTAACTTAAGAGAGGCGTGGCATCTGACTGAGCCATCTACCTCACTTCCTTCTTCCTGTTCTGTCTACTCCACCCACCTAAGGGCCGGTCTATCAGATGGGCCAGGCAGTTTCTTTATTAATTATCCAATGAAATCATCAGATAGATAGAAGACACACCTACATCATAGAGATGATAAGTAAGTGACTCCGTTGAGGAATTTGTTTAGTGTGTATGCTAAAATAAATTATGAAATATTGATTATTAGACACTGAAAAAACAAACACCCATTCTGAATAACCCATCATAGTAGGGGTCATTTATCTTACCAACTCCTGAGAATTGGGGAATTTTGGAACCCAAAGGGTTGAGTTAAGCATAGGCAAGTGTGGTGTTTTAGGTAAAGATTGATCCCCAGTCTAGGACATTTAAATACTTTGTCTCCTGGTGGTGATTTCTCAATAGATTCAGGAGTGTAGCCTTGATGGAGGAAGAACGTTGCTATCCTCTGATTTGCTCTCTCTTTGTTGTGTTGGCAGTTAAAGGTGTGAACTATCAGCTTCCTGTTCCTGCCACCATGGCTCCTGTTTGCTGCCAAGGTGTCCCTGGCATTATGGCAATCAACTTCCTGGGACTGTAAGCCATTCATCCTTTCAGAAGTTGCCTTGATCATATTGTATTGCATCAAAGGGAAAGCAATGAATATGGCAACACAAGGAGACTGCACTCCAACAAGAAAATAAACCTGGAAACAGAATGTACTTTCATTTTCCAGCCTCTCTGATCCAAATAATGACACAGAAATTATATTAATTAGAGCACTGACCAATTGCTTAGGCTTACTGATAACTAGCTCTTACTACTTAAATTAACCCACAATATATTTAGCCATGTGATATGGTACCTTTTCTCAATAAGGCAGTCTCATCTTCTTTCCTCTACATCTGACTGGTGACTAACTCTCTGCTTTTCTTCTTTCCAGAATTTTCCTAGTTTTGTTATCCCACTGATACTTCCTGCCTGGTGATTGGCCAATCAGTATTTTATTAAACCAATATGAGTGAAAAATCTTTATAGTGTACAAGAGCATTATCCCACAGCACAAACCAAAAGAGCTCAAACCAGTGTAGGCAATATTGGAACCAGAACTGTGATCCCACAATAAAACAAGAACTATACCTGACATACGACTCAGGTATACCACTTCTGGGCATACAGCCTAAAGATTCTATTGCATACCATAGAGATAAATGCCCATGCATATTCAGCTTTTTAATTCACAATAGCTAAGATATAGAAACAGTCTAGGTGTTAAACAGCTGAGGAGTGGACAATAAAAACATAGCTCCTACACACAAGAGTTTTATTTTTGTATAAAGTTAGACAAAAATAATCAAGCCAAATTTTCAGGTAAGTTGATAAAACTGGAAAACAGCATACAGCATGAAGTATTCCAGATACAGATGCATGAAAGAATGAACATTAAATGAGGAAACTATGGTAAATCCCTGGGATCTGTCAGTTTAACATGGAGTACCTACAGAATTAAAGAGTTTAAATCGGGATCCTTGGTGGATAGGAAGAATAAATATCTTAATGGAGCAGGACTAAAAGAACACAGTTTATATGAACAGAAAAAGGAAAGTAATACACAAGGAAGTTTAAGTAGGGGGATTAGAACGGGGAAGGAAGTGTAGGGTTTGGGATAACTAACACTAAAGAGGTTTGAAAGACCACCTTAGAAGATAGGTTTTTAAATAAACTTTTACAAACATACACATTTCAGTGGCTAGGGGGAGCACAAATTAGGTTCAGTCTCAGTGGGGTGAAAGGTAAAATAAAGAGGGAACACAAATGTGCGAGGCACGGGAAGGTGGAAGCGCATCTAGCAGGTCATAGAAACAAGAGTGGGGATGACTATAATAAAAATATAACACACACATGTATTAAATTCCCAAAGAATTAATCAAAATATCAATTTAAAATGTCTTCCAGCAATCATATATTGAAATGTTTCTGGCTTACCATGTATTTTCAAAGCAATTCATAAAAGTTCTATTGCCATACCAGATGCTTTTGAATATTTTCAGATCACAATTTTTAGGAAGATGTATTTTAAGTTTGTTAATAAGCAGAAGTGACTTAAATTTTTTTTTAAGTTTGGAAGATTCCAAAAAACAGCAAGAGAACTATGATATGTTTTTGACTCAACAGATTTCCACATCAAAACAAAAAGAAAATTGGTTAATAAAGTTTTATGAAAGCCAAATAGCATTATTTGCAAGAAAGTAAATGTGACAAAGTATTTCTAGGAAATACAGGAAAAGTACCAGCAGCAATCAGCTATCAGACACTATGAGAGGTTGAGGACAGACAGCAAGACGGAAACTACAGGCAACTGAGCATGCTAAGGTGACTTGCAAAATGGATAACAGATATCTGATGGGTTTTACAAAGTGCCTCACGAAACTTGGAACACTTTCTGTTTTTCCAGCTGTTCATGAGTGCAAGGGTACAACGTACATCACTGGAGGGTGATGGGAAGATCCTGGCCTCAGTGGATATTAGAAAGGAAGCAGCCACCAACAAGTCCTGCATGGAAGGACAAGCAATAGGGGTCTGTATTGACTGGGTGAGTCTGCAAAGATTAAGAAAGGGAAACGACTAACTAGATATATAGGGATCAGATAAACAGGAAGATGATCTCAAAGGGCAGTGAGCCATAAATATTCTTACCTTTATACTAAAATCAGATAAGAAAACTGTAAAGCTTGCAAAGGTCCTGAAATTGATCTTATATTATAACAAAAATAATTAATAATAAAATAGGAAGAAAGCAGTATTGAGATCAAATGTCTCAACTCTTCCTAAGTATAAAATAGACTTAAAAGAGCACAAGATGACACCACTCTATCAAAGCCCATGCTAGATATCCATGTCCATTAACACATAAAAAACCTTCCATAACCAGGTAACCAATCCTGGCATAATATAAAGAAGACAGAAAGTATTTCATTAAACTGGCAAAATCACAGGAATCATCTCATGTAACTGAGTCAAACAGGTAGAGAATAAAATGAGGAACAATTATGTGCAGCTTATTAGCGCTAGACTTCCTTCAGTTCTAGCATATTTGAAACAAAGAGGGCTAAGTTTTCTTTGGCTACATTTTAAGAGGAGTAGTACTGACACAGCATTAAAATGAGTTCCTAAACTGAGGCCTAGGACTGCAGCACTTCCCACCAGAAGATAAGGAAGGACCACAAGGGAATACGTGTCAAGACTTGTATGTCTAACAAACTGAATTTTTGTTTGTTTTTAGAGACAGGTTTCTCTAGCTGGCTTGGAATTTGTTACATGTATGAGGCTGACCTCAACTAGCAGAGATCCATCTTCCTCGGTCTCCTGAGTTCTGGAATCAAAGGTGTGTGATACTATACCAGGCTAAAAATCAAACTTTGAACAATAAAGGGCACATCTTTTCTGATACACAGAGACTCATTGAATTACACCCACTTTGTGAAGGCTATACAAAGAAACAAGCTTTTAAGACATATGACTAGAAAAAAATTGACATATGGACTGAGAATGGTCATTTTTACATAAATCTATTATAAAATTGAGACCAAATGACAATCTCAAGATGGAGAGGTAGGTTGGTGGTTGATGGCTCTTCCAGAGGACCTGAACTTGAGTGCCAGCACCTACTTGGAGGCTCACTGTCATGTATAAATCCGGTTACAGAAGATCCAGCACCTTCTTCTGGGCTCACGTAAATAAATAAGTATATATTTAAAAAATAAAAGAGAGAATGTCATATAATGACTGCAGTTAAGAAATATGCAGTTGTAAACATGTAGGATAATGAGAGGGACACTGGGCCATCGCATGGCCAGCCTTAGTAGCTCTACTGTATGACAACTGTAGCTGTCTGTAGAATTTCCTATCTGGAGCAAGAAATAAAAGAGACTGAAAATTGAGATAATATACCATCTTCTTTGTCTTTAAAGTCCACTGTTCCTTATATGAATAAGAAAAAAATGTGAACTTTGAAATAAAAAGATCAGTATAGATATGTGACATACATTTTCAAAATATCTCCATCGCAAATGTCAGAAATCATTATCAGCACAACTCTGAATGATGCATGAAGCAGGGTCAAAGCTGAGTCAGTGGTCTTAGAATATCTTTCACATTCAATGAAACTTTACCCCACAGATAGAGAACAGATCTTAAGCTTGACATGGGCAATATACAAAATGACCAATATTACATTGTAGGCAAACATCTCAAGGCCCACATTAGACTCAAGAAACAACTTGAAAAGTCTTCTATAGGCCAAATATGGGGCAATTTGTACTTCAACAAGAATAATTTCTATACATTTAAATATATAAGATTTTAAGACTAAGAATTTTTAATGAACTTTTTAAATGGTCACTTTCAGAAGGTAATGAAATAAGGCAAAAATATTTCTTTAAGAGTTTGTATATGAAGAATAAAGTATTTTTTCTTATTTCCAAATAATCAGATAGCCGGGCGGTGGTGGCGCACGCCTTTAATCCCAGCACTCGGGAGGCAGAGGCAGGCGGATCTCTGTGAGTTCGAGGCCAGCCTGGTCTACAAGAGCTAGTTCCAGGACAGGCTCTAAAAAAGCTGCAGAGAAACCCTGTCTCGAAAAAAAAAAAAACAAAAACAAAAACAAATAATCAGATAATGAATGACAAAGCTTAATTTAATAAAGAATAATAGTAAATAAGAAATAAGGAAATAAAAAGAATCAAAATATCATCATTTTGATAAGTTTTCAAAGAAACAGAAAAAATACAAATGATCATTATGCATTTTAAAAAATGCACTTCTTACTTTCTATTGTTCAGGAACTGTTAGTTCCTCTTAGTGAGATATCTTATCCAAGCTTGCATGGTTGTTATAAAAATAAATAAAATAAATGAGCAACTGGGAGGGGTCACACAGCCCTGTAATCCTAGCACTCTGGACTTACAAGTATTAGTATTCTTGGCTAATAGAGGTCTCAAGGACAGCCATGTCTTAAATAAAGCAAAACCCAAATAAATGATAAATTCCAGCACAGGAGAGAAAGAAACTTACAACTTAATGAGTGCAGCCGTGAATGTGAATTAGAACAACTGGTGTGGAGAAGGTATTCAGGCTCCCCAGAAAAGCGAAAAATGCTATAGCATTCCATTAAACACACACACACACACACACACACACACACACACACACACAAGGGAATTAAAGTCAGTACAAGAAGATATTTGTAGTCAAAGTTCAACATGGCACTACTCACAAGAGCCAAGATATGGAGAAAACCTAGGTTCCTATCATAAGATGACTAGATAAAAATTCAGTACATATACTCAACTTTCTATTGTCTTCAATATTATTCATTTCTAAAGAAGCATAAAACTCTATCACTTGAAGAAAAATGGAAGACATTAGAAAGTATTGTACTAAACAAAAACCTAAACACAGAGAAATAAACAAGAAACATTCTCTTCTATATGTGAAAACAAAATGGAATGAATGTCGAAGCATGGTGGTAGAGGCTGGGAAAGGGATTTGGGAGGGGTATATTTGTGTACTCCAAATGCAAGTGCTTAAAAATCACATTTAAGCCCAGTCAAAAGTAAATGACTACATTAAACTGTTAAAAAGCATTAAAATGAATATTATTCTTTTGCATTTTCAGTAATCAATAAGTTAACTTCACATTACAAAGAGTTAAATCCTGACAAGAGACACTTTCTCCTTGAGAGAAAATGCGGGATGTATGGTCCTTTTAGTCACAGCAAGTCTGGATCCCAAAGTTTTTGATTCCAATTTGCATATAATGCAAGGGACTGAGACATGATGATTTTTAACAAAAATTCTGACAATTGGTATAAAGCAGATTACAAGAAACTACATATGAAATGGCTAGAAGGGATCATTTATAGATACACTAAAGATAAAGGGAAAATCTTTAGATTTCAATAGGAATAACTGCTCAAGCAATATTTTTTTTTTATTTTTTCCCATGGTTTATTTTTTTATTTAAAAATTTCCATCTCCTCTCCTCCTCCTCCCCCTACCCTCCCCTTCTCTCCACCCATAACCCCCTCCCTCTCCAGGCCAAGGAGCCATCAGGGTTCCCTACTCTATGTTAAGACCAAGGTCCTCCCAACTCCCCCCAGGTCCAGGAAGGTAATCAACCAAGCTGAGAAGGCTCCCACAGAGCCCATCCATGCAGAAGAATCAAATTCCAATGCCATTGTCCTGGCTTCTCAGTCAGCCTCCACCATCAGCCACTTTCAGAGAGTCCGGTTTGGTCGCATGTTCCATCAGTCCCATTCCAAGATGAAGAAAATGACTGAGCCCCACATTGGAGCACCAGACTGAGCTCCCAAAGTCCTGATGAGGAGCAGAAGGAGGGAGAACATGAGAAAGAAAGTCAGGACCGTGAGGGGTGCGTTCACCCATGGAGACGGTGGGACAGAACTAATGGGAGATCAAGCAATATTTTAATTTTATTTTAATTTTAATGACATTTTTAAAAAGATTTATTTATTTTGTGTATGAGTAGTCCTCTATATGCATGTAGTTTATGCCAGAAGATGGCAAAAGATTCCCGTATAAATGGTTGTATGCCACCAAGTGGTTGCTGGGAACTGAACTTAGGACCTCTGGAAGAATACCCAGTGCTCTTGACTGCTGAGCAATCACTCCAGCCCCCTTATTTTAATAATAATATTTTTCAAGATTAATTTTTAGGAGAACAAGGCCTCTAAATCAACTGATCAAAGCTCATATAAATTCCCAGAGACTGAAGCAGCACGCACAGGGCCTACAAGGGTCTGCATCTGGTCTTCTGCACATATATTATAGCTTTCAGTTCAGTGTTTCTGTGGGGCTACTAAGTGTGTGAACAAGGAGGCCTCTGAGTCTTCTGCCTTCTCTGGGACTCTTCCTTCTGTTGGTTTGCTTTATCCAACTTTAATATGATGGTTTTTGTTTTATCAGACTGTATTTTTGTTATGTTGTGCTGTTATAGCTTAGAAGCCTATTAATTTCTAATGAGAGACAGTAAGAGAACAGATCCAGACAGGAATTGAACTTGAATGCTGTGCAATAGTTTCACATGTACTTATCTGCTCATCTGGCTTTCCAGTCCTCATCAATCTTAACTTAAAATAGAAATGAAGAAAGCACATTATCTATGAACAGTTTTAACATGAACACTCTTAGATAATATGGGAGACTCAAACAGTGGCTAAATGAATAATAGGACATGGTTCAATTTGAGGAAGAAATGAATAGATAGTAGTAATATTGGCTCCACCCCCCTGTGCTTTCTCCCTTTACTTCTTTCTTCATCTGTTCTTTTGACTGGGCTCCATGTGGTGCAGGCATTCCAAGAACCCTCTGTGTAGATAAGAATTAATTTGAACTCTTTGTTCTTCTGTCTCCATCCACTAAGTTCTAGTATGTAGCACCATACCTAGCCAAAACTCCTTACCCTGTGTTGGCTGTATTTTCTTTAGAGTAGATTAGATATAACATACAATATGTAATTATATACACCTTTATAATATATAATAAGTTTTGTTGATACTAATTTATTTTACTATAAAATATTTTGCTGAAACTATAGTGGTACGTAACTTTTATCTCAGCATTTTGGAGGTAGAAACAGGAAGTTCAGGGTTTAAAACCAGCTTCAGCTATGTAGCAAATTATGTGAGAACTTCACTGAAATGAAGTAAACTAAACAATGCAAAACAGAACAAAATCAGGCAGTTTATGAAAGATTATTTAAATGCTACCTGTTAAAGAAATTAAATATATCTTTGTTAGATATTTTGTGATAAGAAGTAGGGTGGCTTAATGATCATTACTGTAAAACCTATTTTCTCATATAAAAGAATGGTGGCTACCTGTAAATGATTAGATCTTAAAACAGCAAGTTAACAATTACAATGCATCTTGTACAGTTTTTTAGAATTCAAGTTAAATTGTATATTGTTACCATTTGAATCTGAAATGTCTCTCACAGACTTGATTTTTTGAATGTCCTGTCCTTAGCTTGAGGCAATATGTTGAGTTGATTGGAGCCTGTGTGAGGTAATGTTGGGGGGATAGAAGTAGTCCACGAGAATAACTCTCTGCTGGTTCATGGCCTCAAGCTCTCTGCCTCCTAGGTTTCTCATGCAAACACCAGCCAGAAAGCACATCCACTACCACAGAGAGAATGACTTCCTCAGCCATGCCATACTGCCATAGTGGGCTAAAATTCTTTTGAAACAAAAATTAAAATTTTAAATAATAAACATTTTATTTTTTGCAGTACAACATAACTATATCATTACCACCCTTTCTCCTTCCCTCAGCCCCTCCCAGTCAAGATTCATTGTTCTCTCTCAAATCCATAGTCTTTTTCCTTCACTAAGAATCTATGTATTTTTCATTAATCCATTAAGTTGTTTTTACAAAGTATTTATAGTGTGTGAATAGTAACCACATGTGATTGGTTACTATGGAAATATACTGGTTAAAAGGAATTAAAAACATTAAAGTTTGCAAAAGTCTTAATTTTTTTAAATTATTGCTCAAATCACAATGTACAATATTATCATTCTTTTGGAATTCAAGAATAAGAAAACTAAAATCGGAATATAATAATCAAATTAGTCAAGAAATTCACCGTTTTAGAGTCTCTCCTATATTTAGATGAGTTGCCCCATACACTTGAAAAAGCATGGCCCATCACTCTAAGAATGTTCTATGCTGCATGGATCAGATTAGAAGTTCATACCCAGTGAAGCAGGAGCACATTGCTGCCAGTCTCACGAGTGTATTGTCAAAACGGAAGCAGTATTCTCAATAGTGTATACCATGCAAATAAATATAAATATTTCCTTTTAATGAAAACCATATTAAATTTATTAGATTTGCTTTGCAGTTATATAGAGTGTTACTTGATTCTCACATGCATGCACACACCCATATATATATATATATATATATATATATATATATATATATATATGACTACTCACCTTATGGCATTTTCTCATTTTACATAAACACTTTTAATACTTTATAATAGTATCCCGGATTTTATTTTCTTCTCCTAAAAACATTATGAAACTATTGAATATTCAGATTCTACAGGTCTCCTGGTCTTACTAAAGATTACTTGATGAATGAAAGGCAAACTATTTTTCTGTCTCTACGTCATGCTGCATTTGCTAAGGGTAAGGGATGAATAGTGCACTTATTCCCACCTTGAACGAAGTGTTAATTCTTTCCTCGATTTTCACTGGCAGTGGACACAAGAAACACATGTGTAAACATGCTCAGGCCATAAAAAACTAATTTTTGCAAAGAAAGATCAGGATCTCAGTTATCAAAAATGGAGTCTTTGGTGAGAAACAGAAAGAAAAGGGTTTTCTGTTCTAGAAGAAAAGTCAAAGTCATCTTTGATCAATATGGTAGGTTGATGGGTAGACTACTTTCAAATGCTTTTCATACTCACACTCTTTAACTATCCCAAAAATGATACAATGTAACCACCATTAGACCCTTTTATAGATGTGAGAACAAACCCTGTCAATCAGGGTGGTAATTTCAGGCTTTGTACCTGAAAAACTAGTAGCAGAGACCATCCTTGAATGTAAGCTGTTCTCGCTCCAGCATTCTTGTGTAACCCAGGGCTCTTAACAAATTAGTCAATCATTTGAACTGCTGGCCTCAGATTTCAAATATGCAAAAACATAATGGTTGATGAGAAGACCCCTTTGTCCCTAACAAATGCTGATTTCATAAAAACCAAGATTTTTACAGTCTCTGCCGATTTCTATGTTAAATATCAGCGTTGTCATCTTTTTTGTGTCTAAACATGGTGACAATTAACATCCACCCCCATTCTCTTCTCTCCTTGGGTAAAATTAATTTGTGACTCTTGCACAATAATTTCTGTTATGATGAGAGAAACGGAAGTACAGAAGAGTAAGAGAAGATTTTAAAGAAAATGTATAAAAACTTGAGCTGGTGCAGGAGAGATGTTAAGTGATGAAGAGCACTTACTGCTCTTTCAGAGGACCAGTGTTTGGGTCACGGCTCACACAGAACAGCTCATAAATTCTCTTAACTACAGTTCCAGAGGATCCGAGGCACGGTCTGGCCCCCCAGGACACAGGAATACATGTGATGACATACACACATACAGGCAATACTCTCACATGTAAAATAACACAAATCTTTAAAAAAAAAGAAAGGTGGTTGGACAGCACATGCCTATAGCCCAAGCACAAGGGAGATTGAGATGGAAGGATTATATGTCCAGTATGGGTGAGAGAAAAAGAGAGAGAAAGGGGAGGGACAGGGAGAGAGAGGGAAGGAGAGGGAAAGACGGACAGGCAGACAGACGGACAGAGACAGTGAGATAGAGGATGTCTGTATATTCTGTACATACGGCTACCTCACTGGATCTGAAATATTTAACTATCTGACCTCATCCAACAACAGAGAACATGATGGTTTAAACTCTCGGGTAGAAGAAAACACGGGGCTGTCTAATTACTACCTAGTGGTATAACTTCTTGACTAGTACATTTTAAAGGCATGTATAGAAACTGCAGATTCCCAGCTTGGGTATCTGTCAAAACTGGATCGGAGACTGTTTCTGCATATCTGGAAATGAGGACCAGAGGGTTCTGGGGACAGAGCATGGGTTTGGGGCATCCTGCCTAGGGCACTTGGCACTCTGTGAAGCCTTTGTGAGCCGCGCAGGACTTCTGGGTCACAGCTGCAGCCCTGCTTTGTCGCTGTCACATCTGTTCCTGCCCACATCTCTTCTGCAGTGTGGTGGGCTCAGCAATTGCTCTCTCTGCACTTCCTTTGTTAGAGATTTGCCCTCCTGACACCTCTGGATGAAGAAGTTGCTTCAGGAAGAGAAGACTGGTGACAGACCCTGCGGTTTCGTCCTCTGTAGTAGGACCTGAAACCTTATCTACATGTCATCTGGCTAATCAGAGGTCCGTGGTGAGATCTGTCACAGATTTCTGTTTTAAAAAAGCAATTCAGACACAGTTGACATGAGAATTGGAGTGCTTTCGTAGGTCCTGTACCAGTACTGTCTATTATTATGCGAGTGTCAGCCTGAGGCTGTGGTGACAGAGGAACCTCTGGGTAGCCTCCTAAGGACACCAGCACAGGTGGGCAGAATCCTACCCCTCCCTCCACAGCAACAGAAGCAAACAAAGGACATCCTGGGCATTATCGAGAAGCAGAGACAAGGTAAAAATGGGGCTGCCGAACATCAGCCTGAATTAGGTTGTGGAATAATAAAATGACTCTAGTAAGTTTCACAAGGAGTGAAACAGACAGTGTCAAATGGGGCAACTATGACTTCCAAATGCTTGGAGGTTCATACAAAAATAATAAAATCCTCAAACAGAGCCTATCATGTACTGCTATAATCCTTGTCCCCCCCCCCCCAAATAATTCAATTCTTTGGAAGCAGAAGGAAATCTTCCTTTTACTAAGGTACTTAATGCATGCTTTGCCCTTGGAGTTTACCTTTGCCAGAGATGAAAATATAGGCATTTGTTCAAACGGCCAATCCATTTCTTGGTTCTGAGTAAACTGTGTTTCGAAATTCCCCCAAGAGGAAGTAAAAATACAATAGTTAAGAACATTGGTCAGAGCTGAACTTGTTGTTTGAAGATCATCCTTGTTATTGGTCAATTTTTGTCCCCTTGAACAAATTGCTCAGTGTCTCTCTGTGTCTTTCCCCCCTTATCAGCAGAACTAGCAGGCAGATAGTAACTTAACAACACTTTGGGGTTATAGAAGTAGAGGAAAAGATCAGTACACAGTGGCCCACCATCAATGATGGTATTTTGCTAACTGCTGGAATCTAAGCCAGACTCTCTTTAGTTTGTGTGAAAAGAGAGAATATCAACAAGTCAAACTAATAGTTAAGACTATATTTGAGGGGAAATCCTGGGAAAGCCCTGGGAGACCTTTCTCTAGTCTGTTACCAAGAAGCAGAATGATTCAAATCTCAGCCTCCTTGAATAAGTTCTGATTCCCAGCTTGAAGGAAGAAATGCCTTCTGATGGCAAAAATCTGTGTGATGCTTTTAAACAGCGTGGCATGACATCATGGTTTCCAGTATTCAGAGGCTAGAGATATCATCTGTTCCCATTCAACTGCTGAGTCTTTGGGAAGAAGGTTGGGCTTCAATGGCAAAGCTATAAATCTTTGAGTTTGAATTACAACCTTCAGAAATCTCTCCCAGCTCTGCCTGTTTCCTCTCCTTTTTCTCTTTTTTTCCATCCTCCTCATCCATCACCTTTATTCTTTGACAATCCTAATAATGCTATATAAATTATGGAGCTTTTTTCATGTAATGAGAATCACATTTTTTACACAAAGTTGTTATGTGGAAAACTAAATATGTTGATAGCCATCCTAGTACATTGAAAACTAACACTGTTACAGTTTTCATGAACCTTGCAGTACGTGGGTCACTCATAATAGGGCAGTCAAATACTAGACTCTGATTTTTCCTGTGTTGAATGAATATGGCCTGGAATGCAGTTCCTATTGCAACTACGAAATGGATCTGAGAGTGTGTCAACCAAAAATATAATGGTTTATATGTTTGCAGAGGTTCTTGTTTTCAACTAGCTTTTGAAGTTTCAAAGTATCTTGAACCCAGTGCCTTAACCAGCTCCTGATCAAGCATAGTTTCTTAAAATTTTCCATGTGCTTACAATATTTCAGTTACATAGATAATCTTCAAACCTTTCAAAGGCCTTCAGAATATGGCATTTAAATTGCTTTAAGAATTTAGGACTTATGACAATGAGACACATCTGTTCCTGGCAGCACCAATTATGTTAAGAACAAAATGGGCATCAAAGCAGCTCCTTATGGAATTTGCTAGTCATTTGGGCAAGAAACTGCTCTTGCCTGGACTGCTTGATAAACTTGACATGCAGGACCCACAGAGAAATGACTGCTAAACTTGCCTAAAAGTGAAACAATCTTTTGGGGTTCCTGCTTCATGAAAGAGTCTGCTAGACATTCTGCAGGACTCAGAAAAACGTGACTGACAAACTTCCAATATAGGTGGAACTGTCTTTGAAATTTCCTGTTTTATGGAAAAGTCTGCTGAATACTATGGGCCTGTAGGCTTAAGATGGATTCTCCAATGGTACAGAAGAACTTTGGGTAACTGTCCAGGCAATGAGATGTCTCTGTCAATTCTGGAGTTTTGGAATTTGCTTACTTAGGTAATATATTCTTCCAGAGTCTTTGATGGAGTTGAAGAATAGGTAGTTATTATTATAGTTTTCCTGTAATATAGTTGTGATAAAAGATAAAGTAGATATAAATATTATAACAGTAATTATTGCTTGATAACTGTTTTGATATATGTAATTTTAATATGTTAACGTTAAAACCTTCCTTTTTATTTATACAGAAAAGGGAAGGTGATTTGGGATCCCCCTCTGTACTAAGAGAATTTTGAGATAGATTAAAATGTGGTACTTCATGGAGACAAGAACAAAAGTTGACTCTAGACACTGGTAACCTCAACAAGACCGATTCTTGTTGGTAATGTTGGGAAATGGAGTCTACCTAGAAGTAATCTAGCTAGAAGAATCTAGAAGAGGGGAATCACACACAAACAGATACCCCTTTAAAACAAGAAAAAAATGGAGGAAATTGAGAAAAAATGAAAATATATGTTTATATAAGAAAGAAAAATTCTGCTCTAGGAGCTATGAAGTAAAAGAAAAAATCATGAAGACAAAAGGACAAGAAAAGTGTAATATGTATAGTGATCCAAATACACACACACAGCCACTGGACTAACAATTCTGTCTTTTCCTACTTTGACTCTGTATGTGCCTGCTTTTTTCTTTTCTTTTGAGTCTTCTTGAATTCCAGAAACTAGATGATTAATAGATAAGTAACTTTATGACACAGATCTCAAAGTACCTCCAAGCAACTGTCAGTTTGCCAAATAGATTGTGTCAAAAAGGGGGTAATTTCCTATGATGGTAACGTCACAAACTAGAGCAAAAGCAAACATTTTTTGAGAATCAGATTGCTCCTCCCAAGTGATGAGAGTGAAGACAGCTTCTCAGCACCACCTTCTAAACTAGACCTGAGTCAGCAATCAAAACATTGACTAGGACAACCGAATCCTGTGTGCCTGCTATCTATTCTATACCAAATATATCTCTGTCTACATCTGAAGTTCATGCCAATACCCTGAATATAAATTTAAAGAGCACTGAGCCCTTTATCTGTTCCTCATTCTATTGTGACCATGCTGAATGAAACTCATGCCTCTGCTTTTCACTGTTATTAATTTCTTTGATTGGCTGTTGGTATCATTAGCTTTGAGTAGTTTGGTGGGGCTACCACTGTCTGGACTTCTGCTAAAGGCTCTGGTAACGTTCCCAGGTAAGAACAAGTGAAAGTCCAAGCATACGTCTTAGCAATTGGAATAATCAAGAGCAGCTGGATTTTCCTGTGTGACTAAAGAAAGGTAGCAGGGAAAACTGTATCTTCATATCTTTTCTAGGCTAAAATTAAAGCAGGTCTGCATCTTACAAATGAGCAAATAATGAAAGTCCTTTGCACGTTGGGGATAAAAGTCCTCATTTTAAATATTCACTTTGAGTGATACTGAGATAATAAATAAACTTATTAGATCATTTTCTGTCCCTTCTTAAGCCTGCGCTGCTTTTTTTTTTTAAAGAATGAAATGCCAGAATGCAATAAAAGAACTCTCAATGTGTTTTTTCAAATTGCAGATATGTAATATTTGACCCTGCATATTTTCTTGCTCAATCTCCAAAGCTTGTTCATAAGACTATATTGAGCCTTGTTTTCAGGCAGTTGGCAGTTTAATAATTCTATCAATTTTAAAAATTCAGTAATTTTAAAACACTTGGCTATACTGTATAATTTAACTGCATGCTACTCCAGGAATCCTAAGGTAAAAATAGCATAATTTTAAATCTGTTGAAGTAAAGGAAAGCCATTGGCGAACAGAAACCCTTTAGAACAGATAACACAAAAGTAACATAGCTTATGTCATTTCTATTTTAATTGAAGTGGTCTTTAACAATGAAAATAATTCTTATTAATCTTTTTACATATAGCCCTTACTGTGTCACTGATTCAGTCCAGATCTCAGATATTTGTGTCTTCAGTGACTTTTCAGGTGTGTTTCACGGTTCTCCCATTTATGAATCATATTTAATTTTTGCTTCGATTTCTAAGTTGTCACTTTCTCATCTATTTTCTAAGTGCCCTATGCTTTGGGTGTTTTTTTTTTTTTTTTACCGCCCACATGGGTTTCCAAGACTATACTCCTTTGTATTAATACATTCTATTTCTATGAGATCAGTGTGTCTTGGTGTTGCATTACATTTCCTGATAGTGAAATAAAGAAATACCTATTTGTGCCAAGTAAAACACCAAGAAAATAAAGGAACGATACCTTTCAAAACCAAGTTGGTAATTCAAAAGGTTCATTGAGGCTACTTATAGAAGTATGGTTAAAGAGTTACAGAACCACTACTAACTCAAAAATAACACACCACCGAAAAGTCTTTCTCCATAAGGAATGATGACTCATGAAGTCTTTGGAGTCCCAAGCCCAGTCTACTCTACACCTCCTACATATTCTAGCACCTGAGAAGATCAGCAAATGTCATGGCAGAAGAGAGTAGATATATAATCTCAGGTGAGTTTCTGTTGACTAAACATGAAAATTCCATGTGTTCTAGGATGGAATTTATCAACTCCGTTACTGCTAACATAGACTCAGCTGTCACTGTGTTGGTTTGCTCAGGTTACTTCCATAGCTATGTCCTATGATGGCATTGCTCATTTCAGGTGTAATTCTGATAGGTTTCCCTTTATATGTTACTTGACCTTTTTCCTTTGCAGCTCTTAATATCTGTTCTTTATTCTGTATGTTTTGTGTTTTGATTATTATATGGCGTGGGATGCTTTCTTTTGATCCAGTCTATTTGGTGTTCTGTAGGCTTCTTGTACCTTCATAGGAACATCCTTCTTTAGGTTGGGGAAGTTTTCTTCTATAATTTTGTTGAATATGGGCTGTGAGAAATAATTGGAGCACACTTTCAGGCACAGTGCAAAATTTTTTTCCATTTTTCTTTGAGACAAGGTTCCTCTGTAGCTTTGGAGCCTGTCCTGGAACTAGCTCTTATAGACATGGCTGGCCTCAAACTCACAGAAATCCACCTGTCCCTGCTTCCCATGTGTCGGGATTAAAGGTGTATGCTACCATTACCCAGCTTTCTTTTCCTGACAGATGGTTTAGGTAAATTAAAACTGAAACATCCATAATTACTCATCACCTTCGAATTATGAGAACATTCTTGTGATTCTGAGTCATAGTCTGATGTTGCTCTTGGACTGTGGTCTGTTCAATAATGTATTAAGCTAGAAGTGAGAACTAAGTCAGTTAGTGCACAAGTCAATATCCAGTTTGGATAAATGCCTAAGGACAACTCTAAGTGATATGTCTCTGGATGGATCTGAATATTCCAAATCTCCACAACCTTGAAGGTATGATCAATCAATTAGTCTTACAGAATCTTTTACACAGGTGTAGCCTTGTGTATCTGTTGGGTAATTTAAACACTCTATATATTTCACAGGTGTGAAGTTAAAACACTATTATAATAATTCTGTTATTAATTCTAGATCATGAAATTTACTGAGCATTGCCTTTCATCTTTTGGGGAGATTTTAACAGTCTTCTGCTTCACAAACACTGCTAAAAGAATAGTGGATTTCATGCAGGTCTCAAAAAAATCAAGCTCTGTATGCTGTGCATTTCCTCTGGTAGGATAAATGAGTAATGGTATGATCAGTTAAAAGGAAAATAAATAACTTTTGTAGATTCCTGACTTGCTCCATTTTCAGCCATTGATATTTTTCACCTCCGTTTACTCATGGTAGTGAGAGTCACACTGTACTGTTGCTTACTTGGAGTTTTACATTTGAGTCTGATTGCCTGATGTTTCCAGGATGCCTGTTCGTCATTCTCTTAATCATCACATCCAATTTCATCGCAAGGCTTCCCAATTTGTCTAGTTGTTTTCAAAATGAGATGTCTGTAGGCAAATGGGAGAGTACAATGGAATCTCTCTGTCATTAAAAGGGAGTCTACCACTTTCCCAGTGCACCTGCTGATAACTGTGTCTGCATCTCTAAATAACATTTGTCTTATCAGAGTCAATATTACACAGCCTACTGATTGTAAGATCATTCCATAAACTTTCCACCTTCCAGTAACAATTGCTTTAACAATATAAATTTCTGTATTTTTTTTCTTCTCAACTGTCTTCTCAACTGTCTACATGCCAAATGCGCAGGGTTTATTTTTCCAAATGGACTCTCATTTTGTCATTTTCAGCTCCAACTTAAGGTAACATCTCATGTAGGAAGGTGCAAGTTGCCTTTAACACTTTAGTTGTGTATCTCCCTAAACCATGACAAATGATCCGGGGCTCAGAAGAAATTGTTTTCAAGCCAATGAATTCTTTTTCTCTTCCAAAAATCACATTTGTGTCATGTTTTAGAGAATGAGCCAGTTTTATGAATGTGTGCTGCAAATCTGTACCAATTATACAATGGGAGGCTCAGGACATTCATTTAAAAGTTTATTTCACCATGCACACAATCTGATGAGCACTCATACAATGGCTGATTTTATATTTTCTAGAAGAGGAAAAACCTGGCTTGGATAACTACAGGCATCTTGTTACATCCTATTTCCAAATCTGTCAACCACTTAATGGCAGTGAGAACACAAAACAATATTGTACTTGTTCACAATCGACAAGATCCATGCATAAAAGCAGTATCCCCAGAAGTGTTTTTATGATAAGGATGCAAACTGTATTATATAGCCAGGCATTTAATAAATTACCATAATACATGCACTGTCCACATTTCTTATACATGATTAGTAAAATTTTACAGATTATTGGTACACTACTAAAGAATATTTAGAAAAAATTATGTAGAAGCTAAACTCTGATAGATTTTGTCACTTCATGTAATCTGAATGTTTCGGAACACACTTTAAATAGTTATGAAGAATAAATCCTAATTCCTATCATCTGAAAATTAATATTTTTCAATGGAGGTTTTCAAGGATTTCAGATCATCAAATATGACACAAGTTGCAAAACTTTCCCACAGCAACTCTTTTCTTTTCATCATCTCTCCATGAATTAAAGGAGGTGCACCAGCATGATCAAAATCTTCTTTGGGAAAAAAACTTCACTTATTCTCATAAAATTAGATTACTTCATTAAATGAGCAACTCTGTTGTCTTTCTGATCCAGCTGTGGGAGCAGAATTTACCCCTTCTCCAGAGCCTTTGTTCTTTTGTTCTTCTTTGTTTTATGGTCTCCATAGTTCTGCTGTGTGGTAGGTCCAGTATAGGTAAATTTGCTCCATCTTTGCTCTGTATGTCAGTGATATTTTGAAGCTAGTTATTTTTTAATAATAGTAACGAATTTACAAACTTTAAAAGAAAAATAAAACACCTCCCCTGAATTCTTCCTATATATTCACTATATGTAGATGCTGGTTTGACAACACTGTCTAGATTGGCAATAGGCATTTGCCCCTAAAGAGCTCAGAACTCTGTCTTAAAACTGCTTTAAAAAGAAAGTCTTCATCAATCAGTTGCAATGACTACTCTATTTTTCCACTACTCACCCCGCCACCATCCATCTCAACAATACATCCTACAGGTTTTGTGTTCTTATTGCACCTTCAGTTCTGTTCATGTGATTCCGTTTTATCTTCCTGCTATGTCTCAAGAGTCTCCTCTTGAAATACAAGAAAACCCCAGCCTCTTTAAAGAGTAGGTTTTGGGTGTCTGAACACTGGTTCTTATACTTGGATGGCATGTGCTAAAACTGTGACCCACTTCTTTTGTAGCTTTCATTAATTTATTTTGAAGGAAACACTACTGTTTTGTATTGTCAACTAAGTATGTATCACAAAGCCTGCATAATTCTAGGTCCAGAACATCTGTCTTTTCCATTAACACAGAAGAAAATCGTTGCTGTGGGATAAACTTTTTGTACACTATGAATACAAGTTACTCTCATTGTCTAATAAAGAGCTCACTTGTATATAACTGGACAGGAGGAGGTTAGGTAGGAAAAACAGACTAAGAGGATGCTGGGATCAAGAAGGGTGGAGTCAGAGGAGTTGTCAGCCAGAGGAAGAAGGAGTCAGACATTCAAAATGGGTTAGAGGTAAAACTCATGAGTTTTCGAACAGCACATAGATTAATAGAAATGAATTAAGTTGTAAGGGCTAGTTAGTAAAAAGCCTGAGCTATCAGTAAAACATTTTCAATTTATATAAGTCTCTGAGTCAGTTATTTGGGAAATGGCTGCTCGTTATTTGGGAGTGGGTGGTCAGGACAGGAAACCTCTGCCTACAAATTGCACACAATGTGGGCGAAATTTCCACATGAAACCTGACAAAGCTTAAAAAAAGCATTCTAGCCACACAAGAACAGAGTTAGTATTGGATTTTTGGTAGTCACATTTTCTTGGGTGGACTCTGTTTGCTGGCAATGAGCAGAGGGACGGTTCCTTTAAGAGAAAACTTCCTGGCTTGATGATATGGGCAAAAATAGCTTTCTTGTGAAGTCCTACTGCCAAATACTTAAAAAAATGTTTATGAGTAGCAAGCAACATGCTTTTCATTGACTGCATAGACCCAGAAACTTCTTAGAGTTTGTGTGATTCAAAGGACTCCCAGAGCTGGTGGTAAATGTGCCCCCACTATCAGTCTAGGTTCTCAGGGAACCATGGGAGAGGAGTCAGTCACCAGTTTGCCATGCTCTAAGTTACACAACAATTTAAGTTTTGCTAATGCAACCAAAAAATTTACAGATGCTCAGTAAAGGATGAATTCACATGAAAAAACCCTCTAAATGGGTAACAGTGTGTTTAACAATACACATAGAATTGGGAGAGAAAAGGGAAGATGTAGACAATCATATGCATACATATTTAAATAATAAAATCCTAAAAATGTGGTAAAATAGTAACATAAAATAAAAATCACACAAAATTAAAAATACACAGTCAAGATCCTGTATGTTAATATATTTTTTTATTTTTTTTTTTTGATTGCTAGACAAACTGGATTGTGAGGACTGCTAGATCAAACCTACCTATATATTTTGAAAATGTCGTCACTTCAAAGTTTAAGTCAAAAGGTACATTGCTTTGGGAGAGATATTATGCTTTTATTTCCACGGGAAATGAGAAGATATGGATTCATTCTGGGTTAAGGAAAATTAAGTTCAATAGGGTAAGATCACTTGAAATCCTAGTTACAGACATAAAAATAAACGTAGAACTTCAAAGCACATGATGCATATTTTACTTGCTCAAATATAAAACAAAATTTCATCTTTAACTGACTTGTGCACACCACACATTTCATACTGTGTTAGCACAAATATGTATGTTACTTTTAAAAATTTATATGTTTTCAAAGCCAGGGAACCAGACACAACTGAAAACTGGTGACCTAGGTGAGCTAGCCTTTCAGAGTGTGTCTGTTGTGCTTTCCTCGAAGTTCTACATTCAGAACCACTGCAAGGCTGCTGACTGAGATAGTCTAAATTCACAGACTATTCTAGCCAAGAATTCATCAGTGTCCTAATTTTCTCCAGTCCCTCAAAGATTCCAGAAGTTCCCAACAACAGGAAGAAGACTAGATAACACAACATCCACATTCCTAAGATGTGCTATTTTTTTTTTTTTTGTCATTTGGTGTGATGGGGATGTTTGTCATTGTTTAGGGGAGTTGGTTACAAATTGTTATTGGTCATGGTTAGAAAAAAATGAACAAAGGAAATTAGGTTCAGAAAAAAGAGGAGGGCTATAATATAGAAATGATGAAATAAAAACATGGATTATTGTGTCTACTTTGGAACAACCACTAGTCTTAAAAATATTTTACACTGATATGTATTTTGATAAATTGATACAAATTTAAAGTAAATTTTATTATACAGTATGTATATCTTTACTCTTATTTAGGGTATTGTGTTTGTGTAGTTCATATAAAATTATAATGTATAATTAAGAAATATATATTAGTAGTCATGTATACTGGTAAAACTTATGGTGATGTTGGGTATGTTTTCAAGGTAATAATCAGGAATAATTAGATAGATGATCTTTGAACACTTTAAAGGCTACAAAATATGGCATTTAAAATATTTTATAGCCTAAGACTTTTCATGACATTGATACATGCCTGCTCCTGGCAGCACCAATCTACTTAAGAGAAGATGATGGGCATCAAAGAAAGTTCATATGGAGTTTGTTTTCTTTATGCCAAAATCTAGCCATATGAGCAAAGACATTGCCCTTTTCTCAATTACTTACAAATACTTTCCAAACTGGACCAACAGGAGGCAAAATAAGGCAACTGCCAAATTTTGCCAAGACAAGGTAGGACAGACCTTTATAATTCCCTGCTCTCAGAAAAGTCTGTAAGATATACCAGGATTGTAGGCCAGAGTTCAATGTTGTGAAGAACCTAGGGTGATTATCCAGGTTGTCAAATGTCCCTGTCATTAGGAAACATTTCACCCCTCTGGGGGGGGGGGTGTCTTTGATTGCACTAAAGACTAAATAGTTGTAGCTATAGTTTTCCTTAGTTATGAACAAACTTAAATTAGGTATAAAATTTTAGACTCAGAAAGACAAGATAGATAATAGAATATTTTCTCTAATTTTGCCAAATAAAACATAGAATGGATAATGTAACTGTAATTCTTACTTGATAACTGTATTTTACTAAATAACTGTTTTACTATGTTAAAGTTAAAATCTTCCTTTTAAACTGGACGAAAATGGAGAAATTCTATTTTTAACTAGACAAAATGGGTTAGAGTTAATGTCATGAGCTTTGGGACAGAACCTAGATTAGTAAAATGGGTTAAGTTGCAAACACTAACTAGTAACAATTGTGAGCTATTAACAGAGCATCAACAAATAATATTAAGATTCTATGTTGTTTATTTGGGAGTGGGTGGTCAGAACAGAAAAACTCAGTTCACAAACTGTGAGTATGCATTTTGTGAAAATATGTATTTAAAAGTGAAACAGAAAAATGCCCAAGAAAATTTTCAAAATCTAACACTTTCAATACAGATAACTCTTTTTGTTGTTGTTTTGTTTTGTCTTTTGTTTGTTTGTTTGTTTTCTGAAACAGGGTTTCTCTGTAGCTTTGGAGCTTGTCCTTGGATTTGATCTCTAGACCAGGATAGCCTTGAACCCACAGAGATCTGCCTGCCTCTGCCTCCGAAGTGCTGGGATTAAAGTTGTATGCCACCACCACCCTACTTAGCTAACTCTTTTTGAGGTAACTCATTGCAGCATACATTCTTTCTTTTCTGTTCTAACAAATGCTCTAAAGCATTCAAACCTTCAGAGATATATTTAAATGAGAAAAGATGGAGGTAGAAAAAAAGAGACTGATTCAGAATGGTGCAGACCATTGCTCCATCCTGACTCAAAAGAATCCCAAATATTTACTCTCTTTGTGGATTGCAAGAGGTCATAATGTTGAGCTGTGTGCGGCTGCCATTCATAGTGCAGTATTTCTTTTATAGTTTTTTTTTATTTTACATACTAATCTCAGTTTTTCTCCCTCCCCTCCTCCCATTTGCCCACTTTCCCCCACCCCACCCTTATTCACCCCTCAGAGATGGGAAAACCTCCCATAGTGAATCAACAAAATCTGCCATATCACATTGAAGCAGGAACAAGATCCACTCCCTGTATCAAGGCTGAGCAGAGTATCCCTCCATAGGGAATGAGCTTCAAAAAGCCAGTTCATACACTAGGGATAAATCCTGATCCCACTGCCAGTGGACCCACAAACTGCCCAAGCCACACAATTGTCACCCACATTGAGAGGGCCTAGTTTGGTCCTGTGCAGGTTCCCCAGCTCACAGTACAGAGTCAATGAGCTCTCACAACCTTGGGTCTGTTGTTTCTGTGGGTTTCCCAACATCATGGTCTTGCCCCTTTTCTCATATCATTGCTCATTCCTTTCATTGTTGGATTCTGGGTGCTTGACCCAATGCTTAGCTGTGAATCTCTGCATCTGATTCCACCAGTTATTGGATGAAGCTTCTGTGATGACAATTAAGGTAGTCAAAATCTGATTACAAGAGAAAGCCAGTTCAGGTGCCCTCTCCACTATTGCTTAGATTCTTAGTTGAGGTCATCCTTGGGGATTCCTGGCAATTTCCTTAGCACCAGGTTTCTAGATAATCCTATAATGACTTCCTCAATTAAGATATCTCTTTACTTGTTCTCCCTTTCTGTCCTTCACCCAACACCACCATTCTGTTCCCTTGTGTTCTCCCCCCCTTTCACCTCCCAACTTCCCTTTCACCTCCCTCTCCCCCCATGCTCCCAATTTACTCAGAAGATCTTGTCTATTTTGAGATATACTTGGATTCCCCCTGGGATGGTACAGCATTTCTGTGCAAATTCTGAGTGAAAAATCTCAGGAAGGAAGACAACTCCACCCAGACAAAGCAAGAGGGGTTTTCTCCTATTTCCATGTAAGGAACATTATTCTGTTCTGTCTAGATAATACGAGGAAGTAAGATTCATTAAATTATGTAAAAATTTAAGTTTCGGTGACCTGGCCTATATAAGAATTACCTTAGTAGAAAACAACCACATGATTTAGAGACTTAATCACACATCCATTTCAATAACTATTTTTCTCAATTTAATTTTTCAATTCCCAGTATCCTTTTTATATTTTTCAATATTGTTTGTATGTAATAACCTGCTCCCCTATTCTCAGTTTTCATGGATAACTTTATATGTCTACCTTTGTGCAAGTACATATGTAAGAACACACACACACACACATACACACACATACAATCCTTTAGGTATTAGAAAATATTTAAGGAATACTTTAATCAAAATAATTTTGATTAAAAATAAAGATGTTGAGGTTCAGATGCAAAAGTAAGAAAAATCAGGGATATTTGGGCATATGAAGTGAAATTTATTTGCTGTACCTTGTTCATAAAATATTTATAAAACCTTTTTATTGAGATAAGAGTATTTGTACATCTTTTTGAAATCATATCTTTTAGTTTTTGATAGTATAACATAAGTATATTACTCTTTCCTTTCTTCAATTTCTTCCATATAATCCTCCCGTGTTCTTTCAATTTTATGGCCTCATTTGTCATTAATAATGTAAGTATACACACACGCACACATATATATGTATATCTAATTTCTCTAAATACATAAGTACAGCCTGCTCAGCCTATATAATGTTATGTGTATATTTTGTCATTGATAACAATTGGTGTGTTTGTCTCTGGGGAAGAATATTTCTCCTCTTGTCAACTTCCTTAGTTGCCTGTAATTCTTTGTTTCGAATTAAGGTTCCTGGTATTTTCATTTACAAAATGTGGGAAAACATGCTGGATAGAGAAAACCTAGACATCATTTTAAAAAAGGACCAAAAAAAAAAAAACAAAAAAGGATTTATTTATATTTATATCTATCTGGGGGGGGGCTTGCACACATGTATGTGAATGTATGCTATATATGTGCAGTTGTCCCCAAATGATGGAGTAGGGTCATCTATCTATGTGTTACTTTCATTGGTTAATAAAGAAACTGCCTTGGCCCTTTAATAGGACAGAAAATTAGGTAGGTGGAGTAGACAGAACAGAATTGTGGGAGAAAGAAAGCAGAGTCAGGCGGACACCTCAGACAGTCACCATGCCTCTCCTCTCTGAGTCGGACGCAGGTTAAGATCTCTCCTGGTAAGCCACCACCTCATGGTGCTACACAGATTACTAAATATGGGTTAGTCAAGATGTGAGAGTTAGCCAATAAGAGGCTGAAACTAATGAGCCAGGCAGTGTTTAAGTGAATACAATTTGTGTGTTGTTATTTGGGTGTAAAGCTAGCTGTGCGGGATCCGGGCGGAACGCAGCCCGTAGCCTTCTACACCCAGAGGCTACCTGAGGGCAGAAGAAGGTGTTGGATCCCCTACAGCTAGAGTTACAGGTGGTTATGAACAGTCAGATATGGGTACTTGGAGACAAACTCATATTCTCTTCAATAATTTTAAGGGCTTCTAGTCACTGAGTCACATCTCCAGCCTCTAGCACCTGTGTAGAGTGAATTGTGATTGAGTGATGGGTGTACACAATACATCACAGTTATATATAGACAATATAATTGTTTGTAGATGGATAATAATTGCAATTAATGGGGCATACAAATGACAAGGAAAGATGGGCCTTTCCCTGGTGATGACAAATTACCACCAATATTCATCTATAACTTCTCCAGACAATGGAAATGCTTTCTGCTTGAGTTATGAATTAAACTTCTGACTGTCCTTTGTAAACATGGTCTCGCGTCAAGTTTCCATATCCCCATGGCCTTTACAGCTGCTGGTTCAGAACGAAGACTGGAACAATGCTTATTGATAGGATAATGATAAGACTGCAGAAATGTCTCAGTGGAAGAGAGCATTTGTTACTCTTGAAGAGAACCAGAGTTCAATTCCCAGCACCCATACTGGGGAGTACACACCTGCCAGTAGCTCCAGCTTCAGGGTATCTAATAGCTCCTCCTGTCCCCCAAAAGTACCTATATTCATGGAACACACACAGCTATTTAAAAAGAACAAATGGATATTATGAGTATATACAAATTGAGGAACTTAGCAACTCAGAGAGAAATCTACAAATACAAAGTAGCCAGATGCTGTTGACTCTATCTCATGTTCAAATTCTGAGTAAAAGACAAAAGAAATACAGGTGTACCTGACTACCTAATCAACAGACACCCCTTCAGAACACCTGAGGCTCCTCATCAAAACCATGATAGTTCTGGTGTTAGGTCAGGGGCTTGCTGTGGCATATATGTTATGATTTTAGAGTTAAGATTTTATAGACAGTTTCACACTAGACTTTATTATTAATTTTCAAATCTTCAATATTTCGAAAATTGCCTTGTGTTTTTTTCCCCATGAGTTTAGAGTATCAAATGCCATCTTTTAACCAGGTGGTCGTGGCACATGCCTTTAGTCCCAGCACTTGGGAGGCAGAGGCAGAAGGATCTCTGTGAACTGGAAGCCAGCCTGGTCTACAATATCTGGTTTTCAGGACAGGCTCCAAAGCAACAGAGAAACCCTGTCTCAAAAAACAAAAACAAAACAAAACAAAAAGCCATCTTTAGCCTTATACACTTCCTTTTGTTGCTCATTATATTTCCGGATAAAAAGTATCCAATAGGACTTTAAAAAAGTCTCTTTCCCCCTATTTTGACTAATTTCTTTTCTGACAAATACAAAGTGAATAAAAATATACATACTTATTTTAGATACCCAGTCTCTCATTTTTCTCTAAGAATAAATGTCTTTATTCTTTCTCAATCATGTTGTTTTATAGCCATAAAAGTACATACCTACAGGCATCTTTTAGTGTTGTGATTATTTTGCTCTTTGTTCATCAGTGTGTATGGTGTGTTAGTTTGTATGTATGTGTATGTTGTAAGGAGGCCACTTGTTTTGTTCCCCACTGCTCAGCCCCGAAATAATCACACAGAAACCATATTATTTAAATCACTGGTCCGTTTGCTCTAACTCTTACATGTTAATTTAACCCATCTCCATTAATCTGTGCATCACCACAGGTCATGGCCTACCAGCAAAAGTTTAGCATGTCTGTCTCAGGCAGTGGCTCCATAGCTTCTCTCTGACTCTGCCCTTCTTTCTCCTAGCATTCAGTTTAATTTTCCCTGCCTGCCTAAGTTCTGCCCTATTATCAGGCCAAAGCAGTTTCTTTATTCACCAATGGTATTCACAGCATACAGTGGGGAATCCCATATCATGTGTACAGTGTTGAGTTTGGGTTCAAGTGTGTGTAAATGCATGTGGAGATCCGAGATGACATTAAGTGTCTTCCTGGAGTATTCTCAACCTGAGCTCATGATTTTGGCTAGTTTAGACAGCGAGCTTGCTCCAATGATCCCTCTCTGTTTCTCCTGTGTTCTGAAAATAAGGATGGGCTGTAATTCCCCACCCAGCACCTAGGTAGATGCCGGGGTTCTGTACACCAGTTCTCTCACTTGTACAACAAATGTTTTACCTGGTTACCAATCTCCCCGGGCTCTTCAAGTACATATAAATGAATACTACCTGTCTACCTATTTGGCACATGGGTAGTGATTTGTCATGTCAGATGCTTGTCCTACCCCCAGACATAGTTTTGACAACTATATCTGTGCAGTGCCTGTGTCCTTAATCAGTTGCAATATAATCACAGACAATAATCTATACTGAAAGTATTTGCTTATTAACCCTATGCAGGGACACATGAAATTCCATGATGGCAGTGTTGTATAACACAGATAAATCATATATTTTATTCCTGACCTTTATACATACCACAGTGCTTAAACAATAGGTTTAATATTGATAACTGTCATTTACATCCATGGACCTTGTGATGGCAACTTTATTATGTCAAGTTGACAAAAAAATAAAGTCATCTTGGCTGAAGGGTTCTTAATCAAGAAAATTCCTCCATAGAAGTATCTTGTAAGTAAGTCTTTAGGGCATTTTTTTGGTGAATGATTGATGTAGTGGGATTCAACCCACTGTGCGTAGAGTCACCTCTGGGCTCGTGGTCCAGGTTGGTATAAGAAAGCAGGCTGAGAAAACTATGAAGAAAGATCCTTAAGTAGTATTCCTCCATGGCCTCTACATCAGTTCCTTTTTCCACTTTCTTGCCTTGATTTTCCTTCACGCTGAATCACAACTGTAAAATGAAATAAATACTTTTCTCCCCAAGTTGTTTTTTGTCATGGTGTCTATCACAGCATTAGAAAACTTAAGTACTAATCTTCTTGATATACTTCTCAGATTAAAGTATTGTAACGTTGTATGAAGTGTCTTACCATATTCTGTTTGGTGGGTGATAGACTTATGTCCCTAAATCAAGAAACTGAGACCAGAACTTCTAAAGGTATCCACCATGTCTGTGACAGGTATGAAATGGCTGGCAAAGTTATGAACATCAAGTCATATTTAGACAATAAGATGAAAAATGGGAAAGTGGAGACAGTAACTGGTTAGCTCCCTATAAAGATGCTAAGGCATTCGAAGAAAAATCCCCTTCTTTCTGCACAGCCCTGCAAAGATTACGAACAAGTGGGAGTCAGTAACGTTGGCAACACAAACTTAATTTACAGCATCTTCCACAAACATCCTCATGAAATATGCTCCATGTAACTCAGGAAATGCATATTACAAAGTAGTCCACTTAAAGTTTCTTTTTCTCTCTCTCTCTCTCTCTCTCTCTCTCTCTCTCTCTCTCTCTCTCTCTCTCTCTCTCTCTCTCTCTCTCTCTCTCTTTTGGATGAGCTAATGAGGGAGGACAGATTCCGGGGCTAGCTTGTATGCAGAGCATGTGCACTGTGATTGTCACATAATTGTTAGACAATTTGGACAAAGGCTATAATGATATATAGAGGCTTATTTCTTGACTTTGTAAGAGTTTCTCTGGTGGGAAACTAGACATAAGTTCTACAACACATTATGTCAGAGGAAGTTTAGTTTGTAAAGTGTTTACAATTAAGATAAAACAAAATCCTTTGTGTTAACTAGAAACATTAGGTAATGAATCATTTTAAACACAATGCAACCAGGCTACTCAGCCACTGGGATACAGGCAAGCGCTGCTACAAAGCAAAACAGGAAGAGCGAAATGGGTGCTATGATTGATTCTATTTTCTCCCAGTCTCCTTTTGCCCCCGGAACAACTCATTCTCAACACAGTACGAATCTTAGAGAAAAAAAAGAACAATTTATTCTATAAAATGTATTTCTTCCTATAAAAGCGAAACACTAATTCTCTATATATGAAGAGAGTTAGAATTGAGTTATTTTGGAGATTTATTTGAAGTATTTAAGAGTCAAAACCCTAAAAAATGTATCTAAGGTTCATATCTCCTTTCACATTGAAGTAACTGCCTTTGGAGCAAAGGCCAACAAACAAAGTTTGAATGTCTGTACTAGAGGACTCTATATATTATTTGGGAAATGAAGTCTCCATAACAGCCCATTTTTAAATTAAGAAATATTCAAAGACAGATGACAAATTACAGGGCTTCCTATAATATAAAGTCCATGTAACTGTATATCAGTTGACGTGTTAGACAATTTGGGCAAAGGCTGTAAGTAACTACAAAATTATATTCCTTTGATTTACTAGGAAGAATTTAGAAATAACGTTTAACACACAAAATGAAGCAAATCATTCCTAGTCACATTAAATGCCTGGGTTGACAATCACAAGAATTTCCATCATTCCGGATGTTTATTAAGCAGTATTCTGTGACAATGTATCTAGCTAATTGCACAGCAGAATCTGCATTTTTTAAGGAGTGTAATTCAAATGTTTATCAACTCACCAAGGTCCCATCGCCTTATGTTCCAATTAATAAAGATGCAATTTAACTACCCTTAATTAATTTAATAACTAGTTTTTCTAGTAGATGAAATGAAGAGATGCAATTATAGTCTTATGTTTCAAATAATTCTTTTCTTTAGTTCAACTAAGAAAAATTATAGTCGAATGCTAAAATAATCAGAGGGATTAAACACATTTTCTTCCTATTTTGAAGCAATCTATTCGGTTTTATTGATGTTTACGTTGTCTCATTTTACGCTTTGTATGAATAGAGATGTAGAATTTAAAGTCAAAACTTACGTTGATTTTTCTTCATAGTTCTGCATCAGCACTAGGTGGCAGTGTTGTCACAATGAAAAACTCAGCATTGCAACTTTGTGTTACATTCCAGAAGCCTTCTTTTAAAGATTTCCAGGCCTCAATCTGTATTACTTTCATTTTTCCAATGTGATTAAAATGTACCTGTAATAAACATATAAAGATTAAAATTCATTGTCAACTTCTGCTATCCACTAAAACGTGTGAACCATAACTTTTAAAAAATACATTCCTAGAGTTTAAAAAAAAATCTCTGAATAAAGTAGCTACTATGAATAAGTATCTTATTTTCTTTGTTTAAAATGTTTATTGTAATGCTGGGAACTATGGTGTATGCCTGTAATGTCAGCACTTGGACGGCTGATGCAGGAGAATTATAGGATTGAAGCTATCTGGGTTAGTCCTTGTCTCATCACACACACACACACACACACACACACACACACTCACACACACACACCTTTATTTATTTGGTGGACAGTACTATGCCATGCCAAAATATGCTTAGCAATATTTCCTGAAATTATTGCCTGGAGATTTATGGTAGACTTAACAACCACTTTTTTTTAATGATAGATGAAATGATTCTAGATACACAAATCTGAAATAAGATTAAGGTAGAAAATACGCAGTTCTTTAAAGAATCATGTCATATGTGTATGTGTGGAAAAAAATAATGTATGGGGATGGAAAGGGTAAAAAAAACTATCATTCTGAAGAAAAGTTCTTAATGCTAAAAGGAGATTTAAAAGAGTCATGCAAATATTTCAGAAAGAAGTGAGGTGGTACATGATTCTACAAAATCAACAGGGCACCACAATAGGTCAATCAACTACCAAAAGGAAGGTGAGCTTCTCTCTGCCTTTTGTGAGTTTAGGTCCTGGTTCAATGAAGAGGGAAGTTTGATGAATACGTGGGTACACATTCATAACCCTCTGCCCAGGATGATAATTTAGTTCAGTGAGAAAGGACACATATCTGCAGAAAAGATGTCTGAATTTCATTCCTGCCACTTCAAGCCATTCACTAAATTTCTGCACTTCATATTTTATGTAGACATCATAGGAATTACGTTATATATAGTTGATCAGAGAATCAAAGAGGGACTGATGGACTGAAAAGGTTCTGTTAGAGAGGAGGTGTCAGAGGTCAGCCTGTAAGGTTGCTATTGGTAACAGTCCTAGAACTACCAAAGTGGGACCAGATGCTTCCTGACATGTATTTCAAACTTGGAAAATCTGATTATGAAGGATTTCATGGTTTGCCTCCCCAGAGTGCATGTGTTGACAGCTCGTGTTCAACTGGGTTCTACTGGAAGGCAATGGAAATTTCAGGTATAGAGCTTTGCAGCAGAGTTTGAGCCACCCTAGGGTGGTAGTCTCAAAAGTATTATTGGAAAACTGGTGAGTTCTCTGCTTCCCAACAACATGAGATGAAAAATTTATCTACCAAAAACTTTAAATGTTTGGATTTCTTTGCTTGTTTTTGTTTGTGGCTTGAGACAGCCTCCTATAGCCTAGGTCATAATTTGCTCCTTAGCTGAAGCTGACCTTGAACTCTCCATCCTCCTACCTCCATCTTCAATGTGCTGGGATCTAGTACTGGTCCCAAAGCACAGACAAGCTGCAGCAATTGAGACCTCTAAATCTGGAGATCCAAATAGACTGTTCCTCTTTATAAATCAATCACTCAGGAATCTGTTACAGACCTAGGACATAACCCTGTGTTATATAGAGACTGACCTATGTTTAGAGCTGGAAGAAACTTGGTTCTTTTTACCTTGTTTCTACAGGACATCACAGCCCTCTGCAGAGTCCTATATATCACAGTTTTGTAGAGTTCCAGTTTGATATCATGCAAAATCAAAATAAATGGCACGACCCCGACCTTCAGAAAGGCATTGTAAGTTGAGTTTCCTGCAATAAGAAATGCAATGGAACATTAGCTTGTGATAGTTCCTGCTCTTATTACATGTGATGCATTTGTGAGTCCTTAGACGATAAGAGCATACTCTCTTCAACCTAGGGAAAGGGGGCTTTAGAATCTAAACTTTAAATACACACACAATATACTAGTTTTCTTATATCTCTGCTGACCCTGTAAGAAAATGATTTATCTGTATTTAAGGAATTTAGGAAAGCATAAAGCCCCACCCACTGAGAAAAAATTTTAAAGTAACAAGCATCTAAACTGAAATAATATGTGAATTATAAATGTGAGTCTATGTTGCTATTTGAGGACATTACGTCATTCTTTGTTTCTGAAAAACATACATCAAATTGAGAAAAACGTAAACTGTATTTTAAAATATATGCAACCACACCATTTTATTTACTTTAAAACTTTTCCTCATCGTTAGACTGTAAAGTGCTTTTTAATGAAGATCAGCTTCATATGTTCAACAATGAACTCAAATTGGACGCATTAGACAAAAGTAATCTTTCCCAAGAATGAATAACTAAATAAACAAAAATAGCAAATATTATGTCAACGGAATCATAGCAGGCTGTTTCTTCAAATTACTTCCTGGAATTTACAATAGAAAAATCACTTCTCGTACATGATTTGTTCACTATAACCTGTGGTTCTTTAACTGTTGAAACAGTGAGGCTGTGTAAACAAAGAAAAAGCCAGCTGGTTTCATGCATCCCTGTATCTTCATTACTTATCAGAAGATTCGGGTCCCTTATTCCTTTCACCTTGGTGACATGTTAATTAATAGCAATTTATTGCAGACGTGTTAGGAAAAATCACAGGGGTAATTTAAATCATGAGTTTTAACATTTACTTTTAATGTGTACTGTTCTCATTAGCAGTTTTGAATTGAATGCTTCAATACTTTTTGGAGTCCATCACAGATTTCTTTTCCAGGAGTATGCATTTGGCTTAAATCAATAAAAGATAATATAAAATATTTTATAAATATTATTAGAAAATTGGGCACAGTGCATTGTGACAAAGCGAAGGCTGGAAACAGTATTAAATGGCTTTGGGTGAGCTGTCCTGTGCTGCAGGAATTGTGCTGACTGCTTATTGGTAATGCTGTGATGAAGATATTCCAGAGGGTACACATCATCACAAGTAAAGGGAACGTAACCTCAGAGACGATTAGCCAAGTATGCACGATCACGCAGCTAATCTCTCTGGAAGACCGAATTTAAATATTCATATTTCTGAGTTCAATAACTATGTTTTGCCAGTGAAAGGGCTTGCAGAAGTAGTGGTCACCCTCTGAAAGAGTAATTAATTAAGGTAACTGAGGTTATATGTGTTTGGCATATCAGCTTTGCCAAGCACAGATAAGTGCTTAAAGATCAGCTCTGGGAGGAAGTCAACTATAGTTAGAGAATAATTCCAGTCTACAAAGCTCACGAGGAGGTATCGCCACTAATAAACAGTCCTAGTTCACTTTAAAATATGCTCATTGGACATCTACAGTGTGCCAAGTGCTGAGGGACCTGCAGGGAGAAATAAATAAAGAAAATGATTGGAACGGTCTCTGGCGAGAGATGGAGCTTTACATGTGAATGAGAAATCATGGCCCTGTGAACTGGTAAAGACTGAGCATGGGGCGCTTTGTTCACGGTAAGAATAAAATGTGAGATTTGATACCTCATATCAACAAGAATGGAAAATAACACCAGTGAAGTAAAGATCCTGAACAATGAGATGAGAATAAAATAATGCCACCAGAGGAAAAAATTAATCAAAGTGAATGAGGTAGCTTATATTGTGTTGACTCCAACTCCCACAGCAGGTGTCTAAGCAGCCTGAATGCTCTCCCTTCATATATGCTTCGTTCTACTCTGCCTTTTATCAGCTTCAGCGGTCAAGAAAGTAAGTGGTAGTTGTATCAATATATTTCTTATATTAAGACCATCTGCCGGCTCGATTACTCCAGTTCATTCTCACAGTATGAGATTTCTCAGAGGAGTGATTCTATTGTAACATTGCAGAAATTATAGAAATGTCCTATGAGACTGAGGGAAACGAACTATTCAGAATGACAGTCATTTCTATTGTAAGACATCTGAAATATATATATTTATATGAGTGTGTGTATGTATATATGTATATATGTTCTGTCTACTCTTGTTTTTCTCTTAAACTTTAGGGCCCTGCTTTCATTTTAACATCTTAAGTCTACGTTCCATTGTTTTGTTTATACAAATTAATTTTGATGAGACTTACGTCCAAATTTGTTTAACTTTAAAAGACAACAGCAATGTATGTAGCATTTAAAATGAATAATCATATTACAGAATACAAAGCAGTAGAAACTACCATTGAATATTCTATTTCTATTCCTTTCACAACCTTTTTTGTCTACAGATCTCTTCTTTCTCTTGAAGAGGATGTTACTATCTGTAGATTCATGATTCTAAGGCTAGTAAAAATTGAAATGTGACTCCCAGACCTACTTGACACTCCCCCTTCATACGTAAATTCTTGAAAAATTAAAGGTATTCCACTAGAAGCCAAAATAACACTCAATAATTTTGTGACTCAATACTGAAAATGTAAAAATGTCAAAAAATATTGTTTTCCAGCATACATGGGTGCCCTGATGGAAATTCCCATCTAAAAATGAGCTGATAGTGAAACTGATCATTCCTGAGGAAGGAAAAACTGTGCCCCAAATGCAGCCTGGATAATTTAATTAATACACAATTGTAACTGTTTGGTTGGAGCACTAGTATTTGTTACGATTGGAGGCTCTGATTGTCATTTCATCTCAAAGTCTCAGTAATGGATTTTGAAATGTGAATACTGAATCAACTCCAGCCTGGTTCACTTGGATTTATTTTTTTTTCAGAATACATATTCTTATTTTCCACATCTACATTTGTTCATTACTGAGTGGCCTTTTAATCTTATATATTAAAAAGTAAAAAAGAACGAGTTTAATAAGAGTCTTCCCCGAGAAATTCTATATTGCTTGTTCCTGATTTTGGCTCGAATTCATTGTCTGCCCAGTTTTTGAACTGGGTTTCAGTGTAGTTCTCTAGAGATGAACAAAACACAGGTGACCGTAGTGCTCTCTCTCATGGCTGAGATTATGTTAGTTTTCATTCAATAAACTGTCGATGTGTTCAAAGAACTCTACCTGATTATCCCATTTCTCTCCTGGGATGAAGTTCAGTTTAGGCAGAAGTGGGAGACAAAAGTCAGATAAGTGGAAATTCTGTTATTTTCCCTCTGACTTCTCTTTCTATTCCAGCTTGTATTAGGCAGCAAAGGCTATCTTGTACAAAGTCCACTGAGCAAACTCTTTATTCCACAGACGAGAAGGTTGCTGAGGAGAGAGGTCATAATTCTACTCTTTCTATTTTTTTATTGAAGTGCCTAAAGTGAATTTATTTAGTTAATATTTATTTTGTCGAGTGAACTCTGACTGCAAAGGTTCATGTTGCTCTGCCCTTGGCAAAGGTCCAAAAGTCACTGGTAAATTCCGCCTCTGCTGTTGGAGGAAGGAGTATGCTCTTAGGGCCTCACAATGGCCTTCTGCACTCTGCTATAATGCTGACTCCTCTGTTACAGAGTCGGGCACAATTATGGAAGGATTTCAGGAAAATTTCATTGGAACTAGAACAGAGTTAACGTGCAAGAACATTTTAATTTTTGAAATCTTTATTTTATGTGTTTTGGTCTCATGTGTGTTTATGCACCATGTGTATGCAGGGCCCACAGGGGTCAGCAGAAGATAGGAGATTCCCTGGGACCTTGTGAGCTGATGTGCATGCCGGGAAAGGGAAATCAGGTTTTCTGGAATAACAGCCAAGTGTTCTTATGGTTGTATATGAGCCAAATCTGTGTATGAATACTTTAATAAACTATAACACAATGCCTCTCCCGTTGGCAGAGCTGTGGCTGAGCCAGTCCCGAAGTTGTGCTCATGGAAATAGCTGTTCCCATTACTTTCCTGTCATGTGGCAGCGTGGGCAGGAGGCAGATGCCTATCAATGCCTGAGGTAGGTGGGAGAGCTGTTTCTGGTGTCTTAAGAGCAGGATAGCTAGCCCTGCCCCTCATCTGCTGCAGCATCCGGGGCGTGGCCCCCTATGCCACGCCCAAGATAATGTTAGAGCTGAAGGTGTACGTGTGGGAAATCTGACCCTGAGGACTTGAAAATAGGAGAACTGCTCCCCACCCCCATCACCGTGAAGGGTGAACTTGCCAAGACAAAGCAGGATAGCGCTCCCTGGTGGTAAGGACTAGGGGGAGCTGGCAGGTTGCCCAACCCTGCAACTATCCAAGCCCAGAACCAGAGTTAAGTATTGGCTCACCCCTTCAGTGTTTTGCTGGAGCTCATGAAGGGACCAGCCCCGCAGACCAAAAGCTGCAGGATTTCCCACAAACACAGGGCAACAGCAGGATAGCTAGGAGGAGTTGCAGTGAGGGTCCAGCATCAATAGTGTAACGAAACCAGAGGCCTTAAATCAGACCAAGGACTCTGCGATGAACGCTTGCAAGTAAAGGTATGAGGAACAAAGGGTTTATTTACTGCATGACTCATTGTGTCACACTACAGCTTCCATGATGAGATTCCGCCTCCCCCCCACACACACTCTTTATTTCTTTTAAATTTTATTTGGGGGTGGGAGTGGCCTGCAAGAGCAGAGGGCAGATACACAGGAATGGGAAATGAATGGCATTGAGATCCAGGCTGTGAACAACACAAGGACTAAATAAAATGAAAGTTAAAAAAATAATTTTTACTAATTAAAGTAGTGGCACACGAGAGACGAAGCGCGTTTTAGAAATCACCATGATTTTTATGAGCAAAAAAAAAAAAAAAACAAAACAAAACAAAACAAAAAAAAAAAAAACCAGAGTTGTAGATAGCTCATTTGAGTCAGCAAATGACCCACATCATATCACAGCGAGTGGCACTATTAGGAGGTATGGCTTTGTTGGAGTGGGTTTGGCCTTGTTGGAGGAAGTCTGTCACTGTGGAGGCAGGCTTAGAGGTTTCCTATGCTCAGGATACTGCCCAGCATCGCAGCTGACTTCCTGATGCTTGCGCAATAGCGATATAGCTCTCTTGGCTCCAGCACCACATTTACCTGCATGCACACTGCCATGCTCCCCATCATGACGATAATGGACTGGATCTCTGAAACTGTAAGAGTCACCACAGCTAAATGCTTTATTTTATAAGAGCTTCTGTGGTCACCGGGTCTCTTCACAGAACGAGAAACCCCAACAAAGACACCGAGGAATGTAAACATGCAGTGGACCTTTGTTAAAGTCGCAGCTACCTACTGAAAAATTATGCCATGTACTTTGAACACAAGACTCAGAACATTCAAGCTGGATCTGACCTGAGACCTTCCTAATGGAGGACTAGCTTTCATGGTATCAGAAGGTGTGCTGCAAGCTGCGAAGGGGAAAGCAGTTAAGTTCTATTCAGCTATGATGCACATAAAAATAAACAGTGAGCAACCCTGAAAAATACTCCTAAAGATACCACAATGGAACACGTCTTTGCAGTAGCAGACAGCTCTCCAATTGGACTTAAGACCCATTCCTCAGGAGGAAAAACACCAGACTTGGAAGGATGAGGCCTCTGGCTTATTGGACCAAGTAACTACTGGGCTTTCAGCCCTTACAGCAGGGAGACAGCCATGACTGAAATACCTAGACAACTGTGCGTTCACTCATGGAGACGGTGGGACAGAACTAATGGGAGATCACCAACTCCAGTTGGAATGGGACCGATGGATCATGCGACCAAACCGGTCTCTCGGAATGTGGCCAAAAGTGGGGGCTGACTGAGAAGCAAAGGACAATGGCGCTGGGCTCTGATTCTTCTGCATGGACGGGCTCTGTGGGAGCCTTCTCAACTTGGTCGATCACCTTCCTGGACCTGGGGGGAGTTGGGAGGACCTTGGTCTTAGCATAGAGTAGGGAACCCTGATAGCTCCTTGGCCTTGAGAGGGAGGGAGGGGAGGTATGGGTGGAGGGGAGGGGAGGGAAGGGGAAGAAGGACGGGAGGGAAGGGGGAGGAGGAGGGGAGGGAAGGGGGAGGAGGAGGGGAGGAGATGGAAATTTTTAAATATAAAAAAATAAACCATGAAAAAAAAGAGTATCTAATAAGTTCCCTTTGTAAGATAGAATTATTCCATCAATTCTGTCCTCTAAAATATGCTAAGTAATAAACAATCTCAGGTCTTTAGATGTCTTTTTTGAAGTAGTAGAACCAAAAAGTACAGTAATAGATGAAAATCTCAGTATATGACAACATTATAGGTTACGTTCCAAAATTATTACGGGCTGTAAATGTGACTATATGGTTAGTCCCTTCATGTTCATGGTGGCCAAAGGTGGCTATGTGCGCCCACAAACATATATGCATGACACCTTCACATGACGACAAAACAGCTCAGAAGTATAATTCACTGCAGGAGTTCTGGCTTAACATGTGCAAAACCAGAGTTCGATTCTCAGAACGGAAATTCTTAAAAAAAAAAAAAAAGAAAAGAAAACATAAAACGTCAAAGTTGAGGAAGAGGATGAAAAGGAGAAGAAAGTAATCACAGTAAATGAAACTTTCTACATCTGTTGGGTTGAATATTGTTTGTTGCGGGAGCTCCTTCTGCTCCTTCAGCCAATAGCTGCTGAGATACCAGCCCATTGGGGCGTGGTCTCTCTTTTTAAAAATATGGCCACTTCCCTCCACTCGTGCTCTGGCTTCTTCTCTTTCTTGACTAGGCTCCCTTCCTGATTGCGTAGAGGGCTGATGGCTGGGACCGTGATCTGTAAGTTTTTCCCCTTTAAATAAATAACCATTCTATTAATCATAATTCCACATTGGTGTGGGATTGTTCGTGACTTACGCCTTCAATTGTTTTTTGTACATCCCAAGTGTGACTCCACTAAACTTTTTTAGCAATGCATAGAGTCTTGGCAGCCACACCCAGAACTGATGATGAGTAGTGTTTTGGTGTGGAGAGGCAGAGAGCAGTCTGTTCTGGGGGAAAATGGACCAAGTTATAAAAATGGCTGGATACACGGAGTGTACCCGAATAGTTAAGAGGAGGAAGGGGGTACCTGAAATCAAAGACCCTGCCTTTCACTTTTAGTCCTCACTATTACCTTCACCTCGAATTAAGCAAATAGGACACCCCGAGTTGAAATTGGCCCTCATGGGGTTGGGGATTTAGCTCAGTGGTAGTGTGCTTGCCTAGCAAGCAAAAGGCCCTGAGTTCAGTCCTCCGAACCAGAAACAAACAAACAAACAAACAAAAAATTGGGTCTCAAAAGCATTAGTGATGATGCTGAGGATCCTAAACTTGCATTACTCCCAGGGATCCCCAGATGAAAGAAAAGATTAAATATTAGGGTACATTCACACTGGAGCAAATATGGAATTCTGGAGAAAGTATCCAGCATGCTCACGCTTAAGGAAGTCTTTGCAACAGAAGGTTTCAAGATCTCAGTGGAAGACAGGTTTTTGTTCTTCAATCCCTCTGGGCGACTATGCTGCATGCAGATTTTTCTCGGTCTGCCGGAATTTACTGCTCTTTTTACCCACACTCACTGTAAATGTTATGAGGTATCTAAAAATGCGCCTGCCTTTCTCTTGCTTTAGCCACCTCTGAACTATGTTTCTTTAGAATTTGATTACACCCTTTCGAAGAGTTGTGTGTCTTGTTTCCACACTGGTGCCTGCGTTTTTGTTTGGTTCATTTTCTATTGCTAATTGTGGCAAATCGTTTTTCACTTGATTTGACAACTCTGCCACAGATGGAGATCTTAGAATTATCGATTATGCCTAGGAAAAAGCTTGTTTGAACTGGACAGACTTAATTTTCTGAAAAATCACGAACAAATCAGAATTTCAATGCCATGTACAATTTTGAAGGAATATTGATTCTATTTTATTAATATAGGACATTTGGTTTTCAGAAACAAACAGCAGTGAATGCTGCCAAGGATGCAAAAGGAAAGTCTTACACAATGCTGGTGGGAATATATAGGGCAGTCAGTATGGAAGTCAGACGGAGGAGCCACAAAACCTAAAATAGAACCATCATATAATCCTGTTACACAACTTATTGGTATGCACCTGAAAGGACCTAAGTCAAATGCAACAGAAACACCTACAAGTCACATTTATTGCAACATTTTCGATGACAAACTATATGTAAGTTGACTTATATACCCTTAATCAGATTAATTATTAAAAAAAGGTATATAAATTGTAAAATTTATATTTGTATTGCCTTATATTATACATTACATACATGTCATATATAAGCATGTACATATAAGGCAGAAAAATATATGGGCATGGACATTATCATATTAAGAAAATAAGCAAGAATCAAAGACAAATATCATGAGTTCTTTTTTATTCACATTGTAGATTTAAATGCCTACATATGTACATGAGAGGAAGATAGAAAGTGGATTGTGCAAAGGAAGAATCTAAAGAAAGAGATATGGGGAAGAAGAAGAAAAGGTAAGCAAATCAAATGTGCTTGTTACAATATGAAAAAATATTAAATTAAAGCAATGAATTACATTAGTATTAGAAGCAGACCATACAGGCACAAGGGAGAATCATCAAGTGGAAAGCAAAATAAATGATTTGTCTGTGTGAAAATGCCACTATGAATGTGTCACTGTGTTCTACAAGGTTATATGAAGAAGTCTTCGACTGTTTATTATATTCATTACAGGAGCTTAAGAAGAAGTCCTTGGCAGCTTAGAGTCAGAGGAAGGAGGTAGAACTTCAAAGAAGTCCTGCCAGAAAGCTGTTTGGGAAAGTGAAGAACTGCCACAATGATTAGTAAGACAACAATCACAAATAATTTTTGAGTTCCAAATATTCACCTAGTAACAGAATTTTTTTGGCCTAGAAAAGCATTTCAGCATCATCTATCCATTTTTTCACCATAATGTCATCTTATCTAGAGTCCTGGGAAAGATACTAATGGGACTAGTTTATCAGAAAGCAAGATTTTGATCATCATCATCCTAGACTGGTCACAGAATTCAATGATAACACTATAGTTTAGATGACATTTATATTTCTAATATAATGTGATGCTTGGATTTAGTTATAAAATTGGAACATTATAGAATTAATCTGAGAAAGCAGTCTCAGTGAAGAACTGTTTAGATTGATCGGTCTGTGGGGACGCCTGTGAGAGATCCCCTCCCCTCCTTTTTTTTAACTTTTTTGAGACAGGGTTTCTCTGTGTAGCTTTGGAGCCTGTTCTGGAACTCACTCTGTAGACCAGGCTGGCCTCAAATTCACAGAGATCCTCCTGTCTCTGCTTCCCAAGGGCTGGGATTAAAGACATGTGTCAGCACTGCCTGGCGAGAGATTTTCTTAACTGGGTCATTTGCTATGGGAAGCCCTACACTGAATGTGGGAGGCATCATTTCATATCCTGGGTTATGACCCTAACAAAAAGGACAAAGCATGCATTTATTAAATCATTGCTCTCTTCTTTTGACTTTGGATGCAACCTCAGGAACTGCTTCAAATTCTTGCCACCATAGCTTCTTTCACAATGCTCAACTGCAACCTGGGTTGTAAATCAGATAGATCCTTCTCCCTCCAATTGCATTAGTCAGGATATATTTTTTATGGCAACAGGAAAAAAAATGAAAATATATTCACATATATCTAAAGTTAGTATTTTAATGTCAATGACAGTAGCAATTTTTAAAAATATGCTCTAAGTTGAGAATGTCTGAAGATCAAATGTGTGGCATCATACTTGGAGGGAAATGGCTGGTGGTGTAGTAACATATATACTCTACAAGGGGAAACATAAGAACAAAACATCACATCATAAGGCAGGAGAAGAGCAGCAGTGAAGAATATGTAAGGAGAAACAGCATGGTCATATAAATGCTGAGTAAGAAACACTGTGCTGTAGACACAGAAGTTGTGACCTAAGGCAGTAAGTTGTAGAATGTGAGGAAACATGTCCCATGGCAGGAATATTAACACCCAAATGGTAGAAGACACTTCTTCTAGAGCCCCTATCTCTAGTGATGATCTCTTTTGTGATTTTTCTTAACAACATCCATCCTCATCATCAGTTAACTGTAAATGTGTGGTTTTTGTAGGAATTTATTTATTTATACTTAGCATGGCTCTAAGACCCTCATCACGACTCCTTTCAAATCTTAGCACAACAAAATTAAAATCACGCATCCAGCGATTATGAGATGTTCATAACAATTTATTCCTGCAACTCTAACAAAGAAACCACACATGATTCTTACGGTTGCGTTCTCTAGGCATGTAAGAACTGAGTAAAGTGAATATAGTGTATTACCAAACAGGTCAGAGCTGGCCGTTCTGTCTACCCTGTGTCTATATACAGTTTCTCTCTTTTCCTCTCTTCTGCATACATACCATACTCTCTCCTACTATCTAAAACTCCAGAAAATACTGTTAGAAACTACGAGGTGCAACATGAAGAGTACAGAGAATCCAGATCTATGTTTTTTCATAGATAAGTGATAAGTTTTACAGACTCATATGGCAAATTAGGAGTTAAATGGTATTAGCTGAGTATCTTTAAATAATTGTCAAGCTGGACCAAATTCCAGCATGGATAGTTCAGTTGGGCACACAATGCTATCCATAACCATGAAACTATCAGCAGTTGTTAATTACTGGGTGAAGGGGAGACAGTTTTCTCTAAAACTGTAGGCCCTGGTAAGTCTACCATTCTCCAGGGGAAGACTATACATTCAAAATTTTTAGGCAGAACAAATTGGTATTGAAGTATTTTTATTAAAGGCATTCAAATTTTATGGCTAGGAAATGGTGTGAATCATAGAGGGGCTCTTAAAGAAGTGAATATGATCAAATACAGTGTGTGAAACTTCCAAGAGCTAATAGAACATAAAGATTTTAAACTGAAGTCAACTAAGCAGTTAAATTCACGTTATCTATAATAATTTATATTTTTCTGAAGGTAGGAGAATCACAATGTGCCAGATACCTTATTTTCTAGTGTATCTCTCAGTAGTAATAAGTCCTTCACTAGAAGTGCTACATGTGTTTTACATACACTAAAGAAAACTTTACTGGAGGTGTTATATTTTTTTGGATTTAAGTTTCACTATTTTAAATTTGAAGATTGTGAAACTTGGGAAAGGCATACATGTAAGTAGCAGGCAACCAACTGTCTATGATCCAGATGCTAAACTTCTAATCTATCAGCTTTTGCACTTCTCTTGTAGGGTTTATGTTTACGAGTATCTGTGAAGAGAAGTATGCAGCAGAAGTACTGTATTTCATGAGGATTGGTGAATGAAATCTAAGCTGGGACTTGGCAACAATGTGGGACTTCTATCTCTGTATAACTTTTTGGAGTTGATCTTGTATCCTGCCACGATACTGAAGGAGTTTATCAGCTGTAGTTGTTCTTTGGTGGAGTTTTTCGGGTCGCTTATGTACACTATCATATCATCTGCAAATAACGAAAGTTTAACTTCTTCCTTTCCAATTCGAATCCCCTTGATCCCCTTGTGTTGTCTTATTGCTATTGAAAACACAATTGTGGTACATTGACTTCCTAGGTGGAACAGAGTCTTTTGTCTACCAAAGAGATAATAAAACGACCATTTTCAACTCCCCAATAAAGCCCTCCATAATTTCTCATGCTTCTCCAAGCCTAGGCTGGCTGAGAGAACCTTGTAAATCATAGGCTAACATTTATAGGGTTGACTGTACTCTTACCTTCAAAACCACCATCATGTAGGGTTTTCTGAATCTTTTGTTTTTGAATCTGATGAGCCAGACCAACCCATTCCTTTTAAAAACTCAACAAAGAGCAGAGCAAACACTCAAAATAGATGTGAGGACAGAGACAGTATGCTTCATACGATGATGTCTTGTATGTGGCTAAAGTAGTAAACCTAGATATTCATCTTCAGTTAAAACCCTCACCAAGGAATTTTGTATGGTTTTGTACATTTTTCATTGTCTCTCATATATACTTTGAAATCACAGTGATATTTTCCCATATCTACAAAGATTATGAGTTTTAAAAACTACATTAAAGCTGGCAACTATAGATTTTTTTCCTAGAATACTTTAAAAGTTTATGTGAAATTAAAAACTAGTAAATGGCAACAACAACAAAGTTATTTATACTTAGATGAAAAATAATACAAGACTGTGGGAAAAAGGGGCAAAACACAGATGTTTCCAATAATCATATATTAATGAATAGTCTTAAAGGGCACATTAAATCTTGCCTTCTATATGTAAGTACACTTACTTTTACCATGTATGACTTTTTTTTTAATTAAAGATTTCCATCTCCTTCTCTCCTCCTCCCCCATCCCTCCCCTCCCTTCCACCCATACCCCCACTCCACCCCTCTCCAAACAAAGAGCCATCAGGGTTCCCTTCACTATGTTAAGTCCAAGGTCCTCCCAGCTCCCCACTAAGTCCAGGAAGGTGAGCAACCAAACTGACAAGGCTCACAGTGAGCCCGTCCATGCTGTAGAGTTCACGTTCATTGCCGTTGTCCTTGGTTTCTCAGTCCTCCTCCACTGTCAGCCACATTCAGAGAGTCCGGTTTGGTCCCCTGTTCCATCAGTCCCATTCCAACTGGACTTGGTGGTCTCCCGTTAGATCTGTCCCACCGTCTCAATGGGTAAACGCACTCCTCACGGTCCTGACTTCCTTGCTCATGATCTCCCTCCTTTTGCTCCTCATCGGGACCTTGGGATCTCAGTCCGGTGCTCCTATGTGGGGCTCTGTCATTTTCTCCATCCAATGCCAGATGAAGGTTCTATGGTGATGTGTATTCATGAGTATGGCAATAGGATCTGGACATTTCTGGCACCCTCTCCTCAGCTGCCCAAGGACCTAGCTGGGGGCGTCTTCCTGGACACCTGGGAACCCCTCTAGAGTCAAGTCTCTGCCAACCCTAGAATGGCTCCCTTAAGTAAGATATATAATTCCTTGTTCCCATATCCACCCTTCCTATATCCCCACCTCCTGGATACTGGAAGTAGACAAAATTGCCGGACAAAAAATGGGAACATAGGGGTGGGGTGGGATGGGGGGAGGGGGGATGGGGAGAGAAAAATGTGAAGTGGAGGATGGGAAGAGCCTGGGGGAATAGCATGTATGACTTTTAATGTGGGTTCAAAAATCAAAACATCTTGTACAGATTTATGAGTTATTGTATTTTAGAAGAAAACCCAAGGAGGCAGGAGGCAGCCCTGTGTTCAAAGGCCATGATGCTGATAACCTGTTAGGTGTGTCATGTCCGGTGAAAAAAAGACACTGCACAGAAATTAAACTATGACCACACACACACACACACACACACACACACACACACACACACACACACTTCTCTCCCATGAGGCTTTATTCACAAGTAAAAGGAAAGCCACTTGAAAGGTGTGAAGAAAACTTTTTTTTTTGAAAAATACAATTTTTATTGTTTGAACTCAAAGTCACCACCCAGCACTTCAAGCCTACCCTAAGTAGCACCTACTAAGTAAGGTTATGGCATGAGCAAACTGCCACTCTTCCAGGGAAGCGAGCTGGACGCGCCTGCAGAGGCCCTCCTTCCCCCAAACAGAAGACAGCACGCCAGGTAAGCACAGCGTTACACGAAAGTTAAAGCTGCCTTCCTTCCAACAGGCAGGGTGCCCAAGAGAACAGTACAGTGAACTGACCACTTTTAATAATAATCTTTAAGTCTCCTGTCATCCTCTGTAAGGAAGAGAGAAGTGGAGAAAATACGTGGGCAGTCAGCATCAAGAGGTATTGCCTTGTTGCATAGATGACCAAAGAGAAAGGTTTTCCTCGCTCAGTTTTAGCCTCCTGCAGTAGTCAGACAGCTCATTTCTCTACCCATTGAGTAGGACAGAACAACTGATCCTGCTTACACCTATCCACTAGTTCTGCTCCTTGAGCTTGGCATTTGGAACGCCTCAACTTCATTTCCTCTGGAAGATGTCATTTAATTAAGGTTCTCAGCCAAAGTGAGTCCCAGTCCACCTGCTCTTGCCAGTCTATGGGTTCTCCTTGGGAATTCCAATAACACAGGCACACTTTTTATATTTAGTAGTAAGGTGTCTGAGTTCAGAGTCAGTTTACTACATTAAGGATTTTTCACTTTTAGCCTTTTTTACTATAATGATCACTCTTTTTCCCCATAAAATGCTAACATCCATAAAATACAACCTTCAACAGTTGCAGTAACCTAAATACATTTCTGAATACCATAGCCTACTAAAGGTTTAATCCAGGCTCAAGATTTTCTAAATCCAATGAATACACAACTCACAGAATTCTGAAAAATATCCTAGTGTGCTTACTTTATTTTTATTTTATTTTATTTTATTTTGGTTTTTCGAGACAGGGTTTCTCTGTAGCTTTTTGAGCCTGTCCTAGAACTAGCTCTTGTAGACCAGGCTGGTCTCGAACTCACAGAGATCCACCTGCCTCTGCCTCCTGAGTGCTGGGATTAAAGGCGTGTGCCACCACCGCCCGGCCTAATGTGCTTACTTTAAAGAGCATAAGACTGTATCCCATGTTCTATCTAACAGACAAACTCATTAGCTTAAAAGCAGAAAATATAACATTCAGTCCTATTGGTTAGAGGCAGGAACAATTCCCTTTTTTAAAAAAACCTATCAATTTAAAAACAACTTGTGGGCCAGTGAAAAGTGAAATGGGTTGGAAATGCTTGTAAACCTTTGCTGTAACTCTGCCATTTTCCATGTTATACTGGCTAATTCACCCTGCTTCATGGTGTCTAAGTTTTCCTCTTTTGAATAGTAATAATAAATGTACACGCTTAAACAAAACTAATATTTGTAAAGTTTTATAAAATGTCCATATAATTTTAAGCTAAGGCTTTGCTTCTTTAGCTTTGAAGTTATAACCTAAATAGAAAATTCAAAACAAAAACTAACGTTTCAGAAAAGGATATCCCTGTGGCACTAAATTTCAAAGATGATTTAGATGGAACATGCAGGGCTATGTTTATCCATCTAGAAAAAACAAAACAAAACAAAGAAAACAGTTGGGACACATGATAGAGATGAACAAGCCAGGAAGGCTGAGCTGAAACTGTGTAATGACCCTCCCTAATCCTTATCCATTTTATTACAGATAACATACTCAGCAATAGTTTATTTCCTACATAACCTTACCGAATAAGGGATTTACCTGAAGTAGAAAGTTGAAAATAACATTAAGGCATATATACATATATATCATATCAATGTAGAGAAGCATGTTACAAAATCAATATGTATTTGATAATGTGATAATAACATTATGACTATCCAAATCATACTGTGTAACTCTCATGTGATCAAATAGAAATTGTTTGTCACCATAGTTAGTAATTCTTTTTTTTTTTTTTGACAGGGTTTCTCTGTAGTTTTGGAGCCTGTCCTAGAACTAGCTCTTGTAGACCAGACTGGCCTTGAACTCACAGAGATCCACCTGCCTCTGCCTCCCAAGTGCTGGGATTAAAGGAGTGCGCCACCACCGCCCAGCCCCATAGTTAGTAATTCTTATCTTCTAACACCAGAAGGATCTTGCCAGAAGATATGTGTTATAAGACACTATCTTATTTAGAATATAAAAGAAGCTAAGTATTTATAAAAATGCAAGGGTGTTAGGAGCAACTGAGATATAAAAGACACATTAACTCAAAATTAGAAATGGAAATTTTGAAATATTTTTACTCTTTTTAATTTCTATTTATTTTTATTCTGAAACTTTAAAAAATTATAACAAATCTTAGTTATATACTTTCAAGTGGAATGTTTTGGTAATAAGACAGCCAAAATTTAACACATAATGTGTATATATATATATATATTATATATATGTATGTGTATGTATGTATAATGTTGCATTATTATTAATGTGGAATACAATATTCTTAATTTGCAATATAGGTACATTTTAATATCTAATAAAGTCTTCTAAGCATTTAAGGCAAAAAAAGAGTGTGTAAAACTGGTCCTACTTTAAAAATACTTCTTATCGAGGACTATTTGTACATACACAGACCTGCTTTTCTTTTGTTTACAGGAACATATCACAGACAGTTACCTTTTTTTTCAAGGCTTTTTAGCAAATTCTTTTAAATTTTTGTGGTTTTCTTTCATAGTTTACTTTACTACTGCCATCATTGGAACAGACCTACACTGGCTATCTCGTCAGCTTGAGAGACTCTTGATGTCTAACCAATGCTTGGTTATGCACCACAAATTTGCATATTCCTTCTTCTTAGTCCTCTGTATTTCCTTTTATATTAAGCACAGTGCATCTCCTCCTAGTGGTAGCACAAGGAAAACCATAAGCTCACTGTATTACACAACAGAATGTCATGTCAATTGCCTTATTAACCATATGAGAAAATATATCACAACAGTGAAAAACCTTCTCAGTTATCTATATCCTTCCCCTTAGGCTATTGTCATGAGCCACTGGCATACTAAGAGGAGTGTACTAATTCAGTTGTCAGCTGCTTCACCTATTAAAAAGTGGGAAAATACCAGCAAAAAATATGAAGCCCATACTAAAAGTGCTGGAGAGGTCTGGAGAGCTCTGTCCACTTGTAGTCCCAAATTAAACATTCTCTCAAAAACATCCTATTTGAACTGTCAGGGAGAATGCTGCTGTCACATATCTGGCATGGTAATGAGACATTAGTGTTGTCAAGGCACCTTCTGGAGGAACATAAGACCAGGGGCTCATGCTTGAAGTTTTGAGGTGGAAAGAAAGTATCGATTGCCTCTTGTTCTTTTAGCAGACAAATTTATGGGAAAACTGTAAAAGTCAAGTAGTCTAGAATCTAAGGAAAAACAATTAAACACACACACATGCAAACACATACACACACAGAGAGAGGGGGGAGGGAGAAGGAGAGGGAGAGAGGGAGAAAGATTTATGAACCTAAATGCTAGTATGAAATATAAAAAATTCAAAGTTCCTAGATTTGACCTGAAAAAAGTAGAAATATGCTGATTCTAGAAGCCTCTTAAAATTCCAGTCTAGGAAAATGAGAATTTGATTTAATATATAGATGTTCCATTTTTAAGTTACTAAATATGGAAATATGCATAGTAACTGATTTCTAAAGCATATGTAAAATATGCTTAATCATAAACTGCTAAAATAACTCCCTATGTATGTGAAAGATTACTTTTAACATTTGTGCTTTGTTCTTTGTGTGTGACTGTTTGAAACAGAGTTTCACCATGTAATTCTGATCCTGATCCAGGCTGCCCTCAAACTCACACAGATCAACCTGCCTCTGCCCCCTGAGTGCTCTGATTAAAGCATGTACCAACATTCCTGCCTGACATGTGTGCTTTGCACTAAAACATTACTTTTTATGGTAACACACAAGAATACCAAAGTGATTATATGCTGTTCATGCACTACGTATGCAAGACACTCCACGGAGTGCTTTATTGTTATGTTCCCATCTTCTTTAACCTTCCTAATGATTTTTTTTTGGTGGTGTGTGTGTGTGTGTGTGTGTGTGTGTGTGTGTGTGTGTGTGTGTGTGTGTGGTTCATGCTGCTCTTGTGTGTGTTAAGGACGGGTTTTATGGGAACAAAAACTATTTAAGCTTCAAGCCATCTCCTGCCGATAACTCAAGCTGAGAAGAAGATAATTAGCCAGCTTGGAAAAACAATGGCAGATTTAATAATCTGCAGAAGATGGGGAAACATTTTGTTCTTTAAATGGCTTTGAATGCTGGTTCAGGTGGAAATAATATACACTGATTTTGGCTGCATTTACCTTGTAGTAATTTCTGAGGAGGACTGGTTACAGTATCTACCTTTGGAAAATTTACCTAACTTGAATGCATTGTTAATTGCAGGAATGTCTCCTGCGTTGTTGTCAAAGTTAGGACCAAAATTCCCCTACCCATATTTCAGGACCAATGAAACATGAATAAGGAAAAGCAATCACTGGTTTTCCAGTGCACAGTGCACACCACAGACTAGGACTGATTTTTATACGTGGAATCTGGAACTCCATTAAATAAATACTTCAAAGTACAAGATTATGTAAAATAAATACAGGAAAAGCAATTTCCATTACACGAAGTTCTTAAAGTATTGACCAGGCCTGTTCTCTCAACCTTCATGTTAGATTTAGATAAAGAACGTGTAATATTCTCTATTGCAATTAGAGGTGTTTATTTGTAGCTTTATCTGCCTAATGGAAGCTAAGATAGTAGCGTTTTCTTTGTTTCTTTATTTTAGTTGACAGAGACTAGTCCTTGTGAAGATATGCAAACACTTTTAACAACCTGGAACGTGTCCAGGTAAAAGTGTGGTACTTGGGAGAGAGAAAGCGGAGGTTGATTTCCTAGGATCTATTACTCACATCTCCTTCAAGGGGAGGAAATCTGATCTTGTAACTGTGGCCTAAGCATCTGTGTTGCTTTGGCTTGCTTTGAGGTCGACCATGAGGTGGAGTAACATGAAAAATGCTGATCAAGTCATTAACACAACTGTCTCCAGCTTCTTCTAGAAATGAGATAGAAACCACAGAGACGTTGATGTTGTACAGAAACAATTAAATATTATCAGAGGATACTGTTTTGATGAAAATCTTGTTGTCTGTTCATGTTCAAATGCCACTAATAACTTCATTAATCTATCTATTTAATAAAATACAGAACATGCTTGAGAATATACTTTCATACAGGTTTATTTTAAACATTGATTCTCAAATCAAAAGACTATCTACCCAGGCAACTTCAAAAGGGAAAGATACAAAACATAAATTAACTTTATATACCTATATAACTTCTGTTTAATAAACAGATTTAAACTGATTTTAGGATTTAAGACTATAAAAAAAATCAGAATATTCCATTTGATGTTTTCTCTTTTCCTTATGTATATTTATGACAGATGCACAGATAGTAATGAAAAGTCACTAGTTTTTTAGTATTTCAACAATGCTGACCCATTTCCCAAATTCTTTTTGTAAACTACACCGACCCAACCTGTTCTGTCCCTTTCCTGCAGTACACCACCACTTAGTAATTTCACAGAGGTTCTTGTGCACTGAGAGTTGATCATGACAATCTATTCTAAACACCTCTGTCTTTTCACTGATTGTGGAGGGTAGAGAACAATGCACTAGTCTGCCTTGAAAACATGAAGGAACTATACTGGGAAGGTTCTAGGTCTAAACGTAAAGAAAAGAAGTGTGGAAGCTCTAGACAATGTCGGAATGAGGTGTTCTACACAGCGTTACTTAGAGCCATGCCTCTTCCTCCTTCCAGAACACATGCAGATTCCCTAAGACTTTTTTAACTTTCTGTCTCCTGAATGTTACAGAAGTTTCTAACAGTGTTAAATCCACCAGACTTGATTTCTGTAAGCCACCCATCTACTTCCTCCTTCTGAGAAGAAAGCCCCAGGAAGTCATTTTCACTCTTAAATTTTTCTTGAAACAAAGAATTAGCTTGCTGTTATGAATAAAATCTTTAAGAGTTCCTCTTTCCTCCGTGCAGCACACAACCTAAGGACAGAACAAATTCTTGCCCTCAAGGATGCTCCCATCGCTTTCAGAGCACTGCGTGGGCATTAGCATTTTAATAGCGCCATAATTCTGCCGTGCTGTTAGACAAGCCTTATTTAATTGGACTCAACTGCCTCGTTTTATTCCAGTGAAGACTCATTGGCAACATGGATTAGCATTTGTCAGTGGGAAGTGGCTATTAACCTTGATATATGTGAATCCTCCCACATAGAGTGCCCATGTTCCACATAGAACACAGTTCCAAGGTAGAACATGAGGGGAGTCAAGAGTGGGAGGCCGCAGCCATGCTCCATTTAGTAGTGCTGATATATCTGAAAGTAGAGAACTGCTTCCAGACCCCAGGGCACAGGTGCGAGATAAAATTTCTGTGACCAGTGACAAGTCCTTATTATTCTGCTACAATATCAGAAGAAAACAGTCTTGCTCCTCAAAGTAAGATGCACCATCATTAAATACTAAGCCGGGAGATACTGAATCAATCAGTTATGCCATTTCTTGCATCATCCAGATTTGGCATTAGAATCATTGACTCCATGGTGAGTTGTTTAAGTAACAGTACTACCTACCACTGCTGCACATAGGTTTTAGAAAGTGCAATACGGTGTGTCCTGTGGCAGAGTTCATTTATTTTCCAAAACTCCCAAAATACTGATCACTCAATAGTTCACAATTTGTACTAGTGACCCAGACAGTCTTAGATGTGTCAAAGTCAGTAGATCTGTCTCCCCCCACACACACACACACTTATTATGCGCTTAACATTGGTATCAGTAGCACTAGGAAACATCAACGCCCAGGTGCAGAACAAGAACACTGAGCTACCGTCGTCAGCTGTCGTGAATGCCGGGCATGTACAGCTCTCACCGCTGCAGCCTCCTCGAACATTTTCATTACACTCACGTATTTGAAAAAATCAAGATTTCCAGCTCTATATAGCGATATCGAACAGGAAGGAAACAGAGCACTCCCTTTGCAGAGAGGCGCTGCCTGACTTGTCCTGCCTCTGTAATCTCTCCCAGATTCAGATAGAAGGCAAGCACAGGCACCGAGCTCACCCATCCAAGAATATGTGTATCAGCCAAGCCTCCAACCTCTCAACACTCCTCCCCCTTCTGATTCTGTGACACTCTTGGTCTACTGTTTTTCTGTTTCTTTTCCTTTTTTAATTTTTTTAAATTTATGTTTTGATGTCTTTAATCCCACTGATGCATGCAGGTGACCAAATGTTCATCTGTAATCTGTAGCATTTAAATTAAAGGAAGGGTTTATAGATTCTAGGAATTTTTTTCTGAGCACCTCAAATAAATCCCTTCACTGATGGCTAACCCGTGAGAAGAAAATGAAGTTAGATTGATCCCAATCAATGTACCCCAGAAGAGCAAACCACATTCTCTCACAGTCAAAAAAAGAATAAAAAATTCCTCTTCCTCTTTATATTCCTTTAAAAGATTTTTAAAATTATATCTGGCTTTTGATCCGAATGCTACTGAATCCAAGGTTTTTATTTTTCTGCTTTCCTCTGATAGAAGATTCGGTGAGAGTACATTTGTCCTTCACGAAGTGACAACCAGCTTTTAGATTTTGACAGGACTTACATTCTTGTGAATTCCTTCAGTTACATGTTTCTGAGCTGCCCCACTCTGCTCTGTGCTGCACTAAGAAGGAATACCTATTTTCACAGAAATGAGTCTCCCTTCTTTAAAGGAAACAGATAGGATGGAAATAACCGCCTTTTCTCTGTCACATTAGACAGAGAGGTTAAGCTCCCACTGACAGGAAAGATGTATTTGCAAGTGATTAGTTATATTTCTATCACACTGCTGGCCTGTGTTCTTCCTTTGATGTCTAAACAAAGCACTTGAGCACGCTGGGTTGTATGCTCTGATGTTGATTTATAGGTAGAACTGAATTCCAAACATTAAGCCAGTAGGTATGCTTTAATAAAAAGCACAGACTTTTCCCCCTGCTGGTTAGTGTGTGCCTAAGCGATACTGTTTTAGGGCCTCAATCTGTCAAGACAGGTGTACAATGGGGGAGTCCTTCAGGCATAAAGACCCAAGCTATTCGCAGAGGGCCATGCTCTGCTCAACAGGAAAGCTGGGTTTTAAACCCTTTGCAGAAATTTATCTATGTTAAAAACAAAAACAAAACCTGCTTTCTGTTTAACAGTGATGCTGACACACCGTCATGTAGAAGTAAGCCACTGCTGCTAGGAGGGAGAAGTTAGAAACCTCCTTGCAAGCAAATGACAGTTGAAACTTGGACCAGACAGTGCCAGTCCTGATGCAAGCACATCAGAAAGAATGGTAGAGCATCTTTCTCAGGCTTATTCGGGTCTTCAGAATGACACATATCAGCCAGCTGGAGAGTTGAGATCCAGGCAGCCTTGTGCGTAGCTCAATAAAGCTATCTGGTCAGGTCTCAAAAGGAGAAATAATAACACAATAGAGATATTTGGTTAAATTAAGAGAGGCACCCCCATCTGGCTAGGCCTAGGGAGGTAGAATGACTATAGTCATAGAATGAAGCCCAGTCTTCTAGCTTCAGTTATCATGGTGTACACAACCATATATCTCCTAGAAAGAGAGAACTCATAAGATAGTATGACCAATATGCATCATTATTATATATTAAGCCTATTATCCATATAGATTGGAATTCCTACTTAATATTTGATATATACTCTCTGAGTCCAAAAAATAGAACTGTGGTAAGGTTTTTTAAGTCAGAGAACTTATTTTCAGAGCAAACGACCTATTTATATTGTGTTCTTTCTACTGTAAAAGTAAAAATTAGGATATGTAGAGCATAGAAAACCATCACACAATAACACTGACTAAATTTAACCACCTCCACATTCCTTTCCAAATTTAAAACTTTTTATGCCATTTGCATAAGTGTGTATAAATAAATATTTCAGATCAAATATATTGATTGCATGTGATTTTTCTCTCACTTATCTTTTACTATGAGCACACATGTAGAAAAATAGCTTCACATCAATGCAGCAGTTCAGAGTATAAACTTTCTCTAGTTCTTTATTTTCATAAGATATTTAGAATATTATAGATTTACAGACACATTCTGTTTCTCATTAGTTTCACCCAAACAAAAATTCTTAACATACACTCTTTTTTTCTCACTGCTTCATATTCTCTTTAAATTTGCATAACCTGCTTTTTCTAACTTTGCTTCAATTTGTAATTTGAAATCATAATTCTGAACTTCAAGCTTTTATTTCTACCTGTTTTCCTCTATGAAATCTAGTGCATACAAAGTCAAGCTTGCCTACTGATAGACTTTAAAAGTGAGAAGAAACAGCGCATGTATTCTCACTCAGCTCAGAGTGCTATAAATTCTAGGGAATACAGGGTACCCTAATTAACGCAAGTTTATCAAATCACATTTAGCGTCAGATGTGCTAGCTGAGTGAGGTTTTGCTTAAAGCATGAGTCTAATGGCTTGAATTTGGTCCCTAAATCCCCTAAAGGTAAAGGGAGAGATCAATACCATAAAATTCTTCTCTGTTGTCCAAGTACACTATGACACATGCATCCCCACAGACAGTATATTTACATAACCATAATAATAATTATGATAAATCATAATAATAAATTGCAAATATAACTTTATGCATAAGCATATTTAACCAAAGCATATTTTCATAATTTTCAATTAAACAAATATCTAAACCCAGGCCTGATCCTATCATCACAAATTAAAGCAATTGTCCATGCCCACTTTCCTCTATGCCAGTGTGTCTACTTGCCCTGGATCACATTTGACTAGCTACCTGCATGCGGTTTGACTTAGTTCATTAAATATAGTTTCTTCTTCATAGTCATCTGTTAAAAGTAAATTTCTGTTATTTAATTCAGAGTCTGCAAGCTCTGACTTTCAGGCCATATGCAATCTGGTAAAGCATTCTCTTGTATATGAACCTCATGCTAAAAATGACTTTGTATTTTCAAATTGTGTTAAAAGAAAAAAGGAATAAACAACACAGACCATTTGTAGCACCTAGATTCTAAAATATTTACTAACTGTTATTTTACAGGTAGCACTGGCATTACTACCTATTTCCACCAATAATGTGGTCCAGAGTTCAGTAGATATGTGTACTAATGCTTCAAGTACCAACACCTGGCAGGAGGCGGACAGTGTCGATTCCTGTACCCAGGTTTATAAAACTTAAATTAACCACATTTTGTTATTGTATTTTGTTTTTCACATGTAGGTTTATAAGCTCCCAAATGCCTAAAGGATACATAACAAAATGTTTTATATTTTATTCTTATTACTAATATAGCATTTTTCCTAAAATTATTATTTTTTATAGAAATTTGTTTAGACAGGTTATTTTAAAATCCAGAGCAAACATTATTAATGGTAAGCTATGATATGACAAATATATTCCTAACACACAGACAAATCCTCATTAAATTCATGCTGTTTTCTTTCAGAATTAATTCTACACATTTTCATATTGCCTATTCTGTATACACATGTAAAATACCTATTTAATTGACGTTTTCTCTCAATTTTCTGATACTGACATTAAAATTTAAGATAAGGGTAAAACTATAAGAATAGATGTTGACTTAGAATACAATCATTTATTATAACTTAGCATTTTATATACTTTTAGTGTTGATTTGTTTTTTCTCCCTGCTCTGCTAGTGTTAGGGAACAAATAAGAGCATGATCTCCACAGCTGCATTCTCTATTATGAGCTCTTGGAAGGGAAGGACAATGCTCAAAGGGAAAAAAGTTACTGTTCAAGAAAGGTGTCTAATAAAGTGGCACATTTTCCTTATTTTGTCTATTTTTTCATGTATCAGGAACTAATCTTCACTACTAACTTTGAATTGAGTTATTGACTTTCAAAGTTTATTCCAGCTCCAGGATTCTTTCAAGCGTAATAATGTTCTAATCATCCCCATAGCAATTGTCCTAAATAATTAGAAAACTTATTGGTGTGTGCCCGTTCATGTTGTGTTCTACCTTTGGCATACACATAGGAACATTTTAAGGTAAAAATCTAAAGCACAAACTTTGTAGATGAAATTAAAAGTCTGGAGCTTGAGGGATGGCTCATCTGTTAAGAGTGTTTACTGCTTCTATAGAGGACTGAAGTTCAGTTCCCAGCGAACAGGTCCCGGGAACCCAGTGCTCTCACGTGCATATATGGACACACACATACAAACACAAACACATAATTAAGAACGCCAAGCAAAATCTTACAAAAACTTGACAAATCAAGATGAAACATCAAAAAGTTGTCAGACTGCACTTACTATTTCTTAAACTTCCTTTGTGGCCATAAACTCCTTAGGTGCGGGGGAGAAACAACACACCAGCTTAGGTTAGGCTGGGGGGTATCTACAATATCTTGTACTGTATCTACAAATGATTTTGACATTTCTTTTAATATAAGCAAATACTGCACATTGACACTAACTTTCAGATATTCCCTTACTTTCACAAACCTTAACATACAATTTCCAATGCTACACAAATTGGGAGAAGAAATACTTTCTCTAGAATTGTACAACCTAGAGTTTTATTTCAAGATACTGTGTATCAGTATATTGATTCAAAATATCAGCCTATTGATTAAAAAATATTGACAACATTTATAATTTAAAATCACACACATAACACTGTTTGTATTTGTATGCTTTATGAATACAAGTTGATAATAAATTTGGATTTCCATCAACCATGACAGAAAAGCCAGTATATAATTATCTGTTTGATGCTTTAGTGTGGTGTGAGACAAACTCATTCTCATTAATACCATAAGGGAAACATTTATAGAATGAGAGAGGAAGGAAAAAGAGCAAATGGTGTATTTCTTGTTAGAGATACTACGTATTTAAGTGATGAGCATCTGCATGGTTTTAGTAATACAGAGAGCTAGAGATAAAGGGGGAAAAAGAGACCAGCTATCCAAAGGAATGAAGATAGCTCTGAGGACTGAAATTAAGTCCTAAACTCCTCCTTCGTTTTTAGATACCATTTCTATTAATATTAAATAATTTATTCTAAAACCATTAGCACATGATTAAAATTATAGAATGATAAAAAATATATGATATATTTTTGCTTCTCATGCACACAATAAGATAGCCTCATCTCAAGAATATTATTTTTGAAAATTCATTGGCATTTTTAATGCCATTAAGTCTTAAATTTATATCAACTTATTGCCTTTTTACAATATTCATTTAAATTTAAGATAAAGCTATTCTTCTAGTCTGCTACTCTATGAGAATTTTCCTATTTGCTCCTCAATACAAAAAAAAAATATATCCTTTCTTCCAAGTTAGTTTCCTAATTCTGTTAGCATTTCCTTGCTTTATTCTGAAATTACCAGTGGTATTTTCTTATGCCAATTCTGAAATATAAAATGAGAAATCTGCTTTTATTAATCTAGTTATGGGAATAAACTTCAAACTTCTAAGATACAGAAAAGAAATTGAGTCAGGCAGGAAAAAAATAATGAGAAAGTTAGGATGCCTTCATGAGCAGGGAGAGTCATTTTATGTAGAGGTTTCCCTCAAGCAACTAAATCGAGCCCAAACAAGCCTATTTCTCTGAGACTTGCCTTACCCGCCATTCCGTCACAAAATACATTGTAATAATATCATAAAACAGCTTGAGACGAAGAAGGATTCTGATTGACTGTTCAACATTCCAAAAGGGTAGATTAATATCTGTGAATCTCACAGCTGACGCATTTTAATGCAAACTCGCAGTTTGTGGGAATTGAATCTGTCCGCCAAAATCATTTATTTATATATAGAAAATGGGGGGAAATAGACATTTCATAATAGCAATGAGTCCAGGGGATGCTGCTATCATGCGCTAATCACATCCCATGGGCATGATAGCACTCAGCTGTGTCCCCTGTCTTGTATGGCTCCGGAGGAATGATTATCTCATGATAATAACCCTTATCCTGCCTTAGTGGGTAATAAAAAATATATATACTTTCTTCCCAAGTTCTTGAGTGTTTATTTGTCAGCTAACTTTTTCTCTCTTGAGTTCTGGTCCTGTGTTACTTTCTATTGAGAAAACAAAACAAAAAAGAGCAAAAAGTACTGACTCTGTATTTTGATAATATTTTTTTTTCTGTTAGCAAAGTGGGGGAAAATGTGTGACTGTATTGATCTGACTGGGAAAGAGCAGCATGGGAGACAAGCTCTGATCTCCTGAGACGGGTGTATAGAGGATCCATACCAGCACTGACATTTCATAGAATGTCTAGGCTGGTTAAACCACTTTCGAGAAGCCAAAGTATTTGTCGCCTTAAAATATAAAAAGAAACACATGCTTATATAGTACTTATATGCTTTGTGCTGTAATTCAACATGTACAGAATGCTAACCATGCAACTTGAAATGTGATTGTCCTCTTTAGTCAAAACATCTACCTATGACCTTCACACTGTCAAACTGCCAAATGTGTCAACAAAGATTCAATGTCTTGCCAGTCACAGGAGCAGGAGACACAATGCTTTCGGTGTTTGCAGGCTGGATAGAGAGGCAAGGTGAATGCAATAGGAAAATCGTGGGGAAACAGACCATCTAAATGGAATTTGAGCAAAAGAAATTAAGGAGGGGTAGAGAGGACACATTTGTGAATTCTGACATTTAAAAATTTTGTTATATAGCTCATAACGTCAAGATTCTTTAAGAAGCTTCATTGTTAATATAAATTATTTGTGCTTAATTATTTTCAAAATGTATCATTAGTACAAAATTTTCTATGAAACATACTACAAATAGGGTTCATTTTTACTATATAACAAATATGTATGAATATGTGCAGTTTTTAATGTTTTAAAAATTGTGGCTGCAACTAATAGAAGAATAATGTGCTATTAAACACATTATAACCATTCTAAATGACAAGCGAAGAACATTATAGGCATGTATGAAAATGTCACATTTTCTGTATAGTAAATATGTAAAACAACTGTAGTATAGGTACTTCACAATATAAAATCAAACTTGTGAAAGCAACATTAATATATCTTCGTGTATGGAATTATGTTAAAAGCACAGATCTCCCCAGACCACACTCTCCACTTTTGCACAAATAGGGAGAGAGCAATCATAGTGCCTTGTGCGGTAAAAGGATCAGCGACAGATATCAGTCAGGCTGCCAGCAGGATAACTGAATATGGATCATTTTATCTTTGCACTCATCAGTTTGATTATTCTAGTGAAGAGTTTGTATTGGACGATGTTTTATAGTCAATTCAGCGCTGACTTTATAGCAAGACTATATAAATATATATATAATATTACATAGGGTAATATTGTCTAACACATTTCATTTCAAGTTCTCTGAAAGAAATTATGGAAACTGAAAGTACCACATAAACGTGAGGCTGAGAAGAGAAAGAAAAAGAAACTACACAGAAAGTGAATGAGATATGGAGGATATTTTTTGCTTATTAACACATGGCTAAACTTGTCAGGTACATTGTATCCTGTAACAAAGAAACTTAATATTTGATATTAAAATTGGGCTATTTAACAAAACTATTCTAAATTTTTAACTAGGTAAATAAATCATCCATATATGGTTAATGATACTGGCCATACATGGTGAAGATGTTTTTATACAATCTTATGTAAAGAACAAACAAACAAAAACAGTACTTAGGATATGGAGAACAGAACATCAAATTTGAAGGCCAGTTTCAGTTCCATACCAATTCTAGGGGCTAGGCTACATGATATATAGTCACAAAAATTAAAACAAACAAATAAAAAATGCAACTCTCTCAGAAACACCCACCAACATTAAAAACCTAAATAAATAAATACAAAATCAATTCATTGTTTTCTCAGCTGACGGATACAAAGTCCAGTGTCAGAAACAGGTTGCATTTTTAGAGTTGTTGGCTGGTGAGTTCTCACAGAGTGTCAAACATTACAGAGTATCCCCAGTACTAATGATTATCCTCCAGAACTTCAATCATGACCCTATTCCTGAGATACCATGTATTTGACTCCATTGAACATGGAGATATCAAGCTGGTACTTACTTGAAAGCTTCATATCTATTTTCTAGCTTTAGTAGTACTAAAGTGCATGCTACCTGAGAACAACAGTAATTAAGCTTGCCCAGCCATAAACACTGTGAGCTACAATAATGACTGATCTGGCAAGAAATACCCAGTGAAGAAATGATGGCATGAATATCAGGGATGTAGCAGAGTACTTTGTTGTTGGATTTAAGGAAGGACCAACATACAAGATGGAATCTGTGCTTGCAACCATTATTGAGTTAAGAGCCAATAACTATGGCTAAACAAGGCATAGGTCCTAAGAGAGAGCTTTCTAGTATTCTGCTAATTGAATATATTATTAAGCCAACTCTTTATGGCTAGTATATCCACAAATTAAGGTTCCTTTCAACCCTCATCAGATAGGCTATTATTTTTAGGACATGGTGATGAACACAGAGATACACAACTCATCAAGTTGCAGAGAATGCAGGACTATGGGATACTTAACCCCAAGTGGGACATCTATATCCCACCCCTATTTTGCAAGGCTAAGGGACCATTGAAGAAAAGGAGGCAGAAAAATGTCAGGGACAGAGGCAGTGAATGCTTACAAGAAAAGAATATCTTCTGGGCACAGTATGACAGCTCCACACATTATGTCACAGTGGGTATGACAACAAACACAACATGCACAAACCAGACAAATCCGGACATGGAGAAATGAGTTAGGCACAAAATCGTACCCCTAGACAAGTAGTGATTGGTATTTGATAACCGCTGGGAAAGGGGGAGTCAGTTTACTAAGAGTGTGACCTCTGGTAAGTTGAACAAACTCCAGGTAAATGCCACACAGACAAGACTATTTGATTAGCGCTAATTGGGAAGTATATAAAAAGAAAAACAAAGAGAAGACACCAAGCTGGGTCTGTGGTGAATGAAAGGGTCTGGGAGGAGATGGGGAGGGAAGAATGTGAGCAAGAAACATTGTATGAAATTTCCAAAGAACTAACAATAGCATAAAGCCTATTTAGGAGCAAATTTCCCATAGTCTACTTAATTATGCCATAAGGTACTTTACAAAATATTTTAAGAAAAGACCGAGAGTCTATGAGAGATAGAAGGAAAGATGATGAAATTGAGAGTCTATGAGAGATAGAAGAAAGATAATGAAATTGTTTAAACTAACAAATTTGGAAGAGGGTCTGGACTGACCGTAATATATCGCCATTGACATCAAATCTTTCTAAACTCCAAATAAAACTGGAAAAATAGACACCCAAGGATAAACAATACTTAAGAGAAAATTAGCAAAGTGATTAAAGAGAGGGCTCCCAGCCGCCATGTAGTACTATATCTCCATGGAGACAATGAAGCGGTGGAGGTGAAGAACAGAATAATCAAAATCAAATAGCTATCGAATGGGAAGTTGTCTGGATAGATGAAGAAGAGCAACAAGATGTGGGTAAGAATTTCCCTCTTCTGCAAGGGGGGACTGCAAGTTCAGAGGATCAAAAAGAACTGAAACAGCATTCTGACTGATTCTCAAACCCAGCATTCCTTTCTGAAGAAGGAGATTGCAATAGAGAAAAGTTTCTGTAAATGGGATATAAATCATACAGTATACTTATAAAGAGAAACTCAAGATCAAAACAATAAAGAAAACAGTTGGGGTGTGAACAAAAGAAGATAAGAGTTCTTTTAAGCTGGCAAAAAATTTCAAAGCACTCATTAACTTTGAAACCCTCCCCCAAGATAAATTTCAAATAAAATGAGCAATAGAAATCAATAATATTCGAATTTAACTCACACTTTATTTAAGGAGATAAAAAGAAAGAAATAGGATTGACTTCAAATAAATTGGGAGTATGAGGAAGAGACCTGGTCAATCATCCTCATCAACTTAAACCATGAAACCCAGTATGGACTTAGTAAACAGAATTGCCATATATGGGCTGCCCCTGCATGCTTCAGCATTGCCAGGACATAAATTAAATTATTAAAATTCAGAGCATGGGGGGAGTCCACAAGAGAAGTTAAAAGGGAAGAGGGAAGAAAGGGAGGGGAGCAGAGAAAAATGTATGGCACAATAAAAGCAATATTATTTTATTATATTTTTATTTGTATGGATTCTTTGGCTGCACAGAGACTGTGTAGTATGTGCATGCAGTGCCTTCAAGAGCCAGAAGAGGGCATCATATATATTGGAAATTTAGGTACAGAAGTTGTTAGCTGCCCTGTGGGAGCTGGACATCAAAAGGAGGTCCTTTAGAAAAGTAGCCAGTGCCATGTTGGATCCTACTACGCATATTGGCTTGGGGGGGGGGGGCTGGACTGTTTGGATGCTCACCTTCCTGGACCTGGATGGAGGGGGTAGGAACTTGGACTTCCCACAGGGCAGGGAACCCTTACTGCTCTCTGGACAGGAGAGGGAGGGGGAGCAGAGGGGGGAGAGGGGTAAATGAGAGGTGGGGAGGAGGCGGAAATTTTTAATAAAAATAAAAAAAAAAACCCAAACCAAAACAAAACAAAAGAAGAAAATTAGCCAGTGCTCTTTACCATTGAGCCATTTCTCCAGTCCCATAAACTTCATTTTAAAAAGTCAAATCTGATAAGAACAGGAAGAAAGAGAAACCATAGTATGACCCTTAATCCTGACACTTAGGAGGCCATGGAAAGTGGTTCTCTGAGTACAAGGTAATCCTGGTCTGTTGAAAGAGTTTCAGGACAGCCAGTGCTACACAGAGGCACCCTGTATTGGAAAACAAACAACAATCTTGCGCTTCCAACGAACTAGAACATGAGTAACAATTTCCCTAAAGTAGAAATATCTTCAATGGGTAAATAGATAAAGTATAATCATTGTGTATAATTTTAGGTAAAAAAGAAAATAATATTCTCAGAGTATTTATCAAATGTCACTGGAGTTAAATGTTTATGCCTTGATGGATAAAAACAAGGACAGACCATAAAATGCAGAAACACACAAGCATAATGAATGCCAGCTGATTTTTACCACTGATGCCCATGTACTTAATAAGGAAAGAGTTTCCTCTACTAATTAGAGTTTAAAAAATCAGGATAACTCTATGGAGGAAGCAAACCTCCATATCATTCTTTATGACACATTAACTCAAGCCAACATTACTGGGTTGACATGATGGAATGAACACTTGCTGCCAGGCCTGGTGACCGAAACTTGATCTCTGTGTCACACATGACAGAAAGAGGAAACCACCTCTCATGTGTTGTGGCAAGACACATGAGCATATAAGAGAAAGCACACACACACATACATGCACACACACCCACACACACACACGCACACACACACAAACACAATAGTAAATTAAAAGTAAAAGAAACGTTAAAATAACCTTAAAACTGAACTTCATAGTAAAATCTCACTCTTCTGGAAGACATGTAGGGAGATGTATTTATAACTCTGATCAAATGAAGATATATTCCATCTACAGAAAACTCAGAAATCATAAATTAAAAATATAGTGTACTTTATTGAAATTTAAGTTGCCCTTCTAAAGACAAAATTAGCAAACTGAAAAGAGTCAAATTGTACATTGGGAAGAATATTGGCAACATATACTCTAACTAAAGCATTTGCAAAAACTTTTGATATTATAGAGACAATTAAACTGATTTATTATATTATAAAAATATGAGTGTGCAATTTTCCAAAGATGAGATAGCAATCACACACACACACACACACACACACACACACTTACAGTAAACACCATGTAACCAAACAGAATCGGGGGGGGGAGGAGAAAGTCATTGCATAGCAACTATAACAAGTAAAAATAAATATATAGACAATGTTGAGTATTTGCTTGTATTTTTAAGTGACATTAACACACTAACATAAAATGACATAACTGCTTTGGGGAACAGTTTAGAAATTTCATCTAAAATTAGGTATACACTTACTGTACTATCTAACAACCCCACACAATTGCTTTTACTCTGAAGAAATTAAAATTTATGTGGGCACACAGATTTTCAGAGAAATGGTCATAACACCTGTAGCATAGTACCTTCAAACTGCAAATTCTAAATGTTCATCAACAAATAAATCAATAGACATATTTTGACATTTCTACAATTGAAGACTACTCTTCAATAATTTGCAATGATCTACTAATGCCTAATTATTTGAATCAGTCATAAATTGTACTGAGTCTTCAGAAATTGTAATGACAAACATTCACATTGTACTGTTATGCCTAGGTTACATACAAACGATGGAAAAGCAAGGCAGTGATGAGAGATTTTTTGACTCCTGTGTTTTTGTTTTGTTTTGTTTGGGGTTTTTGAGTTAGGGTTTCATTGAGGCTTTAGAGTCTATCCTACAGCTAGATCTAGTAGACCATGCTGTCCTTGAACTCACAGAGATCCACCTGCCTCTGCCTCTCATTGGGATACACCATGACTGCCTGGCAACGTGGTTTTCTGAGTGAAAGTTTGGGAGCAGTGATAGCGTGTCATTATTGGATATTTGATTAGATTTGAAACAACCTAGGAAGCCAGCTTTGGGTCTGTCTATGATATGTTCCTGGAGAGGTTTAGCTGAGAAGACTCATTCTGATTCTGGGTATTACTGTCATGTGGAAGGACGTCCTGGCCTCAATTAAAAGGAAAAAAAATTAAACATTTATGTCTCTATGCTTCCTGGCAGCAGACACAATATGGCCAGATGTCCTGAACTCCTGAAAAGTTGTCTTTCCTGTCTTCAAATGGTAAGTAGAAATAGACCATTCCTATACTAAGGTGTTTTGGTCTGGTTCTTTGCCACAACAATGAGGAAAGAGACAAAAGAGTAATGATGAAGAGGTATGATGGAACTTTTAATGATTATATTAATATCTTACTGACTGGTCAATAAATGACAGTGGTTGTCATAGTTAGTACATAGGAGTAGACCTTAGTAGAAATCTCATTAAAATGTATATTTTTCATTTTTGTAAATTGATCTTAAATGCTTTTATTAATTTTTAAGTTGCCATGCAAAACAATGTGTTCACTATGACATATTTACAGATATTTATCAGTATATTCTTATTTACAGCCCTTATCCCACTGTCTTTCCCACAGACTTTGTCTCCCTCTTGCATTCTTCTTCCCTACTTCTAAATAATAATCCTAAATGAAAATGTATTTTAATTAAAAAAAGAAATCAGACAGAATTGGTCAAGATGAAGCAATAAGAAAATAGCAGCTACCACACTGTGTGGCTGTTTATTAATGTGAAATCTATGTAGCTGAGTGTTTGGTCACTCTTCAGGTATCAAAGGGGCTGAATCACTGTTACTGCTTTCAAAGAAAATGGTCAAGTTCAACATATGTATATTAAGTTCAATATAAACTTGTTTAATACAGAAAGAAAACCATCATCCTTGTGAAACCAGGACGAGGAGAAGGTCAGATTTACTCTTTTAGAAGCTGTTTGACTTGTGAGGAGTTGGAGTTATTTCTCATTTTAGTTCTCAATACCATCTCAAATACCAGCTCAGCCAAAGTTCTGATTACAGAAATAAGTGAACTAAATAAATAACCAAACATCATTTGTCATTTTAGGAAAACTTTTCACATGTCAGAGAAAAACAATCCAAAAATAAACCATTGCACTATGACAATGGAAAAGATCATCCAGAGGAAAAGGAGATAAAAATTAGAGTCTTATACAGGGCAAGGTGCCCAGAACCAGTAAGCACTACAAAAGGATTTGTCTTAGTTAGGGCTGTGAAGAAAGACCATAACCACAGCAACTCCTACAAAAGAAAATATTTAATTGGGGTGGCTCACAGTTCAGAAGTTCAGAGAATTATCATCATGGTGAGACATGTTGTAATGCAAGAAGACATAGAGCTGAGAGTCCTATATCTTGTAGGCAGCGGGAAGTGATCTGAGACACTCAGTGATATCTTGAGCAAATATGAGACCTCAAAACCTCCACAGTAACACACTTCCTCCAACATGACCACACCCACAACGAAACAAAGCCACACCTCCTCAGAGTGTCATTCCCTGAGTTTATGGAGGTTAATTACGTTCATACGACCACACTCCACTCCCTGACCCACATCTGATTGTAACAATAATGTAATCAAGGTGCTTTAGTTCAACATCAAAAGTGCCTTCAGTCTATCACAGCCTCAACAATGTTTAAAAGTTCAAAGTCTCTTCTGAGACTCATGTAATCTCTTAACTGTAATCCCCTATAAAATCAAAATCAAAAAGTATATCACATGCTTCCAATACTTAATGACACGGGATATACATTACCATTCAAAAACATAAGGAAGGGGGCATAGTGAGGAAATACTGGACCAAAGCAAGACTGAAAACGAACCTGGCAAACTCCAAATTCTGCGTCTCCCTGTCAGATAACAGAGCACTCTTTAGACCTCCAACTCTTTTCAGCTTCTGAGTGCAATACACTTCTTTCTCTTGGACTTGTTCTACTATCTGTTAACAGTTTTCCTTGGCAGGTATCCCATGACTCTGGTGTCTCCAACATTTAGGGTCTTAAAGGCAATCTAGGCTTCAACTTCAAAGATTCACACAATGGCCTCTCTAGGCCTCATTCAGGGACACCGCTAAGATATGCCTTGCCTTTTAGGTTTTTCTTAACAATGGAGGCAAATTATATAGTCACTTTCTTCTCTCCTTAACTCTAAAGTAAGAGCTATGTGGTTAAAGATGCCAAGCTCTGCTGCTTGCTGGGGCTGGAACCCTGGTCAATTACATCTCCACTGGTTCTCTATTTTCAGCAGTTTCCTTCGCTGCCTAGGCTTGACTGTCCTGGAACGTGCTCTGTAGACCAGGCTGTGCTTGAACTCAGAGATCATTCAATTACATCTTCACCAACTTTCTGTTTTCAATTTTTTAATTTACTACCTAAACTTGGGTGTTTAGGAACTTTCTCCTTAGACCAAACAGATTCCAAACTCAAGAGATCCATCAGCCTCTACTTTACAAGAGCTGGGATGACACCACACTCAGCTCAAAGCTTTTCTTTAATTCCTTAGCTGGATAGGATATTGTGCTTAAGTCACCAGGCACTTCCTTAATTTTATATCATAATCTGTTTATTTCTTTGAATACAGGACTTAACTCCATTATACTTTCTGGTGCTCCTTTTCTCCCCAAATATCTTTCCTTGTTCATCTTGCTCCTTTTTACTTTATGTCTTCATTAAAGTTAACACACAGCAGAGTCTATACTAGGCTGTTTTGAGATTTCCTCTGCCATGAGAATTATTCTAAAAGTTCTTTATTTTAGCCTCGGGCAAACTTTTCAAACAAGGGTAAAAAACAGCCACATTCTTCACCAAATTCACAAGAATGATTTTTAGGTAGCACACTGATATTCTTCTCCTCTGGAACCTCTTGAGCCAGCCACCCCTCCCCACCAGTTAAAATTGCTTTTAACACCACTGTCTTCCATGCTCCTACTGGTATAAACCATTAAGCAGAGCTTAAAGCATTCCACTGTTTTCTAATCCAAAGTACCAATGTCCAAATTCCTGCAAACAAAAACATAACCAGACCTATCATAATACCCCAGTCCCTGCAACCAACTTCTATCCTAGTTAGGGCTCCTATTCCTATGACAATAACCATAGCAACTCCTATAAAGGAAAATATTTAATTGGGGTGGCTCACTTAACATTGCAGTGTTTCAGTCCATTATCTTCATGAGACACATGTGACAGACATGTGGTAAGAGTTCTACATCTTGCAGGCAACAGGAAGTGGTCTGACACACTGAACAGTATCTTGGGGATATATAAGACCTCAAGGCCTACCTTTTCAGTGACACACTTTCTCCAACAAGACCACAACTACTCCAAAAAGGGTATACCTCCAAATAGGCTAAATAGACGATAGGGAGAGGAAATGAATGAGAAGGCTGGCTATGGAAAGGTATTTCATTCTCCTTCTAGTATGATGAGAAATGCAAGCGCTAAGCATGAGTCATGGTTGGTAGATTGAAATGATAGTTGAGTGCATAGTTTAGACAGAACATGAGCAACAGCAGAAGTGTTCACACAAACTCAGAGGTTATAAGAGTAATATTGGTGACCGACAGTAATAGGGACTAACCTATATCAGATGTTAGCAAGAAAATTAATGCAACATATTTTGAATAGGAATATGAATAAGAGCAGAGATGTGAGGGAAAATGGTAAATAATTTTGTTTACAAGATAAGCAATGAGATAAAAGTAAAATCACTGCAGTTAATGGAACAAAGGCAACAGAAATGCTGAAAGTGATCATAAACTTCAGTGAAGACATAATTTTGGATATAATATAATATAGTAAAGTCAAAACCTAAATTAAATGGCATAGGAACACAGAAATCATAGAGAATGAACCTCAGTAATCCAGTTTTCAACTTGCAGTATTTCTAGAATAAAAGTGAGTTAAATTGTTGTGAGAGGTATGAGTGTTGACCATGAAACATTATCTGTGTTTTTACATGGTAACACATAAGAATTTATTTTTTAGTGTTCTCTCAGTGATAGATATGATAACGTGTAGTAAATGTTCTGTTAGCAAGAATAAAAGGAGTTGCTGTTCAACATAACTCCAGGTGAAGACCATTCTGTGCCTTATGTTTATCCCTTAGACTTAGTACTTCTTAGTGCTAAAACCCTTTAATACTGTTCCTCAAGTTGTACTGACCTCCAACCAGAAAGTCATTTTATTGCTACATCATAACTATAATTTTGCCACTGTTATGAATCATGGTATAAATATTTTTGGAAACAGAAGTTTGCAAAAGGAGATATGATCCACAGATTGAGAACCACTACTCTAGAGGACTAGAGAATGGATAAAGAGAGATTTATTAGATTGTCTTTCACAAGCTGTTCTGGATAGTCTAACATGACTATTGTCACTGGAGAAGTTGAGTAACCAGGAGCATCTCAGTCCACTGAGCAGGATAACTCAGCATTACCAATCTTCTGCCAGAAGGCTGGGAGATTCCTCGAGAACCTCTGACCTTCAGTCTACAATAGAAGTCTAAAGAAGCTGATTCTGACATTAGTAAAGGGAGGCAGCAGCAGCAGCAGCAGCAGCAACTACCAAGTAAGTGAATTCTGTAGTTAGACCTAAAGACAAGGAAGTAAAAACTATAAAGCTTTTCTCTTTGACCTCCTTTTATCTAGGCAACCACCGGAAAGTGCCCTCTAGACTTAGGGTATGTCTTCCGCTGTCATGTAATCAAATCAAGAAAAATCTCTCACAGGTGTTCCCAGTGACTACTTTCTAGTTGAGTGCAGATTCATTGACGTTGACAACAAATACTAAAAATCCCAACGATCTTGGTGGAAGTTCTGATTTTTATTTCTTAGTTACAAAATTAACCCATTGATAAATCAAAAGTTTTAATTTTTTTAAAAAATGGAACAGTATTTAGGTACTAGGTAGCCTATAGACCTACAGGTAACATGAACACTTGCTATATGTTGACAGTATTGCAATTCCATGAGGACCAATGCATTAAATATTAAACTTGCCTGGAAAAAGATGCTGGTTTATCTGGAAAAAAAAACAATAAATCTAAAGAAAATTTTCTCGTTTACAGATGAAGATCAAACAGACTAAGCACTTAAATAAAAGCAAATATAATTTCACAATATTATAAAGAAAATTAAGCAAAATGGTGGTTCTTTTAAAGAAATAATTTGGTAGGTAAGCCACAAAAGCATACATATAATTGCAAAGGGTCAACTTTAACCCGATTAAAATCAGAAACATATTCACCCTCAAAGACTTTAAACTGTAAACAAAAAGAAAATATGAACCATGAGGAAAGTTAAGGACTACACAAATACAAAAATTATTATATTGTAAATATATATGAAATTCAAACAAATAAATCTACAGCTTGTCAGACAAAAAAATCTCAGTATCAATTCATTTAAAAATAAATAAGGAATGAAGTTTGTGTTTAACAGTTTACACTTGATATGTGTTTTTAAAATGCATGCTTCACAATGTTTACTTTAGAAAGCTAAATAGCATTTAATTTTGTTTTAAAAGTTGCCTATATTAATTATTGCATGTATGTTTGATAGCTGTCTCAGTGATTAAGAGGTCTTGATGCTCTGATAGAGGCCCCGGCTTTCTTACTAGAACCCTTGTTAGGTGACTTATATCTGCTTGCAACTCCAGCTCCAAGAGATCCAGTGCCCTCTATGGGCACCACCTGAAAGACACGCATTCACATAAAGACAAAATAAAATCTTTTGTCAAAAGAACAACTGATAACAATTTTGAAGCTATGTATCTTAGTCACTTTTCTATGGCTGTGAAGAGACACCATATCCAAGACAACTTACAAATGACATATTAGGGGCTTGCTTACAGTTTCAGAGGGTAGTTAACCTCTTGACCATTACAGCGGGAAGCCTGGCAGGTGTCACATCAGAGTAGTAGCTGAGAGCTTTTATCCTGATCCACAAGATCGAGACAGAGAAAGTTAATTGTCAATGGCATAGACTTTGAGTCCTCAAACCCACCAGTGGCACAACTCCTCCAATGAGGCCAACATGTTAATCTTTCCCAAACAGTTCCACCAACAACATGGGACTAGGCATTAAAATATGGGAGCCTATGGGTCCACCCCATTCACACAATCATCCCACAGCTTATATCCTCATCCACAATTTCATATGTGAGCCTAGGGTCCATCCTCATGCACACCATCACCCCACAGCTTATAGCCTCACTCACAATTTAATATGTGAGCCTATGGGGCCACCCTCATGCACACCATTACACCAGAACTTATATCCTCACTCACAATTTAAAAGTCCATAGTCGGAATGGATTTCCCAAGCTATCTTCTCTGAGAGACAAGCTTGCCAGACATGAAATGTGAAAAACTGCTGCCATTTCCACTCCTGCCCCATTGTTATGGCGGAGAAAACCCTTTTGTTTGTCCACTGTGATTCTGCTTTGTGGACATTTGTTCTCAAGCTTCAAGTTCAAGCATGACAAGCTATATGTTGATGGCAGGGTCCATTTGTGTCTCATTTTGAAGTCTCTCAGTTTCTTGATTAACCTATAACCAAATCTAACTGTCAAGGCAAAAAGGGTCATGGGCTAGATCTGGGAATGATCCACCACAGCTATGTATGTAAAAGTACCAAGAGTTTTGAAATTATCAAGAAAAAGAAATCCTTCCAAATTATTCCAAATGAAAATCTTTTTAATCTGTAAGTGAAAGTTATTCTAATTTTAATATAGTGCAATTTTCCTAATTACTGGGCTTATTGAATTCTGATATTTCAGAAGATACAGAAGGGGTAGGATCTGAGTACTACATATTTATTTTTCTTAATATTTGACAAAATGTCACGATTTCTCATATTTTTATTGTCCTGATCTCATTTATATTTCATCTATATTACTTATTGCATGTCATTAATATTTGCTTTCTTGTTTTGTATTAAAACTGTTTATCAAGCTGAGAAGGCTCCCACAGAGCCCGTCCATGCAGGGAGCCTTCTCAGCTTGGTTGCTCACCTTCCTGGACCTAGGGGGAGTTGGGAGGACCTTGGTCTTAACATAGAGTAGGGAACCCTGATGGCTCCTTGGCTTGGAGAGGGAGGGAGGGGAGGTATGGGTGGAGGGGAGGGGAGGGAAGGGGGAGGAGGAGGGGAGGGAAGGGGGAGGAGGAGGGGAGGAGATGGAAATTTTTAAATATAAAAAAATAAACCATGAAAAAAAAAGAAAAAAAAACTGTTTATCAATGCCTATATATAACTTTGTGCTTCTAGAAAGGGTGTTTGCCATAGCTTTGTGATATTTGATACATACAATCAGAAAAGCACACATGCTTTTAAGGATATACTCAATCAATAATTTAGCTTGCACAACTGTCACAGTTCTTAATTTTTTCTTTGGACGCTGACACAAATTAAAGGAAGAGAAGAAGGAAAATAAGGAGAGAGGGGGCGAGGAAAGTAGAAGCTGTCACGCCAAGCATTTCCCTGATACTATGCCAATGACACACGCAGAATGTTTGTATGCTTTCCTCATAATACCTAATGACAAATTTACAACTACATCATTGTTTTTTCTTCGGAAAATGGACTCCAAGAGGAACAGGTGTAGAATACAGGAGAAAATGGACACAGATGGGTTTCCCAGAGAATATCAAGACAGAGAAAAATGTGTCTTGGAATTTTACATAAACTCTACCCACTTACATAACATTCTTTTAGTGGGAAGCTAAGGTTGCCACATAGAAACAGAGCTGAGTTATGGTCATATATAATCCCTAGTTTAATAAGTATCTTTCACAATCTTCCACAAATAAAGATTGAGCTTCATGGTAAAGAAATTGATAGCATCATAAATATCACTTTAAAATCTCTCCAACTGAAGAGGTTACATCCATATTTTCATTTTTCCTGACTATTTTAGTAAAACATGTGTTGTATATCTATGTAGGATAAAGAAATCTTGTTATGCTCTCCAAATGTCATGGCTCTTTATCTGTATGCAGAACACAGCAGTGACATTTTATCCTAATGGTCCCTTCCTCATCTGTGCTGAGGCCTTCACTTACAGCCTCATTCCCCATGTCCTAAACCCACAGTGTGGAGCCTGGTGAAGCTTACCCAGGCAAGTAAAAACATCAGGGAACAGTGCTTGTGGGTACAGGGTCTAGAATCTTTTCATCAGCCATGTTATTTGCTAAATTTATGATCTGGGGCAAAAAGCTTACCTCCAGCAGATGGCCCTGCACCCACACATATACAGGCAACACTCAGTATACTCTGTGGGCAAAAGAGAGAGAGATAGAGAGAGAGAGAGAGAGAGAGAGAGAGAGAGAGAGAGAGAGAGAGAGAGAGAGAGAGAGAGAGAGAGCACATTAATTGAGAAAGAAAAGTGGTAGGTTTGACCAAGATCCATTATATGTGTGTACAAAATCCTCAGACAATAGTAAAAAAAGTTATTGTTTGGAAAAAGAAAGACTTATTCCCTCCTGTACCTTCATTTCTTCATGTTCAAATGGGCAGTATTCAAGTCACCTGTATAAACTGTTTGCATCACTAGGAAATTCTTTGAGGAGAACAAGGACAAAAGATTCATTAAAATATACTGTTGTAATCTAGAACTGTAAAAGGATGGAGAGGAAGCAAAAATGAGCAGCATAAATTATGTAACCCATATCCAAAGTGAAATTTGAATAAGACATTGAGGAAGATCTCAAGCTAGAATATTCTTTCAGAGATATTCAGGTAAGATAAGATGGCAAGCATGTTTAAGCTAGCAGTAGTTAGACTTCAGATACGAGCTGCTTTGAGTATTCACATGGCCTTGGATAAAGTAACTATCCATAGAAGAGGCAATTCCTGCAGAACAGTGAGCTTAAATTTTTAACTGCTATACTGGTTTTAATCCAGGTAACAGGTCTATTTTTTAAAATCTATGTGGTAATTACAGCATCTACCACGATACATTGGAAGATTTTTCTAGATGAGAGGATAGTTGTCAGATAGACAGATAGCTAGATAGATTTTATATATATATATATATATATATATATATATATGTATGTATATATAGAGAGGTAAGTAGATAGATAGATAGATAGATAGATAGATGATAGATAGATAGATAGATAGATAGATAGATAGATAGATAGATAGATAGATAGATTGTATCTTGGCTTATACTAAAGACTTAAAGCACTGAGTATCGTAGTTTGATATTTTACTCTTGGCTTTTTGAGGAGCCCAACACCCCACCCAGCTCCCAAATAAATCACACACAGAGGCTTATATTTAGTTATGAATGCCTGTCCTTAGCTTGGCTTGTTTCTTGTCAGCCTTTCTCCCCCAGCTTTTCTTAACTAATTATTAGGCTATCAGATTCTTTAGACAGGCAAAGAATCACAGCTTCACAGTTAAATAAATGAAGCTAAATCAAAGCAACACACCTTAATATAATATTGTCCAACAGAGTATTACTACTACTCAAAACATAGATAACCTTTAATAAGTACAACTTATACATAGAAGGGAATTATATGATTAAAAATTTGGAAGAGATGGAAAAGAAGTTAGAGTGCATGTTTATTTTCATGACCTCCTTTGGCAACAGTTTTTGAGACCAGGCACTCTCCGATTCCCGCTATGGCATCCCATAGAAGTCAGCAGCACTCCTCGCTCATTCCTGCACAGCTGTTTTGTGCTTTACCCGAGACAGCAATAGAACAGCTTCTAATCCCTGAGCCCTATCAGGTCAGATAAATTCATGATACAAGGCAAATCACTTAAGTCCTTGCCTGGGAATTTTTGTTATGGAAAAGAAAGGAAAATCTACTTGCTCTTTTAGTCAAAGGCTTGATAGAATATGTATTTAACTATCTAATTTTAGTTAAATTCGTACTGAGCGGTTTTTTTTTTTTCCTCATGGTTTATTTTTTTTTTATATTTAAAAATTTCCATCTCCTTCCCTCCTCCTCCCCCCTCCCTCCCCTCCTTCTCCCCTTTCTCTCCCCTCCTTCTCCCCCTTCCCTCCCCTCCCCTCCACCCATACCTCCCCTCCCTCCCTCTCAAGGCCAAGGAGCCATCAGGGTTCCCCACTCTATGCTAAGACCAAGGTCCTCCCAACTCCCCCCAGGTCCAGGAAGGTGATCGACCAAGCTGAGAAGGCTCCCACAGAGCCCGTCCATGAAGAACAATCAGAGCCCAGAGCCATTGTCCTTTGCTTCTCAGTCAGCCCCCATTTAATGTGACTAATAAATTGGTAGAAGATAGAGTACAGAAAATTGACATCTGCCATTCACAAGTGCTAGTGTTCGGAAAACTGAGAAATTTTGGGTGTTTTCAGCCAATCCTATGCTTCCCTTACCCTCTTACCCTCTTTCCTCTCTGTGGAATTTGTGTATGTGTGTGTGTGTGTGTGTGTGTGTGTGTGTGTGTGTGTAGACTGAGGTCTGAGTCTTGGTATTACTAGACTATTTGGGAGAGGAATTTTCCAGATATGAAGCATCCATCCCTATGCTGCCCATGTTTATATCCTGGTTTATTCTGAAAGGTCATCAGTGAGTCACAGTTACAGCTGCAATTAGAGGTCTTAACACTAGAGGTCTCCCCCTACTTGGACCCTTTCTCCCTAAAGACAGCTTTGAGTCTTAATACACACAGCCTGATTTAGGGTTACCCCGATTTGTTATAAGCAAATCAAATACTAATCAAGATAAGTTTTGAAACAAGCCATCGACTCTTGAACCCTCAATGTTTAATCTTCTCTCCAGTGTTATGATATGTTATATAACAAACAGCAAAATGACACCTCACTTCAACTACAGAAACAACAAAATCACCAGGGACTTATTCCTATAGTATCTCATCCCGACCCCTATGCAACCAATACACCCAGGAAAGTGGGTTGGCCCAGTGAAGTCATATAGACTCTATCTACCTGGAGGTCACTGGACCAGAGTAGTAGCTAAATGTCTAGCCTCTTGGGTCATAGAACCTGATGTTAATACACACTTGATGTAAGGTGTGCAAAAAATCTCAATAAAGCAGTGTAATATCACTCAGGCTCACTCAAATCACATTGTGTATGTTTCGTTTTCTTATTGAGTGAGTAGAAGACAAAACCAGAAAAGCAAAATTTTATCTAAATCTGGACTTAGAATGTTAAAATAAACCCATTTGCCTCATTTATTTTACAGTTGTTTTCATTTGTATAAAGAACTTCTTTCAGACTTAAAGAAGTGATGAAATATACTTATCTTATATATAAATATATATTTTAAAAAGAAGGAAAGAAAATCTTTAAAAAGAAAAAAAGAGCAAAGAACTCATGAGATTTAGATGCTAAATAACCATGATTTAGACATAGAAAATTGAGTTGCCATTAACTTTGCTTAGAATTGATCAATACTATTAGTTAGTTCTCTTGTTTACAGCTGAGACTAACAGGGTGCTGGGAGAGACACTGAGGAGGGGTGTACTGGAAAAATAGCCTTAAACTTGATCTAGAAGCTAAAAATCTCACCCAGGTTGATAAAATTAAACATCTACATCCTTTACATCTGCTTACAGCAGATCCAAGGATTGAATATGGAATCTGATTTTGTAAGATATCTGTCCTATGATCTTCTACTTGGGAGGCTATGGAAGTAATACCATAGGTTCTGGACAAGGCAAGAAAAAAATTAATAAAACCATGTATCAAAATTTTAAAAACATAAAAATATTTGCAATTCAATTCACTGCTATAGCATATACTTAGCATGCACAAAGTGCTAGGTTCAGTTCCCAGGACCACAAAAATATACGTAAGTTTAACTGCAGCCTTTCTCCAACATTACTGCTATTATTATGATGTTCCCTACTGCATGAATGGGGATTTGTTAAGCATGGTTCCCCAGTGCAAAGACTAAACCTGAAATCTGTAACATTGTCCATGCCTAAGCTAGCAGTCTCTAAAACCTACTAAGGGAAATCTGCATTAAACTAACAAAGAAACAAAATAAACAGAGATAGGTGTCTTACTTGACGGAGGGCTCAATTCAGAAAATTTAAATGCTATTTAAATGCCAAACTTTCTATATTCAAATGTGATTGCTTTTATACTATCTTTAAAACCCCACACTTTTCAGGGCCATACAAACTGCATGCTGGGAAGGACTGTACATAGGAAAGTTTCTACAAACTCTGAGTTATTACATCGTGCACATTGAACAAGTTATCCTTCTTCTGGTGCACTTTAACATCTATCAACTAGTGAATAATCAGTCTTCCAACAGTTAGAGACACTGTGATTATGTTAAAGTGCCTATTAAAAGCAATCCATTACAGCGATGGCGGGAATATTTTCTACATATGTCAGTGTACCTCCTCAGAGAAGGAACCTTTGAATGCTGGATCAGGCACTAGGTCAACTGCAACATCCATTTGGTAGCTTTAAATCCTGAGGTATCATCAAATTTGCTGCAGGTACAGCTCTAGTGGGCGTACTGTGAGAACACACACACAAAATATGGGGGACATTTCTTGTGACATGTGTTGCCATATATTGATTGTGTGTGTGTCTTGAAGGGGTGCAAACATACACATATGCTTCTCTTTTACTATAAGTCTTTGGCCATCCTTTTGCAAGAGCAATTGTTATTATGCTATTCACCTAGTTCAGCTCGCAGGACAGTGTTGCTTGCCCTATACGCACCATCTTTCTTTAAGCTAGGAGCCAGCCAGACAATGCACTTCTTGGACGCCCCATCCTCATTATCATTCTGCCTGGGTTTTGACTGTTTCCCTGCCTCCTTGCCTCTCCAAAGGTCAGCCCGGGGTCTTCACTCCGCTACTAATGGGTGCGCAAGCAGTCGTCTCACTGTTTCTGCTGTGGCAGAGGAACTCCATTTCTTTATGCCTCTCTCTCCCCAGCTTTCTCCCTTCCTCCCTCCTTCTCGCCTATGTTAGCTCTCTTTCTCTGCCTTGCAAATGACTCTGAGGAGCTATGCTGGTGGATGATTTATAATAAGAAAAAAAAATACTCATTTTTTTTGAACTGGGCTCCCTGAGAGCACTCAGGGCTGCCTCGTACTGTTCAACGCCTACCTGCTCAACTGCAGGGAAACAACCTTCTGAAGGCTTTAATGGGATTTTGCCCGAGGCTGTTTTATTAAGATGTCGGCTTTTTCTGCTGCCTCTGCAGCTGACACCATTCACTGTCAGCTGTCCCCTCCCCTTTCCACCCCCACTGTCACCCCCCCAACAATGCACCAAATTATTCGCTTCATTTAGTGCTCGTGGTTCAGTGTGGGCAAATTGGGAGAAAGAGCACTACTGGGCCAAATGAACCAGGCGAAGAGGTGAAAAGCCACTGTGCTACTTAACTAGGGGTTTCAAGGGAGGGTGGAGACCAAATAAGGAGGACTAAAGTCATGCCACCAGGGCACACTTCCATTCTACTAGAAAGGATTGAATGCAGAGTCAACAGACCCTATTCTGGAAATACATTTACATTACTCATTTGCATGAAAACGTCATTTGGGAAAGCCCATCCACAAGTTCATATAATCACACACAAAACATACTGTTCCTTGCATATGTGTTACAGAGTAGATTATAAGTTGTGAATTCAATTAAAGAAAATTATACATGTACAACAAGAGAAAATAAGTAAGGGAATATATGTGTAAAAATAATTTAGAATATGTGTACACACACACACACACATATATATATATGTATACATATATATACATATATATATACATGTCCTAAAGAAGGGAGATTCCATGAGAAAACAAACATGGTAGTTGCAGTGGTGGTAGAGATAACAGGGTTGTGCCTTGATGCACATATGCACTCATGGGGAAAGAGTGCATAGGGGTGAGGTATGTTGACAACAAAAAGAGAGTATTCATAAGCTGTCTATTATGTTTACAGTAAGAAACAATTGAAAATTGATCAGAAGCCATAGTGGATGGGCTGTGATGTTGATTATAACATCTAACTAGTAGTGGCAATCTTATGTTTAATGTAGAATAGCTTTAGCAAAAGTTCAGGATTTTTTTATCACAGTGTCAACAAAGGGAAAATTTACAATGATCCCATTTTATAGTTGGATATCAAAATGATACAGAACTTTAGTATTGAACCCAGAAACCACTCAAATGCTTCTTTTTTGACTGAATTGTTCACTATTCTGATAACCACAAGTACTCTCACTGCTTACAAGTTGTTTGACCCCTTCACTAATGTTTATTGGGTATTTTTTTGTACACTTACCCTGTGCTAGGTGGCCTGTGTGTTTAGCTTACACTGAAGCAAAAAGTCAAATCTGTCACTTCACCTATTCTCATAGAATTTTAGAAGAGGAGAGAGACATTTGTTATAGTTACACAATTTAATATGAGCCTTTATTCAGAGAAATTGATAATTATTTGAAGTTACCCAGAGGAAATATCAGTAGATCTGAGATAAAAGCATCGATAAGAGTTAACTTGGTGAAGTTAAGTGTGCAGTTAGGGTGGTGGTAAGATATACACACAGAGAGAGGCCTTCTATCAGTGGCAAAACGAAAGATGTATAGAGACCATGTAAGATTAAAGTAAAAATGTTGAATCGACAGGAATTACATAGTGGTTCTGGAGGGGTAGACCACAGAACTAACAAATCCTAAAAGATCTTGTCATCCAAAGTTTGGAGACATATCTCCAAATAACTTAAAGGTCTAATTATTTTTGAAAGGTTTCAGTTTAAAGCATCATTTGAAGGTGGGGGTGCTATGTAACCTAATTATAGTCTATGTGAAGCTACTTTCACTGTAATGCATAAAAAGAAAGGATACAAGAGAAGAAGCACAGATATCAATGGGCAATTTTGCAGAGAATCAAAATAAAATAATGAAAGTGAAAGAGATAGCAAAGACACTGGGAATAAGTAGACAGGGCCAATAGGCCTGAGACAAGGATATTGGTAGTTGTTGGTAATGGGGGAGGGATGTAAAGCTAGCAAGGGCTTGTTCCAGGATTGATGGCTTGGAAAGTGACTGAGTGGTGTCTCCATGCCTGAAAAGATGAGCACATAGGAAGGTCAGTTTTAGAGGACGTCACCCTCAATGTGTTGGTTTAGATGCCTTTACATTTTCAACCATAGTGAAAAAATGAAATAACTGAATATGGCCTAGTACTCAGAGAAAAAGATGAATATGAAAGTGTGTGAGAAGTATCTGCATTAGTGAAAACTGAATCCAAAAGGAACTGGAGATGGAGAGAAAAATGAATTGTGGGAAAATTAGTAATACTAACATTTATAGAGTGGTGATTCTTGCGTTGTAGTAAAGTTGAAAATGTACAAGACATTCAGAGATGTAATCCCCTTTAATGAAAATGCTGCTTGTGCTGCTTCCTTGCTTCTGGAGGCATCAGAATTTCTGACTTCAAACTCCACTACAGTACTGAAAACAGCCTTGTATTGGCATAAAAACAGATATGTAGACCAAAGGAACCGAATTGAAGACCCAGATATTAATCCACACACCTACGAACACCTGATTTTTGACAAAGAAGCAAAAAATAAAATAAAATAGAAAAAAGAAAGCATATTTAACAAATGGTGCTGGTATAACTGGATATTAACATGTAGAAGAATGAAAATAGAGCCATAACTATTACCATACACCAAATTCAAGTCCAAATAGATCAAAGACCTCAACCTAAAACTAACCACACTGAACCTCATAGAAGAGAAAATGGGAAATACACTTGAATACATTGGCACGGGAGAACACGTCCTAAATATAACTCCAGAAGCACAGACACTGACTGAATCAATTGCTAAATGGGACCTCCTGAAACTGAGAAGCTTCTGTAATAAAAAGAACACGGTCAACAAGACAAAACGGCAGCCTACATGGGAAAAGATCTTCACCAACCCCATCAGAGGACTCATCTCCAAAATATACAAAAAACTCAGAAATTGGTCATCAAAAGAACAAATAACCCATTAAAAAATGAAGTACAGACCTAAACAAAAAACTCTCAACAAGAAATCTAAAATGGCTGAAAAAAAACTTAAAGAACTGCTCAACATTGTTAACCATCAGAGAAATGCAAATCAAAACAAGTCTGAGATTCCATCTTACACCTGTAAGAATGGCCAAGATCAAAAACACTGATGACAACTTATGCTGGAGAGGATGCAGGATAAAGGGAAAACTCATGCATTGCTGGTGGGAGTGCAAACTGGTACAGCCCCTTTGGATATCACTATGGCAATTTCTCAGAAAATTAGGAAACAACATTCCTCAAGATCCAGTAATACCACTTTTGGGTATATACCCAAAGGATGCTAAATCGTAACACAAGGACATGTCCTCAACTATGTTCATAGCAGCATTGCCATAGCCAGAACCTGGAACAACTTAAATTCCACTCAACCATAGAATGGATAAGGAAAATGTGGTACATTTACACAATGGAGCACTATACAGCAGAAAAAAATAATGACGTCCTGAAATTTGCAGGCAAAGGAATGGATCTAGAAAACATAATATTGAGTGAAGTAACCTAGATCCAGAAAGATTATTATCATAATTATTCACTTATAAGTGGATTTTAGACATAAAGCAAAGAAAACCAGCCTACAATTCACAATCCCAGAGAACATAGACAACAATGAGGACCCTAAGAGAGACATACATGGATCTAATCTACATGGGAAGTAGAAAAAGACAAGATCTCCTGAGTGAATAGGAAGCACGGGGACCATGGGAGAGGATTGCAGGGAAGGGGAGAGGAATGGAAGGGAGCAGAGAAAAAAGTATAGCTCAATAAAATCAGTTAAAAAAATAAAACACTTCACTCACTCTATCCTGGGTTAACTTCTAGCCTAAGTTTGAAAGTCAAAACACAAACATATTCATGATACTTCTACACCTTGAAATGTTTTCATTGTCATTTCCTTAAAACAAGATCCTGTTCTATTTTACAGCAAATTTAAAATTTTAAGTTAATTTGTACATTTTTTATTTTATATCTTTTTAATATTATTTTTGCACACAAAATATAAATAAATATTTAAGTCCATAACTTAATTTTTTTATTTCTTTGGCTAAGGCTGGGTGGAAGCTTTCAGGAAAGTACTTATAATGGCTTTGCAATCATCAGAGAGGAGGCTGAGATTTCCAAGTACTTTTCTTTTTCTCTACTAAGGTAGAGAGGAATGACAGTGAATACTGAAGTATGCTTGAAACTCTGTCCATCCTTCATCATTTTTTTCTGCACACTGAAAAGCTCAACTCGCTTTCTCTTCATCTCTGGCAAAAGAAGGCCTTTTTGCTATTGACCACTCACAGAGGTCATGGGCTTTGTGGTTTAAATCTAGTGACACCAAACTTTGACTAGAATTTTTATGAACAAACTCAGTGGTAAATTATTCCTGGAAGTGGTGTGTGGTGGGGGGGTGGCGGGGACATGTGCAAAGGAGAGTAACATGAAAAGGTTAAAAATTCAACCTATATTGAAGAAAATTCATTATCAGTGCCCCAGATTTACCCACTTTCTATTTCTGCGAATACCATTTCTAGCCACTTAGGAACACAGGTCATAAATATGGGTCAAATCCTTGATATCGCCATCTGTTCCCTTATTTCTGTATTATTTCAATTTGTTCAAGAAACTGACACTAAATGGGATTAACCATGCAGGACACCAGAGAAGTACTTATTAGGAGTCAGTGAAGGGGTTTGGAGAATGAGTCACTTATCAGATATCTATGCAGCTATGATTGTAAGATAAGCAGATAGAAGGGAAGATGATGGGAGAAGGGGGGTGGAGGAAAGAGAAATTCCTTTGAGTCAGGAATCTGAGATGGTAGTACAGATGGCCCAAAGGAAACTTTGGAAAGGCCGTCTTGGTGTCTGAGCCAGGGTCAGAGTGTCGGGGAGGTCCACACCTCCAAGAAGTTGTCCTGCTGTGCCAATCCTGGTGGACTTCATTTCTAATGCAGTGGAAATTCAGATAGACTTCAGAAAGCATCAGATAGGGCTGTCACTTATATTGACTGCAGTTGCAGGTTCAATGCACCATTCTCAGAGTTGGTACACCACTGCTATTTGTACCAAGCAGCTCCCAAATCATGACAATGAGATTTATTATTAGATATGAATGATGGGCCTTAGCTTAGGCTAATTTTTTTTTTGCGAGCTTTTATATTTAAGCTGTTTTTCTCCATCTATGTTTTGCCTTGGGGCTTTTAAGCTTTCTTTCCATCTGTATATCTTATTTTCACTGCTTCTTATGTCTAGCTGGTGGCCGCCTGGTTTCTGATCCCAGATCTCTTTGTCTCTGTCTCTGTCTCTGTCTCTCTCTGTGCCTCTGTCTCTTCTCTCTCCAAACACACACACACACACACACACACACCTACCTAGATTTCTCCTTCTACCTATTTACTTATTCTCTCTGTTTGCCAGTTGCACCTATCCCTCTCTCCAGGTTGTTTCTCTTTTTATTAGACCAACCAGTTGCCTTAGGCAGGCAAGGTGAGACAAATGCAACACATTTACATAACTAGTTAAACAATGTACTATAACCAAATGTAAAGTATCCTTTCATCCTTTCATTGTTAAACAAATACAGCATAAACAAATATAACCCCCCCCCCCCCAAGATCATCAGCCTGTTAGAATGATGCTGTCCATGGCCTTTTCTCTGACATCCTGCCCACTACTCCTTCAGGCATTCTACCACACCTATCCTCTTTCTTTCTCACCATAGTCAAATATTTAATACTGTAAACACTCATTTAAGATTAATTAAATATCAGTGGCTTCAGATCATTTTCAAGTTACATAATATAAAATATTTTGCATCATTACGTTCTCTTGTAGCCATGTTTATTTATTTTAGTTCTTGCATATCATAATACCGTTTTTAATGTGTTCTCACTGCCAACCTAATTCATTCTCTTGAGTCTTCAAACCTTTACCAATTCTATCCAGGCCATTTGCAGTTGCTTTCTCTACAAAAAAAATCAATGCATTCCATTTTTGACCGATATGTCATCTCTTCTAATAAATCTTTGCTAAGCACTGAGCAGTATGCTCCTTATATGTGTTCTCAAGTATCCCAAAACTTAGTCAGATGTCCATTATCTTGCACCATGATTACATACTTGCTTTCAGATACTTCTACATGAAGAAAATGTTGAAATACTTGTCATATAGGTCAGACTATATTATATGACTATAAATATAATGAATGTGTGAATAAAGTAGTCACAGCTAAGTGAAGTAATTTATTAAAAAGTTATAAGCTATTAATAATTAAAGTTCACAGTAAGAATTTGAGATCAAATGAGAGATGCTACATATTGCTGATAAGAAGGGGATCCATCTGGCAAATTTTAAAACATGAATTATGAAAATTGTCAAATAATCTACTACCTAGTTTTAATAGAAGTCAATACATTTCTTTAATAAAATTTTCACAAGTTTTCTTTGCTATTGTTTTTAAGTTAGATTATGAAAGAAAGCTCCTCTAAAATTTAAAGTATGCATATTTTGGATGGGATAGAGCATAAGGGAAGATCACATGTAGAGCAAACATGAAACTCTGAGTCTGATTCTCAGCACCACCACCAACTTGTTCACACAGATGCAAACAAAATACACACTTCCTTCATGGTCCATGGGGAAGAAGTCTGTGTGAGTTCTAGTCTGACTTACTCTTATGACTTGAAAATAGCACTAAATTTCTGAGACCCAGAGATATCATAAATTGACTTCACATCTTTATTTTTTTATTCACAAACTTCAAAGTAATGATATGTGTCTATTAAAGATTTAGTAATATTTCTTTCTTTTTACCAAGTATTTATTCTGAAAGCATAGGCGACAGAAAGGTAAAAATTCAATGATTGACCTAAATTTCACTAGCTCAGAAAAAAGAGATTTAGAGGACAAACACCCTACAGTTCATATCTACCATTTAACATTTAATATATAATATTATTGTCATAAATGGTGCTGTATTATATCTTTTACTAATATGCCAAAACTAAACCTTCAGAAGTTAACTGATTTACTTAATATTTTTCTTATATTATTTTTATTTTGATAATTAAAACTAATATCAATATAAAAGTCTTAAAATTATGAAAAATACTATTTGAGTCCCATTGTTAAAATAAAATTAAAGTCTTCTGTGATAAAGTGATTTTCTCCTTCGTAACGAATGTAGCCCAACTATTTGTAAATGAAATAGCACATGTCTTAGGGCTAGATAGACATCTCTTGACTCCTGGTTTCAATAATCAGAAGTTGTAAAATTCTGGACATTTATTCATTCATACCAATTAATGATCACATATATTTAGATAGGATAAAAATGATATGATTTCTCCATCTTAATCTACTTTATTGACATTTATATCTGCTTAGCCGCTTGTCAATGAAAACAGAAGACAAATATTTACTAAGATAATTCAATAGCAATGATATTTATTAGTAATACATATTAGTCATGTAGAAGAATGTGTCTCATTGTGACTATTTCATACATGCAGATAGCATATTTGATCATGGCTACCCCAATACCTTCTCTTGCCTTCTCTGCACTACTCACCTGATATTCTACCACCCCCTTCACAATCTGCCTTTCAACTTTCCTGTTTTCCCTTCACTCTCTCTTATTTAGAGACACCATACATGAGAGAAAAAGTGATAAACTGACTTTTTGAGTTTGCAAATATGATCTACAATTCCAACATATTCTTATAATCATGTGATTTTGTCCTCTATGTCTGAACAATAAATACTTCATGTTATGTATTATATATTTCTTGAGTATTTTCAAGGTTTAAAATTATTTTTCTATTTGTTTTTTTTTTTTTTTTGGTTTTTTGAGACAGGGTTTCCCTGTAGTTTCTAGAGCCTGTCCTGGAACTAGCTCTTGTAGACCAGGCAGGCCTCGAACTCAGAGATCCGCCTGCCTCTGCCTCCCGAGTGCTGGGATTAAAGGCATGCGCCACCACCGCCAGGCTATTTTTCTATTTTTGTTATTATAATTACATAATCCCTTTTCAACTCCTTCCCTGAAGCATTCCCATATACTTCTTTCCAATACATAGCCTCTTATTTGTTGTTATTGGCTACATTTATATATGTGGGCACTTAGTCTAATTCCATAATTTTGCTATAAAAATGATACCATAGTAAAGGTAGGTATATACATATGCTGCTTGCTTTGACTTTTAGGTATACATCCATGAGATCACATGGTAGTTCTACTGTTACTTTGGAATCTGCATAACGATTTCCTGAATAACTGAATTAATTTACATTCACTCTGTTGGTATATGACTATATCTTGTTGTTGTTTTTTTTTTTTTTCTTTCGAGACAGGGTTTCTTCTGTAGCTTTTTTTTTTTTTTTGAGGCTGTCCCGGAACTAGCTCTTGTAGCCCAGGTTGGCCTCGAACTCACAGAGATCTGCCTGCCTCTGCCTCCCGAGTGCTGGGATTAAAGGCGTGTGCCACCACCGCCCGGCATATGACTGTATCTTTATTGGTTGCTTAGTCTCTGGGATTTACTATCATTCTGTTTTTGATTCTAGGCATTCTATGGGGTGAGATGGAATCTCAGTGTAGTTTTGATCTGCATTTTCTGATGATTAAAGATATTGGCCACATATGCATATGAGTGTTTTCGGTTTTTACTTCTTTTTGAGAAATCTGTCTTCAGTTTGCCTATTTATTGTCCGTGTTTTTCTTTTCATATTTACTTAATTCTTGTTTCCTTAGCCTGTGTAGGAGCTTTTAAACTTGGTAAAAGGTCATTCATCTCTTCTATTATTTCCTGAGCCATTAGAGATAAAAAGTCACAGTATATGCCTATATCTGGAAATGTTTTCAGAATGTTTTTCCTGCAGCTTCAACTTGTCATGTCTTACAGTAATGTCTTCTTTAAATTGGCATTGGTTTTTGAGAGGTTATTAAGTTTTAACTTTTGTGTAAATATAATTTTCCTAGCCCATTTCTGAAAAGGTTGGCTATTTCCAATATATGGCTTTTTTTTGCATCTTTATCAAGGAAATCGTGTCTGGGTTCTTTACTCTGTTTCACTGACCTACGTGTCTGGTTTCCAGGTATCACCATGCTGTTTTCACTATTATCACTTTGTAATAAACCTTGAAATTAAGTAATAATTATTTTGCCCAAGATACTTTATTTATGGTTTTTGTGTTTCTAGATCAGTGTTAATATTTTTTTTGCAGGTCTCAGAAGAACATTATTGGGATTGTGGTAGTACTTACATTGACTCTGTGTATTGGTTTATTAATATTATCATTTTAACAATATTAATTCTACTGACTTATAAAAAAGGAATTCTATATTCTACTGTCTTTTATTTGTTTCTACACTGTTTTATAGTATGCTCTGAAGAGACCTTTGACTTCCACAGTTAGGTTCATTTTATATTTTGATGGGGTGATGTGGGAGACTATTATGTGGGGGATTATTTCCCTGATCATTTTCTCAAAAAACGTTGTTATTGATATTTAGTTAAGCTACTGGATTTTACATTATAGCTTTATATTCCTTTCTCTATTTTCTCTTTTTAATTTATTTTTGATATTATAATGTAATTAGATCATTTCCCTGATCCCGTTCTTCCCTTTACACTTTCCCATATACTCCTCTTTGCTCTCTTACAATTTCCTTCTCATTTTTTTGCTTGTTTACTTTTGTTAATGATGCTTATTTCTATGCTTCAACTCTTTGTCTTTGTGTGCCTTTGCTAGCCAGGTGAGTTTCTTGCTTTCAGAAGGCAGTTGAGTCTGGTTCTCTATTCTGAACAGCCAGAATCTGTATCTCTTAACTGGAAAATTAGAACAATTCAAGTTAAGAATTATTTAAAGACATGTCTTACCCTTGTCACGTTATTATTTTATTCTGTGTCCAACTCTCTCATTTTCATTCTCCTTTATTACTTTCAGTGGTTCACTGATTATAGAATTACTAATGTTTTTTAATTTTCCCACTTATCGTTAGTTGGTAGATCTTGTTACTCTGTTTCTTTCTTTTCTTCCTGAAGGGTTGCTTTGAGTAGTAGTGCTGGCTTAGTGGGAATGAATCCTCTTCCTTATGCTCATCTTGGCCTATACTTCTCTGCTTTTAAAAGTAACTGCTTATTAGGTTTTCTCTGAGGACTTGAAGTACACCATTCCACTGTCTCCTGACTTTTAGACTTAATCTAGAGAACTTCATATTTTGACGTTTTTCTTTATGTGTAACATGACACTTGCTTGTTACAGCTTCCTTCATTTTTTTATTTGTTCTATACTCTTGCAATTTACTTACGTCATGCCATAAAGAGTCTATTATCTGATGCAGCAAATTGGAATTCTGAATGTTTCCTCTATCAAAATGTCTATTTTTCAAAATCTGGATCATTTTCTGCTATTCTTTAATGGAATAGATGTCCTTAACTTGTGACTAAATTTATTCTCCTAGATATATTAATGTTAAATCTATTTCCTTATCATGTCTCAAAGGATATTGTTGACTTTTCACTCCCAATATTTCTACTGTGTGACTTTTGGGACCTCTGTTTTGTTGTTGAATTTCTCATTTATGTTTTGCTGTATCCTCTTTACTTCTTTGAACTATTTTTTTTTCCTGAGACAAGGTTTCTCTGTGTATCTCTAGCTCTCCTGGAACTCACTCTGTAGATTTCAGGCTAGCTTTGGAATCACAGCAATCTGCCTGCCTCCTCCTTCTTATGTGCTGGGATTAAAGGCATGCACCACCGTTGTCCCGCTTATTTGAAATATTTTGGGGTACTCCTGGAAGTCATTCATCTTTTTAAAATACCTTTTTCTAAAAATTTTCTTATCTAGTATTTTTATAACATTGTCTTTGGTATCATAAATCTATAGATTTATAACTTCTGCTAGGAATCATTTTGTCTTGCTTTCTCATATTTTATATTCCTGTATTGATATTTGTATATCACTTGGCATGTAAAACTTTTCTAATTTCAAGTATGAATCTTTTTATGGGATAGCCTGTACTTGACAAGGACCTAATGACAGATTGGATTTTGTGTATTATTGAGTTAAATCCTGTTTAGACTACATATTTTACCCTATCTTTGACTTCTTATGTTTTGTTTGTTGTAATCTGTGCTTTCTGTGTTTAAACAAAAGAAATCTACCTTTTGACTCCCAATGCAACTAACATGAGAAAGGGTAGGCAGTGAAGGAAGCTAATCTCTAGTCTGAAGAAGAGACAAAATATGCCTTTGGTGGTTAATACTCACCAACACTGTGTGGTTTGAAAGAGTGAGAGTAACTATATTAGTATTACCCATCTGTAGAATGACCGCAAATGTCTGCATATTTTTATTATATCAGAAAATAACCCATCTTCAGAATTCCTGCCCATGCTTAGCTGTTGCATGGACTTTAGTTGAGGATTTTTATTTCCCTTAGTGCTTAAGCAATATTTATATATAATAAATGGGACTGGATTATGAATAGGTTAATGTGCAACTTCTCCTCAACTGGGGTGGGTATATTTCAGCTTCATATCTCCTACTCTATGAGTTCAAAGTGTCTTGCATGATCTCCAGAACTGCATGGACAAGAGAATACATCCAACAGTAACATGAGCAAATTGCACACACAGCAGGTCTATAAACAAGGAAAAATTCAAAATGGAAACATAAAAGTAAGCAGAAATGATACTGACAGATATAGAATACATGAAAACACATGCATTTATGAATGCAGCATTAAAATGAAAAAAAAAGAAAAATAAAATATAAAATAATAAAGAGAAAATATTCAAGTGAATGGAGAAGATTCCCTCTCCCAGCTTGTGATTTGGGAATTATCCAGGTTTGGTGGGAAGGGTAGTGTGACTCTGCACCTTCTCAGTTCAAGACACATAGCTCAAATCAAACGTATAATAGAAGATGATATGTGGTCCATTCTAAGGTTAGACTCTTGACATGGAGCTCTCTACCGAGCTCTGGACACTGGGTATATATAGTTAACTATTTGTAATCAGCTCTTACTATGGGAACTTGTAAACTATGCAGGAGGATGAATCTTGCATCCAAGATGTCTTGATACTATACCTATAGATATAGGAAATTGCCATTCAGTGGTACTATATTTTCTAAATTCCCTTAATTCTTTGAGCAAGGTAAATATGACAGAACTCAAACATTGTGATAGGCACAGGTAACCTTAATGATCTGATCTCTGTCCCAGTCCCACATGAATTCACACACAGCTGGTTTTGCCTCAATTCTTAGAGACTGGGTAACCTCCTTCCCAATTAGAGAGCCTCACTTTTCCCTCTGCAACATAAGCCCTATTTCTGATAATATAGATGTGCTTCCATGGATTCATGTATAACTGAAAGCTGCTTGAGCCTATAGTGTCTTCATAGATGATTGTCTACTAACTAAATGAATAGGAGAGATTATTGGAACTTAGTAGACATAAAGTACAGGAATTTCTGGCTCTCCCAGGAGTAACATTAGACAATGAAATTGTTTCTTAGGACAGATCCCTATTATTACAGTGATAATTGAGCCATGAATACCAAGGATATCTCTGTTGATCGCAAATTTCTTGTGTTAGACTATATGTGCATAAATTGCCAGATCCCGAAATTTAGAGCTAAGTAAGGCTCTCTTTCTATTGATTATTTCCACATTAAGTGAGTACTTCCATTTCCCCTCTACCACCAAATAATCAGTGTTAAGACTTACTACCTCTCTTTCTGAAAATCTAGTAGGTCTAGGTATTATTTGTCACTGACTATTTATTATTAGTCATGTATATTAAATAATTTATTTAATTTATTTATAAATAATGGAAATACTACTATTATTTCAAGCACAGCTGCTAAAAGACATTTGATTATAAATGCTGCTGAATTAATCCAACCTATAAAATTTAAACTTGCCTTGACTTCAAAATTTAAGTCAAAAGATATATTACTTTAGGGAAAAGGTTTTGCTTTTATTTCAACAGGAAATAAGAGGCTGCGGATTTATTTTTGGTTAAGGAAAATAAGGTTTGATGCAGAAAGCCCCCCTGACAAATCTCCAGTGGGAACAGGTGACCCAGATGATCAAGCATTTCAGAGCACCTCCGTTGTAGTTTCCTCTGAGTTCTGTAACCAGGACAGCCTCAAGACTGCTGGTTGAGATGATCCAGCCCCATAGAATACCCCAATCAAGACTTGATCATAATCCTAAATTTTCTGTGGTTCCTCATAAGATTACTAGCACCCCAATCAGCAAGAAATAGCCTAGAAAATGATGCCTACATTCCCCCCCAATGGATTATGCATGTTTGTCTTTGTTTAGTGTATTCGTTACAAGTTGTTGTAGACAATGATCAGGCAAAAAAGCTAAACAAAGGAGATTAAATTTAGGGTCTTGTTTTGAAAAGAAAAAAAAGGGAAAACTGCTGTGGGATAATGTTTTTGTACAGTATACAGATTTGTCACTTGTGTTGGTTTAATAAAACACTGATTGGCCAGTAGGCAGGCAGTAAGTATAGGTGGGGCAACCAGACTAGGAGAACTCTGGGAAGAGGAAAGGCCAGATGCAGTTTCCACTCAGAGGAAGAGGAGCAAGATGACAACGCTTTACTGGTAAAAGGTACCCAGCCATTTGGCTAAAATAAGATAAGAATTAAGGGTTAATTTAAGTTGTAGAAGGTAGCCAGACAAGCCTGAGCTTGTCAAACAGTTTATAGTTAATATAAGCCTCTGGGTATTTCTTTGGGACTAAATGCCTGCCAGACAAGGCAAGACAGAAACTTCTGTCTACACATTGTAACTATGTATCTGTTTTGTTTTAAGTTCATTATTCAGAGACTCTTTGGCTATCTCTAACTAACATTCTTCCCAATCTTCTTGAGTGTTTAACTAACCTATTTTACATTTAAGAATTAATACTGGGCTATGAGTGAAGAAATCTGTTTGGTTTTGAAAGCATCTTAAAGGCAATATAGATGTGTGGAGGGTTGCCTGTTTAGAGCTCAAATTCCGAGAAAAACGTTTTCACTGTCATCTTATATACCATGTATGTTACATTATTGAGCTTACTGGAGAAGCAAAGTTAGGGAGCAGTTAGATGAGAGTCAGTGACATCTGCAGACCTTTTCTTGAGACTGAGTAAAGATGGAATAATTTCAAATAAGAAAAGTCAAGACTAAAAAGGAAAGGTTGTGAATAAATTTACTCATGTAAGCTCCAATATATTTCTCCTTTTGTGAATAAAAAATGTTTATGAAGAGAGAGCATCCTCTTAGAGTATGTAATTCTTGGGCTGTAAGATGATTGTTCATGTAGGCATCATGGCAAGCATGTTGTAAGTTCCCATGATAGTAATTCATTTAAATGTTCTTCAGATAACAAAAGCGGTAAATACCAAAGCAGGAATGTGTAGGTAGGACTAATTGGGCCCTCTGAAAAGTATAAGTTCAATTCAACTGTACATGTATTTTAAATTATCTCAAGAAAAGGAAAATATATTAATCCACACAAAGGTTCATAGGAGATTTAAAGTATCTGCAGTACTTTGTTCTTATTTTTTTCTTTTTTTATTGATTTTTATTGAGCTATACATTTTCTCTGCTCCCCTCCCTGCCTCTCCTCTCCTTTAACCCTCCCCCAAAGCCTCCATGCTCCCAATTTACTCAGGAAATTTTGTCTATTTCTATGTCCCATGTAGAATAGATCTATGTATGTCTCTCTTGGGGTTCTCATTGTTGTCTAAGTTCTCTGGGATTGTGATTTCTGGACTGGATTTCTTTGCTTTATGTTTAAAAACCACTTATGAGTGAGTACATGTGATAATTGTCTTTCTCCATCTGAGTTACCTCACTCAAAATAATGTTTTCCAGCTCCATCCATTTTTCTGCAAAACTTAAAAGGTTGTTAATTTTTTCTGCTGTATAGTACTCCACTGTGTAAATGTGCCACATTTTCCTTATCCATTCTTCAGTCAAAGGGCATTTAGGTTGTTTCCAGGTTCTGGCTATGATAAACAATGCTGCTATGAACATCATACTTGAGCACATGTCCTTGTGGCTCAATTGAGTGTCCTTTGGATATGTACCCAAAAGTGGGACTTGAGAAAGGTTGTTTCCTAATTTTCTGAGAAACCACCACACTGACATCCAAAGTGGCTATACCAGTTTGCACACCCACCAGCAATTTAGGAGTGTTCCCTTTACCCCACCTCCTCTCCAGCATAAGTTATCATCATTGTTTTTAAATTTGGCTGTTCTTACAGGTATAAGAAGGAATCTCAGAGTTGTTTTGATTTGTTTTTCTCTGATGACTAAGGATGTTGAAAATTTCCTTAAGTGTCTTTCAGCCACTTTAGATTCCTCTGTTGAGAGTTCTCTATTTAGGTCTGTACTCCATTTTTTATTGGATTATTTGTTCTTTTGATGACCATTTTCTTGATTTCTTTGTATATTTTGGATGTCAGCCCTGTCTTATGTGGAATTAATGAAGATCTTTTCCCATTCTGTAGGCTGTTGTTTTGTCTTGTAAACCATGTCCTTAGCTTTACAGAAGCTTTTCATTTTCAGGAAATTCCATTTATTAATTGTTTCTCTCAGTGTCTGTGCTTACATGTAGAAGAATGAAAATAAACCCATATCTATGACCATGCACAAAACTCATGTTCAAATGATCAAAGACCTCAACATAAAGCCAACCACACTGAACCTTATAAAAGAGAAAGTGGGAAGTACACTTCAACACATTGGCACAGGAGACCACTTCCTAAATACAACCCCAGCAGCAACTTGTTATTATTAAATATCTTTGTTACTTTGGCAAAGTCAATAATATTAAACAATATTATTGTTAGTTTCATAACTTAAGCCTGTTTCTAGGTGAACATCACTGCAACACTGCTAAAGTAGAACTAGGTTTTTATTCATAACATTATTTATACTTTTTCTTCTATACAAGGAGAAATCCAATTATAAATGCTCTACTTGTTACATATATACATACACAAATGTTTATTTTCTATAACAGATATAGTAAATTGGTAAATTTCTAGTAAATTGTGGGGAAGAAAGAATAAAGGGGTAAGAAAATATAACCCATGCAGAACCAAATATCTCAAGTAACTGATAAGATTAAAACGTTACATTCATCAAGAGTCAGAATTAAAAGTTACCAGCCAAGAGTTGTGTGGCATATCACTAAATGATGGAGATAAATGAAGGTCAGCCCAAAAGTTTAATCTGTACTTATTGTGTAAAGTATGGATAATAATCTATAGTAATCCTATTTTAATAAATTGGGAGCATGGGGATCTGGGGAGAGGGCTGAACGGGAGGGGCGAAGTAGGGAAGGGAGCAGAGAAAAATGTAGATTTCAATAAAAATGAATAAAAAAGTTAAAAAATGAAAATAACCAAAAATAGTCCTATTTTTATTTTTGAATGAATGATTTTTTACTTTGTATACAGAAAGCCAAATTACAAAGTCTAAGTAACCAGCAGATGGATTGGTCAGTAGTATACAGATAGATAGAAGAGAGATAGGTAGATGATAGAGAGATAGGTAGATAGAGAGATGGTATAGGTAAAAAGATGATTAATAGGTAGAAAATATCAAAGATCCTCAAATCAATTACTCAAATCAAGCAATGTTGTAATTAATATAGGTTCTGTGTGAATATTTCAGGTCTGGGTGGCTGGGAACAAACAAATGGCCTCTGTCTACAGGTCAGACAAAAGGAAGATGAGTATTGTATGTCATTGTAGAGATACCTACACTTCAGTTGACACATGTCATTCATAAAATGTGGTTTTAACTCAATTTTTCTTTTGATGCATATTTAGAAAACTGTATGAGACTAATTACAGAATACATACTCACTGTTCATAGAGTAAATCTTGAAGTTAGTACACATTCCAATTCTGATTTTTTAACTGAAAATTTCAAACAGTTCTCTAGAAATCTATTTTCCTATAATAAAGTATAATTAGAGGTTGTAAATAATAACCACTTTTGATGAATCTTTGCGGTATATAAATGAAATGTCTCAATAGAATACCGTCTTTCATATTCATGAGATCTTGGACCCCAGTTTAAAAGAGACTACCACTTGATAGCTATTTGAATGATATACTGTTGATGAATTTTGGAAATGCAGGAAGGCAATGTTCAATCAACAAGAGAACATATGCAAACTCTACAGCAGGGTGGAATTTTTGATGAGCAAAATTTCTATTTTGTAATTCACATCTCTCTTAAAATGAGTATTTCACCCTTGCCAGTTTGAAACTACCCCCTTTTATATGACATAGTTTTAGTGTCATTTGTAAGCCTTAGCTTTGTGGTTACATGCATACTGTACTTCAAGGGCAGGTGTGTAGACTACACCTTTTACAAGGTTAAGACAAAATACTTACAGACACATATTAAAACACCTTGCCTAAAAGAAGAGTCTAGTTGAGGTTCTTGTAAGAGGTTTCCTGTTTTGGTTATAGGTAATGCTTGCATGATACTAATTTATTTTTCTCCTTAGGTGAAGAGACTGTGGTACTCATTTGAACCAAGGTGTGTCGTCTTGTTTCTCACTGAGCAAGCATGACTAGCTACATTGAGAAGACCAATTTATTTTGCCTAAGAAATGCCCAGGTCTCATGTATATTACATGAGCCTCAGATAGAATTCTGTTGGTGTGTGGAACAGTTGTTTACTACACTGTTCAAGAGAAGAAATTTTAATCCAAAATCAAATCCTAATGATCAGACCTTTTCTCCATGTGCATACTGACTGAATTCCACAAGATAACTTAGCTTTCTCCTGCACACAGATAAACAGGGGTAGTTAGTCTAAAAGCCAGAAAGCATCGTTCTCAAAATGCTTTTGTTTTTATTTTTAAATACAAAATAGAACAATGATAATAAACATGAAAGAAGATGTTATGTGCACTGAGGACTGTATGAATTTAAATTTTGTGTATTTTACGTTTCTAATATGAGAAAATGACAAAAATTTCTTTGGAACTAAGAAAACTTAATAATAATCTATGACTTCTAATGTGTAAAACTTGTTGCTTTTGAAAGTTTAGAAGTAACTATTGAATTTCACTTTGGAAAACTCAGGCTGGAAGCAAAAGTCAGACAAGGTTGCAGGTTCTCTCTAAATCTCTTCTTGAACCAATCGATACTCACTCTTAGGAAATGATTGAGAGCTGTATATAGGATGCATTAACAATGTAGACACTGGAGGAAAGGATATCAGATATCTCCAGTAATTTCCCCTTCTCCCACGATTTAAAGGAGTTCATGGTCTTAATTGTGTTGGTAAAATTGTCTTGTTACTTACATCTAACAGAAAGAAACAATGCAATGAAAACTGAGAAAGTCAAAACACTGGATCAATATTAGCATGATTAATTTAGTAAATTTAAAATTAAAGTCTTGTTATTTGTAACAACGGAGAGGAATACAAAGGACAGTATGTTAAACAAAGAAGCCAAAGAATAAAAGATGCTGTGTGATCTTATTAAAGTGTAAAATAAAAAAGGATTGAACTCACAAGAGTTGAACAGTATTTAACTGGGGTAGAGGGAAGGAAGGATGTTGAGAGGATAGGGGATGTTTGTTGAGGTTACAGAATCTAAATAGAGGTAATACATTCCAAATAACTAAATAACATTGTATCATATATTAAAAATGGCTAAAAACTTGATTTTGAAGTGACAAAAGCAAATAGTAAAAATTTGAGTTATTACATATGATATCTAGATATTTTGAGGCATTCTAGTGTATATATATATATATATTTTTTTCAAATCATCAAGTTTTATCCAAAAAACAGACATAACTCTTGTCAGCTTCAAATGAGAAAAAGGAAAGGACCAAGGAAGAGAAACGAAAATAAAGGAAGAAGTGTGCTAGAAGAAGGATAAAAACAGGCTTAAGAATAACATGAGATTTTTGTTCAGTCTGTTGGATGCTGTTATAACGAACATCTGAAGTCTGTAATTTATAAATCCCATTAATTTATTTTGCTGTTGATTCCAGAGGATGAGAAGCCTAGGGTCAAAAGGCATATGTAGCATGTAGAAAGAATCTTTGTGTTGTATCATCTCAGAAGGGCACAAAGCAAGAAGTATTTTTGAAAGGGAGAAAGTAGTAAAGAGCAAGCCCAACTTACATTCTAAATGCTCTTCAAACCCTTGATAGTACCATGAATCTATTCATGCAGGAATAGCCTCACATGCCAGCATTCTGTCTTTCATTCAAATACCTACCTCTTTTTAATGTCTCAGAGGCAATTTCAAATTGTGCTTTAGAGGGACAATTCAGTCTACAGCAAATATTAAGTGAGTGGATTCTCTTATATAAATGAGAGGACTGCACAAAACAACAACAACAGTATCCTCAAAACTTAGTGTTGTATTGATTACCAACAATTATAATTGCTAATACAGCATCTCTCAGTACTGTTCTTATTTGTTGCATCTTTCTTGAAATACAGTGAATGAAAATCTTCCATTAGAGTCTCATTGTGTTGTAAATAACACCATTCCTTAATGAAATTCACTGGGTGATCAAAATAACAAAAGAATAAAACTTACAATTGTGGTGAGTTGGGAATGGATATCTGTGGAACAGGAGAGGAACAAAACAGCAATAGGAATGACTATCAACAACAAAAATAAAATTTTCATATATATGTTTCATGCTAATGAAAGGCATAAGAATCAACCATATCAGCTTGCCATTTTTCCCAATTCTGTGAAGTTTTATTTTTACTAATTTGTGTATGTATATGTCTGTACATATGCATGCAGATTCCCATGGAGCCTCTGTTGCTGTAATATCAGGTGGTTATTTGCCACATGTTATGAGTGCTAAGAACTGAATTCCAGTCCTCTTAAAGAGCAGCAAGTATTCACAACTTCTCACCCAATTTCTTTAGTACTGAATGTTTGCTTTACAGAAAATGTTGTAACTGATCTTCCTTACAGGAAGTGCTAAAGCATGTTTCTCATTTCCTTTCCTTAAAATTTGCATTATAAACTTTCATCCAATTCTACATCTTTGTCATTTCTTTTAGTTTTATTAGTTATTTTATATATAATTTATAGAGAGCCATTAAGCAGAGAAAAATAATATTGACAAAATTGAGCACTATTTAAAGTCCTACATGTTATAATTTTACACAGTGTAAAATATGTATTAAAATTCACTTCATTTCTAATATTTTCAATTAAAAAGACAGAGTTGCTTTCATCTTTATGGTACAAAACACCTTGGATGTGCTATAACTGCTAAACTGAATATTATTTAGTATTTTGATTATAAATTAGGAAAATGCTACATTAACTCCTTTCTGGGGCTAAGATTAAAAGGCACCATTTATTTGCTATTGTCTAGTGTTTTACAGCATGTTATATTTATAATTGCCTTATTAAATGTTACACATTGTAAATGATAATCATGTTGCCCAGAGCTATAAAATCATCAAAATATATAATGGCATTTTAAGTTGTTGTATCTACAAATGGGAAATTTTATTTTTAGCTTTTTAATATTTCTTTCAATTTAATGTTGGAAATAATCATAAGCTGTTCAGAAGAAAAAATATTATTTCCACTAAGCATTTAGCAACGGCTCTTAATAGCAAATCTAGTCAAATTTCAGTTAGAGAAGTCTGGATATTGTAGAACAATTTAACATCATTTTCTTATTAAACTAGCATTGGAATACATCTGGACAATATCTCTTATACATGGGCCTTCCAGGTTTTTATATACTAAGAAAATATGTATATTATTTATATATTCATGTATCTATTTATAATTAATGTCATAATGTTTAGTTTCTTTTTCTTTCCTCAATAGGCTTAGCTTCTTATTAATGTTTCCTCACCCATATCACACAAACATTTTTTTCTTATGTATCACCATCATTTCTGTTTCATTTTTAACTTTCCTATATTCAGTTGTTTCTATGAGTATGAAAAACAAGCCTTAATATCTATTATTGTTTCATTATCTTTTAATGTCCTTTGATCTCTTGACAGCTTCTTTCCTGTTTGATTTTATTTTTCACAACAAAATATCTCAAAATCTGCACAGTTTTAGAGTTCATCGTTTCTATGTTATCAGCTCTGGAAATCAAAACACAGAACCTTGGCCATGTTAGAAAAGCATTCCAGCAAGGACATACTTCCTCAGCCAAAGTGAACTCTCTTCTGATCTCCTGAAGTAGGACATCTCTGCCCAGAACCTCTGGGTTTGTTCTTAAGGTCACCAACAACACACACATCCATGAATTTCAAACTGTTCCCTGACCCTCTTTGTATATCACACATAATCATTTTATACTTGTACCAAACTTTATTGACAAACCTTGTGTCTTTTTGCAGATGCAGTTCATTTTTATGGTAATTACATTTATTCTATGAGCCTCGTGTTACCTTAGAGAATAGTAGGTGCCTTGTGTTTCACATTTGTGTATTGCCTCCCATCTCACTCTCATGACGCACATGTATAATCTTTACTGGTCAGAACTGTATGTATCCTTAAAGTACTGCCTAAGCCTCATGTCTTTCACAAGACAAATATTGATGTGGAACAGTTCAATTCCAATTCAATTGTTCCTGCTACTACTTACCTGGTATCCATCTTGTGGTACCAGAAATGATGCTCTGTGGACTCTGTCTATATATCCTCTGATTCATCATGATCTTTCATTGTTCTGTCTATTCATTCTGCTATTTATTTGTGCAGATATCTATTCTGAACATCTTGTGGCTTTGCTGGTAGTGTTTCACATCAATGTGGACTTGACCTGGAACTACCAGCTGAAAATATTTTTTCTTCACCATATTGCAGCCTCATCATTGCCATCAATGTGGAAACTCACTCAAAACTCTTTGTTATCCAGAATTTTGAATTTATTCTGCAGTTTAGTATCTAACACTAGAGTGACACTCCTTTGATTCATTGAGTTAGAAGGAATAAACATGCATCAATAGTGACAATGGAGAGACCCTAATACCCGTTTTGTATTTATCCTGTAATAATGTTATCAAAAGCTTACTTTTCCTTAAAAGAATGGAAAAAGGCTTGCCTTCTCTGGTGACAGAACTGGCAAGAAAGAAACCAGAGAACTTGCCAGGAGCTCATAATTGAAGATTAAAATCTAGGCCATCTCCTGAGTAGGTGTGTTGACATCTGCAAGGTGTCAACCATATTTTAGCCTTGCTTTCTATGGTGGAAAAATATCCATTACCAGTCTGTACATATTTCCCATGGAAGGGTTCCAGGTAGCCCCAGTAATGCAAGGATTGTGCAGCAGTATATACACAGTTATGCAGCAGCCTCAGTGGAAACAGTAGGCTAAGACACACCAGAACAGTACTTTTAGGTCTTTGAAAACTTACCTTTCACTGGAATTATAGCAGAAAATTAGCCCAGTATTCACACTTTAATCATAACTAAGATGGCTACCTCACAAAGCAGAATATTACTGATTTTACGTAAAAAAAATCAAGACTTTGTTAACATTGCAAACATCTCCAGAATGTAAACAATATCACTTACAAGTTAGTTTAATCTGTGGATTTTTGGAAGAATGTCTGTTCTTGTTTCCATAGTAGTTATGATCTTTCATATCCCTTTCAATAATGCATAGCGTTTCCCATTTCTGTATCCACCCTTACTAGCCCTTAAATGCTGTTATTATTTCCTTTGAACTGATAGGAGACGGGACCTCAGTGTATTTTTGATTTATATTTTTCTGGAGGATAAAAATATTATGCATGTACTTTTACTAGTATTTCCACTTCTTCATTTGTAAAGTATGTTTTCAATTGATGTTTCAACTTATTGATTGGGATATTTGTACTTTAGATATTTATCTTTTTGAGTTTTTAGATATTCTGGATGTTATTCTTTCCTAGGTGAATACCTTGAGAAGATTTCCCTCATTTTGTTGGTTATCTCTTCATCTGTTTCAGTATTTCTTTCGTCATGAAGGAGCTTTTTAATTCCATGCAGTCCCATTTGCCAATTGTAGTGAGAATCCACAAGAGTCTGGGTAAAGTTCAAAAGATTTAATTTAGATATAAAATAGGGGTAAACACTCACTGGTACAGGACAGGTTAGATGCCACCACAACTGTTTTGCCCCAGGGGAAAGAGCACCAACAGTAAGCCGCCTGCTATGTTCCTACCAACCACGTGAACAGGAGAACAAGGGTGAGAGACCCTTTCTCTTCTGCTTATCAGTTGTCAAGAAACAGATGAGACCACACCCTCAAGCTTGCTGCCCCAAGACATTAGCTAAATGGCTTAAAATCCCGCCACAGTCAATTGATTTGCTCTTTCTTGAGCTCTATGCAATTATTCAGAAAATCTTTGCTTTTGCTCACATTTTGAAGTGTTTGCACTGTCTTTTTCAAGTAGCTTCAAAATTTTTAGCCTTATATTAAGAAATTTGATCACTTTTTACTAGTTTGTATAGGGTGAGAAGTATGAATTTGGTTTCATTTATTATTATTTAGTTTTCATTTATACTTTCATCGAATTGTTTTGGCCACCTTTCTAAAGAACAACATGGTTCTGATTGGGTAGCATTATTTTTGAGGCCTCTATTCCAGTCATTGGTGGGTTTGTATTTTCATGCTGGTTGTGTGGCATTATTGTAGTGATATCTCTATAGTGTATCTTGAAGCCAGTTCTTGTGATGCATCAAACTTTTCTCATTTTGCTCAGGATTGCTTTTCTTATTCAAATTTTTGTGTTTCTGCTTCCATAATGGGATTGGTTTTCCCTCCTCTCTAAAGAATGCAATTGTAATTTCAATGGAAATTGTATTGAATCTATTGGCTTTTTCAATATGGCAATTTGAACAATATTAATTCTACAGACACATGAACATAAAAGGACAGTCCCTCTGTCTTCCTGATTTCTTTCGTAGTTACTTACATTTTCCATTAAAGAGAGCTTTGATAACCTTGGGAATGTTTATTCCTAGATATATTCATTGTGACAGTGGGTATGTGAGTTAGATTCTTTTCCTGAATTCTTTCTCAGTGAATTTTTATATAAAAATTGTTTTCCTGTATGTTGATTTTATTTCCTACTACTTTGCTAAAGTATTTTGTCTTATTTAACACTATTCAAAAGAATCTTTACAATCTACACAAGATCAGATCATGTGCAGTTGAGGATAATTTGACTCCTTTCATGCTTATTTATAGTCTTATTTCTTCCCTTGACCTTACAGTGTTTCCTATGTGTTCAAGTAAAACACTGAATAAAAATGTTTACAGTAAAGAAATTTTTTACTCTACTCAGTAAGTTGTTGGTTATGTATTTTTTTTATATAGACTTTATTGGGTTGATATGTGATTGTTCTCTTTCTAATTTCCTCAGGACTTTTATCATGAAGAAAAGTTAAGTTTAAAATTAAAAAAAATCATTATATCATCTAATTATACCAAACTTTAGCATGTCCAGTTATAGATCTGACACAAATGTCCACTATAAGATAAATGGATAAAGGATGTATGATACACATATATACTATTATTATTGAGATGAAAAAAGAACAAAATCATTTTTTTGCAAAAAATTATTGGAATTAAAGATTATCATAAGAAAGTAAGTCCAACTGAGAAAATCCCCACGTTTTCTCTTATATGTGGAATCTAAGGGGGAAAGACACTGAAAAATAAGCGAAACTGTTAAGAAAAGAAAACTCTAAAGATAAAGGGTAAAAGAAGGAAGGAGAATGCATTCAATCAACACATTGTTTGAACTCACTAAAGTGTTACAAGGTAACACAATATTTTATAGAGTCAATATATCTTAATTGAAAACAACAGAAAACTTAATCTCAGTAAATTAAAGAGGACTTGAGAAGAAAAGCAAATTAAAAATGAAGCAGACATTGAAAATATCTTTTAAAAAATCCAGATATTTAGAGCAGCTATAGTAGAAATATACAACAATTTTGAACTATGTTTTTCTTTTTTTTCTTTTTTTTTTGGTTTTTTTCGAGACAGGGTTTCTCTGCAGCTTTTTTTTTAGAGCCTGCCCTGGAACTAGCTCTTGTAGACCAGGCTGGCCTCGAACTCACAGAGATCCGCCTGCCTCTGCCTCCCGAGTGCTGGGATTAAAGGCGTGCGCCACCACCGCCCGGCTGAACTATGTTTTAAAAATTAAAAAAAAGCCTTAGTCATTAATTTTTTTTGATTCTTGTCATATGCCAATTATCAAAACCATAAAGAGTAACACCAACAGCTCATCTGACGGACTTGGTTATAGAAAGAACAGAGATTTAAACTAGACAACACAAGGCATGACAATGGATGTCAACAATTTGAGCAAGAGACAGAATATATCTGAAGGCATTTAAATGCCAACTCCATGGCTTCTGCAACAAAAATCAAGAGACTTAAAATGGATCTCATAGCCGTAGAAAAATTAGAGAAAAAAATGGGACTGGAAAATGCATAGATGATTTCAACAGTGTCTAAATTTCTTGACTATCTGATGGTAAAGAGACAGAGTACATTCAGTGAAAATTTCTTCTTAACCTTTGAATGTTGATCTATTTCCAGGCTAGAGAATTACTGCAAGGTACTGTCAAGGTACATTCAACAGCTGCCAATGTGTTCATGGGTTTCACACCCAGCTGTGCCCGGTATTAATGTGTTCTATCAATTAGAACATTAATTACATTTTTTAATTTTCAGAGAATTTCAATTTCTGGTTGGTAATGTTACATTAGATCAATAAATCAACAAGCATGTGTAACAAAAACACTGAATAAATGTTTTCCAAGGTTGGTAAAAATACATAAATAAATAATTAACCTGTTTACTATAAGAACAGAATGCGAGAAAAATCATACCTCGTCACTTCATCCTTTGAGAAGTGGTAGCAAAGTGAAAATGATACTATGATGAGCAGCGCATTGACTATATGAAATGCACAGACGCTGTCATCCTAGATGATAGGGGCAGAGAGGGGTAAGGTGGCATCTTTGCAATGCTGATATGGAAGAACTGTCGCTATCGAATCTCAGTCTGGTGAGACCTCCTTCATAAGTGAAGAAATGAAGATATTCTGAGAAAAAAATAAAATCAAGAGAATCTTTCACCCGCTCTAGATTAAAGGAAGGCTTAAAGAGTGGTTTCTAGAACAGAAAGAAAGAATAGTAAAAAAAAAAAAAAAGGGGTTTGGGATTTTTCAATGGGCAAAGGCCATACTGGGTAAAAGTAGAGACGATTACATTACACTTCAAAGGAAATAGCTTCAGTTGCATCTGATGACTGAAACCAAAATTCAATCACTTGACATGGAATGCCAACATATGAAGACGTGGAGCAGAGATAATGTTGGTTTTATTTTAATTGAGAGGGTGGGACAACCCAAATAGAAGGTTTCTACATGGATTTGAAGTGGTAAAATGCCATCAATATGAGAGTAAATACTGAGAACCTAACACTAACAAAGGTAAATTTAAAGGATTTCTGCATAATATCACAATTTAGAACAAAGTATGTATATACTAAGAAGAATTCTGAGAAGCTTAATAATCAGACAGAGAAAGTAAGCACAAAAACTTTTTTTGTTCATTTGTTCTGTTGTTCTTTTAGTAGTAAAGCTAATAAAAACACAGAGATGAACAGTGCTGATTTGAAATACACACACACACACACACACACACACTGCAACCTAAATATATGATGATTCAAACAAACTTAAATATAACATAAATAGGCTGAATGGAAATGAACAAAAATATATTAAACAGATAGTTCAAAAATTAAAATTATATTATTAGTATCATAAAATAGAAGACAGAATAGGAAAAAAGACTATGGAAACTGATTCTACACAATGATGAAAGGATCAAATCATCAAGTCAAGTAGTCATCGTGACTGTATTTTCAAAATCCATTTAAAAATTGACAGTTAAGTGTTTTAATTGCTTAATCTGGCCAATTTAATGGAAGATGAGAGAAAAATTTGCCAATGATACAGAATTCAGGCAATCAGCAATGACAATCTATGGTCTAAAGGAATACATTGCAATGATGCTATAAGATAACTCTGTATCTTTGTAATGGAAGTAGCTATAGTAATATAAAATCATACAGAAGCCAGTGCAAATGAGTAAGAAACAAATAGAGAACAGACTCTTGAAATCTGCAATACTGTCTGTGATTTGTGACATTATCAAGATTCAAGGTTAATGCTGTATTATTGACAAAATATTAATATTAGGGAAGTCAGGTAAAGGATTTGAGTTTTTGGGCTCTACTTTCTCCCTATTTTCTGTAAATATATTTTAATTTTAAACTGAAAACAAATTTAAGAAAAAGGAAAAGTAAGCTACAGAATATGTATACTATTGTGTTTGAAATTCAGTCTAACTCACTGTGTTTATAGCATATACTCATCGAAAATGAAGTGAGCTATAAGGAGGGCTTTTTAGCCTTTCTCCAATAACTCTTTCAATGAATTCACATTCAGGCATCTATGAAGCAGAAAGCAAGAAGCCTGGTAATCAGTCCATCATCTACCTGAACACCACCAAGAAGCATTTTATCTTCATCTAGGCAATAATACCCAGATAAAGTATTGATCCATTGATAATTAAGAGTTCTAAAACAAGTCATAATGATTCAAAACATTGGAATACAGAAAGACACCCTCACAGATGCTGTGGAAACTGTTACAGCCAGCTGGGCTTTTGTTTCTGTAGCTGAAAGCAATGTGGAACTTTTGGATCCCACAAAAGAAAGAGTTTTAATCCTCCTAAGGTCATGTAGATCTTTAGCGACAGGTAAAAAAAATATGTCTGCATCACATATTTTAAAAGTAAATAACACCGTGCATTCCCAGGCTTTTGTATTTCTTTACTCATTCTTCACATATAAAATGTAATTCATTTAATGTTTTTGCTAATGGTTTACAATCAATACACTTTTTCTGACGTATAATTTTGGTTACTAGATAGGCACATTTTCTTATTTTATACTTTTAATTTTATAAAATGAATTGCTTAGGGTGCAAATCAGCTGAGATATAATCACTAGAGCCAAAAACACCTCACAAAACTATATGCCAAACTATAATATATGTAAATTGATTTCCCCCAAATACAGAAATCCACATAGAAAGGTGAGACTTCTGTTTTAGATGCATTAAAAAAAAGCATCAATTTGATGTTAGGAAGTTTTTCTTTCCTTGCATTGTACATGTAGTTTTGAAAGTCAGGCTAAATAGAACCCCACGATTTCATAAATTATCAAGTCATTTAGGATGCATAATTAATTGGATTGTACTGTGCCATATTTATGAGGGTTATTCATGCACAGTATGAGATAATCATAAATTATTTTGTTAACAAAATCTCTTGAGAGACATTTAAAAAGTCTTCCCTTGAGTAGCCCCCATTGGAATGACTGCTGCCTCATAATTTTTGGTTAGCTAAATCAGGAATGGGTTATTTATTACTACTTAATTATAAGCCCCTTCTAAAACACTGGAGCAGCTCACAGCAGAAGTACAAAGCAATATCAGTATTCCAGATTTTCAAATGTTTGAAATAACTAGTAAAAGAAGACAAAATATGTTTGTATATTGGATGACTATATTTATATTTAAGATTTTCTATAAGTTTCAGGTCTACAATTATTCATATAAAATTCATAAAAGCCTTGAGGGTTTCTTATAATTTTCCACAACAATTTTGTAAAATCATAGATCTAAACATCTCATGATCATCATTATGAGGGGAAAACAAAAAGTATATTTTTCCTAAGAAGAAAAAAAAATGAAAAGTGAAAGATACGTCTAAACACATCAAATGATATTTAATTGGGACTGGAAAAACTCCAAGTTTGACTTTCCAAAAAAACAAAAAGGAGCTTTGATTACAATAGTTCATGTTGGGCTCATGTTGAGCCTGCCAAAAATCTAAGCTAGATCAGAGCCTTTTTTGAAATAAACACAAGCTTAATTCGATGTAGATGTTTCAAAACTCCCACTGCTTTCGTTATAACATCATCTGTTGCTGAATGATTCATAAACGACCCTCCGTGGAAAATTTCCTACAAGATGGGGGGCGCAAGATATTTTAACCTGAGGACATAAGGATATGTCTAACTGATATATTAAAATCATGGAACAAAGCTTTTTTGGGAAGAAAGATGCTTCCCATGTATGCTTTTATTCTAGGATTGAATCTTAAAAGACATAATACCTAGAATGCTTTTCCCTTGTTACTGTTATTATTGCCTAGTGCCTTAAGGATTTAGTCCTGATAGCATCCCACATACCAGATATTCAACTATCTACAATTAGCAGTAATTAAGATTATGAACACTTGAGTTAGGTTATGGGAATGATTCCAGCTTTCCCACTCACATGTTCTAGATCTTCAGCAGGTTGTTAAGTTTCTAAATGCCTTAATAATAATAAAACCTGCCTCTGATAACTGCCAGAATGAACAAATAAATTATTTCACACAAATCACTGTGTAGGTGCTGCTAATGGCTAATTGTTAGTAACTATTGCCATACTTGCTATTATTTTGCTCTTGTACCTAGGTTGAATCTAAAGCTAACTTTAGGTTTCATGACTGTGTACTAAAAAAGAACTAAATGGGTAGTTAGGATCTTAACAATTCCAAATGAGATTTCTTATGAATACTCAAACTCTGACCTGAGGTTTTTATGTTCACAAAGAGAAAACCACTTATTTTTACTTGCAGAGATACCATTCTTTTTAAGAATAATTTTTACACTTATGTATTTCATGTTGTGTGTGTGTGCACATACACGCATCATGGCATGCATGCAGAGGGGAGAGGACAACCTGTAGGAACAATTATCGCCTTTTCCTTGTAGGTTCCAGGTATCAAAGTGAGGCCATTAGTCTTGGCAACAAGTGCCTTTATCCCTGAGCCATTCCTCTAGCACCTTCATGACAGTAGTTCAAATTATTGATAAATCAGAGTTTTTCTTCTATATTATATAATTTTGGATAAGGATTTAACCAAGACATCTTATAAACTAGATTTATTACTTGAAAACTTAACACACAATGCTTATTTTACACTTATCACAAAACCAAAAATGTGTAAACACTCAGCAAATACTGGTTACTGCTCTCAGTGGTTGTAGCAGTGTTGTTATTGATTACAATATAGATAATAGTTATTCATCTTCTTGAGATCATTACAAACAGATCCATAAGAAATATAAAACAAATATTTTTAAAAAGTTAGAAGAGTTTTTGATTGGCCTTACCACAAGTAAGTAATAAATTTAAGTAGATGAATCTGCTGCCTTCATTTGAACATTGCTAACATTCACAGTACCAAAATGTGCCATGGTACACCATAAGTATTTTTTGCATCAAATATGAATTATAAGACTAAAAACCCAGACATTTTATTAATCACAAAGACAATTTGTGAATTAACCAGAAAGGGGGTCAACTGCAAAGATATATTTGGCACGTTGTTACTCAAACACCAAATATGGCTGTTTCTAATCATAAAGCTGAGTTATTTTCAGTTCTTCGTAGTTCAGCCCAGAGAAGTTGGGCTTTTAAATCCATTCTAATTCAGAATAAACCTGTAGCCTCTAGACAACAATGTTGGGCAGAAGGAGGATGGTCAGCAGTTTTGTATCCTTGTTGATGCAAAAGCAGTTAGAGAGAGCCATTCAGAAATGAGGAAGTTTAGTATCCTCAGACAAAATATGAAAATCCTCAAGAAAGAAAGGCAGAACAATTAAATTATTTGCTACCATTATGGTGATTGTTTTGTGTGCTAATGGACTCAAATCTAATTATTATTATTAAGCAATTATGTTGCACTTTATTTTTGCAAAGTGCTTTGCAACAATTTTTATTAGATAGGCATCACAATAACCCCACAGAATAGGTCAGAATATCTCCAAGGGAGAAAAGATAAAGCTATCTTACAATAAAATGCTCTAATTTTCCTACTCCTGAATATAAAGGTTTTATGTTGCGATTTGTTTGGTCTCATAGCACATGACCTGGTTTAATAATGTGCAATTTTGAAATCACCCTAACTATTCACTGCCTGATGCAGTCGCTGGAAAAAGTCCTGCATCCCGAGGATAAAACAAACAATCATAAAACTTTTAAATGTGAGAGGCAGGATAATTAGTGGGGCAGGAGCTCAGGAACAAAGACGATTAATGAAAACAGAGGTTGTTTTGTCAGGAACAGGAATAGAAATAAGAAAAGAAAGTATCACTTCTTAATTTACTAAACATTGTTAATCAATGAATTTAATATAGACTTTTGTTTAATTGTTATATATAATCTAAAAACTAAGCAAAACAATCTTTTTGTTTACATTGAACAGAAATAGAATTGTGGGATGTAGCTAACTGGATCAAGATAACATAACTATCAGTTAATTTGATAGTCCATCCCAAATCTTCCATGTGGAATTCATATGAAGACTACATATCCTATTGTTTTATTGAAGGAGGTCAAATCACTTTACCTACTTAATACTGGCAGGTTGCAGGAAATTGTATTGTCTTTTGACAAAATGTCAGTGAATGCTCTCTTTCTTAACAACATTATCTCTTCTCAAATCATGTATCACTTCAGTCGGCAGGAGCAAGTATTCATGCTATCCTGGAGAAAAACAGGAAAGATGAGAAATGATGCCTGTGAGAGTCCTGCTACTGCCACTGTTGGTCCAGGTGATTTGCATTAACTTTACCAAGGTGCATTTAAATGGAAGTCACTAGGAATGTCATATACCATCGGAGCCACTTACCATTAGTCCAAAGAAACTGAGATTACAGAAACTGCAGTAAATTTCAAGGTAAGCCTCCTTTGTTCTTCATAATTCAATCTTCTGCTCATCAGAGCACCAGTGAACGTGGAGTCGTGGACAGGCAGGCTTCCTCATAAAGAGCAAAGCCTTTTGTTCTAACAACAGAAATAAAGGACTTTCTGGGAGAAATTTTGCTAGCAGCTCCATTAGGAATTGATTCTCAGTCTTCTTTAATTGATTTGCTTCTGAAGCTCTACAGATCCACAATATACACAGATGGGAGACATATCTAGACAGTGCTGTCCCCCATCTGGGCCCCAGACAACAGAGCAGGTAAGGAGCAAACAGAAGAAGGGGAACCAGGGCCCTGCAGTATCCAAAGTGAGAAAAATATTCTGTAACTCAGGAACCTGAAGCCCACCAGACCCAAGGAGGCCAATGAAATTAACAAATTAAAGACCCGCCTCCAGAACAAAGCTCAGGGGAAAATATTTGGCGGTCTGCTTCCTATCTGGGGTATGTGAATCTAGGCTTCCTTATAATCCTTCATTTTCTTCTGCTGCCATTCTTCAAATCCAAGCACACCTTAATCAGCTTGTAAATGTAGAACCTTGATCATCACAGCTCAGTGGAGAGAGACAACTCCAAAGCTGAGCTCCTCTCATTTGCTAAAATATAAGATTTTTCCCATGCCATATACCAGTTGGCAGGTGCTGTATGTCTACTTATCCTGACAAGAACTACAGAAATCAGTAGAGATAGCAAATGTCGCCAGAAGTACAGTCTAAGAGTTTTAGAAACACTTTAAAAATTCATCTAAAAAACAACAAAGTTACTTTCTAAATACTGAAAATGTGAATTAATTCATGGTATTCCAAGTATTTAATGCAAACTTATGTATGGTCTAGAAACTTAGTTTTAAAAGCAGTCCAGTTAAGAGACTTATCAGTAAAGAAACAGAAAAGTGACTTACATAGCAACATTTTCTTATCTCTCTCATGCAACATGTGTTCATTCATTTCTTATATATTATCTGGCTTCATAAAAGGTCAAAGAGCCAATTAACATATAGGGAAATGAAGATGAGTTTGCTTATAAGCCATAAAAAATGTAGCATGTGCCAAAAATTCAGGAACTTTAATTAGAAACATCATTTACTGATTCTGAATGGTTATTAAAAGTATTTTTTATTGGTCTTCATGAAAGAAAACAAAACGAGTTTTTTCTATATTAAATGTGCTAATACTAATGATGATTATAGAAGAATAATCATACAAAATAATTGCCATGACTATGTAAAGCAGATTTGCCCAAGGGCAGATTCGCATTGTAAGAGGCCCCTTTTCCCTCCAGACTGTCAAGTCTTCCAGTCTCTCTATTAAGAGCTTTATCCGCCATTGCAGGATACACTTGTCCTAGTTGGAGGAAGCTGGGTTGGGGGGATGGTCATCAGGTCCTTTCCTTTCTTGGTTGAATGGAAAGCATTTCCCCTTGTGAATTCTCTTTGTGGAATTGGTGATTAGGGCTCCTGCTCCCTGGAGTCTTGGGGCAGCTGTCAGGAGCATGGCTCTCTCCAGGCCTCGGAGATGCATTTAGATTTCTCAGATGAAGTGATCTCAGGGCACTGTGCCGGCTGCCGTGGATATTTTCTTTCTAGACTTTACAGCAGAATCTCCCCAACATTCAAAATGCGGAAATTTATTTTCGTACACACCAGAGCCTAAAATATACATATGACCAATATAGTCTTGGGAGCTATTCAGATAAGCCTACTACATACATCTGTACATGTGAAGATAAATCATCTTTCTTTATATATAAGCATGCACACATATGCAGTTTTAAAAGTGTTGATTCACAATTGGGCATTTATGAAGAATGCATGAAATGACAGAAATGTTTTTTTCAGAATGTTTTTTCCCACTATAATGAAGTGTTTTGAGCATTCTTAAATCACAGAAGAAGCGTCACATGGCTTATTCTGCTTATCACACTGGAATATCCTGCTGAATATTCAAGTTAACATGTTGATTTAATTTCTTCATATTTCCAGCCAAGTCATATTCATCAACAGGCATTAAAGTATTTCACTTGTTTTTGTATAGAAACATGCCTATGAGTTTGCTGACAAATATTGCTAGGTTGAACAAATCAAGAGGATCTTTGTTATTCCTGTGCATGGGCCCTTCTCCTAAAACTGATGGAAACCTGGATCCACAAAACAAACAAACAAAAAAACCCCAAACCTAGAATTCTTCAAAGAAGTGAACTGTACAATTGTCTCCCTCTGTTCACCTATCTTTGCCATGTGTGTCACTGAGGATACTGCTAATGGCATGATTACTTGTCAAATTGAAATTCAATGAATACATTTAGCTAAGAACTCTTAAAAGTAATTGCATGATCTGAAGTTTGTCTTCAGGACATACATATTTCAAATAGGGGCTATCAAAAACACATACTTTTAGAGTATTAGCGTCTCTCCGTGAAAAACTGGTAACAGAAAGTTGTGGAAAAGTCCCCACTTGTCTCAAATCCTTCTTCTTGTATATATTTATAGTGAGCATGTCTGGTTGGAGAAATAAACATTTAATTGAATCAAACTGCAAACAGCAAATTTATGTGCTTAAATGCACTTATTAAAAAAGTTGGTGAATTTAGTTTGGGAAATTAAGCACCATGGAAATATATCCTACAAGTTCTAAATTGCATTCTCTTGCAAGCAGCTAAAAGGTGCCTGAGGATTCTGCTGACAACCCTAAAGCAAGCACAGAGAATAAGGAATGGGGTCTCAGGAGGAACTTAGGAAGTGGCTGCAACAAGTGTGGCTGTAATTGCCAGTCTGTCTTAATGATTTTTTTTTCTTTGAATAGTGTCAGAGGGAGAGAGGATACTAAAGACGTTCCTAGTTTTCTTTATCATGTTTAATGTCACATGAATTCATTATACCAAATGCCTTGGAAACTGCTTAAAAAGCTGAAGATGTAGCAGTTGCTTACATAAGTTTGAGATAAATGGGCTAATGTCGACTCAGTTGCCATGGCCCTCTCTTTAAGGAAGCAAAATGGCAAGTGTAGGAAGTGCAACACTGTTGATAATGTAGCTGTTTCTCCTCAGAATGTGTCTTTCGTCAAAAATGTGCTGCACTCTTTTGTTTGCAATGCAGATAATAATGGAATAAACTTGTCTATAACTTATTCTAGCTGCCTCGCTCTGTTCTCAGGGCCTCTCCAAGGCTTCTTTAATCCTTTTAATTGATGTCTGCATCTTCAGTAATTTGTGATTTTTTTGCTATCCTTTATAATAAATACTAAATTTTTTTGATTATTTTGATGCAAATTGTTGGCATTCTCTATTTTACCTACATTTAAACCAGTAGAACTTGTTGTGGTGCTTGATCCTGAGAGAGAGCAGTGTGGCTTTACTTCCACACCCCTCACCCTTGCACTGATGATTGTATGCTCTAATAGTAGAAGCTGCCACTTCCATTCACAGAACATATAAAATTATATACACCCTTTGACCAGCTTTGACTTCTTGCTCCTAATGCCCCTTCATGATGAGACCTCGTAGTGGCTGGAAGCTGGTCTTCATGCTAGATACATCACTTATGCTAGACTATTTTATCTCCTGCAACAAACTGGGGTCAGTGTTACTTAACCTGGCTTCTTGAAAAGAGTAATGGGGTGCACTGGCAGGAGGATAAATCGGTTCAGTGTTTTCCCCAAGTACACAGATGATAGGAGAAAATAAGCTAATTAAACTTAGTGATTCCAGGTAGCAAAGGCACATCATATGGACAACCTTGCCAAAGAAATCAGAAATCACCAAAGGCTCCAAGGGCCTTATACTTATACTGCATTCTTGCAACATGAAGAATTTTTTTTTTTTTTTTTTTTTTTTTTTTTTTGCCAAATAGCAATATAAAAGATCACTCACTAAAACAGAAACTTGGATGGTCAGTCTCCAGTGCATAAAAATACCTATAATACAAACTGTACTTTTCTTTTTCATCCCTTGGTCTAAGCTTGGGAGTAAAGGTGTAAGCGCAGTGACTGTTTTAGATGCCTGTAAATCCTGAACACTGGCAGAAGTGCAGATTGTAGCAGCGCCTGAACTTAGGAATCGGAATTTAGGTGGGAATCAAAAGTCATCGCTTACTAACTATATAACTCCCATATATTTCCATGGCACCCTTTTCTCTTCCTGAGCCACAGTCTGAGGATAGGCGTTCATTTGGTATGAGTCGTCAAGCTAGTAATCCTTCGTCTATACTTCAAAAGACTCCACCAAGTGTTTCTCAAACAGCAGGACTGAATTTTTTCATAGTCCCTTCTCTGACAGCAAGAATTCCTTTTCTAAAGAAATGAACAACTTGTTAATATTGAATCTGTATGCATTAGAAGTGTTTGCTATCACTGCCTCTCTAATATTCTATGGAAACTCAACAGTAAAGTAATCTTTCTAAAGGATTGATTTCTTTTTTTTTTTTTCTTTTCTTTTTTTTCTTTTTTTTTTCTTTCTTTATTTCTTCCCTGACCACGGGGAGGCTCAGTACTTAACTGTTTAGTTTCCGTGAGTTTGAAGGCTTTCTGGGGGTAGAATGGATGTTAAATTCTAACTTTATTCCATGGTGGTCCGATAAGACACAGGTGGTTACTAAATTTTTTGTGTATCTGTGGAAGTTTTCTTTGTTACCAAGTATGTCATCAATTTTCGAGAAGGTTCCATGACATGCTGAGAAGAAGGTATATTATTTCCTATTTGGGTGGAATGTTCTATAGATGTCTGTTAAGTCCATTTGATTCATTACCTCCATTAGTTCTCTTATTTCTCCGTTAGGTTTCTGTCTTGTTTACCTGTCCATTGGTGAGAGAGGAGTGTTGAAGTCTCCTACTATTAGTGTGTGGGGTTTGATGTTTGCTTTGAGTTCTAGTAATATTTCTTTTACATATGTGGGTGCTTTCATAGTAGGTGCGTAGATATTCAGGACAAAGAAAGTGTGGAATACATACACACCAAAGCACCACTCAGCGGCAAAAACAATGACATCTTGAATCTTGCATGCAAATGGATAGAAACAGAAAACACCATCCTGAGTGAGATAACCCAGACCCAAAAAGATGAACATGGTATGTACTCACTTATTAGTGGACTCTAGACATAAACAAAGGACATTAAGCCTATAGTTCACAAGCCTAGAGAAGCCAAATAACAAGATGAACCCAAAGAAAAACATATATAGATTCTCCTGGAAATTGGAAGGAAACAAGATTGCAGGGCAAAAGTTGGGAACATGGGGGTGGGGTGGAGAGAGAAGGGAGAAAGGAAAGATTGGCGAGAGCTTCGGGGAGTGGGAGTGTGGAGATGGAGGAAGGGCGGATATAGGAGTAGGGAAGAAGATATCTACATTAAGGAAGCCATTTTAGGGTTGACAAGAGACTTGGCTCTAGAGGGGATCCTAGGTGTCCACGGGAATATCCCCAGATAGGTCCTTGGGCAGCAGAGCAGAGGGTGCCTGAACTGACTTTGCCCCACTATCACACTGATGTCTATTTTGAATATCACCATAGAATCGTCATTTGGCTATAGATGGAGATAGAGACAGAAACCCTCATCAGAGCAATGGACTGAGCTCCCAAGGTCCAGTTGAAGAGCAGAATGAGGGAGAAGACAAGCAAGGAAGTCTGGACCACAAGGGGTTGGTCCACCCAGTGAGACTGTGTGCCTGTTCATATGGGAGCTCACCAAATCCAGCTGGACCTGCACTGAATGAGCATGTGATCAAACCGGACTCTCTGAATGTGGATGACAATGGGGGCTGATTGAGAAACCATTGATAAAGGCACTGGGTCTTGTTTCCACTGCATGTACTGGCTTTTCGGGACCCTAGTCTATTTGAATGCAAAGCTTCCTAGCCCTGGATGTAGGGTGGGAGGACCTTGGACTTCCCACAGGGCAGGGTTCCCTGCCCTCTCTTAAGGAGGGAGGGGGAGGGAGTAGGATGAGTGGGGGAGCAGGAGGGGAATAGGAGGAGGGGAGGAAGTGTAAATCTTTGAATGGAAAAAATAAAAAAAGAAAAATCTTGTGCTATATCAAAGAGAGCACAATATTATTTCTTATATGTTTAGCCAATTATTTTAACTCTGGTGAATTATTCATAAATCAGACCCACAATATAGCAAATTGTCATTAATGTAATAGTTGGCATTTTTAATTTCCAGGTCCCTGTATCTCCCTATATGTTTGATATCTTCAAGTCATTAAATACATCGTCACATGGTGTCCTAGTCAGGTTTCTACTTCTGTGATAAGACACCACTGCTAAGAGGAACTTGTGAGGGAAAGCCTTTATTTCATCTTACAACTCTCAAATCAGAGCAAGAACTCTAGGCAAAAGTAGTTATGTTAGTAGAATAATTTCACACCATGGAAGAGTGTTGTTTACTGGATTGTACCTCATAGATTTTTCAGCCTACTTTCTAATAGTGTTGTGCCCAGATTATGACCCCCATAGAGAGACCAACAGAGAGGCCCAGACTGCAACAAGCAAAGTTCAATGAGCACAATACAAACACCCCCGGAACCCCCGTCTCCAAACACTGGCCGCAGCGAGGCAGAGAGGGGACCCCAGAGTTCCTTTGTGGGGCCAGCTTATTTTAAAGACAAGAATCACAAGCAGCCCCTCTCGGAGGCCGGGGGACATGGTCTGGCACAGGTGCAAGGTCCCCGCTTCCCTCCATCTCTCCCCGTCATCAAGCAAGGCCAAATCATTCCTTAGTAAGGTCATCCTTATCAACAGATGGCCCAGTCCTGACTGTATGCTTTGTATTCTCCTGAGTGGGGGTGTGGGCACTATCCTTCCTGGGAGCATGAAGCTGGCCAGGTGTTTCTAATTTTAAAACATTCTGCCAGGAAATTTCTTCTGGTCCATTAAGAATAAGGGGGTGGCCTTGCTTGCTAACAAAGAAGGATGGAAAGAAGCAAAGACCCTGCACCCCCGCCAGACTCCCCCCCCACACCTCCAACCACCCAGAAGGGCTGCCTGTGACTCCCGCCCCCAAGCCAACCCCACAAAGGAACTCCCAACTCCTCCCCCCACCTCGCTGCAACCAGCGTCCGGAGACAGGGGCTCCGAACACGCCTGTACCATGCTCATCAAACCCTGCCCACCACAGTCTGGGCCTCTCCGGGGGTCTCCATCCGGGGGTCACAATCGAGCACAACAATAGCACCCAGGACATCCAGCCCAGGAGTGGTTCCATCCACAGTAAAACATTCCCTACCACATCAGTAATTAAATTAAGCATATATATATATATATATATATATGTATATATATATATATATATATATATAGTCAAGTATGGTGGCTCATATTTTTTTTTGCATTTATTTATTTTTGTATATGGTATGTATAGATCAGAGGAAACCTTGCAGCAGTTAAGATTTTCTTTTTCTACCTTGTGAATCTCAGGACCAAACTTGGTCTTTCAGGCTTGGTAAACTCACTGAACTTGTTGTTGGCCTGAACTTGTGACTTTGAAGGTTGGTTGGTAGGACTGTGAGACGGCTCAGTGGTTAGGAGGGTGTCCTGCTCTCCTATAGGACCGAGTTCAAGTCCCAGCACCACATCATGCAGCTGCCAACTGCTTGTAAGTTCAGTTCCAGGGAATTCAACCCCTCTTCTGGCCTCTGCAGGCACCTGCACTCACTTGAACATACTATCCCTCACTCTACCCCACCCCCAAACAATACACAAGTACATATAATTAAAAATGAATCTTTTAAAAAATTGAATAAATTACTAAAGAATTCTAGATTAAAGACTGTCAAGTATCTTTATTTCTTTAGCATCTTCAATTTTATCAGTCTCCAGAAAGATTTGACATATGGTCCCTGTGGAGGTCAGAGGCATCAGACCCCATCTAGCGCTCGAGTTACAGGCAAGTGAAGCACCTTGACATGGGTGCTGGATACAGAGCTCAGGTCTTCTTTAAGAGCAGAACAATATGTGCTTTTCACCACTGAACTGTCTCTCCAGGTCCCTATTTTCAGTATTTATAAACTGTTACTTTATTCTTAGATATAGACTAGGGCTTGGAAGATGGCTTAGTGAGTAAGGTTGTTGGTTGTGTAAGCATGAGGACCTGCATTTAAAACCCCAGAACCCTGTGCAGTCTGGTCATGGTATGGCATAGTCATATTTTTCTTTGGGCTGCCAGCTCACAAACAGTGACATGGAGACTTATTATTAATTATGAAAGCTTGGCCTTAGCTAAGGCTTGTCACACTAGTTCTTTTTTTTTTTTTGATTCTAATTTTTTTTCTCATTTTTTTATTCAAGATTTCCATCTCTTCCCCCTTCCCTCCCCTCCCTTCTACCCATACCCCCACTCCACCCCTCTCCAAAGACAAAGAGCCATCAGGGTTCCCTTCACTATGTTAAGTCCATAGGGACTGCTCTCTTTTCTTCCTGTTGCTATGAAAAATACTATGATCAAAAGTGCTTTGGGAGGAAAAGGTTTATTTCAGCTTACAGGTCACAGTCCATTACTGCGGGAATCTAGGGGGAGAACTCAAGCAGGACCAGAAAGCAGAAATCATGGAAAAACACTGGTTACATGCTAGGTCACAAACTCATGCTTAGCTAGCTTTCTGCCAAACAATGGTTCTAATCTCAGTAGTCTGGACCCTCCTATCACATAGTCCCCATAAATATTGCCTACAGATCAGTCTGACCTGGGCTCCCTCAATTGAGACTTCCTTTCCAGGGGACTCTAGGGCTAGAAACTAGGATGTGTCTAGTTGATAGTAAAAGCTACCTAGAAGAGGGTACAAATACAAAGAGATTGAGTTTAATGTTACAATTTAGTACACACAAAGTACTTATAAGAGCTGAATGAAACATAGAGCCTCTGGTAGCAACCAGGATGCTTGGTTTTTACATTTAATCCTGAATTAAAACGCCCCAAACAAGCAAGACAAATGCATCAAGTTTGCACATGTTTAGCTTAGTAGAATCTAGACTTAGAGAAAATTAGAAGTAGAACCAAGCAATACTTAGGAAAAAGACGACCACAGCCAGGCACAGGAGGAGGAAGAGAGGGTAGGAAAGGCATGGAGATGTAGTTCAGTTCTTAGATGGCTGCCCAGCAAGCTGAAACCCTCCAGAACCACACAAACTGTTCGTGGCTGCACATTCCTATAATGTAGCACTCGGGAGTGGAGATGGGAGAATCAGAAAGAGGTCTGAAATGTGGAGATGAGGAGTTTAAGAATTCAAAAGCATAATCTGGTATATAAGGAATTCAGTGCCAACCTGGGCTACACAAAAACATGCTGCTTTCTTTTTAAAAAGGGGGCAAAGGTGATATGTCACAATGAAACCATTATTTTATACAGATAATGTCCACAAATACTGAAATATAAGAATTCATTAATTCATTAGTTAATTATTATAGCCCTAAATATATATGTATTTATACATACACACACACACACACACACACACATATATATATATATATATATATATATATATATATATATATATATATATATATAGTCTTTCTCTTTCTTCCCATCTCTCCCACTGCCATCCTGTTTGCCCCCCAAAAGGTGAAAGAATGTGGGGCATTCCGAGAACAGGTCTTTGTGTGAGCTCCAAGTACCAAGCTGTCCTGAATTGTTTGACATTTGCCACAACTTCTGCTCATTTTGTTCCAGTTCCGAGAAAAGCCACGAGCAGGTGATCTTTGAGGGCACAGTCTGCTCTCTGAGGATGATTGAAATGCCATTCCAGCCATGACTAATTCATTTAGTATTCAAAAATCAGTCAAGACTCTTCTGTCGTATCATTCGCACAAATGAAAGGGAATAAAAATGAAGTGGAAACCTGTTTTGTGCCTCAGGCACATTCAGCTTGTTGTTCAGGTCAGTTCATTTCAGTACTTAATTTGTGGGATTTCATTTAATGGAATCATTTAACACTCAAAAAGTAATTACAAAACTGAGCAAATTTGGTTTCCTGGGGTTGGTATTTGACATCTTAGAATACTGAAATCCCTACTGTTGGCTTACACTATGGTTGGTGTTCGGGAAACAATTAAACTAATCTAATTTGGAATATAGGTTATGGATGCACTCTTACATACTTTGATTTGTTTTCATTGCAATCTAAAATACTACTAAAATATTATCATTCACAATTAACTAATGTATCAGAAGGTTAATTTGCAGGTTATCAGAGTTAAAAGTGAGGTAATCATATATTAGACCAGTAAGAAAGGTGGCTGCCACTTAAGCAAGAGAAGGGGTAGAGCACAGAGAAGCAGCATTGTAAGAAACCACACAATCTTCAGTTTGTAGCTTAAACTTCTTCTCTTCCAAATAGTTCTTTTTTAATTAATCAAGTTATATAACTGTTATGCAGATCAATTTTGAAATGTGCTATTAGAGAATTTGTCAGCCATTTACCCTGTATGAAATCACAATCTGTTTGTGGCTTAATTATTTTCTCTTCTTTTTAATTAATCAATCATATAACTGCCATGCAGATAAGTTTTGAAATATGCTAATAGAGAATTTGTCAGCCATTTGCCCTAAGGGTCCCGTCACACACTGAAAAACACTTTTTCAGGTATTCTCCTAGCTACTAAATATAAGGCCAAGGTGGTTGCAGTTAGAACGAAAATGAATAGCTATAGTATGTCTACAATCTATAAGGCCCAAGGGTCAAATTTTCTTTGATAAATGATATCCAAAAAGCGCTCACAGCTCACAAATCATCTAGTGTTGTGAGGGTGTAAAGCCATTAGGTCTGAGGGCAAAGATACAAACCTAGGTCAACCGCAAAGATCCTTCAGTGACCCGCTAGACATGTGACGTCCACAACAACTTTATTAAATACATTCCTGTGATATTACAACTTTTATAAATGTCTAGAACTCAGAAGTATTAATAAAAAAGTAGCCACATAGAAAGTGAGCCGAGAGTCATTGAAGAGTAGAAACCCATCTTTTGGGGGCAGACAGTTTGTCATACTGTCTTTTATGATCTTAGATAACAAAAGGATAATGGAAAAGTATCTCCAAAAGTACATTCCTAAAAATAACTTAGCTGTATCAAGAAACATCTCACCAATTTGAATAAACAAATAATAATTATAACATGAAATTAAAAGTTTTAGACTCACTAGTATTGTTTAAATTTCTTTTACTATAGTATGGTATTGAAAATGTAAAACTCAGTATAAACTTCATACGATAATGCTCAATGAAATAAAACAATACCTATGTTACCATTTATTTTTACAAAATACTGTGTGATGAATTTACGTATTTTGTAAAAATAAGCAATTGTTTCAGCAATTACAAATTCTTAATTTGTGGTGGCCTACAAGTTGTAAACTTAGCATTTGCAAGTACAGAAAAAGACTCAGGAATTCTCTGTATAGCAATCTTGTAAATAGCCTGAGTTACATGAGATCCTACTTTACAAAAACAACCCTCAAATATATATTTAACTGAAGTTAAATCAGTAATGACTTTGCTAATATGCTTTCTATATTATGGTGACAAAATTCATATATTTAGCATCATGTATAATCAATGCTACTTCTAGTACCTTGTACATGAGGTCATTTTATCTGCCCACACACTTCAACGTTTAAGTTACTTTAGTATTTCCTCTTACATCTGATGCCATATCACAACTGATCATTCCTTGAGTAGAAGTGCATTTCTATTTATTGTGTCAGTTTTGATATTCATAATTTGAAATAAATTCGGCACTATACTTAGATATGACATAGACCCTGAATGAACCCACGTTGTCTCTTGTGCTTTCTTAAACTAACTGTGGAAAATGACTGGATAGCATTTAATATCTCTGCAGGATTTTCTTTGGTATATTTCCAGAAACAGAGAATTTAGACATAAATGTTATGTAAGGCCAGGAAGCCAATATTCTGAAAAGACGGATAATTTCCCCTAGACATTGTGGTTACAGGCAACTTGAATATTCTACCACTCTGGTACAATTGTGTCACCCTCAGAATTAATTCCATTGTGAAGAAAAATTTACCCGAAATATCACACAATCATTGCAAAGGTTCCAAGTGCTCCTTTCAGAAAAAAAAATGAGGATATAGCTTTATTTTTGAGATTATAATACAGTTACAGCATTTCACTCTTCTCTATTCTGCTACCAAAACTATCCATGTACAGCCCTTCCTTAGTCTCTCCTTACTCTTAATTTCATGGTGTGCATGTGTGTTTGTGTGTGTTTGTGTGTGTGTGTGTGTGTGAACATCAATACAACCTGCACAGGGTTTTTTATTTTTATTTTTTATATGGTTTATTTTTTTATATTTAAAAATTTCCATCTCCTCTCCTCCTCCTCCCCCTTCCCTCCCCTCCCTTCCATCCATACCCCCCCTCCCTCCCTCTCCAGGCCAAGGAGCCATCGGGGTTCCCTACTCTATGTTAAGACCAAGGTCCTCCCCACTCCCAGCACAGGGTTTTTTAAACAACAAAGAAAACAATGTAAATTCAAAATTACTCATTTTGTTGAGTTGTACCACTTAAGGAACTTTGAGTTTCTATCTCTACCCCCACATACATATCTGGTCCATCTAAACTTACACCAAGTTTACTTTGAAAATTCTTTACTGTAGTATTATTATCCAGCTCTAAGTAAGTCTTAATTGGTATCCTGCCTATGCTTTATGGCTCCATGGCCTATCAAAACACATATCACACCTTTCCTAGATGTCTACTATGCTGTATGGAATGCATTTCCTAACAAACTGAAAACATTGATTCACTGTATCAGATAAAATGTGCCTGGAGTATCTTTCTCATATGCTCTTTACTTAGAAAAATACACTGTATGTAGTCTGTCTATCAGACTATCTTGTCATAACCAAAAGAAAATTTAACAAGCTCAGTAGGGTGAGTCACCACGAGAAAAGCAAACCAGATACAGAAAGGAGAGAGAATAATAACCATCTATCTATCATCTTCTTTTAGAACATCGTTAGTTCCTATGAAAGAAAAAAAAAGTCAAACTTAGTTCTTGTCTTCCTTGCATTTCTGTGAAATTTGCTACTTTCAAGGGTCTAGCTATAGAATTCCTAGGTAACATTAACTACCCAAAGCCTTATGGTTATTATCTTACATGTCATATTTTCCCAACAGAAGTAGAGATCCCTTAGAGCAAGTACTGACTGTCTTTTCCTGTTGTTCTTTATTTGCTTCAGGCTTAACACAATAAATGTTTCAGAAAATATGAAATGACTAGTACTTATTTTTTATCGTTAGCACAATTTTTGTGTTTTAATTTTTACAAAATATGCCATTCATCAATCATTATTGTGTCAGATAAAACTAATGATGGGGCCTTCATGTTTCATTGCATGGTTATGATTATCATGATGTGACGGAAAGAAGGTTCTTAATTCGCTGATATTCAGGTTGGGGTTAGAAAATTTCCTGTCTAAGCACACAACTGCATTCTGAGTCAGAGTTTCCCATAGGAAGCATTATGCTTTCAAGAGAGGAAAGGAAGAAATCATCAGGGCATGCCAGGCAGGATGTCACTTACACTCGATTGGCCACATCGTCAAGGTTCATTTTCATTAAGCTTTGTGTCAGTTCAGAAACTTTACACATGAGGCTTTGTGTACCCGTCTACCACTGCTGACTGCCCTGGGGCTAGCCCAGAGTCCCAATCTTGTCATTGGTTTTCCAGGATGCCGTTGTGAGAATTAGCTGCATATGCTGGCCAGCCTCACCATTTGAGACAGGGCTGTGGTTTGGTTTTATTTTAATAAATCACTCTTTTCCTACACACTTATCATCTTCGACATACTTAGATAGTGCCAAGATAAGAAGGAGAGGGTGAAATAGTCATAGATAATGAGCAGTAAGTAGATAATTAGATGAGTGTGCGTGGAATGAATGAATGAATGACTTCTAAAAATAATAGAAAACAAACATGAGAATGATTTTGCGTTCCATTTCTGCTGAATGATTCTTAAATGTGTCTTGGAATGTACATGAGAGAGTCCAACTGTTTTTCAATAGGAACCACATTCAGCTACCAACATTCGCTTCAGAACTTTCAACACATATTCACACTAGACGGAGAAGGGGTGCAAGGGCTAGCGTGAGTCTGCACATGTATAATGATGAGAATGGTCCGTACCTTTCCATCTTTTAGAAAGTCTATATAACTCTGATGACTTATTACTTTAAGATCAATGTTAGAATGTTTCACATTTACATTGTCTAATTATATGAAAGTAGTTAAAGCTCTTTCTTGAAAATATAATCTTCATCTGAAACAGTTTACATAGTAACTATTTAAGATATAACTATTATATACAGCACATCAGTAACACAAAGTATCTAAGTTTGACTTTTACCAAAAAGTCAATTTTGATTTTGAGTGATGGCATGATGTCATAAATGGAAAATTACACACCTAAAGTGTCATAGTCAAAATATACAGTAAAATATCAGACAAAATTTTCTTCAGATTATGAGCATAAAGTGAAAAGGAAGTAGAAATGAATGCTGTGTTTAGGCAGGGATCACTTACCCGAGATATCCTTGGAGACAAGCATTTTCAATAGGGGATGCTCAACCAATAACATAAAGACTAACAAGATGTCCCATGGTATTAGAGTTGTGGTGCTCTGAATGCAAATGGTCCCTATGGTCATATATTTGAATACTTGGCCCCTCGTTAGTGAACTGTTTGGGAAGGATTTGGAGATGTGGTCTTGGTGGAGAAAGTGTGTCAACAGGAATTATCTTTGAAGTTCCAAAACCCTCTAACCATTCCCAGTATGTTTTGCTTTCTCTGTTATGAGGAGTGTCTCAAGATGTGAGCTCTCAGCTATTGCTCTGGTGCCATGCTTGCCGGGTGCTGTCATGTTCCCTGTAATGACAGTTATGGACTATAATCCTCTGAAATCATGAGCTTTTTCTATAACATGATTTGATATTATTTTTTTATTAGATAATGGTATCTTACCACGACAATAGAAAAGTAACTAAGACAGAGGTAATACATGTTTTATATTAAGGTACATTAATTTAATATGGGCTGATAATTTCACACATTGAAAGGTGCTCTAATGGAGGAAAAATGATGGCATCACACAAATATGATTTGATTTGTTAGACTGGGAGAGAATTTGGAAAGTACATGGACATTTTTAGACTGTAAATAACATTTTTTCTTCATTCAATGTTACGATATCATTTAAGTTAGAATTACCAGAGTTAAATTTATAATATTTCCTTTAGTTTGCACAAAATCTATGTGGACTGATGACCCCAGAGAAAGAAATGTTACAAAAACCTATGTCTACCATTGATTGACATTTTTTGCATCCCTTTTAAAAGAATGAGCAAATGTTCTTCTATTTGAGAAATATTAATAATAATCCATAATGCAAGCAAATGTATAATTTATATACAACAGATTCACACTAAGTAAGAATAATACATTCTGCTATATCAATTACATAAAAACAGAGTATATAAAAAGTTGACGATGGGACTGGTGGGATGGCAGTTAAGAGCACTTGCCGTTCTGCCAGGAGGACATGGGTTCAGATTTTAGGATCCACATGCAAGCTCACAATTAACCACAACTCCAATTTCAGGCTATTTGATGCCCTCTTCTGGTTTTTGTGACTATGGTATGCATATATACATACATGCATGCATACATACATACATACATACATACATACATACATACACACACACAGAGGCAAGGTTCCCATAGACTTGTTTAAAAAAAAGATTTGGATGATGATTGTTTAATGCTGCTCAGAATACAGATTTCTTTCATTAAGAAAAATCCCAGGTAAAATTCATCCTTATGCTGGTTCATAAAAGTGTAAAGTATGCAGATATCATTTTGTTCCTTTTATAGACTCATGGCATAGACCAGGATATGATTAGCACCCCTCCGATGAATATGCAGTAAGTCTTTTAATCTTGGGGTAGTAATAGAAAGATAATTGGCTCTCAGAAATTGTCCGTGAATATGTCAAGAGCCAACAATGGATAGGGTGGTAAAAAGTTGAATGAGGCTAGACTTGAATAAGTCTTAAGTGTGTGCCAGTTAGTTTCAATCTCTAAGGTCTTATGAAAGGGGAAACTATCCCAGTATGGTGTCTGGAAGTCTGACTTTTGGGGAGTGAATAGCATCATAATGTCAGTAGGATGAGGAGCCCCAATGGTTAGAATTTGCTGCCCTGATAAGGACATTCTGAAACAGAGAACATGGTCATGTGCATGTTTATGTACACGCACACACACACATACACACACACTGTCTTCTTATTGTTGTGTGATGGTGTATATTGTACTGGAGTTTGCCAGCAAGAAAGCATCATTAGATATAAATTCTAGATGACCCCGAACTGTAAGCTGAATACCCCTTCTTTCAAATATGGTTCATTAAAAATGTTGTCATCTTTTTTTGGTCTTTCTTTTTTTCTTTTCTTTTTTTTTGCTACTTGTCTGTGGACAGATATGACACTAAGATTATTATTTGATGTTAACCTATTAAATTAAATTTCTGCTTAAGTTAGGTATATCCATACTTGTTTTCATCAAGGTACTATAAATTCTCATAAATATTTCCTTTTCCCCTTCCATAATGATGCTTAGCTTTCTTTATCACTGAATAACTTAAGAAAATAATGGACATTTCCTAGATAAACAAAAGTTGCTTTTCCTATAAACTTTTGTCCATCACCTTTTCATTTTATTCAAAACAAAAAACAGGATTTTACCAGTCAGAAGACCCATGTCTGTCTCCAGGATGAGTTCCGTTATGCCCTCTTCCATGTTAAACATCCTCATCCTATACCTACTCCCTTGGATCGGATTATACTTTTAGAAAACAATTTAAAAATTTTAATTTTTATTCTTTGATGATTTTATCCAATGTATTCTGATAATATTTACCCTCAATGCCTCACCTTAACTCCTAGATCCACTTCTTCTTCTTTTCAACCCCCCTTAATTTCATGGCCTTTAAAAAAAATACTCCACGTTGTCCAATTAGTGCTGCCCATATACTCATAGGTGTGGTACCATCCCCTGGCACATGGTTGACCTTCCAGGAGCCATGTTCTAAAATATAATTAATTCATCCTTTCCCAGAAGACATCAATTGTCCATAGCACTCAGTTATGGTAGGAGTTTTATGACTATATTTCCACTCCCTGCTAGAATATTGACTGTTTTTATCTTGTGCAGGTCTTCTTCAGGCAACCACAGGAATCCTGAGCTCATGTCCAGAAGGTAATGTTTATACCGGTATTTCCTGACCTTTGACTCTTACAATCCTTCTAGCTCCTCTTCCGAGATGGTCTCGGGGCTTTGGGAGAGGTGTGATATAGATGACCTGTTTGTGGTTGAGCGTTTCATTAACACTTATTCTCTATAATATGGCCAACTGTGAGTTTCTACACTATCCACCATTCTTTCACCAAGAAACTTCTCTGATTAGCTGCAAGAATGAAAGGAATTTCATAAAATATTCATCAGTACAGAAAGCACAACATCTGGATGACTACCAAAAGTCAATATCATTCCAATTCAATTAGCTTAAAGGAGAAATCATTAAGGATAAATCAATCATCCTGGAAAAGGATTAGAGAAACAATATGAAGAGATTCCGATCATGAAAATATAAGTCAGGTGCATGTTCAAAAAAGTTAAAAAGAATAGATTTATCTATGTTTTGATACCGGGTGTTAGACTTAAAACAGGTGGCAAACAAAAGAGTAGCGTGTGAGTGTGGCTGAGAATAGTTAGGATAATGGGAAGTGCTAGATACAATTTCTTACAAAATACCCCATATTTTGGGTGTAATTAAGCAAAGTTTATATTTCCATATTTCCTCACAAAACTCAATTTCTTTGAGGGTACTTTGAACACAAGAGACCAATGATCGTGCAATGTTACTGGTTTTCTGTATCTGTGAGCTCTAGCATTGACCTAACTTTAACAATGATGTAGACAATGGTAGGGATTATCAAGCATTCTGAAGTCTCCTCTACTGCTTATTGAAACTTGCTTCCCTTCTTATGGAGGAGGCTGCAAAAGGTATTGATTTTCTAAGGGTTCTGATTTTATATAAATTAGTGTTAAGAATGTATTGCATGTGCGTCAAGATCTGCCTGTTAATCTATGGAAATAACATAAAATTAATATTATGGATGGAGAATTTTGCAAAAAAAAATGAGTAAAATTGAGGAATGAGCAATACAATTCCATGATTAAGAGGATTTGCAGCCAGGCCTGAGAAGCCAAGTTTGATTCTTGGATCTCATAAGGGGGAAGGAGAACATACTGAGCACGTTGGTCTCTCAGCTCTACATATTCACAATAGCACACATACCTCTAAATAAACAAATAAATGAACGTTCAAATAGGTAATTAAGTAAATAAATAAATAAACATAAAACCAAATGATATAATTAGTGAGGAACACATAAGCCCTTCTTTCCTCCTTTTGTCCTAATGGATTAAATCTGTTCCAGGTGTGGAGCATCACTCCAATAGGTGTTGTAAAACTTATGACAGTTTCAGTGGGCTGTTTTATTTTAGTCAAATTTCAATAAACACGTTGAGGTTTTTTTAATATGTGTTAATTTGAATATTGCTTTTAAAATACAATGCAAAAATACAAGATATTGTTGTCAGATTCTCATGTTCAGTGAAAACAGATAAGCGTTGTGTGCTTTCCCCTGGGGGAGAAAAACCTGTACGCTTGTGTGTACCAGAAAAAGTAAGCAATAAAGAAAACAAACAAACGTTAGTTCAGTTTCAACATATGTTAACAATAGCAAACCTGTTTTTGATCTATCATTGTACTATTTAATAGTCGAATTTTATAAATAGACTTATATCTTACTTGCACTAACATTCAACAAAATTATTTTGTCTGCCAAGTCCTTGGAAAATTCCGTCTCTTTGTTTAGCAGAAATAGAGTCCACACTGCACTCCAATTGTGCTGATGTTGAATACTTGTGCTTCTGTGACCCTGATGTATAGGATGACGCCTTCCACCAGTGATAGCTCCCTTTTACCCCTCTTGCTTTCTGATGTCACCTCCCCTGCCTCTTATGGTTTTAATTCCTTTAAGTGTTTCACTCTTTTAATCTGTTACTCAGAGTTTTGGTGTCTATCAGAGCCTTTAATTAGGATTGTTCTTTGTTGTTGTTACTTATTGTTCAACATTTTCATAATCATTCAGTTGCATTAAGCAAAATCTATCTAGAGTACACATTGGCAATGATTTTTGTAGTAATAACTGGTCTGGAATTGGCCTTTATGTCGTAAGTTTTTATATCAGAGGTCTGTGTAACTGTAGGGGAGTGTGGTACAGTAGTGGTATTGGTCTCCCCTCAGGATATAGGGATCCTCCTTCTCTCCTCGAGAGCCAGATGGCTGAATTCTGCTCTGTCCACTTATGGGAGTATTCTAGCAGAGCTATCTGCTTCTTCTCTGGCCCAAGATATTTCTTCTGCTAACACTCTGCTAAAGGGAAGACCCCGCTGCAGAAATGTCACAATCTCCTCTGGCTCTGGTGAAGAGTTGTTAACTTTTCCTCAGCTGGCCTTGCTCAGCCCCCTGAAGGAGCATCTAGCAAGGTTCTTCTATTCTCTCCACCTTGTTGGGGCCCCCTATGGAGCATCTCAGCAAGGTTTTTGAGCTCAGTCCCTGAGGGACATCCCAGACAGTTTCTTCTGTTCTGTGCCGTCGAATGAAGGTTGTCACCCAAGACTTCTGAGAACGAGGCTTATTTGGGAAGGAGGTGTCCAGGAGAGCAGTTGCCTCTGCTAATTAATGGCCACTCTTAATTGAAAGAGTGGAGAGGATTATATAAGGCTTTTTAGCGGCAGAGTTTTCCCAGGGAGACAGGGGATAGGTTAATTTTTCCCTGCTCAGAGATTGGTCAGTTTAGCTAGTCATGGACAGAGATGGCTCTGACTTCATGGCCAAATTGTGTCTTTCGATGATCCTTTTTTAGCATTTTGACTTTAATCTTAGGACCAGGATGTTTTTCTTTCACTGGCTTTAATTCTAGGGACAAAGTAATTTCTTTGACACTAGTTTCAAAGCCAGGGCACGTGTCTTTAGTTCTGAGTTTAGGGATAAAGATGTTTCCTTACCTGGCCCAGGTCTCAAATACAGGATGTGTTTCTTTCTCTGACTCTGGATTCAGAGTCAGGGTGCTCAGTGATTGATCTGTTTCCTGCTCCAGTTGTCCCTTTTACCCTACAGTCACCCGTGAGTTTTAGAGTCACATTGGAAACCTGTCCCTCTACTCACATAACTTCCAGTCTGCTGGATTTCTGTCTTTTGTCATTGCTGTTTTGTTGGAAATAAATCAACCTCTTTGCTAGACAACATTTTTGTGCCTCATTATTTTGAATTTTTGTTTTCATTCCTCTTAAAAAGAGAGAATTGTGGAAATAAAAATAGCCTTTATTTCTGGAATTCTGTGCACAGGGTAATAAAGTTAGAAGCTGATTCATATAGAAATACGTCATGTAATATAAGAAGAATAAAATAATGAAACATTACTAAACAAAGCAGCAAGTTTCTTAGGTAATGATTATGTATTAAAGGTAGTTTACATCTTGGATACTTTTAGTTCTGCACCTCTCAGCTTCTTGTATGTGTGAAACTAAGTCACATCAGACAGTTCTTGAGCCTATCCCTTCAGTTGTTGTGCCCAGCTTGAGACCCCCAGAGAGACCACTGAAATCAAGTCAAGTCCATAATGGAAGAGCAAGGTTTATTCAGCATGCATAGTCCAGCTAGCTGGGAGCTCAAGGCCACCACTCATAATGCAGCGCAGTGGGGAGAGCTCCCATTCTTCATTTAGGGTTAGCATGTATAGGCAAAAATTGCAAGCCAGGTTTATTTAGGGTCAAGGGATTTAGTTTTGCTGAGTACAGGGTATGGACTACTTCTGTATACCTCCTTTATCCTTTAAGCGTCTACTTCTGCCTTCTGTGCATGCCCCTCCACCCTTCCCCTGAGCAGTTACTTCTTCTGTCTAGACCACAAAGTTGGGTGTCAACTGGTGGCTAGCTGCTAGCAATGTTTCATGGTTTGTACTTTTGCAAAGGTTCCTGTTTTCAACTAGCTCTTGATGCTGCAAAGTTTCTTGGACCCAGTGTCTTAACCAGCTCCTGATCAAGCAAAGTTTCTTAAAATTTTCCATGTCCTTACACAGTGTTAAGCTAGCCAGAATTGTAATAAAAATGCTTACTGGGTTAATATTTGGACACAAATTTAGCACAACAAAAATGAGTTTGCTTTAGAGATTTATAAATGTCTAATACTGAAGAAAATGTGTTTTCATCATTCTGCAACAAAACTCTTTTCAGAGATGAATTTCTTTGTCAGATACACATTTCTTGGATCCAGAGAAAATAAGCTTTCTTTGTCCACCATCCTTCTTCTTACACCCAAATCCTGTGTATGTTCATATGCAGAAATTCTGCTTCCATCAACTTTCTTTAAGGCCACTAGTAGTAAGCCACACTATTGAGAATTCTCTATTTAGATCTGTACCCCATTTTTGATTGAATTATTTGGTAATTTGATGTCTAGTTTCTTGAGTTCTTTATATATTTTGGAGATCAGTTCTTTGTCCGGTGTGGGATTATTGATGATCTTTACCCATTCAGTAAACTGCTGTTTTGTCTTCCCAAGTGTGTCCTTTGCCTTCTAGAAACAAAGAAAAAAAACTTTCTCAGTTTCAAGAGGTCCCATTTATTAATTGTTGGTCTCAGTGTCTATGCTACTGGTGTTATATTTAGGAAGTGATCCCTTGTGCCCATGCATTCAAGGGTACTTCTCAGTTTCTCTTCAGTGAGGTTTAGTGTGGCTGGATTTATGTTGAGGTCTTTGATTTATTTGGACTTAAGTTTTGTACATGGGGATAAATATGGATCTACTTGCATTCTTTTACATGATGACATTCAGATATGCCAGCACCATTTGTTAAAGAGGCTTTTTTATTCCATTGTATAATTCAAGATGTCATTGTTTTTTACCGCTGAGTAGTATTCTAACATGTATATATTCCACAGTTTCTTCATCCATTCTTCCACTGAAGGGCATCTAGGTTGTTTCCAGGTTCTGGCTATTACAAATAATGCTGCTATGAACATAGTTGAACAAATGCTTTTTAGTATGATTGGGCATCTCTTGGGTATATTCCCAAGAGTAGTATTGCTGGACCTTGAGGTAGGTTGACTCCCAATTTCCTGAGAAACCACCACACTGATTTCCAAAGTGGTATCTTTATAGAACCTTCATCCAGAAACTGATGGAAACAGAGACCAACATCAAAGCACTGGAATTAGCTCTCAAAGTCTAGTTAACGAGTGGGAGGAGTGAGAATATGAGCAAAGAGGTCAAGATCATGATGGGTACACCCACTGAAACAGTCTATCTGAGTTAATGGAAGCTCACCAGTTCCAGCCAGACTGGAAAGGAAAAAAAAAAACATAAGACTAATCTAGTCCCTCTGAATATGGTTGACAGTTGCATGGCTGGGTCAGACTAAGGGGCCACTGACAGAGGCACCAGGATTTATCCCTACTGCATGTACTGGCTTTTAAGGAACCTATTCCATTTGGATGGATACCTTGTTCAGCATAGATATAGTAGGAAGGGTCTTAGACCTTCCCAAAGCAATGTCCCTTACCCTCTCTGATGATAGGATGGGGTGGGGTGGGAACTTGGATTTATATGTATAATGAAAATACATAGTTTGTTTTCTTTTTAAAAAAATAAATTAATTAAAAATTTTCCAAACTAAAAAAAAAAAAGTTGGATTTAATTCTTATAGGTTTGTCTGTTACTTTGCCTTTTTCCTTTGCAGCTCTTAATATTCTTTCTTTATTCTGTATGTTTAGTGTTTCGATTATCATGTGGCAAGGGGACTTTTTTTTGGTCCAGTCTATTGTTTTTCTGTATGCTTCTTATACATTTATAGGCTTGTTCTTCTTTAATTTGGCAAAGTTTTTCTTCTATGATTTTGTTGGATATGTTTTCTGTACCTTTATGTAGGGATTCTTCTCCTTCTTCTATTCCTATTATTCTTTGGCAGAAGTAGAATAATATAAATGGGTTAATATAAGTATTAAGAGCTAATTAGAAATAAGCCTGAGCTATTGGTTGAGCATTTATTACTAATATTGATTCTCCAAGTCAGTTATTCGGCAACTGGTAAGTGCAAAAGAAGAGTCTGCCTACAGTTCCAAGGGTAATAAAGCAAATTTAAACTCTCAATACTTTAAACTCTAAAATAATAATTTTCTTCAAATTCATGAAATGTAGATAATGATTAACCATGGGGTGCTTGATCATAACTGATACATATAGAATGCAATCCCTATATCTAAGGTTCATGGAACATTGTAGAAGAAAAGTTAGAAAATTTTTAAGACCCCAGAAGATCAGAATACCTACTGAGAGATAGTGTTTAATAGAAAAGGCACCCATGAAGCTTCAGCAATATGGTTGCCTAAACAAAAAAGACCTATTGACATGTCAATGTGGATGGGGAAAATATTACAAGGCCTGTTCCCTGGATGAAGGCATACAGAAAAGAAGAATTTGTCTAGGGACATGGTTCTTCATAGATCATTAAATCCCAAGTAGTTGGTCATGAGCATATGTTATGTGTGAACAAGAATAAATAGACTCAATAGGTTGTATATACTCATAAACACATATATATGTAATATTAATCATAAAAAGAAAAGGCCATGAATTTAACAGGGAGTAGGGAAGACTCAGGGGTAGTTAGAAGAGGGAATAAGAAGTGTGTAATAAAAAGTGTAAATAATCTAAATGAATCACTCATTAATATATGAAATTCTCAAAAGTAAACAATTAAAACAGTAGCAATTTTGTTAGTAAAAATAGCATATGGAAGGTATTTTTATTACATATAGATATATGCCTATCTAAAATGGACAATAAGAAGAAGTACAGGAGGTTAAAGGATGACTCAACAGTGAAGATCCCTTGCTTCCTTTGCAGAGACCCACATTTAGGCTCCTGTGCCCATATGGTGGCTCACAACTATCTGTTACTCCAGTTCTAGAGGATCCAGTTTTGGCTTTCATAGACACAAGAATAACATGCAGTATACATTTATACATGCAAATAAGTGTTTACACACATAAAGTAAAAATAAACAAATCTTTAAAAGAGAAAATAAGCCAGAATGGAATTTACTTTCAATGAAATACCAATAAACATGATGTGATAGAAAACCAGGGTAATATACATAGATAGCAAGGTAAGATGAGACATTGTGTCCTTTCCCAATGGTTAATAGTTTTACTATTTAACTAATACGGAGTTTATTTTATCATGAAGTTACACATTATGAATAGATACTGCAGCTGGACTTCAGTATTAGAAATGGAGATACATTAGTCACATCCTCCAGAGGAAGATAAACATTTTTTTTGCTGTGCAGGTAGACACCTTCTCTCAGCTTTCTCTCCTCTCCTCAACTGCACTAATACTGTACACAAAGGAAAGAGTAATACTGTACTCTTTCCTTATTAAATGATATGGGTGTCACATGTGCAATGTTGAGTAGATCCTTCTTACTTTGGGCAGTAGTGAGAAGCTCTTTCAGACACTAATGTGGGCATGTTATGATATAATGATTGTCTTCCTTTCCAATTCTGTTTTCTATTTCCCTAAGCATTTTGTAATTATTCTATTCAGAATTCCAAATCAGTAATATACTTTCAGAGAACCACTGTGCTATTTGAAATGAGGGATTTTTTAAAAAGGATAGTCTTATGATATCATTGTGGAGCTAATTACCCACTGAACTGTCAATGAAAACTCTGTTACTGATAGTAATCTGAATGCAAAAACTCCTTGGTTTGAGAGAGCAGCTCTATGGTCTTTACTGGGTGTGTATTTGTAAGTGAATGCAATGAGTTCACATCTTAATAAATGCAAAACCAAAATAATCAGAGCCCAATCATAAAGAGTGTAGGAAGGTCCATTACCTGTGGCAGGTAAGAAGAGCATGGTTATTAATTACAGAGCAATGTTCCCCTCAAAATGAAACATACAAATTTTATGTAGGAGAGCCATATGTATTTATACAAGAGTGGGCTAATTTCTAAGCATGCTCCTCTTAGAAATACATTTCTGAGCCTGCTCAGTTTGTACCACAAAGGCTTAACTGAAAGCAAAGAAAGGGACATTTCAAAGATGCATTTTTCACCTGAATCAGCCCTTAAAGACTTTCTGAGTAACTACCACATTAAAAAAAACACAGCAATAGGGCATAGCAAATCAGTTAATTATTGCAAAGTATTTGATGTTTTAATGTGCGGAGCATGGAACACTATTACCAAGCACCAATATTTTCTATACAGAGAAACATTGTAAACAGCTTATGTATCACTGAAACCAAATAATGAAGACAATAACCCTCTTTGGCTGTTTATCAAGAGTCTCTCTGTGTCCTAGGTAGCTGATTCAGTCGCACTCCGGTTCTGGTGGAGATCGCAGAATCTGAGTCAGGTCATTGCTCAATCCTGGTCTGCCAGTGTTCCAGGATTGGGTTGGCTCCCAGGACTGATTTGCTCCTGGCTTCTACTCCCGGTGGAGATTCCTCAAGACCAAGTAATACCACTTTTGGGTATATATCCAAAGGATGGTCAATCATGCCACAAGGGCATGTGCTCAACTATGTTCATAGCAGCTTTGTTTGTCATAGCCAGAACCTAGAAACAACTTAAATGCCCCTCGATTGAAGAATGGATAAGGAAAATGTGGTACATTAACACAATGGAGTACTACACAGCAGAAAAAATAATTTTTTCTGCTTGAATTTTGCAGGAAAATGGATGAAGTTAGAAAACATTATTTTGAGTGAGGTAACCCAGACCCAGAAAGACAATTATCACATGTACTCACTCATAGGTGGTTCTTAAACATAAAGCAAAGAAAGCCAGCCTACAAACCACAATTCCAGAGAACTTTGACAACAATGCACATACTAAGAGAGACTTACATAGATCTAATCTACATGGGAAGTAGAAAATAGAAAAAGACAAGATCTCCTGAGTAAATTGGGAGCATGAGCACCTTGGGGGAGGATTGAAGAAAGGAGGGGAGAGGCAGTGAGGGGAGCAGAGAAAAAATGTAGACCTCAATAAATATCAATAAAAATGTATAAAATAAAGAGTCTCTCTTCTCCAGAGGGATGACGTCAACTGAGGAAGAACTAGACCTTTAGTAGCATGCTAAGTTCTCAAGAAGATCAAATACCCCACTGAAGTAGCTGTATTGTACTGAGCACTGACCTTGCGTGCAAAGTAAACAAGTAGTTTGACATTTGAATTAATATGTGGATATACCTTCTTGGAAAGTTATGAATTTGTACTTTGAACTACCTTAATTTGCAGAAATTGTCTATCTTTCAATGCTAAGAATCACACTAATGGTTAACATGCAGAATGCCTAGGACTGCCACTTCTGAGTGGCAATCTAGAGCAGGAATGGTGCTCTGTGCTGGCTCATATGGTGTCACTCAACCAACATAATCCATCACACACTGAACAAGTAATAAGTTGAATTGTTCTTTGCCTTCCTCGGTTGATATGCAAACCCCCACTACATGAGAATGACATGGCATTTGAATATGGAGGGGATCAAGATTAAAAAGAAATGACAGATTCTTTTCCCACCAATAAAATGGATGTGCTTTTAAGATGTGTGGATTGATATTTGGGTTTTCTATTCAGTTCGATTGGTCCTCTTGTCTCTTCTTATGCCAATACCAGGCTGTTTTCAGTACTGTAGCTCTGTAGTAGAGCTTGAAGTCAGAGATTGTGATGCCTCCAGAAGTTCTTTTATTGTACAGGATTGTTTTGGCAATCCTGAGTTTTTTGCTTTTCCATATGAAGTTGAGTACCATTCTTTTGAGTTCTGTGAAGATCTCCTGGGATTTTGTTGGGCATTGCATTGAATCTGTAGATTGCTTTTGGTACAATTGCCATTTTTATTATGTTAATTCTGCCTAAACAAGAGTATGGAAGATCGTTCCACTTTCTGGTGTCTTATTTAATTTCTTTCTTCAAAGATTTAAAGTTCTTGCCATACAAGTCTTCCACTTGTTTGGTTAGAGTTACTCAGAGATATTTTATGCTATTTATTTGTGGCTATTGTGGAGGGTGTTGATTCTCTGATTTCTGAGAAATTTGGGGGACAAAAATGCACACAAAGGGAACACCATACAAAAACACCTGAAAGATAATATCTACATGCAAACCATGGTAAAACCATAACTTGATCTTGAACTAGCCTCTACAATTATGAAGAGGCAAATCTCTATTATTTAAGTCAGTGTCTGTTATTTAATCATAAGCAAAATGAACAGTGAGAACATGTAAGCTTCAAGAGAGTAAAGAGCAGCTTATCAGCTGCTGTTTCATAATGACCGCCTTCAGTTTACACCTGTTTGTGTTTGAGAGATAGGAGTCCTGTTTAACAACTTACATAGTAGAAAACAATCTCCGATGATTTTCTTTGCTTTATGATAAAAAGACTTTTACCTTCCTCCTATCATTTCATGTTATTTCATGTCATTTGGCTTTATTCATCAGTGATGTAAATTGATTTTTACTTAGTTACTGGGTAGGTATTGAAGATATGCAGCAATCTCAATTGCACATAGAATAGGTTAATTTCTTCACCTCATCACTCACTTACAAGGTTAAATTTCTTCATTTGTATATTTGAGTTAATAATAGCAATTATATTCTCATAAAAATAGAATAGTGCGTAGTTTATTTCACAAAGTGTTTTCTTCTTCTTTTTTCCTGAAACAGAGTTTCTCTGTAGGCTTGGAGCCAGTCTTGGAACTAGCTCTTGTAGACCAGGCTGCCTCAAATTCACGGAGATCTGCCTGCCTTTGCCTCCAGAGTGCTGGGATTAAAGGCATGCACAACCACCTCCTGACTCACAAAGTGTTTTATTCTTAATGATTATTTTAGCTGTCTGTATTTATGCTTAACAAAAGTTATCTGTTTAATCTCTAAAAGAAATTTGAATTTTGTGAAATATACTGAATCTGATGAAAAGATAAAAGCAGGCTAAATTTTCTAACTGTCAAGATAATTTTTCCTCCATATTCCTTCACCTAAGACATATACATATTTTTCCAACTTCATCTCAAGCCCATATCTGACAAATATGTCATCTTGTTCATAAAAAGAGTGGTTATTTAGTAGGCCTGTCTGGTCACTTCTTTTTGTATCTATTTCACTTAGTCAAAATAATTAATTGTTTCAGTTAACAAAAATTTGTTTTATTTCATAAATATAAATATTGATGCATGTTATTTCTCAGTGTGTCTATTTCTTTCAACATTTTTTCCTCCCAAAATTTTCAACATGTCGTTTCCATTTTGAGTAGAGTAACATAAAAACTCTGGACATTTACTTCTGTTATGGAAAAGATTACTGAATGTAATTTTAAAATTCAGCATAAGTTTTAAGTGGCCTCTAAAATGTCAGGTAAAAGGGTATTATGCAAAAAGACAAGGGGAGTAAATTTAACTTTACATATTATTCAAAAATCACTGACAGACATTTTATTCTCTGGCTACAATATCATTGGAATAGAACCAATGAGATAAGCCAAAAAGTCAGGCAGCTTCAAAAGGATCAAAACAATACTGTACATCTCAAGAGTTTTTGTTCATTTGTTCTCAGTCCTTTCAATCTGTTCAGTGACTGATGCTTCACCCTATGAGGTCGGAGCTGTGGTTGTTCACACAATAATGTCAAACAAAGAAGCCACCAAAATTCAAAAATAGAGATGATGTTTCACGCACATACCAGAAAGAACAAATGAATCATGCTATGACTAACCAGTGAGATATTTTGAATTGCTGTTTCCAGCATTCAGAGCTTATGGTCAAGTATGAGAGAATTAACATGCCATTAGTCACACACGAAGTTCCTGTGGCCTGAAGTGAACCTGAATCTCATATTGCATCCAACTTGATAGAATATTTAGGTCACAGCTTTAGTTTCTTTAAAAAAAAAAAAAGTGGTTTGTTCAAGTATAACACAAAAACAAATGGAAATTTCTCTGCTTTCTGTGAGCTCATTGTATCCTTATCAGACCCTTCAAAGTGCATTTGAATGCAAATGCATTATCCTCTTTACACCCTTGTACTTTGACACAGTTTCAGGAAACAAGATGTTTAGCATTTAATTACTAAAAAAATGAAATAGAATTGCTGATGTCTACCCAAATTATACTTGATTGCTGCCTGTTTACTAATAATCATTTCTTTCTAGATGATAGTTGTAAACATCTGTGTTTGGACATCTCAGACAAAAAAGAATTTCTTGGCAGGAAACTAGACTAGTTCAAAGAATCAAGAGATGACATCAACAACTATTTAAAAAGAACCTCTAATTACAGGCAACATGAAATAATAAACAATGAGTTATATTATCTAGTGCATACAACAAACAGCAATATTATACCTGGCATAATGGGAAGCAGGAGTTTTCTAGATAGTGGTATCAAGAAAATAAAGTTAATGATCCCTGAAATGTAGATAATGAATAAAGTCAATCCCGAATCAGTGGTGGCTTCCCAACAGTCAGACATAGCTTCTTTGTTCCCTGTGCTTGGCATAGAGAATCTATTAAATGCCCATTAAATGTTCAAAATACACAGACTAACATAAGGAAACCTAGAAACTCATCCAAACAAACAAACAAAAGACTATTTGGCTGGCCACTCTCCACTTGAGGGAGCCAGGCATGGGATGGGTTCTATTCAAAGAGTTCAATGTCTCATTTCTCATAGTTCAAACTAGCCAAAAGAAGAAAAGAATATTAAGAGTATTTACAACATAGATTTAACATAAAAATCATTTTTTATTTTATGTTTAAGATAGGGAATTACTGTGAGAGTGCCTTCAGCCAATAGCCTTTAAGAGACCATGCCCAAGTGGGCTGGCAATAATGTAGCCCAGACCGGCTTGGTACTCCTAACATAGCTGAGGATGACTTTGGATTTCTGATCTTCCTGTCCTCACTTCTAGGAAACTTGTATTAGATGCAGGCATTTCCATGCCCAGTTTATACAGTTTGGTGTTAGAGGTCCAACCCAGGGCTTTATTCATCCTAAGAAAGCACTCTACTGACTAAAGTAGATCATAACTCTATAACCATTATTCTTAAAACACATCACAGAGCCATATTCTTAGAATGTTGAACTGAAAAATATTCTTGTGTTGGTATTTAACACTCCAATGAACAAGGAAAAGAAGCTTCATGTGGTAATGGTGGCTAGAGTATGATTGAAGGGAAGAACTGGGATGATTATATTTGTTATTAGAAGACTATTATACTACACTACGTAATTGACTTGGAGACTGCTAAGTAATTCTAGAGCTTGAGCAAGTGCTTTTAAGAAAATTATGGGCAAAAGTTGTCTTCTGATAGACTTCTTTAAAACCCATTGAAGGTAAAACAAATGTGGCCAGAACTTGATGTGTTCATTATTATACGCCATCAAAATTCTGTGAAAGAAGTGTCCTCTAGAAAGTGATACTTAGCTCCCCTAATCTTAGCATTTCAAATATCTCCAAGAAACAAGCAAAGCTTGCCCTTTTTAAGAAAAGATTTATTTTGGAAGTGTCTCCATAATTGTAAGGGTTGGAATAATACCATGTTCTCTAGGATGATGTCCACTAACTAATGATACATACATGTGTACTTATATCCTGCAGAAATTATATGACGTCTGCATGTAATCAAAAATTTTTAAAAATGAATAACAGAACAATGTGATAGGTCTACATGAACAGACTTTCAACTCTAAGAAAAGTATTGTGAGATTCCAAAAGGGTTCAAATTGTATATGAATATGTGTAGTATACATATATATTAATAAACATGTGTATGCATATATACAAATAAAATAAATGCTTATGCATGTGGTTGCTCCAGAAATCATTGAGTACTTGGAGGAAAAAGCTTTCTTAGCTGTGCCCGATTTATAGGAATATTTAAACAAAATTTCAGAATGGATACATTTTAAACCATATAGGTTAAATTCCTAAGACTTGTCAGAGGAAAAAATAATTTTGTTCCTGAAAGCCTTAGAAAAGTGTTACAGCTAAAAGGAAGCCAGCCAGGCTAGACTCATACTTAATTACTTCCATTTATTTTTAGACATTAAAAAAGGACAAGGATGATTGATGGTGCTCGAGTGAGAAAAATCTAATGAGAAGGAGGGCAAAGGGCAAGCTACTTTTCAAAAAGAATCAAAAACAAAAGAATGGTGCAAGAGTTTTAAAGGTCAGTGCCACACGCAGGTGACACTAAATATGGAATAAAATTCTGTAGGGAATATAAGGGCAAGGCTGAAGACTGTGCCATTCACCTTTGAAGGAGGAATATATAAATAGCATTGCTTTGACAACCAATGCATTCTACAGTACGGTTTTGTGGAGCCCATTTTAGAGTCTGAGGAAAGACTGACAGCTAATATAAGACTAAAAGAAATCTATGGTCAACCCTAGTTCTCAAAAGCTATTATTGTTATGTGTACTAATCTAAATGTAAGAGATGTGGATAGAAACAAAGGTGTTAGAACTGAGCCACAGGGGAAGCAGTCTATAGCAATGCTGAAACCTTCCACCCCATTAGAAAATAATGAAATACTTAAGCATCCCTTTCCTGTTGTTTGTTTCTGGCTGCCCAGACTCAAAATAATCACTCCAAAACTTTATTATTTAAATCACTGCTTGGCCAATCGCTTAAGCATATTGTTAGCTAGCTCTTATCTCTAGTATTAACCTATTTTCTTTATTTTATATTTTACCATGAGGCTCGTGGACTATCAGCAAAGTTCCAGCTGACAGCTCAAACCTTTTCCCTGTGGAGGCTACATGGAATCTCCTGACTCTGCCTTCTTTCTCTCAGAATTCAGTTTAGTTTTCCTTGCCTAGCTCTATTCTGCCCTATCACAGGCCCAAAACAGTTTCTTTATTAACCAATGGTATTCACAGCATACAGAAAGGAATCCCATGTCACTTACTGACTTCCGAAGAAAGTACAAGTAAGAGTTTTCGCCAAACAGTGGTTTGGAACCAAATCTAATCCTCTCTTGGGGGCTTCATCCTAAGAACATAGATACGGATCAACTAACTACTATGAAAGAAATGCAACCACTTCAATCCTGACTTTAATCAAAAGTTCTCATTCTGTTAATATTGAGGTTTTATGAACCTCCGAAAAATTATTTCAGTATAAGTAAGAGCACAACCTAGTATATCAAGATTTGACAGGTACGTGCTCAAACAAACCTTGTGTACCAAATCAGAACCATCAAAGTAAAAGCATGCCAGCTACTCTAACAGAAAACTGATTCAAATTTGTTCTGTGCTTAATTAATATCATTTTACTTGTAGATACTAAAGCTCTAAGGCCTGAAAAGATATGAGTCCCAACAAGAAGGCAGTAATTTTCCTGTCGATGTCTCTTGTTAGAATGGCATAGAAGTTTGAAAAGAACTTGAACTTTTTGTGAGAAGTGAAGGGAAGGCAGTGTGCTGGCTGGGGTTACACTAAGACACTGTGAGGTTACCATATGGAGTAGATAACACTCTCCACACACAGTATTACTCGTATGCATGTAAATGTGTGAGTTCACACATAAAAGAGTATGCATACTTAAATGTTACAGAAAGCTCCTAGAGAAAGTGGAGCATACCAAGACTCTTAAATGTTATGGAAAGTTCAATGATTGCCCATATCAGTTGTCCAGTCATAACTTGAAAAAATTTGAAAGCAGTTAAAATATGCCTGAGAAATAAGCTGTGAACAATAGGGAAATTGGAAGCTAAGATAAAGCAAGTGGCATGAAGATAACACATAAGATAAAAAATACATACAGGCTTTCGATACATACTGGTCCCTCAGCCGAGGTGGGAAACAGAGGAGGGCAGGAAGCGGAGAGTGCTGATTAATTTCATTGTCAACTTGACACAATCTAGAGTCACTAGGGAAGTGGCAATCATCTTTGAGGGCTTGCCTGGATCCGATTTGGCTAAGACCATTTTTTTTTTCAATGATTGTATCCATTGACGATAGATGTGGAAAGGGTCAGTTCACTATGGGCAACATCATTCTTAGGTAGGTGGTAGGTGGTTCTGGGCTATACATGAAAACTTTCTGAATGAGTGTGTGTGTGTGTGTGTGTGTGTGTGTGAGAGAGAGAGAGAGAGAGAGAGAGAGAGAGAGAGAGAGAGAGAGAGAGAGAGAGAGAGAGAGAGTAAGCCAGTAGGCAGCATTCCAGTAGGCAGCATTCCTTCGTGGTTCTTGTTTCCAGGTTTCAGGCTTCTGCCTGGAATTCCTTTCCTTACGTCTTTCAATGATTCACTGTAACCAGGAAGTATAGACTGAAATGAACCCTTTTCTGCTCTAAGTTGCTTTTGTTCATGGTGTTCCCCTAAGCCAAAGAAAGAAACTAAAGCACACAGTATGAGAAGAGAATTCTTCAGCCTGGGAATAGGTGAAACTAAGTTTCAAGTAAACTCTGATTCTGCTTATTCATATCTCTTCTCTCATTCTTGCATATTTTGAGGGAAAACAAAAAATATATGAATGGAACACATGAATGAGGCATTTACAAGCCTTTTAAGAGAAGATAGATACGGAAGCATTAAGCAAAAAAAAAACTCATATTCTTGCTCCAAAAGGTATTTAAGAAAAATATGAGCAAAATTTCACAGGTTTTTCTAAAAATATAACATAATCCTGAGAAACATTAGATTCCTTCTCATTGAAATAATAGAGCAATAGTAGCTCACAATGTACAAGTTGATCTTACTTGGAGCAATAAGGAAAAGAATACCACTAAGTGGGACTAAATGAATGACTGAGAATTAGGTAGTGAATGGATGGATAGATAGGTGGACACATGAGTAATTAAAGGAGAGATGGATATACAGAAGACGCTCAGATCGATTTACAGATAATAATGTATGGTGTATGTAAGGAGTGAGTGAGCTGGAGTGTGAGGAAATAGAAAGCGATGGGGAGATTAGATCACAAATGGAGATTTTATTATTATCATTTTGACTTTTACTTTGCATTTGCATCTATCTCTGTCTGTCTGTCTGTATGTCTACTTATTTATCCACACACACACATAGATTTACATGTACTATTGTTTAGCTAAGAGAGTTAAATGGGCAACCATGTATGAAGTAAAAAAAAAAAATGGTCCATTCCAAATACTATTTTAGGTTACAAAAAGTGAGTACAGATCTAGGCATTTTGTTTTCAGGGATGGAATACTCACATGTTATAAGAGTCTTTGGGCTCTCTTCAAGGTTCAGATTGGATGCTACAACAAGCAGAAAGTGGTTTTTTTTCCCCTTTGGGTATCTGAAGATGAACAATCTTTCTCATTCATGCTTTTCTGAATCAGTTTCTTTATTGTTCTGCTCTACTTAAATTCTCCTGTCCTACTTCTAATTCCTCCTAGCTTCTTCTCCTCTAGCCTAAAAACTTTGTCTTTACAGGAGTCTTGAAGTAATACAAAAATACAGAAGTTATCTTTCATTGGTCAAAAGCACATTCCTAAGGTAAGGGATAGGAAGCTGAGCTATTGCCATGGCAACACAAGGTTCCAAGGTTACAGGAGTAAGACTGTGACCAGAGAGTGGGGGCTTCAGAGCCAGTGAGATAAGCTTTGAGACATAAATCTTTTGTTAGCAGACTTGCAAATGAAGAATTGGTATGCTTTTCTTAGGATGTTTTATGTAGCAACCTAGTTAGACATTTGCAAATCTGACCTTGTGCATAACTGTCAAGTTTTAAACTTATAGTATATTTACAAGAAACCTTTAGTCTACTTTGAACTTGCTTAGAGGTGAAAGTGAGCTAATTGTATGCAATTAGGCATCTATAGTCGTTTGGGCCAAATAAACTAGTTATGAAAATAGATCTAGTTATGAAAGATGTCCTAGTAAATATTACCTATATCAAAGTTATATGGATAAAAGAAAAGTCATCTTACTCACCATCCACAGATATATGTACCCATAAAATTGAAATGTAATCATAAGATTACATAAACACATTACATGAAACTATACACTACAATGCAGGTATTGGGGAGAAACCAATCTGCTTTACCAAAAGTGAGCAACAGTTTCCAGATATTAGTCCTTCAGGCCTTGCCTGGATAGGATTAACCTCCATCAGAATCATTCTTATGGTGGTTGACATCTGAATTATTAATTGCCATATGCTGTATATTTCTATGGCCTCTGACACACAGTGGATTTTTTTAGATATTAGCTTTCTTTTCTATTATTTAGTTTTTTGTTCTTTTAAATATTCAAAACCGTCAACACACCAAAATTAAGAAGACCCCAAATTTTTACAACTTAATGAACATCTATACACTTAGAGAAGTCATTTAGCTGTGGGTAGACACATTGGATTTAATATATTTACTATCAAATATGTTTTAATGTTCTTATCCATCACTATCTTTTGAGTTGTGTTCTACTCACTTGTGGGGGATTTGTGACCACCAGGCCAGGACAATAGTGATGCTTGTGAGTCAAGAAGAAAATCTGGCTCACCATGACTCAGAGGCTGGCATTGCTTCAAACTTCTACAGTGTGACATTGGGCAGGCAGTTGCCAATGTTGGTTCAAACTTCTAGAGCTGACACTGAAACGATTACTTTAGTCATATTTAAGTACAGTACAAGAATTAAAAAGTATCACCTGTTGTAACACAATCCTGTGCACACAATGAGGCATGACTACATCATGACACTTCTCAAAAGCATGTGTCACTTTTTCCATGAAGATGGGTTCTATAAGTAGACTAGATGTGGTACCTGAAGGACCCATAGGAGGAGGCAGTTGGTCTTGCAGATAGTGTAGAGGTCATCTGGGCTTTCAGCCACGTCCAGTCCTGCTTCTTGAAACGTGGTATGGCCTGGTCCTACAGATGAGGCAAGGATCATCTAGGCTAATCAGCAATCTCTATTAGCAGCCTTCTGTGTGGAAAACAGGTTACATATCTTTTTTCTTTGAAAACACAGCTCTTCGTATTTATCATCCCCGGTGCTATCTGTGACCACAAGAACCCTTTATACTCTCAACATTCATTGTCTTTTCTGTTCAAAATGTTTAGCTTAAAGTTCTGCATGTCTTTCTCAATTAATGATTCTGTCTTTGTGACAAGGGAATTTTTCTCATTCTATGCACTTAATAAAAGCAAGTTCCACTGGCATTTCGAAAATCTTGTATTTCTCCACAGTTAACTTAGATGTATTGGGTCTAAATCAAATTTTCTGAGTAAAGTAGATTCTCCATCGAATCGTAGAGAAGTTAAAAAATTCTGTAAAAGAATACCCCTGCCTTAAAAATTGAGATGGAGTAAAAAGAGGGAAAGAACTGAGTGCAAACATGACTTGCAAATATATTGTTTCAGAATGAAAGAAATGAATTTTAGGAGCTGAGCATTAAAATAATTGTCCTTATGCTTCAGAAGTGATCTGTCACAGCTGACTAGAGAAGAACAAAAGTTTCGATTCCCTGGTGTTCTCTCATTACAGCAAAATTCACTGGAAAGGACATTGAGAACTTGCCTCAGAGGAATGAAACACTGTCTTCAAGTTGAGACTAATGAAGGGCCATATACATTACACAATCTTGAGTTCCTAACACAGGGCCTGTCAACACTGGAGATTTAGAGCACAGAGTGATATTCTAAGTTCTTTACAAGTAGAAGTGAAGAATTAGACACTGCTCCTGGATCCTGAGTCTATAATGCATTCAAATGCTGACAACATATCATGAACAGTAAGATAAGAAGAGGGTATTCATTTTACATGATGGAAAAGGGGCAGGAAACCATGTGTGCGTATTCTTATTTCTTAGTGGGTTTAATATTCTCTATCCCAGTTTACATTAAATCAATAAAATGTTACCTTCTCTAAGGACTGATTCAGTTGAAGGATGTAGCTTCAGAGAAGTTGGTTTTATTTAAGTTTTTATTTTATTTTTATTTTATGTATGTCGCTGTTTTGCCTGCATGCATTCCTGTGCGCCATGTTTGTACCTGGTCCACATGGAAGTCAGAGAGAACACTGGGTTCCCTGGAACTGGAGTTATAGATAATTGTTAGCTGACATGGGGGTGTTGGCAATTGAAACTTGAGTGTACCATAAGAGCAGCGAGTTTTTATAAACTCCAAGCTCCCTCTCCAACTCCAAACATGACTCTTCTCCTTTAGTTTGCCACATTATTTACTCAACATAGGAAAACAGGTGAAACGTTGTCTGGTTTCTATATATTAAACAATTAAATACCTAGCGTAAAAATTTTAACTACAATACAAACTCTATAATTACAGTAACTTCATTTGGGGGTATTTAATTAAATATAGAAAAGTGATACTACAAATTGATTCTGTCACAACTCAACACAAAATCACATTGATAAACTTAAATGCGAAGATACACAGGAGGTTCTGACTGGTTTTAGAGCTAAGTCTGCAGAGCCATACTATGCCTTTAGGACAGATACATAAGCCCACCTTGAGCACAGTTAAGGGAGGAACATAGGACAGGAAAGTAGAGGCTGAAACTGAAACAAGGACAGTGGGTGCATGCTGCTTACTGATTTGCTCCTTCTGAATTGCTCAGTTGACTTTTTATCTCTTTAAAACGAAAACAAAGTATCTTTTTCATTTTACATACCAATCCCAGTTCTCACTCCCTCACCTCCTCTGATTTCCTCTACCTTCCCCCTACATCCCATTTGCTTCCCAGAGAGGGCAAGGCACATTGCTCTGAAGAAGGACCAAGGCCCTCAACATTATATCCAGGCTAAGCAAGGTATCCATCCAAAGAGAATGGCTTCCAAAAAGCCAATACAACCATCAGGGACAAATCTTGCCACTGCCAGTGGCCCTGCAGTCTACCCCAACCATACAACTGTCACACATACTCAGAGGGTCTAGCTTGGTCCTGTGCTGGTTCCTTCTCTGTTCAGTCAGAGTTGGCAAGCTACCATTAGCTCAGGTAAACTTTTTCAGTAGGTATCCCCACCCGAAACGGAGAAACTCTGTAAAGCAAAGGACATAGCCAATAAAACAAAATGGCGGCCTACTGAATGGGAAAAGATCTTCACCAACTCTACATCAGATGGAGGATGATCTTTAAAATATATAAATAACCCAAGAAATTAGACACCAAAATTCCAATAATCCAATTAAAAAATGGGGTACAGATCTAAACAGAGAATTCTCAACAGAAGAATCTCAAATGGCTGAAAGACACTTAAGGAAATGTTCAATATTCTTAGCAATCAGGGAAATGCAAATCAAAATGACTCTGAGATTTCATCTTACATCAGTCAGAATAGCTAAGATTAAAAACACCAATGATAACTTATGCTGGAGAGGATGTGGAATAAGGAGAACACTACTCCATTGGTGGTGGGAATGCAAACTTGTACAACCACTCTGGATATCAGTATGGCGGTATCTTAGAAAATTGGAACTCAACCTACCTCAGGACCCTGCAATACCACTCTTGGACATATACCCAAAAGATATTCAATCAATCTACTTTCTTATACAACTGAAGACTACCTGCCCAAATGCGGCACTGTTCCCAATTGAGTAGGCTCTCCTACATCAATCATTAATCAAGAGAATACATTACATACTTGTCTACATGCTAATACCATCAAGTCATTTTTCATTTAAGATTCTTTCTTACTAAATGATGCTAACCTATGACATGTTGACATCAAAACTAGCCACTACCGTACCCTTTGAGTTAATGCCAGTGTTTAGTATGTAAAGACCACTTAAAATTCATAATAGACACATCAAGTTATCTGGATACTCCTTTGTTTTGTTTATGTACTAAAAGTGTATCTAACTTTGCATATAAAATATATGAAAAAGCCCGCTGACTTTGATTGGAATTAAGTATGGATATAAAGAAAGAAACCCCTCAGTTTTACCATTCACTACTCATAGCTAAACCTCTGCAATTAACTATGATTTAATCATCAAATTTGTTTGTTCACCAATTCCATATTACCATGGTAGTTATAATTTTTATTATATTACCTAAAACTGATTTTCTATTACCTAAAACTGATGTTTGAAATTCTGTTTTAATATTTCTTCAAACAGTACCTATCAAAACAGAAACACAAAGATACTGTTCTTACATTCCTCAGTTAACTGTTTGATAGTCAATATGATTTTGAACATTTCTATCTCCTGACAGCAGGTCTTAAACGCTCCTGGCTGGGATTTATGAATTACATTGAGATGGGGCTAAAAACCCTGAATAAGAGTGGCATCATTTATGGGCCAGGCTCAGATGGTCTGAGCATTGGCAATTATGCATCAGCTTAGTGTTCCCTTCGAGAGCATGGATATAATGAAGTCAACAAGCTGATTCAGGGTTCTGCCCCCTTGAGTTCTCTAGTAATGATGGATGATAGCCTAGAACTGTGAGCCACATGCACCCCTTCTCCCGTGAGTTGTTTTTTCTCTGGACATTTTAGCACAGGAACAGAAAACAAAACTAAGACAATATAATTGAAAATTTGAATATATATCATACATAATGATCTTAATCATATATCCATGCCTAAGATATAAAACACTTTTGATATAAAGTTAACTTTCAACTGTGACAGTTTTACAAATCAGACAACACAATGAAGTCTCTTAATAGACAATTAGACTACTTTTCCTGGAGACATTACTTGCTTGATATGTGCTAAATGCTTTCATTATGTTTTCAAGTTCAAGGCTATAAAACTTGTCTATACTTTCCTTAGGGTAAATTGTCTACCTTGACTGCCACATTGTGAAAATGTTCAGTGCATTTGAATTCACCAAAGCAATATGATACTTAATCATACAATAGATGAAGCAGAATATGATTCTCAATAAATACTAGAATATGGGAAGTGACATGCCACAGTGTCATGAAACTAATTATCTTGGAAAAGGGGCCCAAAACAAGATGCACAAAATTTAAGAGTGTGACAGTAGCTGTTTCAAAGACAATGAGAGTTGCTGAAAACCAAGGCTTGGAGAGAACTTTTACCTAAGAAATATACTTGAGTTATTTTTATTTCTCCATTGCTCTCTAATTTATAACCCAGTTACCACTTACCTATGTCATCATAAAAATAAGTATTTGGTATTTTAGTTAAATAATATACCATTTCAGGTTCATTTGAGAATTTTAACTCTCTGCTACAAAATTAAACCTATGCATAAAATACCTAAGATATTTCCAAATTAATTTTGCATGTGTATATAGAACTAATTTTCTCTGGGGTTTAGGACTATAGGCTCATTATCCTTTCTTTTATAGCTATTAGCCATTTATGAGTGAGTACGTACCATGTTCATCTTTCTGGTCCATGACCACAGAGAAGCTAAGTAACAAGGAGAACCCTAAGAGAAACATATCTAGACCATTTTGGGAAGGAGAAATAGATACGATCTCCTGAGAAAATATGGAGCATGAAGGTGGAGGTAGAAGGGAGAGCAGATGGGAAGAAAAGAGGAGAAGAGGAGGAGGGAGGAAAACTTGAAGGAATGGAGTAATCGAGATGGGAGAAGGACTGAGACAATGAGCAAGGAAAGAGATATCTTAATTGAGGGAGCCATTATAGAAGCAGCAAGAAACCTGGAACTAAAGAAACTCCCAGGAATCCACAAGGATGACCCCAGCTACTACCCTTAACAATAGTAGAGAACTGGCCTTGTCCTGTAGTCAGATTGATGACTTTCTTAAATATCATCATAGAATCTTCATCCAGCAACTGATAGAAGCAGATGCAGTGATCCACAGCCAAGCACTGGGCTGAGCTCCCAAAGTTCAGTAGAAGATTGGGAGGAGTGATAGTATAGGCAAGGAGGTCAAACCATAATGGGGGTATGCACTGAAACAAGCCTGGCAAAACAGGGGGAAAAAACAGCATAGGACCAAATTAGGCCTTCTGAATGTGGGTAACAGTTGTATGATGGAAGCAGAATGTGAGGCCAGTGGGACCAGGATTTGTCCCAGCTGCTTGTTTTGGCTCTTTGGAACCCAGTCTCCTTGTAGTGATACCTTTTTCAGTCTAGATATAGTGGGGAGGGCCTTGGTACTTCCTTAAAGCAATGTGCTAGACTTTGATGGGAAGCCTTATTCTCATCTCTGAGGAGTGGATGGGAAAGTGTGGTGGGGGAGGAAGGTGGAGGGAACTGGAGGAGGAGAGAGAGTTGAAACTGGGATTATGTAAAATGAGGAAAGATAGGCTTTTTAAAAAAAAAAAACATTAAAAATAAACTAATTTTCTCTGGGAAACTTCCACAATTATTGATAGCTTTGCATCGTCTCTTGTAATTTTTGTCATTGGATTATTTTCTACTCAGAAGATCAATGATAGAAAGCTGGAGCTCCTGAATTTTTAATTTCTTCTTTCAGAGTGCCATTCAGTAGTTTTGTTATAACCTTTCCTTTTTTTTGTCTATATCAGAACTCATTGCTCTTACATTAGGACAAATTTTCATAATATCTGATCCAGAGGAGTTGAATTTGAAGTCACTTGACTTGGTCAGTTCAAAGAACTTTATTTTGTTTTAATAAGCAGATAATATTTAAAGTACAAAGAACTAATGAAAAGATCACAAATCTAAGAATGTCTGAGTGGCACAAACTGATCTTGGAGGGTTTAAAAGAAAAAAAAATGGACACAAAGTTTGGATGGTTAGGGAAACAGGTTCATCTAGAAAGAGTTTGAGGAGGGGAACATATAATAAAAACAGATTGGATTAAATTGTTGAAGAATTAATAAAATTAAAGAAACAATAGTTTGCTGCATCCATCATTTGCATTAATACTTCTGAGACCCATTTTTAATAAATAAAATGTTATGCAATGACAGAATTAAGTAATTAAATAGGTTATTTACACTTCCTGAAGAATTGTAAATCACTTTAGAGTACAATAAAATGTGTAATAATGATTATGGGAATTAATATGAAATAATGTGGAGACACAGTTGAACACAGGGATGAAATGCAAGAGTAGAAATAAGTAACAAAGATCTCATGGGCCAGAATCAGTATAGTTCTCTTAGAGTGTCTCCTCGGCCTCCTGTGGACTTCCATTCATGGATCCATATTGTTCAGTTTTAGCAAGTGTCCTATTGTATCAGTTTAACTAATCTCCTCCCACCTTCTATGTTTTATCAGGTGTGCTATAAGTCATCCTCAAGGTCATGTCTAATAATTCTGGCCTCGTTTAGTGAGAATACTGGTTTGTTTGACAAGAATCATCAATTGTGATAATTTTTCTAAGTAGTTTTCTATCCAATGCCCCTGAGTAAGCTCTTTCACTAAACATTTCCATTTGCCTATGCTATATTGAAGAGTTGAGGCTAGTCTTTGTCTCACACTGTAAATCCATTCCATTGGCCCCTATCCCTATCACAATAGTTTGCCACTTCTAAAAAAACCTTCCTTGCTGGTTGACTGTAGTCATGAGAAACTATTTTCTTCAATCCAAGAATAGTTTTTACCAGGAATTTTGAAAAGTAACTTGAGTCACACTCTCTGATGTTTTATTCAGCCTGTTATCAGGGATATTCATTGGCCCTCCCATCACATTTGAGGATTTGTAATGCAATCATATTGTGCTTTCAATACCCAATCCTCATGACCAGTCCCTGATTTTCCTTAAGTAAACAGACCTGCTCTTCTGCTCTCTGATTGTCATCTGCTGTAGATTAATTTTTTCAAAAATATATTTAGGTCATTTAGTTGCTATTCTTACCATGATTTCATTCTGGCCTCTGCTCAGTTTCTTTGTAATCTCTGTGGAAAGAAGTTAGATGAGACACACATGTAGTGTAGAAGATATTAGAGTTTATTCAACAACAACTTGAAGTACTCTAAAGAGCTTTGAGTGGGTAGTAGCCAAAGAGACTATTGTTAGAATCATTCTCTCAATAAATAAGGTTGCACAATGGCCAGAGTGAGCACTAGGTTCATCTCCTTTAGGTAGACGTTAGGATAGATTTGAAGTCTCTGAAGCATACAGCTTCTCTTGAGCAAAATTTTCTTATTCAAGTGATTGACAGTTGCCCTTGGATGAAATATTACAGAAGGTAATACTATGTATATCTTTGTTTCTAGAGAACTTCTAATTAAATATCATCATCAGTTTTAGATTATAGTCTATTGATGACCTTTGTTGTCTTTGAGAGTGTTTTGTCTCTACCCAGGATTTGAAATTTGACTCAGATCCCATTTCTTTGACTAGTATCAGAGTCCTGAGTTTTCAGTTCGTGGCTTTACTATCTGATGATGGTGTCCGAAGGGTCTATTCCCCCTCACCTTTGAGTCTTTCAGTATCAAACTAGCTTCCTAACCATTAGGGTTTATTTATGGAAGCATGCAAAGACAAATACTTAATTTATAGTTATAACATAAATTTCATGTTCAAAGAAGCCCTAGAGTTCATGTGAAAATACCAAATTCATTGGTTTAAGATTCCTATCTTCTCTTAAAACACTACTGACTAGCCTTTCAGTTTAACTTCACAGAATAACATGCTCAAATACTAACACTTTAACTGATTAAACAATATCATAAAAATAAAATAATGAGTGTGGAAGTCATTTTAAAGGCTTATTAGTTTAAAAAAATCAAAGACAAGTTCTATCTGATGTCTACCAAGTAGAGAAAAGACCAAGCCATTAAGTAAAGGACATCTTTTATGATTTATCAAATATTACCCACTGCTCAGTGTAGGTTTGAATTCAAGTGAATGGTATTGGATATTCAATTACCTGAAAGATCAAAATGTTGCTCTAAAATCCTTTGTTTTCCCTATAACCTCACCTCAGTGTTAGAGGAAAAGGTAATATTTGACCAGTGAAGTTCAGGGGCCAGATTCCTGTTAGAATGACTGCACGGTAGGAGTTAGCTCCACACCCTTTAATGTCTAAGAGGCTCTTTAACACTCTGAGATTTAAGCTCCCGATTTAGAAAAAGAAAGGAAAGAACTTTAAAAGGTGCTAGCTTCATCTTGGGCCATAAAGGAGGAGGTGTTTAATTAAGCCACTGGTAGTTCTTGGGTGGTTTTCAGTTTCGTTTTATAGTTTCGAGAAGAAAGAGAACATGCAAAATTATGTACAAAGCACCTTTTAGAAACTGCAAAGGTCAAGGAGAGACTAGCTTCCTTTCAAAGGCTGAAGTTTTCAAGGTTTTTCTCTGATTTTTCTAAAACAAGATAGCCTCCTCCTCCTCTTCATAGTTCTTCAAGGCCCTTTTGGTAGCCAAAATCTTTGTTCTTTTTTTTAAGCAGCTTTGTAACAGAAGAACTAAAAATTAATTATGGCTATGGAAGTTTTACAGAGAAGAGTTTAAAAAGCACAGACGTAAAGAAGGGAAAAGATGAGGGCCCATTTATCTTATATTGACAGGACTGGCTTCAAACGATGACCTTGAATCATAATCATCCTAATGAGCTCAAAATATTTCACTTTAACAAGTGAAACTATAATCAAATCAGTTTCTGAAAGCTCTACTAATGAGCATTTCCTTTGATGAAAACATGGTTAACTGTCTTAGTCTGCAGGAGGTGCGCTACAGTAAGGGGCCAGCTCCTGACAACTCATTAGCTGACCTGGGGAGAGAGTAATTTGAATGCTTTTGATAAAAATTTCAAGGCTTTTTTTTAACTTAAATTACAATTTATGCACTTTTATAAATAGTGTAATTTTTCTAAGTTGGAGAAAACTAGAGAGAAGACTTCAAAGCTATGAAACAAAGTTTGTTTACACGTTTGGTCTGTTGGATTGCCAGAACAAAGAAAGCAAAAATATGTTCAATTAATAACTGCTAACTTGGGGCTATACCCTACATTGGCGTCTTATAAGCTGTGTCGTTCGGTGGTGGTGTGATGCGGGATGAACCTTTTGCGGAGCCTACATCTGATGATGAGATTCATGAATGGTAGTAGCAAATCACTATTTTTTAAACATGTTCTAATAAATATCTTCCAAAGTACTTTTCCCTTAAGCAAAACACTGAATGCACTTAACACAACAAAATAAATAATACTGGAAAATTTGGCTCACATTAATTTTTATTATGTGTCAAAGTAGCTACTACCTCCAATAAAGCTATTCATCAGTTTTCTGCTTCTCTGCTCTATCCAGAATTGAAAAACTCTTTCTTGCCATCTCCCCCATCTCTCTGCCATTTTACCCATCTCCTTCTTTGTCGCTACCAGTCTTCCTCTCTCCCTTTGCCTCTCTCTTCCTGTCTCCCCTCCCTTCTTGTCTGTCTCTCTTTCTCTGTCTCACTTTCTCTCCATCTCTCTCTTCTTCTTAGATTTACCTTCAGTGTGTAATGTAAAATGTCCCCTGATACTGAGCATCATAAGCAGGGAAGCCTTCACTGCTTCACATGTTGTGTTTTCCTTTGGATGCGTGTTTTACTTTTTTCCTATGTTTCACATTTTCTCCATTCATTCATAAAGTAAAATCATTGAGATGGCCTGTGTCACAGTCACAGAAGACAGTTTTTAACTTGTCAATCTCGCTTCTAATCTCTCTTGGGCTCCCTAGGGTTTGGAGTGAATAAATGCACATATATTTATACATTTATACTGGACAGGAATTGGACATTGTCATAAGATGAATTTTTTTACCTTTATTTGTCTGTGATAAAATCTATGGTCTTGCACATAATAAGCAACATCTCTACGTCAGGGCTACTCTAATCCAAAGCATTGTATTTTATTACACAAAAATACTCTTTCTCCAAATAGCATTGATTAAGCCTGCATCTATTAAAAGCAAAATATTCATTTTGATTTCTGTATACATCTGACTATGTACATATTTGTCTGTGTAATATATACATTTCACTCATTATTTCTTGCTGTTTTCAAAGAAGTGAACATGAATATTGATTAGCTCTGGGGGTAAATACAGAGTTAAGTTCTTGCATACCTTATGCCATATTTGTGTCTGACAATTAGTAAATAACCTTGTTTAAAGCATAGTTCTTTATAAAACATTTCTTTTAAAACACCATCATTGATACATTAACATGAAACTCATGGTTAAATTAAAGAATAAGTACAAACTCATTATCCAATATAATACCATAAAGAAAAGGAAGATTTTCTTGGAAAAAGGAGACAGAAAAGGCTGAATTCTGAATGCAACAAGGAGAAGTGGAAATTTAACACCAAAGAGGAGGGTGAGAGATCATAATTGGGAAGTAACAATGAGGAGTTATACTATTAGAAGAGTTCCTACAAAAGGCAGACCAAGGTAGGACATCAGAAGTAGTAAATAAAAGATGGGGAGACGGTTCAAACATTATGAGAACATGCATCGTTCTTGTAGAGGACCAGTTTGGTTCACAGGACCATCATCAGTTTGCTTACAACCTCCTGAAGTTCTAGCTTCAGAAATATCTGATGCTACCAGGCCCTGTAGGTACCTGTGCTGACATGTACATTCTCATACATAGTCTCACAGGGATAATGGTATGACAAGAAATGGAATAATTTTACTAGATATCATAGTGCAAAGATTCTACCTGACTTCACAGAATTTTTTGCTGACTGCCATACTCAGCTTTGATTGTCAACTTGGCACAGCAATAGAGTCATTGAAAGAGAAATTGCCTATATCAGATTGGCCTATGGGCCTTTGTTTAAGCATTTGTCTAGATTGTTACTTAATAAAGAAGAAACTTGTAGTTAGAATTTTCTTGGGCCATCAACCAACTCCCAAATAAAGACTCAGTGACTTAATTATGAATGCTCGACCTTAGTTTAAGATTGTCCCATTAGCTCTTTTACTTAACCTATTGCTATTCATCTACATTTTGCTTCTGGAGTTTTTAATGTTTCTTTTTTCTGCATGTCCTACTTCCCTGCTTCCTCTGTGTCTGGCTGGTTGGCCCCTGGCATCTCTCTATCATCTTGTTTTCTTTCTTTCTCAAGTCTAAATTATTCCTCCTACTTACTTTCCCTGCCTAGAAGTTCTGCTATACTTCCTCCAATGCTATTGGCCATTCAGGTTTTTATTAGACCAATTGGATGCCTTAGGCAGGCAACGTAAAACAGCAACACATTTACATGATAAAAAAAATGCAACACAGCTGTACACAATTAAATAAATATACCACAACATAAACAAATGCAACGTATCTTTGCATAGTTAAACAAATTCCCATAACAGTGCCTAACCCATGATGATCAGCTCTAGTCCCTGAGTAGGTCTTAGCTCTATTAAAAAGTTAGCTAAGCATGGTTCTGAGAACTAGTCTGGAAGCAGGATTCATGGTTTGTGCTTCAAGTTCTTATTTGAGTTCCTTCCCTGACTTACCACAAGGATGATCTATGACCTGTAAACTACAAAACACCCTTCCCTCAGCTAAGATGCTTTTTGCTCAGAGTATTTATCATAATATCTAAGTGAAAGTTTTGATAAGGTGAAAGAGTCGACAAAGCCAGGTTGTGCTCTATTTTTTATTTTTTTTAAAAAAAAAAAAGGTCATTAAAGCCTTACTGAATTTTTGTTAAGGTGCGTCTTTGTCAGTTAACAGCAATAAAACTTGATCTTATTTGGCACTTACCTTACATGTATATTTTCTCTATTAGAAAAAAATCACAGCCTTCTTGACTACTGTTATTGTGGTGTGGCTGAACCACAGAAGCTTAAAAGTGGACACAATAAGCTCTAAACTGACCAACAATGAAAGAGGTTTATTTCAAATATAAGAACTGGTACAATAAGAAAATACAGTGTGCTACTTCTGCTGGCAAACTATGCTTTGTGTAAATTAAATGCTGAAGTGAAATGTTCATAATAGATTATGAAATTACATGTCTGTGGACTAATGGTTTACAAAGAAATTTTAGTAAGTGGTCTCCCTGCCAATATGTTCAAGTGTACTTCCTACTTTTTCTTCTATGAAGTTCAGTGTGGTTAGTTTTATGTTAAGGTCTTTGATACACTGGACTTGAGTTTTGTGCATGGTGATAGATAATTGATCTATTTGCATTCCTCTTCATGTTGATATCCAGCTATACAAGCACCATTTGTTGAATATGCTTTCTTTTTTCCATTTTATATTTTTTGCTTATTTGTCAAAAATCAGGTGTTCATAGGTGTGTGGATTGATATCTGGGTCTTTTATTTGATTCCATTGGTCCTTCTGTCTGTTTTTATGCCAATACCATGCTCTTTTCATCACTGTTGCTCTATAAAAGAGTTTGAAGTCTGGGATTGTGATGCCTCCAGAAGTTCTTTTGTTGTACGGTATTGTTTTGGCTATCCTAGGTTTTTTGTCTTATCAGAAGAAGTATTGTTCTTTTGAGGTCTGTGAAGAATTTTGCTAGGGTTTCTTGGTGGGCATTGCATTGAATCTGTAGATTGCTTTTGGTAAGATTGCCATTTTTACTATGTTAATTCTACCTATCTAAGAGCATTGGAGATCTTTCCATTTTCTGGTGTCTTCTTAAATTTCTTTCTTCAAAATTTTAAAGTTCTTGTCAAACAGGTCTTTCACTTATTCTTATTTCAGTGTCAGGCGTCAGATATTTTGGAATGGTCTACTTATTGGTTACACATGGAACTTTACTTTTCTAAATTTGTCTTTTTAAAGTGAAGAAGTTGTTTGTTTTCTGGAGACCAAAATAGGCAAGTTTGGCAATAGTCATACCTTTCCAGCATATATAGTCATACCTTTGAAGCAATGAAAATGGCTGTTCAAATGCCCAGACCTTTGATGTGCCCATTGCTTTTTTGAAAATGAGAACTTCTCAGGACTCTCTAGATTAAAATGTGTTTAACCAGACCCATAAACTAATACCTCATTTAAAAATCCTAAATTAATATCCTCTGTTGCTACTAATTTTAAAAATTAAAATACGTTCTAAAAACACACATACAGGTAGCATTAATACTGAGTGAATAGGTTATATTTAAGAATATATATTATATTCTTATAATATATATATATGATATATGTGATATATATCAGCAACAATTAGTGAAGAAAGGAGGCCATGAATTTGAAGGAGAGCAGGTATTGGTATTATGACTGAATTTACAGACAGAAAAGAGAAGGGAAAAAGGTTTGCAGTAAATTATAATCTAAAAATCCCTAAGATTAACAAAGTTAACTATATTTGTGTGTGCATGTATGCATGCTTGTGTGTATGCATGTGGTAGGCATGTGCAAGATGTTCAGAGGGAAGTATGCCACAGATTACCCGTTTCAATCAGAGGACAACTGGAAGGAGTCCAATTTTATCTCCCCACCATGTGAGTAGCAGTAATAGTCCATCAGGCTTGGCAGCAAGCTGTCTTAAATACTGCAAAATCCCACCAGACATCTAATCCTTTAAAGGATTCTAGAATTACTGTAAATAAATTCACATTTGAAAGATTAACATCTATATGTCATGAGATGATAACTAAACTATTACACTGAGTTAAATTTTATAATAGCAGTCATAGTGTAAAAGATGACACATTTTGGGACAGTCACTTTTATGTTAAGCTGTGCAGACTTCACTAAATAAGCTGTTATTTAAATACTTTTGTCCTTAGATACTTATCAGCATATATTATCAATTCACTAATTTTTTATTTGTTTTGGTTCTGTATAATGCTCAGTTTAGTAGTTACAATGATTTTGCATATATATTTCTCTATTTCATTATACATAGTTTACTGTGGATACTTTATAAATTCCTGCTGAATTTAGAGGGTATCCAGGTTATATAAATGTGTAACAGCACACAGAGCATTAATTTCATAACATTTCTTACTGGTTGGCTCACTTTCTTCATTTCAATTCAGATTACACTGTGCAAAATAAAACACAACAACATAAACTTCTTTACAAAATAATATTTGCTAATTAGGACTGTGGATTCTTATATTAGTTTAGATAAATTTTATCTACAAGCAGTTTTCATTCATGATTAAGTTTGCATCAGTGTAACCAAAATAGCCCCCCACTGCCAAAAATAAATAAATAAATAGCCTTCTATCCTTTATGGTTGGAACTGTTTACTTTGGCTTATTTTGAGAATACATGGCAGTATTCATGTCTGTGGGAGGATAAAAAGAAGACTCTTTGCATCCTGGCTATAGATAGGAAATCAAAAATACAAACTTAAACCAGGGTTAGGGACAACTTCCCTGGGGAGAAGTATTTTTTCTCCTGCTCTTAGCATTCCTTAACTATCTATAGTTAGTTAATACAGTAAGGTTGCTGCCTCTTGGGTTTTCCGTTTTCTATGTTAGCATGTCTATTATCGTCCTTGTTCATATTGTATTCAGGCAGTCTTGTTGTTGAGACTTTGAGTGTAGCTTCTGATATTCCTATGACACTATATCAAAGCAAAGTCCTCATCCTCTGGCTTTAAAAATTTTTCCACATCCTCTTCAGCTATGGTCTCAAGTCTTAGATGTATGAGCTTGTGTTGTAGTTGGATCAGTTGGGACTGGATTCCACAAATGTGTATTTTGATTGGTTATGCTTTTTCTGAAATGGTCTCCATCTGTTACAAAGTTTCCTGGACGAGCAGTGAGATTTATATTCATCTATAAGTATAAAGACAGATATGTCATTATACTTATACTTTATACTTAAAATGTACTTAAAGATTATGCTGCTTTAGTAAAGTGGTGGCTTTAGGTTCTTTTCCAGGATCTAGGAATTCAGTAGCCCTGGGTAGTTGGAAAGGATTATAGTAACAGGCATGATTTCTCTCTTGCTGAATCTAATTAGAGAATATTGCCCTTTCATCTTATACCATCTGCTTCAGATACAAGGCCCAGAAACCCCTGAACTGGAGTGGACCTGAAAGCTCCCTTCCTGAGGACTAGCTTTTATGGCACCAGAAGTATCCAGCCAAAAAAGCTTCCCAAGGAGGGAAGTAACCAAAAGTCCTACTTTGCTATGACAACTGTGACTCACAGCAATGACCGACATGTCAAGAGTTTGTGGAAGAGTTCAGTCAGGGCATGGACATTGCTTAGCAATTACCACGAGTTTTAATTCCTCTAATTAACACATATTTTTCTTTGAATTTAGTATCATATTACAGCCATAATTTTGAAAGAAATCTTAATATCAGGTGTAGTGAATGAAGAACTATTAGTTATCTTTGTTGGGATTATTTTGTTGTTGTTGTTGTTGTTGTCTGTCTCCTGTAGCCCTGACTAGACTTGAAATTGCTACTAAATCAAAGTAATTTAATTTTTGATCCTATATCTCTACCTGCCAAGTATGGAGATGACAGGTTTGTATTACCACTCCTATTTTTGGATTTTAGAACTAACTTATATTTTTGTTATTATTACAAAGAATTAACCTTAATATCTGGGGGAAAATAGATAATTTTATTGAATTTTCTTTTTAGAGACATTTATAAATTAGGATTGTTCTTTTATAGGAAGTTACTTTTAATTTTCTTCCATATGTCAATTGCCAATAAAGGCAGCAATCATTGAGAAATGAAGAACAGACTTACTTATAACTTGCTTTCCTTAATTGATTATTATTTTATATGTTTCTTCACACTTTTAATTATAAGAAAAGTAGAGGAGTGAGGTAATTAAGAAAACAGTTCAGTTTAAAGAAGTTGAATATTAGAAGAGAAAAGCTATATAACATGTGTATTAAAATTATTAATATTTAAAGACATTACTATCAATATTTTAAAAAATAAGATAATTTATTATCTAATGTATGGACAATGGATATGAAATGGAGTTCAAGAACTAAACAATAACAAAGGGTACTATCAACTCTAAATTATGCTTAAATTAATTAATTTAATTAATTTAAATTAATTATTTAAAAAGAATTTTGTTTACTTTATCATATTGAGAACTATTAAAAAGCAATCACATATAACTCAGTTTCAGTTTGGTAGACATATGGGGAATCTATTATATGAAATTTATATGTCAATTTATAATTTTTTCTTATGGTTAGTTTACATTAAATTATATTATCTATGGAAAACATCTTAAATTCTTTGTTACTACACCGAGTGTGTGTGAGCAGTGGTTATAAGAGCAGTGTGGAGATGAACAAAATAGAGCATTTGAGAGGGAAGGGAAGGGAAGTTTTAATTTACTATTGATGCTGTTCAAATTAAATGGCAGTTCAAAGTTGTTGAGCATATAATGCAAGCTATGATTTTAAATACATCACGTCTATTTTGATCAAGTTAGAATAAGCACCATTTTTCTCCATGCATACTATTTTTCAAGTTGTCTTCTACATGTCTATACCTAAGACGTGACTTTGAACCTATTAAGTCTATCTCGAAATTTTTAGATGTAGAGAAATTCTCATCTCATTTCAAAGAAAATAAAGGATTTTACAATGTGAAGTTTTCAAGGTCTTCTTATTTCCTCTCTAGGTTAGAGGCACCCAATCTTTGAAACACTATGGTTTCCAATTTCACCAACATTCTTGTCACCCTCCAGGTTCAATCCACTATTTCAGCTCTTAAAATATGGTCTACAAAACTGAGTATAAGGCTAAAAGCACAGTCTGAGCAGTTCAGATTAGAGTGCAACCATCACCACCCTAGAAACTGACTGTCTCTCGCCATGGAGTTTAAGAATGTATTATCTTTTTAATCTCTGTTAGCATCATACTGGCTCATTCTGGGGTGGTAGTCAAATAAAACCGCAGGAAATTTACCATGAATTTCCCTGTATTTTAAGTGTGCAATAAACAAGAATTTACAATAGTCCAGTAAAATTGCATTTTTATTAGCTTCAGTTCGTCTCTCAGGAAAGATCTTTTCAGCCATCTCTGCCAATAGCTACATACTTTGCAGTTTTGATTTACAAAGCAACAGAAAAGAACAAAATTTAGCCTTTGATGTAGAGATCTGTCCCCCAAACCACAGCTAACCAGCTCTTTTGAAAAGCAAAATCTTAGTCCCTATCCCAGTCCTTCCCTTTTAGAATCCAGTGATTACTTCAGTATTTGTGGATAATTCCTGGGAACACTAAATTCAACAGGCAGAGATTGGAGAGATGGCCCCATAGTTAAAAACGCTGGTGTTCTTGCAGAGGCCTTGCACTGAGTACACAGTACCACATGACAGCTCACAACCATCTGAAACTGGAGTTTTAAGGGATTTGATGCCATTTTCTGTTCTTCAAGGGCAGCAAGCAGGCAAGTGGTGTGCATATCTACGTGAAGGAAAAAATATACATATAAAATAAAAAAGAAAAGAAAAATTCAAAGAACCACTGTTCTAAAACAAATCTCAGCTCCACAAAGACAGTAACTGCTATAAAAACTCAGGCCTACCTCTACTCTAAAAGGTGCTGCCATAAGTGTTTCAGTGATTAAAGTAAAGGTGTTAAGGAGTAAGAAAGTGTCTCGTGCTTAGGAATATGTATATGTTCACAGACACACAGATGAATATGTGAAGGTTTGAACAGAAACACCAATAAGTGACATTTTAATAAATATTAGACATAGACAATAATGTAGTAACACGGGAAGTGACCACATATTGTCAATCAACCATTTCAATAATACTTGGAGTGTTTCAATATAAATTAAAAAAAAAAAAAACAAAACAAAACTTGTGATGATAATCTTCGTGGTCAATGTGACTGGATTCGCAATCATCTTGGATATAAATAGCTGAGTACCTCATGAGTAATTTTCTTCATCAAGTTATTTGAAGTGAAAGACTTCAAGGGAAGTGAGTGGAATCTTTGAGTGCTTGCTCAGAGGAAAGTAGGTCTGAAGGGAAGGCTTTGCCTTTTTCTTTGGTGCCTTCAAGTCTCACTGAAAGCTCGTCCAATCTGTTGCTGCCACTGCTGCTTCCTTCAAGAAGGCTGTCTCTCACTGATATCAAAACCCAGCTTTTTAAAGCTTCCTGTGTGCAAGCAAGACTAATGGCTTCTTAGGAATCATTCAGACCTTCGGATTCCAGTTGGGAGTATGGAAGGTCTCAGCATCAGGTTTCATGGACTGAGCTATCAGGTTCCCAGTCACACCCAGTTTGTGCAGATAGCCATTTCTGGACTTATAAACAGTATCATGTAAGATAATTGGATAAGGTTTTTTTTAAATAGTTTTTGTATATTTTCTGTTTGAATAGACAGGATAACACAATAATAAAATAAAACTATTTAGCATTCTTGATTAGCATTCAAATTTCACCCTTTTATTTTTATATAGATCAATTTAAATGGGGAAACATTTTCAATCTTCCCTTAAGTTCTTTATAAATTTATGAATAGTGTCCTGGTTATTGCTGATTTTATACCCAAGTAGATCACCACCTTTGGGTTTAACTTTTCACAAAGATAATAGACACTCCTTCTGTCCTAACATTGCCTACACCAAGTTTATACAAAGCAGGAAGGCATCCAATTTCAAAGAGTCATACTGCACTGGGCAATGGTGAAAGTGAGTCTATTAATTTGTGTATGAGTTGAAGCATAAGTTTTAATTATTTTATAACTAAAGCATAAAATGGGAAGAAATAAAAAGCTTATGGCAAAGAAGGGCAATGCTTCCAGAAAAAAAACTGGAAGGAGAGTTTCAAAATTAATTGCTTGATTCTAATTAGAAAAACCTAACCTTTAGAGGCAAAGGGTCTACAGAAACTCTGATCTCATTAGCATATATTCTATAAATGCTACAAATTAAGCTCTACACAGAGGATATCTGATGTTTCTCGACTTAAATAGCTCAAATGTGTCCTTATATATACATGAATCTTCATACCATAAATCAGGTACACTGGAACCTCATTTAGAGACAAACAAAAACAGTCAAAACATTTCTTTTAATTATCAGGTTCAAAAGTATAAATGCAGAAGAGTTTGTTTGTTTTTTTTGTTTGTTTGTTTGTTTGTTTGGTTTTTCGAGACAGGGTTTTCCTGTAGTTTCTAGAGTCTGTCCTGGAACTAGCTCTTGTAGACCAGGCTGGCCTCGAACTCAGAGATCCGCCTGCCTCTGCCTCCCGAGTGCTGGGATTAAATGCGTGCGCCACCACCGCCTGGCTTTAGAAAAGTTTGTGTAGTAGCAGAAGACACATATATTTCTAGGTTTTAATTTTGTTGTGTTTAGCAAACTAGGGACAAGTGTTTCCCCGGACCTCCAAGAAAACATCTAAGAAATTGTGAAGAATTAAGAGAAAAAACACAATTGATCTCCAAAATATTTATGAATGAAAAAAATGTGATAATTTGGTTGAAACATATCTGTGCCAAGGGTATTTTATCCCAAATCATTTTGATTTCCTTTAGCAAACCCAAGCATTGACTTTTCCCTAATATGTCTGAGATGTTTTTCCAGTTCTTTTTAAAATTATTTTTGAAACAATCTTATTTTACATACCAATCCCAATCCCCTCCCCTTCCCCTCCTGCTGCTCCCCCCACCTTCTCCCTACCCCATAACTGATGGAAGCAGATGCAGAGATCCACAGCTAGCTACTAGATCGAGCTCCTGGAGTCCAGCTGTAGAGTGGTAGAGGATTACCATGAGCAAAGCGATCGAGACCATGATAGGAAAACCCACAGAAACAGATGACCCAAACAAGTGGGAGCTCAGTGCCTCCTAGCTGACTGCTGGGGATCCTACATATGACTGAACTAGGTCCTCTAAATATGGATGACAGTTGTGTAGCTTGGGCAGTTTTGCGGGAACACTAGCAATGGAACCAGGATTTATCTCTGGTGCTCGAAGTGGGTTTTTAGAGCCCATTCTCTATGGATGGATACCTTGCTCAGCCTAGATACAGGGTGGGTGGGCCTTGGTCCCACGTCAAGTGATGTGACAGACTTTTTTTTCCCAAGTCTTGAATTAGTGATTGTATTCAGAACATTAAGTTAAACGTTATGTTCATATTTTTAAGCTAGGAAATGCATAGGTTGTGCATCCAAAATAAGTCAAAATGGAGTAAAGATTTTAATATAAAGCTTTAAACACTGCAATTGTTAGAAAAGCAAGGAAAGCACTTCGAGGCTTTTATAGTCAAAGATACAACACAGACAAACAGTGCTTTCTGAAAATGATTTTAATAGCACAGAAAATAATCACAAAATCACAGAAATGGAATTAGAAGTTAAAAACTTTTACCATAACGAAAGAAACTCTTGGCAGAGGGTAAAGAAAGACTGAAGACTGAGAAAATCTTTGCCAGCTGTGATCTAGGTAGGAGGGAAAGATTAAACAACAAAAATAAAAATTTTCAAGTAAGAAATGAGGAAAAAATGAATGACAGTTCTCAGAAAAAAAGAAATACAAATGGTCAATAAACATTTCAGAATGTTTGCAAATTAAAACCCCCTAGAAATTTTATCTCACTTTGGTGAGGATGACTATCATCATGAAAACAAGAGACAACCAATCTTAGCATGCATATGAGGAAAAAAAAACACTGTTTGGTGTTAGAAAGACAAATTGATACAGCCGCTATAGAAGTCACTATGGAAGCTTCTCAAATTTAAAAAAAAAATGGAACTATATATGCCACAGCTAATCACTTCTAAGTGTGTAAATACCCAAAGGCCCCCAGGTCATACTCCAAAGATACTGGCAAAGCTATTCTTATTGCTCTTGTAGTCAATATGATGTCTATGAAATCTACTTCAACGTCTAGGAGTAGATGAATGGGTAAAGAAAATGTGAGGTGTATGAAAACTGGAGTTTTATTCAACTGTAAAGAAAAATCGAGTCATGGTGTCTAATGGGTGGAACTAGAAGTTTTTATATAAACTGAATTGTCTCTGATTCTACCAGACATGGTTTTCTCTCAAAATGCAAATACTAGACTTTGATTTTATATATATATATATATATATATATATATATATATATATATATACATACACATATATATATGTGTGTGTGTGTGTGTGTGTGTGTGTGTGTATTAAGGTATAGGTTGTACACTAAAAAGTAGAATTTGAGCAGGGAAAAAAGGCATCTTTAAAACATAGGTGGTAAGAGAGTGATACAGTACAGGTGGCAGGAAGACTTGCTGCTAATAGGGAGTCAGAAGGAAACCGCAGCAAAGAGATCAGTGTTGCTGGAGGCCACTTGTTCATTTCCTGGCTACACAGACTCCTGAAATAATCACACAGAAATCTTTATTAATTACAATACTGTTTTTCCAATAGCTTAAGCAAATTTTTAGCTAACTCTTGTATATTAAATTAACCCATCTCCATTACTCTGTGTAACACCACGTGGTTGTGCCTTACTGAGTAAAGTTCTGTCCCCTGCCGTATGTCTCCAGGGCTACATGGCATTCCACTGACTCCACCTTCTTTCTCCCAGCATTCAGTCTAGTTTTTCTGCCTAGCTCTATTCTGCTAAGCCACTGGCCAAAACAGATTTATTCATTAACCAATAAAAGCAACACATAGACAGAAGGACTTTTCCACACCAGACTGGGAAGAGGGAAGTGGGTTGTAGAGGACAGCCAACAGCACAAAAATCACGTATTTTATTTTATATAGTACTTAAAAACAAAAAAACCTGATTTTAAAATAATAAATTTTAAAATAATAAAATTTAATTAGACCCCTTTTCTCATGCCACACAATTTTTGTATTTACCTATTTACTTTTATTTTATGTGTGAATGTGTTCACAATATGGGTGAATGGTCATGTATGTCATAGTGTACACAAAAAGGTCAGAGGACTCCATCTTTATGTGGGCTCTGGAAATTAAATTCACCTTGTCAGTTATATAGCAATTTCCTTTACTTTCTGAATACTCTTGTTCCTTTTTATTTTTATTTTCTAGTGCTGCATATTGAATTCTGACACTGATAAGGTGAGCATTCCACAACTGAGCAATGCCTCCATCCCATTTAGTGGTATGCTTTAAAAATGTGTCCCTTATGTATCCTCAGTCTTTATATTTTCTCTAAATTACAGAGAGTTACATCATGATAACTATGGTCTGGTAATTCACTGAGGTATGGTTTTCCTGCTAGAACATTGCAAAAAGTGCCAGTGGATCATTTCATACTTAGTAGATAATGAGAAAGCTTGTATATATAAAAAAAACTTTTTTTCACTATTTTCCAGGTTATAAAATCATCTGTTGAAGAAAGAAGAGTCTGTTTGTTGTAGTCAATAGAATTGGGGAGTAAGTAATGTATTTCTGTGAGAGACTATCCAAACAATTGACTCATAGTAGTGGGTAGCCCAGTAATTTCTGGGTGAGTTATATACATTTACAATTAAGGAGAGTATGTATGCTTCATTCTCACATTCCTCCTGCTCTCCCACTTCCTTCTCCTCCTCCTGTTACCCTCATCCTTTTTGTGGAAAGTAGTTGGAGACAATATGTGAAAAGAAAAAGTTCATATGTGTCTTTCTTTCATCCTCTTTCATCTCATCCAAAAATTATAATAAAAATCCAGACTAAATTATTTCTGTGAGTATATTCAAAAGATTATAATTATATTAGGGCCTTTTAGCAAAACTTGGAATTATGCATTTGTTAACTAATTTTATATGTACATTTATATGTATATGTACACACACATAGACACACACACACACATATACATATATTATTATATATATATATATATATATATATATATAATGTTGGTCCAACCATTCCAATTCAGGAAATAGAGGACTATAAATGTGGTTGTTTGTTTAATAGGCAGTTTTATAACACAAATTTCACTTTCTTATCTCCTAATGAACTTGGATTAAAAATTACTCTTGGATCCATGCCCAAGTTTTTAACCAGAGTGCTATAGTTCTTATAATGACATTTGGCTTATACATAACAGCTTTGTGTGACAGGATTAATAGATTCTCCTAGAGAATACCCAACCCTCAGAAATCTAATCAGCTAACTTCTTCCCATGCATTGCACTTTGGCAATGAGACACTTAATGGTAATTTGCTATTAAATAAAGCCAGAACACGAGTTCATTTGGAACTCCTCTTCTCCAATCTTGGATAAAATCCACAAAAAGAATAGCTTGTTTTATATAACACTTTTGGTTACAGCTTAATGAGGCTTAAGGCCTTGACAAATAAAATTCCTTTACTGCTTTAAAGAATAATGAACAATAAGGCTAGGTGTTCTTCTATTGAAAAGTCCTGCATTTGAAAACTGCAGTATACTCCTGATAAAATATCACAGTTCAAGTGGAAAAGATAACAAGCTGTCTCACAATGATCATCACATTTGCTTTTCTGTAATATTTTGTGATATCATTAAAAGCAAGGTAACAGTAATATTTTAGCCATCTCAATACCTAGAAGATTCCTATTACTTTGGCTAGAAATGTTTTCCTTGCATGATTGGTTCACAATATCCAAAGGATAATTTTAGGTCTTAGAGAATTAAACACAGGTCTATTTTTATGAGGTGGGACAGATTGGAAACCATTCTTCCTGCTTGTTCCAGTGAAATTGGAAATGAAGAGAATGTGTGTCGTATTTGGGACAAGTGTCATGAAGCCCATCTGAATTATGCTTCATACCCTTCTTTATAGCCTAATATTCAACTATATCCATTTTCCTAGCTGTATTGCACCCATCAAAGCCAAGTTATTGACACTTACATCTTAGGCATAAATCAACCCTGCAGACAAAATAGATGTTGGCTTCAGAGAACCATGATGATGGAGTCAAATAATGTGCTTGTTTTCTTTCTCTAGGATATCACATTAATATTATCCTGAAACAATGGCATAACATCATTATAATTAAATGGTATTAACATATCTTTTAAAATTTCAGATTATATCATTTGTCCAGTGTATCAGGAATCAACAGCACAAAAGTAGTTTAGTATCAGCAGTCAACAGCAGAAGTAATTTAAATTTTGCTTTCTTTATCTATGTGTATAAGTACTGAAAGAAGAAATTGAATTTTCTTCACTGGTGTTAATTAGAAAAGACTCAACATGGAAAAAATATAGTGCATTGACAGAGCATTGGGAAGTCCGTAAGTGTTGACTGATGCTGGCTTCCATGCAAATTAATGCATTCTCTTTCCAACATTAATTGTCAACTGAGAAATTGCATGATGAAGATGATGATAAAAGACAAATAAGAGATAGATGTTCACTAGGCATATCATGTTTACCATGGTTTTTTAAAATTCTTTTTGGTCACGTAGTTTAATCTACATGGTTCCTTTGCAATCTTTGTGTATCACACCTTTTTCTTTTTCTTGGTGCAGTTCATATAAAATTCTCTCTGCTCTGAGCAGTGGGATGCAGCTGAGAATAAAACAGTCCTTTCTTTATCACTTGGAGGGCATATTATTTAGCTTTCTCTGAATTAATCAAAACACCATTCTCTATCCTTACCCTTGACTCTCAGCAAAGGGCTGGGAAGTGGTACTTGGGATTCATTTGTATCCTTAGTAAATCTTTGTGGCAAAGCAGGCGAGGCTGCAGTAGACAGGAGACATCAGTCAAAATAAATATCAGTCCAGACTGCTATTTGATTCTTATTGATTTAAAAACTGTTAAGTCAAGAAATATATTCTTAAAAGACAACTATAAATTAGGTGTGCATTCCTATGTTGAATTTATAATACTTCTAAATTTTAGTGTCTTTGGGAAGAATTTTTATATTCTACTCATTTACATTATTTTCTAATTTTTTGTTCTTCATGAAGAATATCTTTAAAGTGAACATAATAGTGATGACTGTGAAAGTGATTTGCATAGGAAAATACTTAGTGAAGCTTATGGAGGCTTGCTTTAGAGCCATTGATTTCTTATTTGCAAGTTGTCATTTTATATGTGTGAATATAAATGACGTCCACGCCAAATCAGTATCAAGAAGACAAATCATCTTGTCATTCACCCAGCAGAAAAAAAAAATAGAAAAAAGTGGTAAGAAACAGGACCTGAATCAGCCATGGAAGTTCAGACCTCTTACCCTACCATTTGCAGTAAGAAAGAAGGGATACTGTGAGTTCGAGGTGAATGAGTAGATGAAGAATTCCAGACCATCCTGGACTACAATAAGAAACTTTGTTTTTAAAAGAAAATTTTCGAGTGTGGAGATTGGGGGAGAAGGGAAGGCAGAAAGAGAGGAGGAGGGGAGAAGAAGGGTGGGGAGGATATCTTGAGGGAACTGGATTGTTGAGATGGAAGAAGGACAGAGATGGAGAGTAAGGAAAGAGATATCCTGATGGGGAGCCATTATGGGGCTTTTGTATTTGTTGTGTATCTGTAATCCTTTTCTGACCAGGACTTCTACTTAAAATGCTAAGAGCTTCTTAAAAACCTAAGCGGTGGCATTGCTAGAGCAAATACGGCCCTGCCTGCTTGCTCTGCCCAGTCCGACATGTCAGAAGCCTATTCACTGCCTCTGAGACTGCTGGATGGGAGCCATCCTCACCAGCTTAACTCTGATAGCCAGTTGACACATGTTGTCACCAAGTACCTTTCAGCATGCTGCCCAGAAACCCCATTTAAATGCTTGTCCTCCTGAAAGAGACAGAGTTCACACTGGCAGCATGGCCCAGAAAGCCACCAATTCAAGACTGCATGGCTTTTTTTCTGCTACTGCTGCATCAGGAAGACCTCTCTTAAAGGAGCCGTGGTCAACAAACAGCCCCATTTAAAAAAAAATGTGGCTAAACTTTGTTTTTTAGTGTCTAGAATTTCTTATTGGGAAAAGTTTCAGCATCTGTCTCCGGTGGTCTTACATGGCTTCTGTATAACTCTGACTCCTTTCTCACAGCATTCAATTTAGTTTTCCCCACCTACCTTTGCTCTGCCCTGTTATAGGTCCAAAACAGTTTCCTGATTAATCAATGGTAATCACAGCATACAGAAGAGAATACCACATGAGAAGAGGGTGTTTGAACTGACCTTGAACTGTAGTCAGATTGATGACTATCTTAAATGTCATCATAGAACATTCATCCAGCTCCTGATGGAAGCAGATAGAGAGATCTAGAGTGGGGCACTGGGCTGAGTTCCCAAAGCCTAGTAGAGGAGTGGGAGGAGTGAGAATATGAGCAAAGAGATCAAGACCATGATGGGGATATGTTCTGAAACAGAATACCTGAGCTACTGGGAGCCTACCAACTCTGGCCTGACAGTGAGGAAACCAGCATAGGACCAAACATGGTCCTCTGAATGTGGGTGATAGTTGTATGACTGGAGCAGACTATGTGACCCCTGGCAGTGAGACTCAGATTTATTGGTACAGTTTGTTCTGGTTTTTTGGAATCCATTTTTTTTGAGAGATACTTTGCTCAGCCTAGATATGGTGGGGAGGACCTTGGTCTTTCCTCAAAGCAATGTGTTAGACTTTGTTGAGTCTCATGGGAAGCCTTACCCTCTCTGAGGATTAGATAGGGTGGCATAAGGTGGAAGGTATAGGGAACAGGAGGAGAGGAGGGAATGGGAACTGGATTTCTGGATTTGGCATGTAAAATAAGAAAAGATAGTTTTTAAAAATTAAGTTAAAATAAAGATTAATATGCATTTAATGTGAATAATAGTCAGTGTTATAATAAAAACTATTTATGAAATACCCAATATAGCAAATCCCCAAAATCCAGAAAAAAATTGTATATAAGGAGATAATTGTCAAATGTTCAATTTTTAGGCATTTATATGTACAAATTACAGTACCATAAAGGATGTATTTCAATGTTTTCCTACATTGAAGACTTTGTCTTAAATTTTTATTCAAGCTTCTCCCTTCACATTAACAAATAGAAATAAATAGAAGCATGTCATTCTATAAATAAGGATGACTCCTTATTCTTCTGAGATCCTTATATTTATCAATGGTTTGATCAAGGGTTTGATTTTTTAATGTAAATAGCATGAAAGTAGAAACAAGCAAGAAAGCTTTTAAACTTGTGTCTGGGAGTAGTACTTCATATGCTTTAAATCCATTTTTTATGCTAAAATCTACATTTATCTGTTCTCCTACACAGTGTCAGAAAAGAACAATAGTATTTGGCTTTTACCATATAGCCAAATCTATGAAGTGATATAGGAAGGTCTTCTATCTATCTGTTGTTTCATTGGTTAATTAATAAAGAAAACTGCTTGGCCTGATAGGTCAGAACATAGGTAGGCGGTGGAGACAGAACACAATGCTGGGAAGAAGACAATGAGGCAGAAGCCATGCCTCTCCTCTCTGAGATGGATGCAGGTTAAGATCTTTTCAGTAAGCCACCACTTCGTGGTGCTACACAGATTATTAGAAATGGGTTAATCAAGATGTGAAAATTAGCCAATAAGAGGCAAGATCTTATGGGCCAAGCAGTGTTTAAATGAATACAATTTGTGTGTTGTTATTTTGGGTGTAAAGCTAGCCGTGAGGCTACAATGAAGAAGAGCAAAGATGTTGTTCCAGTTTTAATTTCTATTGCTCTAATAAAATACTCTAGTAGAGAGAAACTTAGCAGAGAAGTGTGTTCTTTCAGCCTACAGTTCTACTTTACAATCTATTATTATGGCAAAGTCAAGTCTGCAGAAACTTAAATCTTGTCACATCACACCCACAGTCAAGAGTAGAGGAAAACAAAACTCATATATACCTAGTACATAACTAGTTTTCTCTACTTTTACACTGTCCTGTGCCCCAGCCCAAGAAATGATGATTTCTATTTGCAGGAAGGGCCCTGTCATGTAAATTAAAGCACCAAAGACAGTCATTGACAGTCATGCCTACAAGCCAACATGACCTGAATAGTCCTACCTAGGTTATTCTGAATTATGTCAAGCTAACAACTGAAACTAACCATCACCATGGCAATCACAATTATGTGTATCTGACTATCTGACAGATGGACAAAAAGTAGAGCAGGGAGAGAGAGAAAGAGAGAGAGAGAGAGAGAGAGAGAGAGAGAGAGAGAGAGAGAGAGAGAGAGAGAGAGAGAGAGAGATCACTTAGGACTCAGGTTAGGGAGTCTCCATTGTTGCTACACCACCTTCTAACTTAATTTGGATCAATAGCTTCAGATTGTGGCAAAAGAGAACAGCAATTTAACTACATCATATGATTATATTAAAGATGAAATGCTACAATATCTATAAGGTTTCTTTAGATTTGGCAACATTACAAATATTTATTAAGTTTTATTATTATTTTTATTAACAATTTCCACCTCCTCCCATTTCCCTTCCTCTCCCCACTCCCCTTCCCCCTCCCTCTCCAATCCTAAGAGCAGTCAGGGTTCCCTGCCCTGTGGGAAGTCCAAGGTCCCCCCTACTGGCTCCATCCAGGTCTAGGAAGGTGAGCATCCAAACAGACTAGGCTCCCACAAAACCCGTCCATGCACATATTTATTATAATAATTATTAGCCCTACTTCTTTGTGCCATCTTCTCTCTTAGTTTGATTTGCAGACCTAGCATGTAGTTCCAACTTTGAAGGTTTAAAACAGAATGAGAGTTATTGATCAAATGAGCATTATGGTTGTGAAACAAAGAAATGCTAGATCTAAGAGATGCTCTCCTTGTAAGACCTGTTTTCATTGCTGCAAAAAATATTCACACATTTAAAAGGTAATGTATCCAATTGTTTTCTCAGAAGTTAATGGAAATGGGAGGATGCATTTAATGGTGAGAAAGGAACATGTGGCATAGAGCATTGGCTGAATGGAAATACAGTTGAAAGATGAGTTATAGCCTGAGCCAAGGTTGACCTAGCTGCTGAAGGTAATGATATTTGGATCAACATGATCAGTAGGGTAAGAACAAACCATTATACCAAAATGCATATGAGATGAACCAATAGTAGTAGCAGACCAGTGGAATGAAGAAGTGGGTATCCAACAACTATACCACTACTATTTAAGACACAAGCAATAACTTTTTAAAGCTTTGAATTGAGTCCAGTCAGTCCTTTGGTGTCTGGCCTTTCCTTTTAAGAGATGTTTCTCAGTTATGTTAAAGAAGAGAATGTGAACTCAGCTGGTTTCTCCAATATAGCTTATTGGGAGAAATCCTTTCTGTTAAGAATCTCAGACATCTAGATACACAGATACAATAATATAACAAGTCTAAAGAATATAAAATTTTAAGAACTTCTTGACAGATAATATTAGCTTTACATTTGATTTCTACCATAGTAGGTGTTGTCAAGTTTATCATTGCTCTCTGTACATCACAACACCATGGGAAAATAAGAACAAAACAAAACAATAATAAAATAAAACCAAATATTGCCAGGCTCCTTTTTTGCATCAATTAAGTAAAATTTGTGTAGTATTTGCTTATTGTTTGTTTATTTTGTTTTACAAGACAGGGTCTCTCTGTGTAGCCATAACTGTAGACCAGGCTGGCCCCCAATTCACAGAGATATGACTGCCTCTGCCTCCCAAGTGCTAGGGTTAAGGTGTGCTCCACCACTGCCTGCAAAAAAAAAAAAAAAAAAAAAAAAAATCTGTGTTTTTAAAGTTCAGAATCTGTATATGTAATCATGTCTTTTAGTAATTTCACTCTTGGCCAAGTGACTCCTCTTGCCTTCTTCTCAGCCACAATAAAAGACAACTAACTCTAAATTCCGGACCCAGGCCCCAAAGCATGAAATTTCTGTTTAAAATGCAGCTTTGTTTCTAAAGTTTGTCATTGAAGACAGGTGATTTTTACAAGGGTTTTTATTAAATTTTATTAAATTATAATTTGGGTTGCCTTGTATTTTTACTAGATAATCTTTTCCTACGTGATTCTAAACCAGATATAGTCTAAAAGGAGCTTTTGTGGGGCCTTGATGAGGCAGCATATGTTACTCCAGGAATATGGTCTGGTGTGACAGCAGATAAAAAGGGCCAGAAAATGTCATCTTTCTTCACATCCCTAGTCTTGCTGGCTAACAGCCACAGGCCCACACATGGTTGTTGTTCACTGAAACCACAGGTACCAAAGTCACAAGCTTCCATCATGGGTTCCCACCAGCTCCTGCTACTGCTCATCCTCTGGCAATTGGCTTGGTCTCCCCAGACACATGGCTCCTGTGAGGAAGGATAGTTGGAACCATATTACTGTGATCATCCAGTTTCTCTTCATGAATGTTTTTCTAGTGCAATCCACAAAACTGAGGAATCCGATATCATCTTTCATTTTCAGTAAAATAAGAGCAATAAAGTAGTACTTTTGACTTCTGTAATGTGGCCATAAACCCAAGGTGACGGTGACAATATCCACTCCCCAAATGTTCAAAATTTACAAAGTGGCTCTTTCTAGTTGCTAATTAATTCCTGTTTCATAAAGAAAAAAGGCATGTTCAATTCAGAAATAAAACAGGCTCAATGCAGGGAAACGAAGGCGACTCTACCAGGCCACTGCTGCCTACGGCTCCCACCCCGGGCTTCCTGACGCCCCTGCAGACAGTACTCACATGAACGCTGACACTGTTGTGAAATTCTGCTAATTATACAAGTCACTTTTGAAATATTCATTTGGGTTGCTTTACAGAGATGGATATTAATGGCTTTTTAGCTTTGAAAAAATAGAAAATATTTCTTTTGATCTTAGAAAGTTGGACCCTATGCTTGGTAAAGGAAAATGGACTGAAGAGAAAGAATTCAGAGCAGTTTCTAATTCATTGAAGTAATTATCATAAATTCAGTGTTCTTTGATTTTGGTAGTTAATCTTAAAGATCAGGAGTAGTGATAATCACTACTCCAAGAGTCATGCTGAAGGTTACCTTTAGACATTAATATCTGAATCTGGCCATCAATATTGTTCCATTCTGAAAATGCAGAACCATTACAAAAAAAATTCAAAAAAAAAAACCATTTAAAGCAAAACCTCTGCACTTTGCATGTTTAAGGTTCAGATGTTTTTTTTAAGCTGTGGATTAATGAATATAGACTTACAGATACTTGGCTTTTAGAAGCACTAGTAACAGCATGGTTCTCCGATATAAATATATAAATTTAGCAAAACCTTTGGGATGCTTGAAAACAATGAAAACTCCTGGGGCTCTACTTTCTGTACTTTCTTATTCAGTAGATAGAGAATTGGACCTGTATTATTTACTTTGTATTAAACTAACAAACTCTGCCCAATCTTGACAGTATTAAGCAGCAAGCATTTTCTCTCTCACACTTTCAGGGATCGGAAATCCAACTGGAGGGGGCAGGGTGGTCCTGATGTAGGGTATATTATGAGAATAAATTAGGCTGCCAACTGCAAATTTGTCATTGGAAGACTTGAAAGAAGATAGAAAAGCTGATTTTAAGATGTCTTATATATGGTGTTGTTGGCAGAGGTCTTCTAATGAGGTCTTCGGTCCTCATTAGAAGCTGTGAGCAGAGGACAGTTCACTGCCACTGAGATTTCCCACAGGGCTCCTCTACCTAGGCCTGGCTTCTCTCAAAGTGAGACATCCAAGAAATGCAGAGAATAAATGACCAAGATGGAAGTTGTAGTAAATTTTATATCCTATTTCAGAAATGACCTATCAACACTTCTGCAGGATTCTATACGTAATACAGATTCACTCTGTCAGACTAGCAGAAGGACTCATACAGGAAGTACATAAAAGAGAGCAGGAATTATTGGAGCCTACCTTGGAAACTACTATCCACCGGTCCCCAAATATACTCCAATAAGCAAATGCCTGATGATTTATGTACATGTGGTTGGTAGCACATATCCCAAAATAAGAACAATGTGTATTTATGCTAGCTTAATCATTACAAAATTAATTCATACTTTCAATCCACAAAAATATGCTTTTCCAAGAATATTTCTAAGACATGCTACTTATTAATGACATAAGAAGTCTATAAAATCTTCTGAACATACTCTTGAGATTCTGACAAAGTAATGAAGAAAATGAAAGAAATGTTAAAATTGATAGAAACACTCATCTGGAGATTTTGAAACATCATTATTATTTGGTAGGATTCAAAAAGATTGATGGCTTCTAAACTAGTGTTTGAGAATGCTGTAGATGACAGAACTGCCAGCCATGGGAAGTAGATCCCTGAAACTGAATGCTAGGTTAAAAGATAATGAACACAAAATCTATGAATGTTTTACTTTCATAATAACTTCCAGCGAAGACATGATTTCACATTACTTTCTGGTTAATGAAGCCCATAACTGTCTCCTATCCATATATGAGTCCCAGTTTGATTTAGTTTCTAAGATCAGAAATGAAAGATCTTCAGGGTGGTGTGAACAAAGATATAGTCCATTCTGAGGAGGTCTCCTTTGTGCCCCTCCCATGGGAGCTCAGGAAATGCCATAGAACAGGGAGAGAAAAGATTGTAGGGTTCAGAGGGGATAGAAGATACTGGAAGAACATGGCCTACTGAATCAAGCAAGCAGGGCTTTTATGAGATCACAGGGACTAAAGTAGTATAGTGCCAGCAATGGGTCTACACCTGGTCTTCTGCCAATAGGTTATGACTGTTAGGTTGGTGTTTTTGCTGGACTCCTAACAGAGAAGCAAGTATGTCTCTAACTCTTGTTCCTGATCTAGGGACTCTTTTTCTCCAGTTAGGTTGCCTTGTCCAGCTTCGATGTGAGGGCCTTTGCCTTGTATTTTGTTTTATCATGTTTGGTTTTTGTCTCTTGCAGGACTGCTCCTTTCTGAAGGGAAATGGAGGGGGACTGAATCTGGGGGAGGAGGAAGATCAGTAGAGAGTTGATAAGTGGAGGGAGTAAAAACTGTGTTTGAAAGTATTGAATCAAAGAAGAATCTATTTTCAATTAAGAAAGAGAAAGAGACAGTAAGGGAGAAAAAAGACAGACAGGGAAGACAAGAAGGAAGACAGACAGACAGACAGAAAGAAAGAAAGAAAGAAAGAAAGAAAGAAAGAAAGAAAGAAAGAAAGAAAGAAAGAAAGGAAGGAAGGAAGGAAGGAAGGAAGGAAGGAAGGAAGGAAGGAAGAAAGAAAGAGGAAATTGAAAGTGTCCTATAGGTTAGACTACAGCACCATCTTATGGAAACAGTTTCTTAATTGAAGTACTCTCCTCTCAGATGACTATAGATTTTTGTCCAATTATCATGAAAGTCGATACCACAATATCTACTTTATGTATGTAATGTTAGCAGCCTTGAAAATAAGGCTGCATGTTTCTTTATTCATTCTAAAAAAGACTCTGCATGTTTCTTTCTAAAAATTTATTTATTTATTTATTTATTTATTTATTTGGTTTTTCAGGACAGGGTTTCCCTGTAGTTTCTAGAGCCTGTCCTGGAACTAGCTCTTGTAGACCAGGCTGGCCTCGAACTCAGAGATCCACCTGCCTCTGCCTCCCGAGTGCTGGGATTAAAGGCATGCACCACCACCACCCGGCTCTTTCTAAATATTTCTAATTTAGTAAAAAAAAAAATGCCTCATTTTCTGGATGTAATCAATGTCTTCTTAATGATGCAATTTCTATATTTTGACTTTGTGATCTAAAGTTCCTGGAGATAAACTATACCCCCATATTGGACCTTCTAAAAGACTGATTAATAAATTTGAGTTTCAATGATTTCAGAGAGATTGGACTGTTGAAGGTCTAGAGCCTGGTTACATTTTATTCTTCGCCTTAATAATAATTTATTGACCAAATCATACTGTCCTTGTGACTATTAGGTTTCTCCACTTTTCCATGACCCAATTACAAGATGTGTCAACCAGTGTGTTGGAAAAATGCACTGATTTATGATTTTCTTTTTTTCTGTTACTGTATTTTTATTAGAATAGGTTGAAGGTTATATGTTTATTCTCAGATTGGTACTTTCTATAATCTTTTTTAAAGATGTTAAAAAAACGCCTACAGCATTAAGTATTTGCTCAAAGAATGTATAGTTTCTCTTTTTAGCTTTTTATTTTCTTCCATACATGCATTTCATTTTCTTTCTATTTTTTAATTGGTTTTATTGAATTATATATTTCTCTCCATTTCCCTCCCTTCCATTCCCATTCCCTTCCATGATCCCCATGATCCCAAATTACTCAGGAGATCTTGTCTTTTTCTACTTCCCATGTAGATTAGATCCATGTATGTCTCTCTTAGGGTCTCTTTGTTTTCTAGGTTTTCTGGGATTGTGAATTGTAGGCTGGTATCTTTGATTTATGTCTAAAAGCCACTTATAAGTGACTACTTATGATATTTGTCTTTCTGGGTGTGGGTTACCTTACTCGTTATGATGTTTTCTAGATCCATCAATTTGTCTGCAAATTTCAAAATGTCATCATTTTTTTTCCAGTGTGTAGTACTCAATTGTGTAAATGTGCCACATCTTCTTTACCTAGTTTTTGGTCAAGGGACATTTAGGTTGTTTCCAGATTCTGGCTATGACAAATATTGCTGCTATGTATATAGTTGAGCACATGTCCTTGTGATATGATTGAGCACCCTTTGGGTATCTACCCAAAAGTGGTATTGCTGGGTCTTGAGGTAGGCTGTTTCCTAATTTTCTGTGAAACTTTTACCACACTGGAATGCGGAATTTTCAGTAACAAAGATGTGTGTCACAGTCGCTCAATTTTGCCTCCAGCATCGCCTATCATTGTTTGTTAGTTTGTGTTTGGAAACAGAGTTTCTATATATAATAGCTCTAACTATTCAGGAACTCACTTTGTGGTTCAGGCTAACCTTGAACTCACAGAGATTTGCTTTCCTCTGCCCCTTGAGTGCTGGGATAGGAAGCATGTGCTACCACAGCTTGGCCAAAATAAGCTGTCTTTCATCCCCTATGAGACGAGAGCTAAGTTTTACAGAACATCGTTGATGCACTTAAAATGGACTGCTTCCCATTGCTTCCATCGGAACTCTTGTTTTCTTAACTACAAAATCCTACTTTGAGTTTTTTAAGCTTTTGAACATCAATATGATGACATCCCAACAGGTTACTGGTTTTAATAACATCAAAGCTTTTGTCTGAGATGAGCTTCTCTTTACTTGCTAGTTGTTTGTTCTTCTTATTAGATGAGTTGTTGCATACATGTATTACTATTGCATTTTCTCCTGTAGCTATCACTTAAATATTTCAAAATATTTGTATTACTGATAGTGTTTTCCATTCCATCCAAGACTTCAGAAACACACATTTCTTCTAAATATGGACTTTACCATCTCTCCTTAATATTCCTACAGTTCTCTGATAAATTATTTGATGCTGGTATTATTTTAATTCAGTTTGTTGACATTGTCTGTTAGAAATACTTTATAGTTGTAATTATAAAGAAAAAAGGGGGTAAGAAGAGTTACGCATCACTGCAAAGCAGTGGTTAGGAGAAGCCAGCTCTTCACAGAGGATTGGAATACAGTTGTTCATGCTTCTTCTCCACTCCACTAATACCACACTGCTGAGTTGGAACTGGAAATTGTAGGACACATGAACCAAGAAATCATTTAAAAATTTTCCAATCAATTTGTCAGATGCTTGACTGCATACCAAGGGTAAAGAGTAAGAAGTAGCCAGGTATTTATTATCTCCGTTGATATTTCAATTTTCAGGATTCTATGATGCATTGTATTTAGGTTTTAAGATCAGGTCTTAATGATGGTGAAAGATTTGATAATGAATGTCCTGGGATACTGTGTGTGCTGTACTAAAACAGAAAGAAGAAACTTGGATGATGGAGATGCAGGAAGCCCCTGCCTACTGCTTCTTTTTCTCCCATTCAAAGAACATTTCTTCCGTTTCATATACAACAGAGATTCACTATTTAGCCAAGCCAACTTTACACTCACAATATCGTTGATTCATCCTCATCACAAGTGCTTGTAAGTAAAAGTATGATCACCATGCCTGGATAAAGCATTTCATATTAATCAATTTTCGGTTCATCACTAATTACTAATTTTAAATGCTTTTTAAAAATTCTTCAGATGTGTATGAGAAGCATGCATGAGCCCCAGCACACATATGCGAATCAGGGAAAAATATTTTGTCGTCAGTTCCCTCCTTCACCATATTAGGCCATAGTCTCTTTCTTGTTTCTTTTACTGCACAGTGAATTCTAGGCTGGGGGCTTGAAATTCTGGCTGACTCTGTTTTCCCTCTTCCATCTCACCATGATGCTAATGTCTCCACCTCCTATTTCCCCATAAGAATACTGGTATTACAAATGTGCGCTACCACTTCTGTTTATGTTCTTGAATAAACTCAGGTCATCAAGTTTGCTCAGAATGTACATAGGTACACTGATCTATCTCCCAAGCCGTGTAATTATTTTTTCAAACTTTTAATAAACTTCATTTAATCAGCACATCTTATATATGTATATACTGTGTGTATGTATCATACACATGTATCCATTGCTTTAAAATTTATTTGTAGACCCATTACGAAATCCAAATAATTATAAGGTTCTCTGGTGATTTTTAGAAATAAATTGCATTCTTTTCATACTCTAAAACACTGTGAAGATTCGCCCAGTGGGAAATAAAATGTTCTAAGAATCAGTTGCCAGAATGTGAACAGTATTGGTGTTGACTTCTTTGGACAAGGTGCTCTCCAAGGTATGATTTAGAGAAGTAAAAATGTGGCATGAGGTACTTACTACAAAGGGGTGTTTTACATGCTTTGAGGAAATTCTGACAAGCTAAACTTTTTAAGGTAATCAGAGCTCTCATTTCCTAGCTTGACAACACAGTGTCTACATTTTGTAAAGCCTTGGGAGAGAGGGACGCTAAAATGAAAACTTTCTTCTCCTTGTCTTTAAAAAAAATTGCATTATCTTCCAGGGGGGAAAAAAAAAGCAGTTCTCACCTTTGAATGCCTACTTCCTTCTTCCTCCTTCTGCTCTTTGCTCCTGAGCTGTGAGCTATTCTCTGCTTGACAGAGAGCAGCCATTTGACAATATTGTTTTTCTCAAAGAGAGGTGTAATCTTTGTTTCTGCTGGAGAGGCCCAGTAGGCACAATTTTGGACTTGTTAGTAAAAGCAAACAAATGTCCCCCAAAGATTTTCAAAACATTTAACACCAGAGTGTGGTATTTCAAAGCATCCCCATTGCCCATAACTGAATGCACGTGGCATAGCAACTGGAAGAATGTTTTAACAAATGTGAGAATTAATAGGAATTATTGCACTTGGTTCTAGAGAGTCTCACAGGATACTTATGGATTTTGTGCATAATTTTGTAGATAATAAGACTGTGAAAGCTGTTCAGAACTCAGCTTAAAGACCATTGACCCATGGAAGGGAGTAAAATGGGGAAAGCATTTTAAAACGAACAAAGCATGCTATTAACATTCATCTTGTATTTAAACTGAGCACAATTTTTATCATTGGGAATATGTGCCCTATTGTTATAATTTCTTGGGATGTTTCATCAAATCTCTAATAACATTCTGTCAGATTTATGCATAAAGCAGAAATAATTCTCCTTTCAAAAATAAGTTTTCAAATATTGAGTGCACGCTGCATATATGCTATCAATAGTGTGCAATATGTCTAAATGACTAAGATATTGAGATCATGATTATACTTTTAAATCAGCAGACAAAGAGCCTAGATTATGTGCCAGCCACACATAAATTACCTTTTCCAATTATCTGGTATGTAATTTTGGTATGTAAATTTATCCTGTGACAATGTTTTAAAGTTAGAATATTCCTTTTTTCTTGGTCTGGGGAAATTGTTCAGCCATGAAAATACCTACCATGCAAGTATGAAGGTCTGAACTTGGGCCCCCAATAACCCATGCAAATACTGGGTAGGCATTGCAAGCCCACTTATAATTCCAGCATTCTGGAGGCTGTGACGGGATTGCAAGAGGTGGGTGACTATCTAGATGAGCCAAATTGATGAGGTCCAGGTTCAAGAGAGAGATTCTGCTCACTCAATTAATTTAGAGAGAAAATAAGGAAGACTCCTGTTTTCCCCCTCATTTCTCCACATAAATGACTCTACATGCAGCTATACATGTGAAATTTCCTAGAACGTGAATGCCACACCCATGCACATAGAAGAAAGAAAACCTTTTCTAAACAGAAGGGCAATAGCGATGCAGTCATGCCACGCAGAGTATTAATGAACATAACTTCAACAGTCACCTCAATGTTTACAGCAGGCCATATATTTAAAGAGGATTTTACTATGAAATGACAACTTCTAGACATAAAATGACCAATACAATTATCATCTCACACCAACTGCCACTGCCTCTGATAGGCCTGCACAACCCACATTGTGGGTTGAATCTTTCCACATATACTAAATCAATTAAAACAATCCACCGCATAGAAGTTCACAGCCAACTTAATATTGCTAGTCTTTCATTGAGACTCTCTTCTCACACTGTTTTAAACTGACAGTTAAAGCCACTCATTGCACCTTTTCTAATTAACTCTCTTTATCAAAATTGGATGGAGAAACCTGATGAGTTTAGTGTCTAAAATTTTTAGAAAATAAAGATCTCACACCAAAGATGTTTTTTTTAACCATCTTTGAGGGAGGAGACAAAAATCTTCCACCAAAAATGATTCTTATCACCTTTGAGTGAGGAGACAAAAATCTCGCACCAAAGATAGTTCTTGCCATCTTTGAGAGAGGGAGTGGGAAAGGGGAAATAGAAATTATGCAATTATATTGTAAAATAAAAAAATTAATAAATAATTAAAAGAAACAAAATGAGTGGTTTCTGTTCATATATTCTCAAATGTAGATGTTGATGTTTGTCTGAATAGGAAAGTTTTATGCTGTTGTTTCTTCATTTAACCACTAAACTAATAGAAAAGAAGATAAACATAGCACTTAAACAGACAAAAATATTAGTATGTAATATAAAGTTTTATCATGACAATTTAAAACCTCATGCCAAAATAGTTCTCATATATTACTTATGTATAAATATATTATATTTCATTTGTATACAATTTTAGCTTAGAATGGATATAAGAGATGTTTTATTATTGAGAATAAATTCTCCTTAATTTGACAAAAATCCAAATTTTATATCTTAAACAGTGCAAAAAGAACACACCTGTGACAGTTATTTTCAAAATTGTCAGAATGAGTGGAGATACAGGTGAAACATTCCTGTGACTGGCAATTTTTCACACCCTTCATGCCAATTTGCCTGTATCTTCTATGTGGATGTCCAAGCACAGAGCTCCTTTTATATCATTGTGTTATTAGCGTTACTAACAGTGAAGTTCAAGTCAAGGCAAATTGTTTGTAAGCAATAGTAAAAAGTAGGAAAAGATAAATGTGAATCTACCAACAACAATTTTTACTCTAAACATACCTGTCAATAGAAATAGAGAGCTCTATGATTTCACGATTTATCAAATGAGCAAACTTAGGTTCACGTATTATTTTTATCTCCCATTTATTCTATTCCCTCTCCCCAATCTGCTGCTCTCATCATTTCGCTGGACAGCATGGCCAAGGTACGAGCTTCTGCTTAGAAATCTGCTTCTTTGTGTAGCCTAGTATCCATGATGTGGGAAATGTTTTGGGGTCCCAGGCAAAGCTGTTATTATCTGGGCTGATTTATACTCATTTTATTATTACAAATATTTGAAAAGGTTAGTTCACCTTTTCAAAAATTGAACAAGTTTTCATTCATTTCTCATTATACCTTATAGACAAGTTTAATTTAAATAGTCTATAAGAGATTTAGATGTCAGTAATTAAGTCTGTACACTTTATCATGGTGTTTATTTTGGTTTGCTTGTTTCTATTTGTTGGGTAGATTTCCTTTTGTAATCTGTCATGCCAGTCCATTTTCCTTTAGTTTGTTATCTGTTTCTGAAATGCTGAACTTTGACATGCAGCTGTGTGTTAGAATTAGCATGACTCCACATCCTTTTCCTTTCGAACTGTAGAGAAGGACAAGGAAGAAAGCGATGATTTTCACTGGAATCCAGTCACTTGATCCTTCAATTAGGTGATTCATGGATATGACTCACCTGATCCTCATGTTTTAACAACACTTGACAACAAATGTTGCATTTTCTCAGAGTTCTACATCCACAATAGCCTTAAGACTTCTGGCTGAGATGACCCAGCCTTAAACAATACTTCAGTCAGGACTTGACCATAACCTGATATAGCAATTCCTTCTGTTTGTGTGTTGCCTTCATAGGATAATGAATAGAGAAACTGCCTTGGCCTAGTTGGTAGGCAGAGAAGACAGAACTGAATTCTGGAAGAAAGAAAGCAGAGTTAGAGAACCTCCATGGAGCTGCCAGAATCTGACATGCTGAATCTTCCCCTGTAAGCATTGTCACATGGCAATATACAGATCAATAGAAATGGGTTAAATCAAGATGTGAGAGTTAGCCAATAAGAGGCTAGAGATAATAGGCCAGGCAGTGATTTAATTAATACAATTTCTGAGTGGTTATTTCATGTGTAAGCAAGTTGGATGGCCGGGACAAATAAAGGGCCCCCCTCTCCTTGTAACAATAATCCTAAATTTTATTTGATCCCCATAAGATTATCAGTGCCCCCAGTGAGCAAAGTAGCCTAGAAAACTATGCTGACATTTCCAAAAAAAGTGTTATGGATGTTTGTTTTTATTTAGAGTGTTGGTTACAAGTTATTATGGATAATGGTGAGGAAAAAAAGCTAAACAAAGTAGTTTAGATTCAGAGTTCTTTTTTTGAAAAGAAAAAAAAAAGAGAAGTGCTGTGAGACAATGCTCTTATACCGGGGAAAGATTTGTCATTAGTATTGGTTTAACAAAAGACTGATTGGCCAGTAGCCAGACAGGAAGTATAGGTGAGGAAACCAGACTAGGAAAATGCTGGGAAGAGGAAAAGGTCAGTCTGCAGTCACCAGCCAGACACAGAGGAAAGAAGATGAGAATGCCTCACTGAGTAATGTACCAAACCATGTGGTTAAACATAAATAGGAATTATGAATTAATTTAAGTTGTAAAAACTAGTTAACAATAAGCCTGAGCTAATAGGCCAAACAATTTATAATTACTATAAGCCTCTGTGTGTTTTGTTAGGACTGAATGACTGTGGTACAGTGCAGGACAGAAACACCATCGACAAACAAAAGCTTTTAAGTTCTCAGTTTTAAAGTTTATACTTTAAGATTTAGGTATTTTTTGGTGAAGATGTGGATTGGGGAGCAAGAACAGAGTGAGAATGGGGGAGGAATTTGGAGGAGAGAAATGACAGGAAACTGGTCTGGTTGTAAAATAAATTATTGTAACTTAAGAGATTTAAAAAAATACAGATTTCTTCACCGTTGATAATTTGAGACAACCCCTTGTCTTTGGTTGTCAATTTTTTCAATTCTACAATGAGAAGGAAATTAGGATTCTGAGGCCTATACAATTCTGAAATTCAAGATTTTCTTCTTCTTCTTCTTCTTCTTCTTCTTCTTATTATTATTATTATTATTAGTAGTAGTAGTAGTAGTAGTATTACTACTACTATTACTATTATTATTATTTGCTAAAATTAAGGGGGAAAGTAAGATTCTTCCAATAAATCTAATAAGTTCACCATCTCCCTAGAGTTATATATAAGATATACATAAATACTTAGGCCATTTTTGTTTTTGTGGATCTTTAAGGATGAATGATTAATTATGCATAGACAGTGCTGGTTTTATGTTCATTCTGCAACTTATTTTTGTATTCTGTTGGAGAACACTAAGATTTATGAAAAAAATGTACTTTACTCTTAGGAAAGAATGAACATTGTGTATATGTGCAAGAAAAAAAGTTATTACTCGCAGATACTATGGTTACTGGTTTTTCATTGGTTAGAAGATGATGACGGAGAAACTTGTAATATTTTAGAGAAAAAAGATTTCTATAATAGCACAAGCCTGAAATTATAGTCATGTTCCCAGGAAAAACTTTTTCTAGGTAACATAATGACTTCCAACTCCTGTTTACATAAATAGGAAGCAGGAAAATTGTCTTCTGTGAAATAAGTTAAAAATTTCTTATATATGATGCTATTTTTTATATTTTTCAAACTACTTTCTCTTCTGTTTCCTTATACTTTATAAATAAAACTTTATAAGCAAGAAAACATTTGTTACCATGTTTCAGTATTCAATTTGTTTCAAAACCTTTTTTATTTTCTAATTATTCTGTAAATATTTTTCTAAAAATGTACACTACTCATCATGTGGTTTTACATATGTTTTCACGTCAAATTTTATCATGAATCTACTCTCTATTACAATATCACTAAACATGGGATAGTTATCATTTATAGGTATGATATAATATGTGCATCAGTTATTCCGAATAGGGACAAATTAGTTGTTTCAGGATTGGCAACTTTACCAATGATATTGGAAGTTGCGTAGGAATGCATTTTTTTTTCAATTATTATGCACACTCACAACCCTCTTCTCAGAAACCAAACTATGTTGCCATCTCCACAAATGTACCTCTTGGAGCAGAACTGGGTGTGAAAGAAGCAACAGCTAACCAAATGTCAAAGGAATTTTTCTTGAGCATTAGGGGACACTCAATAAAGCTCAAATTCTACATGGGAGGTTGAAAACCAAAACAAAGAAGGCAAGCAATAAACAGAATACAGGGGTGTTTTTCATGAGGTAATAAAAGAGTTTAAAGGGAAATTGTCCCTGGAACAAAGTGACTGTACAAAGGGGACTAATTAAGAAGACATCACTAAGAATGGGATGAGACGAAACTCTTTGAAAGACTTCAACAAGTTTGTCTCATTTCTTCACTTACACTTGTAGCTCTATGACAAGTTCTTAGCATCTGAGAATAATTTGCATCTGTGCTTTATAAGTTAACCAATAATGTTAACAACCATATTATTCAACTAGTCCAGAAGCATATGAAGTGATAACTTTATCATTGCCACACATAGCAGTCTTAAACACATACAAATTTAGCGTCTAAAAATAGCATCTCACTGAAATGATTCTATAAATTTCTTTGATGATAAGGGATGCTATTCTTTTTTATGTTTGCTGGTTATTTGCATCCCTTTTGCTGTTGGTCCAGACTCAATTATTACTTGTTCCTAACTAATGACAGACTTGTTTCCTTCTGACAGAATCAACCAGATTATATTTGAGACGTTAAGTGTTTGTTCTTACGGATTGTCATATGTATGATAGGTTTATTTTTTCCTTCTCCTTTTATCTGAGTAGTTTGGGGGATAGTGAAAAGCATGAATAAGTCTGTTATGGTGGATCTGATCCCCAAGTGAACTAATTAGTGTCTTTATGTTCTATGGCCACTTAATGCACTTATTTTCAGGTCAGTTCATTAGAACAGTACCAGGGGAGGGAGGGAGGATGATTTAATGCAAATCCTTCTTCACAGATAAAAGACAAGAAATAGCGCAGTCAGAGTTAGTATAAAGGTGAAGAGTCCTGGAGCCCTGCTTGGCTTCCCCTTTCTGTTCTTCATTTTATCCCTGTGGCACCTCCATCAAATCTTAAGTCTTCATGGATCACACTACAAGAGTCACAGCAGTTAGGACATAGAAAATCATTTTAGATATAAGGATATCGGATGGTCAAATCTACTCTGCTCTCATCATGTGATTGTAACTTTGATTAGACAGAATAACACATCAGCAAAATTGTTGCATACTAAAAGGAAAACCACTTATATAAATTACATAGATCAGAAAATGTAAAAGCAACATTCAAAAATAACTCCATCATTGTGGTACTGGGAAAGGCAATGATAATTGACTATCTTCTAATGAATTTGTTAGGAAAATTGAGCCCAGTCACTTTAAGATGTGCTTATATTCAAGTATTCTGCACTCTTCCACATTATAAGACTAAGTAGTCTCAAAAGAGTTTCAGTTTTCTCTCACTAAAACACAACACTATTAATTAGGTGACATTCTTAGAGTGATAGATTTCCTCGTTGTCTGGTAAACAAAATGGTCTTAAATCTTAAGATCCTAGATTTTTAATAAGACGTGACACTTTTAATCAATAAGTCAGACAGCCTTTAGCAAAACGACCTATTAATATCAGTGTACAAGCCCTTTTCCCTTTGTTTATATGACTCCTTCTTTTAGCCTGATACTATTTCCATCCTACTGACTTTCTAAACTTAGGCACTCTTATTCAAGCCTAATGTAGAGGTCTGCTTGATTTCTTCATCCATTCTATAGCTCTATATCAAGTTTTTAGTGTTTTTCAGTAACTTTATTCTATTCTTTATAAGTTAAGTGAGCCAAAGTTATACCAACAACAACAAAGACAACAACAACAACAACATACACACACAAATCTTAAGCATCCAATACATATTAGAGTTTTAAATGTTTGCTACAAGATAAAGGCTATATAGTGGGCCTCTAATTAGTGCATTTTAATTATATTATATCCATGCAATGAAAATGTTAGCAGTAGTAAACACAAAGTTATTGTGAAAATGAAAAGAAAAAACATCAGATTTTATGAAATATCCAACAGTAACCTCAGATCAATATATATGAAAAATATTTATTGAAATATGATGACTATAGCAAAGTATGGTATTGTGTAGTTGGAGGCTGCTTGTTTGTTTCCCTGCCACCCAGGCCCAAATTAATCACATAGAAACTATATTATTTGCAATACTGTTTGGCCAATACCTTAAGCGTATTTCTAGCTAACTATTACATCTTAAATTAACTCATTTCTATTAATCTGTGTATTGCCACATGGTTGTGGTCTACCATTAAGGATCCTTCCAGCATCCAATGTCTGTCTCCTGAGGCAACTACAAGGCCTCTGCTTGAGTGCCTACTCTCTCTATATATTTCTTTTCCATCCTGGCTGTATTCTGAAAAGCCATTGGCCAAAAGCAGTTTCTTTATTAAACAATAACAATAAAACATATTCATAGCATGCACAGGGGAATCCACATCACCTCCTCTTTTCTGTCTAGTTAAACGGCAAGGTTTTAACTTTAACATAGTGAAATTACATGTAACAAACAGGTGTCAAGCAAGAATTACAGTTACAATATTTATATCTCCTTTATCTTTTATCAAAGCTATTGAAAACAATAATTATAACTATCTATTTTTCAACTCCATCAAAGACCCCAGAAGGATTTAATATTACATAAGTTAACTGGAAGAACATTATAAGCAACCCCCACAACTCTAGAATTGACAGAGATATCTCACTGCCTGGACAGTCACCAAAAGTTCTTCTGTAATGTTGTGGCATCCATCTTCAGGCTACAGGCCTACAGTGTCTGACAAACTTTTCCATAAAGCAGAAAATTTCAGACAGTTCCACCTGTATTCACAGTTTTTCAGTCACTTTCTTCTGTGTCCTGCCGAATGTCTGGCAGTTCTCTTATGAAACAGGAACCCTGAAGGACTGCCTCACCTTCTTTAGCCAACTTCATCAGTCATTTTTCTGTGAGCCCTGCATGTCCAGTTTATACAGCATACCATCAAGCAGTCCAGGCAAGAGTAGATTCTTGCGCAAATGGCTAACAAACTCCATAAGGAGACTCTTTGATACTTATTATCCTCTTGAATTAGATTGGTGCTACCAGAAGCAGATGTGTCTCATTGTCATGAAAAGTCCTAAGCTCTTAAAACATTTTAAATGCCATATTCTGTTAGTCTTTCAAAGGTTTGAAGAATAACTATCCATCTGAAATATATCTAGAAAACCTAACATGACTACAAGCTTGACTATTATAGATTATTATCTATTATCTACATATATTTCTTAATTTTACATTATATTTTAAATGAGTTTCACAGATGCAAAACCTTAATTAAAAGCAGAAATAACATACAACCAGATTGGCCTTAAATTTTTAGCAATAAACCAAGATCCATACCAATGCAAAGTATTTTTCTTTATATCATATCCTCCTTTTTTAAAAAATAGAAATTGATTGTGACCATTAATCACTCACAGTCAACCCCCTTTAAATGAAAACAATCATTTATAAACAATACTTGGGAATTTGGGTGTAATTCTCTCCAAACTGCTTCCTGCTGTTTTTTTTTTTAAGACTAAGTAATTTTAGGTAGACCTTTAGGGGGGTCTTGGTCTATCAGACCACATTAGTCTGAAAGAAATCCACAGGTTCTTATCTTCTGTGGAAACAAAAGCAGAACCTGTTTCTCAAAGCAACATATCCTTTGACCCAAATTTTGAAGTCAAGATAAATTTAAAGTACATATGTTGCTTTAGCTAAGCAGCCTGTACAATGAAATGTCTCTCTGTACATAGCTCATTCACAGTCAAAAATTCAAAGAAAACACAATAATATACATAATCCAGACTCTCTGTGTCTATTCCCCCTTTACCTGACTTATTTTTTTTACATCTTTAATCTGCCATTGTTTATATTCTCTCTCTTTAAAGACTTTGTTTTACTTTTTCTATACTATTTTCTTCTCTCTCCCCATCCTATGTACATTTATTTAACACTGTGACCTATTTAGAGGTCTTTTTCATTTGAATCTGTCTTTATTGCATATCTGTAATCTTTTTTGACCATAACTGCTTCTTAACATGCTAAGCAGCATGGCTAGGACTGAGGCTGTTTTGCCCTTTGGCTCGCCTCAGTCCAACATGGTGGAGGTCTGTTCGGTGTCAGCTCTGTGAGTCATGCCCATAGCCCCATATTCAGGCACACAGAACATCTATATTGCAATTAAGCAAATTGTAGCACTCTTCTCACAAGCCCCATTTAAGTAAATCACCTCACCAAAGAGGCTGAGTTTGTCCCGCCAACACTAACCAGGAAATCAGATCTTAAAGTAGCCATACAATTTTTTTGTTACTAGCACCTTTCTTAAAGGAGCCACAGTGCCCCTGCTCACAGCCAGTAAACAGAATCCATGTAAAAAAAATATGGCTACTAAGAAACTGTGCTTGGCTCCCATTTTTTGGGAATTTAGAGGCCTTTGTTTTTATAAACTATTTTTAGGGTTTATGTGGATCTATGCCCCAGACAGTGGGGCATAGTTGGCAGAGGCTCTTTGTTCATTTCCTGTCTGACCAGACTCAAAATTATCACTATATTATTTTCAAAACTATATTATTTGCAAAACTGTTTGGATAATAGCTTAAGCATATTTTTAGCTAACTCTTACATCTTAAATTAACTGATTTTTATTAATCTGTGTATCTCCACATGGTTGTGGCCTACCAGTAAGGTTCTGTCCACATTCAGCATCCAAAGTCTGTCTCCTGTGGCAGCTACATGGCTTCTCCTTGATTCCACCTACTCTCTCTATATATCTTTTCCAGTCTGGCTATATCCTGTTAAGTCATTGACCGAAAGCAGCTTCCTTGTTAACCAAATGCAATAAAACATATTCAAAGGCAATAAAACATATCCATAGCATACAGAGGGGAATCCCACATCAGTATTTCATGCCTGTAATGACAACATTCAAGAGATGGAGAAACAGAGATCTTGAGTTTGAGGGCTCTTGAGCCACATAGCAAAGCACTGCTTTGAAAAACTAACAAAAAATAAATAAATAACGCATAAAAATAAAAGAAAGGGAAGAAAATCAAAAGGGAGAGAAAACAATTAAAATGAAGTGGAATCAAATGAATCAAAAAAAAAAAACACTGAAATGAGAAATCTGAGCAGATTTGGGAATAGGGAGCACGATTTCTTAACAAATGAAAATTGATCCAAGGCTTCTGCTTCTTGCCATGACAGAGTAATAGAGTTCACTCCCACATTAACAAATTTAAAAAGCTGAAAAATAAACCAAACCATGTGCTGTCATGGGTATTAAATAATTGTCCCAGTACAGTGACTCAGAGAAAAGTAAATGAGGTAAGGCTAGCCCTAATCATGTGACCTAGCTTACATCCTGGTTTTTGCAGATGATAGCACCTGGCCAACAAGCTGCCTTCGTCTTGTTTGTACCTGTAAGTGAGCGAGAAAAACACATTCTAGGAAGGCAAAGTGACTAGAACTTCCAGCCTAAACAGCAAGTTTCACAGACAAACAGAACTCAGACTTTCAGAAGGGTCTCTGTCTCTAAACTGTGCACAAAACTTTGAAGAAGCCATTGAACCTGGGGAGTAGTCACTAAACAAGAGTAGGGCTTTTTCCTACAAGATAAGTAACATTCCCTTCATCTGCCAGTCACAATAAGGAGATTTACAGACACAGACTGTCAGAAGGGTGGCCTGGGGAGTGGAGCTGAAGAAACCAATCTTGTCTCTCCTCACAGAGCTTACAAACAGTTTCAAAGGATCACAGTTGCATCCTGGAACACATTCCTAAATGTTAAAATTGTCAAAATAAAAAAACCTCCAAAAATTAAGATTCACAGTATAGATATGAGTTAATAGGCATTCAAAGTAAAAGAAAAGTATGACCGAGAAAGAAATGACAGCCCAACTAAAAAGAGCAGTCTAGAAATAACACAGATCACAAAATCATACAAAGGATTCAAGAGACTTACAAATGCCTTCCATGTGTGGCACAAAGCAAAGTACAGTGTATAAACAACACCTGGAGCAGGGGAACCAGCTCTTTCAGAAACTGATGAGCACCATCAATGAGACAATAATCAGTGACTTAACTGAAGAAACATTTTCATAAGAAATTTTATTCAGGACAAGAGTTATGAGAAAGGTTTATTTGTGCAGAAGGATTCCTGTGAAATTATCATTTCAAAACTTATGAATGTGCATCAAGGGTTGAAATACTAAGTAACTCATAGTATATTCAACAAAACAGGAAGGCATGACTGTGAGAAGGGATTTTTAGGGAAGAGGAAGCTATTGACGATGGTCAAAAGGGGATAGGAGAGAGGTGCGATAAGAGTAACTAAAATGCATTAGGTACAGGTATGAACTTGTCAAAGAACACATTTGATAAAAATCACAATAAAACAAATGAAAAGTATGCAACATGTACATTAATGTAGAACTTTGCATAAGATTGAGATTGTATAAGGTGTCAAGTACAAAAGGGCACAAAATAAATCCATTTTGAAGAAAAACAGAATCAAACTATAACATAAAACTTGAGGCTAGAAAAATAATTGGTGGAAATAAAATGAAAGAAATATAAGCACATATCTGAGATCCTCATGATTTGTTTTCAGAGTTTGTTGTTGTTGTTGAGTATGTATCACAAACCGGCTTCACCTGGTCTCAGCCTCCCTAGTGGTAGGATTATAAGTGCGCACAACCAAACTCAATTTGGTCATGCTAATGTCAGTTTGTAGATACTGTTCATGAATATCCATTCTCCTTCATGTTAGGACATAGCACACTTACCTAGGTATGTTATTCACAGATCAGTTCTTAAGGGCTGTTCTTGAGGCTGTAGTCTAGAAAGCAAGCATTGTCATTAGGAAAAGTTAGGAAAGATAGAAGAAGAGAGGAACAAATGTGATATTAAAAATTAGATTACTTAGAGAGCCCACAAAGTGTTGACAACAATGCGGGAGTATTTTCTTTTGTTTACCAATCAGAATATGTAAATTCCAGATACCTGAATTATAACAACTGAACTAGGTCTGGCTGGGTGGTCCCTAAGGACACAGGTCATGAGGTTCCCTGAGGCGTTCTCTCCAGGGCTCTGGTGGACTCTGTTATCACTCATTCTGTTGATAGAATTCTCAGAGCCCAGGATACAAAGAAGCTTCAAGAGGAAGGCAACTTCAGCAAATGCTTCATCTCGTATTCCTCCTTTGCCACTTTGCTTACAGTCAGGCATATCCTAAAGGTATGTGAACTTCCTTTTACAGAGCATTTACTGTGTGTCATAGAGCAGTCCCTTGGCACGAAAAAGGAATAACTAACTTATTTATTAGCATTTAAAGGAAACTTTTGACAGTTATTTGAAACTTGATTGTAAATGCTACTGAATTATGGCTATTTTTTCCTCCTGTTTCTAGAAATAAACTTTATCTTACCAAGTCTTTTGAAATCAGTAGTAATTAAAATTCTCCCTTCGTTAAAATGGATAAACAATTTTTTTGCACTTTCTCTCCTCAGCCTACTAATCTTCTAGGATGCCAGACTGATTAAAACTACCAGACGGGAAGAATAACTTAAAGCATAGACATGTACCTACTAGCAAGCACAGAGAAGATGCTGGGGCATTACAGGTAATAGATGGCAAATACAAGTAGACTATCTAACTATATCATTGATGAGGAGGTAATAGATGAATGGGTATGTAGGTATGTAGATAGACTTTTAGAGTCTGTCAGATATAAAAACTGACTAAGACAGCAAAGAATGCTTTGGTTGTTTATTGTACCAGAAACACCCCAAAGATGATTCCTTTTTACAGCTGGGTACCAGATATTCTTTAAATAGCTATGTTTTGAGCGAACTTGTTTAAACAGTTTGAATAAGAGTCAGACCTTGATCTTATGCATGCTGGTAGCAAACTCTACAAGTGGAACAAAAAATGTTTCGAACTTTGTTATTGACTGTATTCTCAGGTAATTTTGGAGGTTCAAACTTTAAATAGCTCTGTACTTTAAAAACAGACATATTGAGAGAAAGAAGAGAGGGCTCAACAGTTAAGTGCACTTCCTGTTATTCCAAGGAAACCTGAGTTTGGTTCCCAGCACCCATGTCTCAGTGCTCACAACTCTCTACCCCCAGCCCTGAGGTTTCCAAACCCTCTTCTACTTTTTGCAGGCACTGGAACACATGTAGCAAACATACATATTTATGCACACATACCTGAAAAATAAGTTTAAAAATCATATATACATATATCCATTAAAATTAAATAGAAACAATGAAATGAACATAAGTATTGCACCAAACAGTAGGTACCTTTTGGCACAGGTTATATAAACCATCGAAACTGTTTTATCTTTTAATTTAAGCTTATTACTATTTTATTACATTATGATTATTGGTGTATATGTATGTATGCATGTGTGTGTGTGTGTGTGTGTGTGTGTATGTGTGTGTTTGTGTGTGTGTAGATGTGGAGGTCAAATGTCAACGTTGTATGTGTTCCTCTTTTATTCTCTCTTTTTGGAGGCAGTGTCTCTCCATGAACATGAAGTTTTCCTTTCCATTTTTGCCTGTTCCCCTTGCCTAGCACTAGGGTTGCAGCATCTACTGTCTGCCCAGCTCTGACATGGGTGGACAAACACAAGTCAAGGTCCCCTGCAGAGCAGCAAGCATATTAGCAACTGAGCCATTTCCCGAGGCCCACCACTATCTAAAAGCCATACTTCTTTTAAAACTATCTAAAAGCCATACTTCTGCCTCTCCAAGAGGCTGCACTCCCAGACTGTGGAGGAACTTTCTAAAGTCACTGTTCCATTTTCCTATATAGGATCCCATTGCAACCTACACATGTTTAAGCTACTGTAGAGGATTGCTTTGCAACCCACAGATATGTAAGTACCTATGTAGGAACCCATATCAACTTACACATGTTTTAGTTTTTGTATAGGATCCTATTGCAACCTACACATTTTCAAGAGTCAGGCTCAGTTTTCATTTCCTCTTACTCTAAAAGACATTTTATGGTTGATAAATTTGGGACCCCACAAATTTTTCATTCATCTTCAAATTTTATAACTGGAAGAAAACAAGGTATATTACTGGTTGCAAGTGAGTATTGAATAATATTGAATAACTATTCATGAAATTGTCTTCTCTAGTTCCCTTATTTCCAGAAGATTGATTGATATGCAGAAACTCCTATATGCAAAAATGGATCATGAAAATCCATTCTGAAGCTAGGATTCTTTCAAGTTAGACATATTAGTCATTTCTACCTTAAAACAATTTTTAGTTATTCGCTATTTTCCAAATGTCTTATGTGAACCTTGGCATATGTATTCCTTCTTTGTTGTTAATTTTAAAGAACCTCACAAGTTTTTATATTGGGTTTTGATCATATCAGCTCTCATTCCCTTCCAACTTCTCTGGGTCCCCTCTCTCCTGCCCTCTAAATTTTGTATTTTCTTTTCAGTACTCACTAAGGCCATTCATATATATATATATATATACAGATGACTGTAGAGCATCCACTGGAACAGTCCAGGAAGGGCCATGTCCCTGTAAAAGATCAAACCTTCCATACCCCAACAAAGGTCAAATCAAAGTTCCTCAGTTGTGGAATTGAGTTTGTGGGGACAGTCCACCATTTATGCTGGTATTTTAACTGACTTGATTTTTGTTACTCATAATGAACTAAAATCTTACAAAGGGGAAAGCTGTGTCTGTATTGCAGCTAAGACATGCAGCCTTATCATTCTAGCATGTATATATGTATTAACAAGAGACAGAATGGAGCCTATGTTAAAGGATATTTAAACAGCTCTTCTAACATGCTTTTCACGACAAATAAAAAACCTTCTAGAGCCAGGAGGTTTATTTATATACACTTTTCGCAAGAAGAATTAACAAGAAGCAGAAAATGACCAACACTGACATACAGGTATCAAAATGAAAAAAAAAACATATTTTCTAAATTTTCATTTCATATGACTGCAAATTCAGCGGTTAGTACATTAAAATTATTGATTAAGTAAACATGGCAAAGAGCACATTAAACTTGAAAAAATAGATTAAATTTTATATATACACACACACGTCATGTCACTTCAGTACAGTTTGCTATTATCTAAGTTTGTATCACTGCTCTTTCTCAAAATTTCCCATTTATCACATCATTAAAGTCTCATATTTTTAGTAACAAAAGTACTTAAAGAAGTTTCTCAGCTGCCTAAGCACTGCCACTACTGCAGGAAAAGAGAGGAAGACTAAGGAGAGTATTCTGAAGCTGAGAGTTGAGCAAACTCACCTGCAGTTTTTCAAACTAAGGTAACAGCCACCATCAGTCTGCAACAGCACAGTGCTCCCTGTCTCTTCCTTTTCCAGAAATCAAACCCATTGAAAGCTAAAAAGTTAGAGAAATTCCAAATCTTCAAAGGTAGTGAAGGTAAAAAGACTGTTTTTTGTTCTTCGCCTCTGGCCAAGAAGACTGCATTCCTGCTGGCATGGGACTACCTACCTGGGAATATTTGACAGTTTGAGCACCATTAGAGGCAGAGAAAGCATTCTATTTCCCAGGAAGAGAGATGTTATGAGTCCAGCTGCTTTTTTAGAAAAGATTGGTCTTGAGTAGGGAAAAAAAGTGCACTGCAGGGGTATTTAACAAGCAAGTCTAGTCCTCCTGTCCTTTGCCACTCAGAGAATGTCAACAGAGCAACACAAGACATTAGTAAGCTCAGTGAGTCTACAGATACCCAGATTCTGTGAAACTGTAAGAACCAGTGCTTAGCAGGATTTTAGTGACCTATAGTTCAACCTCAATGCAGGACAGTCTTCAGTCAAACTAAAATTATCAGACCACCACTGTGACTGCCCAACAAGGGAAAGCAAAATTACGCTGGACAGTTCCAAGTTGTCTCTGTGCCAAGTATCCCCTCCTTGTTTCCAAACAACTAATACATTGATGTCCATAGCATGACCGGGTACTTTGAAAAAAAAAACACATGTTGAATAACTAAAATCATCTACATCTTCAAAAGGGACGGTAATATACAGCAGCTAGCCAAGAAAATAATATACAGCAGAAGCAGCCTCAAATTGATTCAATTATTGTAATTATACAGGAGAATTATAAATGATGTGTTCATTATCATTGAGACTATTAACCAATGATAAGAGTTTTTAAAATAGTTATCATATTTTGTGTACATGTATTGTAGCACCTGTGAGCAGAGGTCAGAAGGTAATATAAAAGAGTTGCTTTTCTTCTTCCATCATATGGAACTTATGGCTTGAAAACAGATCATCATGCTTGGTGGCAAAGGCTGTCATATAAATGTGATAAAATCCAAGTTGTACTTGGAATGTAATCAAGAAGGTTCAAATGAGTATGTCAGAATAAAAAAATGTGTTAGAAACATATTACATTCTTCAACAGCAAATTAAATGCAAACAACTTCAACAAGAAAAAAAATCAGTGAAAATTCAACCATCAAAATTAAATACAGTACAATTAGCCCTGACTGCACCTGGAGAGGTAAATATCTGGGTTCCCAGCAGGAGGTCCTGCTCTCTAGGCCCTAGCCCCTAGAGGCACATCTTATAATGCACCCCACCCACCAAAGCCCCAGAGACTCAGGAGCAACCGCACCATGCTCCCACCAATGCCCCATGCATCTATGACTACCAGAATCTTGGCCCTGACTATACCTGGAAAAGTGAGTGTCTGTGTTCCAACCTGAAGGACCCTGCCCTATAACTTTATGAAGATGACAGAGGATGTTAAAAAGAAAATGGAAAAATTCCCTTAAAGAAGTGAAAAAAACAAACAGAAATTGGAAGAAATTGATGTAGGAGGATCTTCTATCTATCTGTTGCTTTCGTTGGTTAATTAATAAAGAAAACTGCTTGGCCTGATAGGTCAGAATATAGGTAGGCAGGGAAGATAGAACAGAATTGTGGGAGGAAGAAAGCAGAGACAGGAAGACGCCATGAAGCTCAGGCCCAAGACGGGCATAGGTTAGAAACTTTCCAGTAAGCCACCACCTCATGGTGCTACATAGATTATGGGTTAAAGCAAGATATGAGAGTTAGCCAAAAAGAGGCTAAATATAATGGGCCAGGCAGTGTTTAAATAAATAAAGTTTGTGTGTTGTTATTTCACGTGTAAAGCTAGCCATGTGGGAGCTGGGCGAGATGAAAAGCAGGCCTGCTCGCCTCATCACTACAAGAAATCAACAAAGAAAACCTAAAAATATTCAAACAGTTGAAGAAAATTGTTCAAGACATGTAAATTGAAATAGAGGCAATAAGGAAAACACAATATTAGGGAATTCTGGAAATGGATAATCTGAGAAAGAGAACAAGAATTACAGATGCAAGCATAACCAACAGAATATAAGAGATGGAAGAGAAAATCTCAGGTGTTGCAGATAGGATAGAGGAAATAGATTCATTTGTTAAAGCAAATGTTAAATCCAACAATTTCTTATCTTAAAATAACTCAAAGTATCTGAGAAATCTGAGACAACAAAAAAGACAAAACTTAAGAATAATAGGGATAGAAGAAGGAGAACTCCACCTCATAGGCACAGAAAATATATTCAACAAAATCATACAAGAAAACTTCCCAAACTTAAAAATGATATGGCTATAAAAAGTACAAGAAGCTTATAGAACACCAAATAAACTGGACCAAAAGAAAAATTCCCCTCACCACATAATAAGCAAAATATTAAACATACAGCATAAAGAAAGAATATTAAGACCTGCAAAGGAAAAGACTAAGGAACATATCAAACCAGACCAATCAGAATTACACCCAACTTCTCAACGGAAGCTCTGAAAGCCAGAAGGTCCTGGATAGATGTTGTAGACACTAAGGGCCACAGATACCGGCCCAGACAACAATAACAAGCAAAGTTTTCAATCACCATAGACAGAGAAAACAATATATCCCATGACAAAACCAGATTTAAACAATACCTATTCATGAATCCAGTCCTACAAAATGTACGAGAAGGAAAGTTCCAACACAAAGAAGTTAGCTACACCAACAAAAACTCAGACAATAGATAATCCCACACCAGAAAAACCCAAAGAAGGAAATTATATACACACAAAACCACCACCACCACCAATAAAACCAAAAATAACAGGGATTAACAATCACTGGTCATTGATATTTCTTAATATCAATGATCTCAATTTGCCAATAAAAATACACAGGCTAGGAAGGTGAGCAACCAAACTGACAAGGCTCACAGTGAGCCCGTCCATGTTGTAGAGTTCATGTTCATTGCCGTTGTCCTTGGTTTCTCAGTCCTCCTCTACCATCAGCCACATTCAGAGAGTCTGGTTTGGTCCCCTGATCCATCAATCCCATTCCAACTGGACTTGGTGGTCTCCCGTTAGATCTGTCCCACCGTCTCAATGGGTAAACGCACTCTTCACGGTCCTGACTTCCTTGCTCATGATCTCCCTCCTTTTGCTCCTCATCGGGACCTTGGGAGCTCAATCCGGTGCTCCTATGTGGGGTTCTGTCATTTTCACTGTGAGCCTTGTCAGTTTGGTTGCTCACCTTCCTGGACTTAGGGGAAGCTGGGAGGACCTTGGACTTAACATAGTGAAGGGAACCCTGATGGCTCTTTGTCTTGGAGAGGGGTGGAGTGGGGGTATGGGTGGAAGGGAGGGGAGGGAAGGAGATGGAAATCTTTAATAAAAAAATGAGGGAAAAAAAACAAAACAAAAGAGAAAATACACAGGCTACCAGAGTATATACAAAAGCAGTATCTGTCATACCTCAACTTCAAAGACAGACATTACCTCAGAATAAAAAATCAAAAAAGATAATCCAATCAAATGGATCTAAGAAATAAATTGGTGTAGTTTTCCAATATCTAACAAAATAGACTTCAAAATAAATCAATAAAAAGAGATGAAGAAGAATATTTAATATCTGTCACAGGAATAATCCAGCAAGATGAAATCTCAATTCTGAATACCTATGCTCAAATACAAGGGCACCCACATTTGTTTTTTGTTTTTTTTTTTTTTGTTGTTTGTTTTTTTTCGAGACAGGGTTTCCCTGTAGTTTCTAGAGCCTGTCCTGGAACTAGCTCTTGTAGACCAGGCTGGCCTCGAACTCAGAGATTCACCTGTCTCTGCCTCCCGAGTGCTGGGATTAAAGGCGTGTGCCACCACCGCCCGGCAGGGCACCCACATTTGTAAAAGAAATATTATTTAACTTTAAATCATACATCAATCCCCACATACTAACTGCACGAGATTTCAACTTTCCACTCTCACCACTGGACAGGTCTGCCAGACAGAAACTTAAGAAATAAAGGACTAACAGATGTTATAATACAAATGGGTTTTAACAGACACCTGTAGAATATTCCCCCCAAACACAAAAGAATATATCTCCTTCTCAACATCTTATGGAACATTCTCTAAAATTAATCACATATTTGGTAACAAAACAAACCTCAACAGATACAAAAAAATGAAGTAACCCCCTTTATCTTATCAGATCACCATGGCTTAAAGTTAGAATTCAACAGCAACCTTAATTGCAGAAAGTCTACAAACTCATGGAAATTGAGCAGTGCTCAACTAAATCACCCCTGGGTCAAGGAGAAAACAAAGGAAGTAGTTAATGTCATCATAGAAATCTACAAAAAATGTATGTACAACTCATTCAAAGCTATGGGACATTACTAAAACATTACAAAGAAGAAAATTCATAGCACTAAAGACCTACACAAAGAACCTGGAGAAATCTAACACTAGCAACTTAACAGTACACCTAATAGCTGTAGAACAACAAAAAAAAAAAGCAAACTCACTGAAGAAAAGTAGACACCAGGAAATAATCAAATTGAGGGCTGAAATCAATAAAATAGAAGCAAAGAAAATAATAAAAAGAATCAATTAGATAAAGAGTTGATTCTTAGAGAAAATCAACAAGATAGACAAGCTTTTATCCAAACTAACAAAAAGGCAAATGGAGAATATCCAAATTAACAAAATCAGAAATAAAAAGGGGGACATAACAACAGATATGGAGGAAACCCAGATAAGCATCATATCATACTTTAAAAACCTAACTCACAAAAATTGGAAAATGTAAAAGAAATCGACAATTTTCTGGATATCTATAATATGCCAAAATTAAATGAAAACTAGACAAACAATTAAAATATATCTATAACCCCCAGGGAAATAGGAGAACTCATCAAAAGTCTTCCCCCCCAAAAAAATCCCAGAGTCAGATGGTTTCAGTGCAGAACCCTATCATAATTTTAAAGAAGAGCTAATAGCAATACTCTTCACATTGTTCCACACAATAAAAACAGAAGAAAATTGCTAAACTCTTTTTTTTACAAGGTTACAGTTTGCCTGATACACAAAGATGCAACTAAGAAATAAAATTATTGACCAATCTCACAAATGAACATTGGTTCAGAAATACTCAATAAAATACTAGCAAACCAAATCTAAGAACACATGATAAAAATCACCCACCATGGTCATGTAGCCTTCATCCCAGAGATTCATGGATGGTTCAACATATACAAATCTGTCAATGTAATCCACCATATGAAAAAACTGAAAGAAAAAAAAACTCATGATTGTCTCATTAGATGCTGAAAAAGCCTTTGACAAAATCCAATACCCCTTCATGATAAAGGTCTTGCAGAGATCAGCAATACAAGGAACATAATAAAGGTAATATACAGCAAGCCAACAGCCAACATGAAACTAAATGAAAGAAAACAGAAGCCGGGCGGTGGTGGCACACGCCTTTAATCCCAGCACTCGGGAGGCAGAGGCAGGCGGATATCTGTGAGTTCGAGACCAGAGCTAGTTCCAGGACAGGCTCTAAAGCTGCAGAGAAACCCTGTCTCAAAAAAAACCGAAAAAAAAAAAGAAAAAAGAAAAGAAAACAGAGTGACTCCCATAAAATCAAAACCAAGAAAAAGCTGTCCACTATCTCCATATTTATTCAATATAGTACTTAAAGTTCTAGTTAGAGCATTTAAGACAACAAAAGGATATCATGAGGATACAAATTGGAAAGGAAGAAGTCAAACTTTCACTGATTGCAGATAATATGATAGTATACATAAGAGACCCAAAAGATTCTACCAGGCAACTCCTTCAGCTGATAAACACATTCAGTAGTATGGTAGGATATAAGATTAACTAAAAAAATTTAGTAGCCTTCTGATGTGGGATACCCTTTTGTATATGTGCTGTTTTTACTGGTTGATGAATTAAGCTGTTTCAGCTAATGACTTTAGCAGAGTAAAGCCATACAGGAAATCTGGAGAGAGAGAGAGAGAGAGAGAGAGAGAGAGAGAGAGAGAGAGAGAGAGAGAGAGAGAGAGTAGGTGCAGTCAGAGGCACCATGTAGCAACCAAAGGAGGAAGACACCAGGTAGTAGCTCAAGAAGAAAGAGGTAACAAACCACAAGCCTCGTAGTAAAATATAAAATTAAAAAATGGATCAATTTAAGATGTAAGAGTTAGTTAAAAAATAGAAGTCTGAGCTGAAATCCCAAGCAGTATTGTAATGAATACAGTTTCTGTATGATTATCTGGGTCTGGACAGCCAGGAATGAATGAGCAGTCTCTGCTTATAATCCGCCTCTATACAGATTACAAATAGGCTTAGAAAGAAATCAGAGAAACAATACCCTTCACAATAGCCACAAACAACATAAAATATCTTGGGGTAACTCAAACAAAACAAGTGAAAGACCATTAAGAAAGACAAGAACATTAAGTCATTGAAAATACAGTGATTGCCAGTTTCAAAAGGACCAACCAGAAGTGTTCCTGTGGCAGTTTAATTACCCTAACCCCATAAAAAATCCCCCATCTCTTTACAATAAAGAGCTTGCATTGTAATCTTTCAGTGCCTATGTCATTGCCTCCACATCTTCTCACCCCCTGGAAATAGGGATTGCCCAAAAGGCATCAACAATAAGCCAGCAAAAATCATAGGGAACCATTATGGGGTTAGCGAGGTGCCTGTTATAGGGAAATTCCCAGGAATCTACAAGGGTTACTCCAGCTAAGAAACTAAGCAATAGTGGAGAGGATGTTTGAACTGCCCTTCCCTGTGATCAGATTGATGACTATCTAAATTATCGTCACAGATCTTTCATCCAGTAACTGATTGAAGCAGATGAAAAGATCCACAGCTAACAAGTGGTGTGAGTTCCTGGAGTCCAGTCATAGAGAGGAAAGTGATAACGATGATAAAGATATGCATGGGAAGAGCTGACCCCAGCTACGGGAGCTCACTGACTGGACTACCAGCTAGGGAACCTGCATAGGACCAAACTAGGCCCTCTGAATGTGGGTAGCAGCTGTGTAGCTTGGGCAGTATGTCAGACCATTGGCAGTGGAACCGGTATTTATCCCTAGTGCATGAACTGGCATTTTTGGAGCCCATTTCCTATGGAGGGATTCCTTGCTCAGCCTACAAGGGAAGGCCTTGGTCCAGAGATGTGACAAACTTTATTGCCACATCTGTGCACATGTGGAAGTAAAAGGCAATCACGGGTGTTGGTGATATCCTTACATGGCTGTTATTGCAGAGAGAAAACTAGGTGGACTGCGAACTTTTGAGGATTCTTAAATTTTCTACCCCACATCTCACCGTACAAATGATGTGATTACAGAATCCACTAAGCCTACCATTTCTAACCCAGATTCACTTCTTTAATTTCTTCTGTTATGATGATTAAAAGAATGGCTGCCTGACCACTCAATGGAAGTATTATACAAAAGCCAAATATCTTTAAAATATTTTCATTTCACTTATATGCTTTGTGCACTATTAAAACCTTATTATGCCTCAACTCACACCTCACTGGGTGCACTTGTCTGTGCACTGTTAGGTCTAAGCCTGAAAAACATGAATGAAACTAGCTCTTCTTGTTGGCTTTCTCTTTAAGTCTTTAAGGTCACCCGAGAGCAGACACTAAATGGAACCCATGAGGCTAGAGGAGGAAGCCTGTGGCTTTCTTTGTGGCTGCTGTTCCTGTTGCATTTTTTTCAGGCCACAGTCTCCATGGTTACCCTCCAAGTAAGTTCGTCTGCTCTTCTTCTGTGCCTCACCTGCACCCCCTCCTTAAGATCTGCCAGTCAGCTCTTCAGCATCACTTCTCCGGGTTTCAGAGTGGTAACTCTCCCAATCTCTTCACAAAATCCTACTATGTATATCAAGCAGAATTCACGTGCAATGTTCTTAATCAAACGGACTAATTCAAATGGATCTCTTATTGTCTCAACTCCTTCCTGTATTTACCTGTTTTCAGATAGACAAACCCAATGTGAGTTTTCAAAAGCCAGGCTAACAAATGGCCCTGTGTTTACTACCTGTGTATAGTGTGACAACTGTGGTGTATCTGCCACGTCCATCTGGACAGTTAATAATTTAACACCATTGCTTGCAGCAACTTGAGTCTCGATTCCTTTGTTTCCCTAACTGGTAAGGTACACAGATGTCATTGTTAGATTATTTTTGTCTGCTGAAAATATTAAATTTTGATGTGGAGCTTTACTCGTAAAGCATATCCTTTGTCAATTATGATTAGAAGTTATTATTGATTAAAGTTATATCTATGAAAGTTTCTACTATTACCTTACTAATATACTAGGAAGGATAATAAGGATTGGGAGTAAGATAAATGAAGAAGATCTTCTGCCTGTGCGTTTACATTCTATGATACTTCTTCAGGTCTCTTTCTGTGGGTCAGCTGTGATATATGACAAATCTGGACTTCATATTCAATAGTGAATAACCACTTGCTTTAATCTCACTTCTTTCGATGTGCTACAATACCTTGACAAAAAGCAACTTAGTGCAAAAAGGGCTTATTTTAGCTGATAATTCTAGTTATCATTTATCACTGAGCATATGAGAACTTGAAACAGCAAGAACCTGAAATAGTTAGTGACATCCACAGTCAAGAGGAAGCAGAAAATTAGTGCATACAAGTATAATATTCGGATGACCTTATCCAATCTTATATAGTCTAGGACCCAAACTCAGGGAACACAGTGGTCTGACTGTCCCATTTCAATTATGTAATCAAGTTAATTCCCTACACTATGCCACAGACTTGTGATTTTAATCTGAAATTTGGAAATCTCATACCTTTCAACAATCATTTCCCCCATTTTTGTACATTCTTTCAATGTCAGTAACCACCCTTTCCAGAAAAGCAGATTCATTTTTATGCCTTCCAATGTTTCTCTGGGGCTATAAATTTCCTCCTGTTTCTCCATTCTATCTCAGCTGTGAAGTTTTGGACCAAGTCTCATATTTCCCACAGTAATTATATTGATGATACATTGGAGAACTGCAATATGCCTAAGAATTTCTAGCATGAAAATACAATTCTTCAGGCTGTGCTGTATTGGATTGTCCAGTCAGTGATAGGTTATCCTGTATAGCAATCATCCCACAGACTCCAAACAAGAGAAATCTAGTACCCTCCAATGTAGCAGGATTAGTAAAAACTCAGAGACAAAAATTGGGGTTCAACCTGAAGGTCATAAAAGCAAAGCATCCAGTCACTGGCACTCACCTCTACCTCAGTCCAACATGGTAATCCTGCCTCCACAAATCTCAGAATGAAACTATGTGTGAGAGCTGTCTCCTCCCATGTTTTCGTCTTCTCTAGTTCTGAAATTGAATGTGTGCACTGCTACTGCCCAGTTTCTATGGCAAACTAGTGTGGCTACTGGGATTAAAGGTGTGTGTCACCACTGACTGATGTGTAAGGCTGATCAGTGCAGCTGGTTTACTCTCAGAACTTCAGGCAAGCTTTATTTATTAAAATACAAATAAAATGTCACTCCACTGTGCTCATGGTTTTGTTCTATTCTGACTTCAGGTGAGAATTTGTTATGCATTTGACTATCCAGTATCTCTTGCTGACATTTTTCTTCAACTTCCTGTGTACATTCATTAATTTCTGCCTTATCTTTTCTTCTACTTTCTGTTCTATATACTATGAAAAAAAGCTTTTTTCTATAAGCTAAAATGAGTCTTAAAAATAACTGACCTAGCATATCCAAATCCTACACTGAATCAGAAGCTGAAGATTAAATATTTTTTTCACTTCATTTCTTACACCTGAAGGTGAAAAGAAGAGGCTACTTTGAACTACGAATGTGAGATTTACAAGAAAGTCCTAATATTTTGAATCTATCTATCTATCTATCTATCTATCTATCTATCATCTATCTATCATCTATCTATCTATCATCTATCTATCTATCTACCTATCTATCTCTATACATGCATACATACATACATGTGTGCATGCACACACACATATTTGAGAAAACATATCCTTCTTTGTGGTAGCCACATGGGGTAGGAATGGTGGAAGTACCTACTTAGAAGGCAAGATGCTATCCATTTCCTGTGTCTCTAAAGTCACCTTCCAAAATAAATGCCAAATTTAAGGTATGCAAAAAGAAAGCAAACAAACTGCATGGTGTTATATTAGATAAAGTTAATGTGGGTTCCATCTTACAACTGTCAGGATAATCAAGATTAATCCAGCAAATGACAGTAGGTATGGGGAAAAGGGAATATATAGCATGTATTTATTACTGGGGGCATACAAACTGCTACAGGAACTATAGAAATCAGTGTATAGGTACCTCAAAAACAAGCTATGTTTACCACAATATCTATCTATATCATTCTTAGATATACACCTAAGAGACTCTACAGCCTACTGATGTATGAAGTCCTTCTGTATATGTGTTGTTTTTATTGGTTAATGAATAAAGAAACTGCATTGGCCAATGGTAGGGCAAAGAGATAGGTAGGGAAAACTAAACTGAATGCTGGAAGAAAAAGGTGGAGCAAGGAGCTACCATGTAGCTGCCACTGAGAACAGAGGAGCTGGAACCTTGCCGGTAAGCCACAGACACGTGGCAAAATACAGATTAAAAGAAATGGGTTAAATTCAGTTGTAAGAGATAGCCAATAAGAAATTAGAGCTAATAGGCCAAGCAGTGGTTTAATTAATGCAGTTTCAGTGTGGTTATTTCAGGGCTGAGGAGTCAGGAACAAACAAGCAGCCTCCCACAACAGCCTATATAGAGATACTTGTTTATTTATGTTCATTGCTACTCTATTGAAATACTCAGAAATTGGAAACAGCCTAAATGAGCATTAACTGGTGAATGGATAATATAATATATTTATATATGAAATATCACTCAACTATTGAAAATGAAATTTGAACTCAAATGAATTGAGCTAGAAACAGTTGCCCTGAGCAAGATAACTCAGACTCACATAGAAGAAATTTCCATTCTCTCTCTTATGTATGGATGTGAGATTTTAAGCCTTATCTATGTTTGTTTCCTCAAAAATATCCAAAAATGTTAGGCAGGTAGTAGGAAACCAGGGGAAGAGGAGTTCTTCCAAGGAAGGGAAAATAAAACATAATGTTATCAAAAAAAAAGTGGAAATAAGAATAGTAGGATTAAATGAGAAAGGGGTTGAGGAGGTAACATTACATGGGATAACCTTCTGAAACGTCATGTGGAAACCTTCTATTAACAGTTTCCTAAAATATATACATACATATAAAAGGAAACCAAATGAATTCATTATATAATGGGGAAGATTGTCCCCTAATGAATCATCATATACCACAAATTCCAGTATCTAGAATGAGTCATTGGTCAAATGGATCTCATAACCCACTTTAACTATTATAGATTACTGCCAATACTACTGGTTACCCTCCACTACTGGTTGGTAAGACCCTACCAACATGGAGGACAACATGGGTAACAACAACCGTCATGGAGAAAGTGAACTGGTGTTCAACTAGAAGCTTCATCTGTACTCGCTAGCATTCACAGTCCTGGAAAGAGAAAAGTAAAGGTCAATATCACCCAGCTAAGAACACTGAAAACTATAATCATAATATACTTGCAAGATGTTTTCCTATCTTCATAATTCAATTAATTTATGAAGAATGATTGAAACATGTTTGTATTTATAAAAAACATTTATTTTTCCTCTTTCCATCTAGGGGTGTATTTATCAGTAGGATACTTCTTTTCCTAAGACTTTCTTTGGCAACAAACAAATAAAAATTAAATAAATTAATAGAGCAATGTTAGCTATTTTGTATTTTCTGGTTATCGCTTCTATGTGTTACAGGTTGGTCAATAACTTATCAAGTGATTTATCTAGTTTTCCTGTGAAAATGCTGATGTAATACATGTACACAGAGGAGTCAGTGGGGCCAGGTTTCTTTTCTGTAGCTTTACTTTCTGTTTCTATGGTATCTCTTTCATTATTCAGCCTAGTTCTTCTAGTCTTTGTTCCTGCAGTAACTCTCACATTCTTTCTCCTGGGACTTTCCCTCTCAACTTTACAGCAACACACTAGACTTGTGAAAATCAGGAAGGGAAAAGATAGGGAAAGACTGTACCAAACTTTAAGTACTAGTTATACAAAATAAAATTTAAGAAAAGGTCTGAAATTGCATGCTATGGCATTAGGTGTAATGAGGTCCCAAAAGGAAGTAGAAGGGTTATCTATTAACAGAGGCATACCTCTTCTTTTACTTGTGAGTTACTTTGGTAGTATTGAAGAAGTGCAGAGTGAACTGTTACACATGGGGTTAGCCTTGAAGACACTAATAAATCCTCGGGTGGGGCTGACCCCTTCAGCTTGTGTTCACTGATCTGCAGGGCAAGAGTGATAGCATGTGTTCACCCATCAGCGGTTACCCGACTTGACTCCTAGAAGTGCTACTGAGGTTCTCATAGATGGGCCTTTAAGGCAGGCAACCAACAGTCATCTGAAGGCCCATTCCCAACAAGCTCTGGGAGACAGAGCCTTAGACAAAATTCATACAAAAAGTACATTTAAAAGTAATCTCTAAATACTTGCTTTAGGAACCACAGAGAATATAGAGGGGTAGGTGTAAACACTTGAAATATGGCAAGCATAAATTTATGCTATGGTTCATTTCAGTACACCAAGACGTACTGGTATAGATAGATACTGAATTCATAGCAGCCATTCAGTAATTGTGTGCTACAAAGATGTTGCTTTAAAATCCATCTCCAAACTGGGAAGGATAAATTTTGAATTAGTTTTGGTATTGAAATAATCGATGCTGTGTGTCTGTGATTTAGAGATAACAGTTCATAAAATGAACTGAGGACTAGGCAAATGTGAATATATTCCTTCTCGATCACTAACTAGTTATGAACCTGTGGACTCAAGATTTTTATCTTAACAATGAGGAGTAGACTATTGGTTTGTATATACAGCACCATTGTGGCTATGCAGGCAAATATATTAAAATTTCCTACCATATTATTTACCTTTAGTAAATAAGATGTTATCATTTAATTTGTTTTAACTTCCATTATTATTATTATATTGAAATATTATATAAAGTATAAGCAATTGGATTGATTGCATATATCTAAAAATAATATTGTCTGACATTCTTGACACATGGAACACTCAACCCCATAAAAAAGAAAAACTTGGCTGATTGCATGTAAAATAACAGCATAATAACATTAACATTGTATCTGAGATCTACTGATATTTTAGGTTCGAAAGACCCCCAAATCCAAATCCAAATTAGGTCATATACATTGATGAGATTCCGTGCATATTTAAACTACCAGGGTTTTTCAACCAAAAGACTTTGTAACTGTACTAATAACCATATTCTACACTGTTTAAAATCCAATGGGGAAATACAATTGCAAACTTTGCTCAGCTCAACTTAGTCTGAGTTTAAATGACAACTACGTTGATTCTATTCTGTATTGATAGAAAAGAAAATGTACTAGATGTTAGGAAGGAAACATACTACTGAGCACGGAATTCCTGAAGAAACTGGATCATGCATTGATGCATTGAGTAAACACCCAGGGAGGCAGTACAGCCTGGAACATTTACATACAATACAGGGTAGATCTTTAATGTTAAGAAGGGCTCACTGAGAGCAGAAGGCATGAAAACTTGAAATACCAAAACTGATGTTGGGAGCAAAGCTGCCCTGTGAAAGAAGAGCCGATTTGTTTTGCAGAAACATATCTAGGGAGGAGTACAACCCAATTTACCCTTGAATTGGAAAACATGTTAATTGCTTACATATTAGGGCTATCTCTTAAATTCATTACCAGTTACATTTTGGGATTCCTTATAAAGAATCTTTGACAGATTGTAACAACTGGATATATGAGTATTGCATTAAACCAATATTAATTAAATGTTTCCACCTTTTAGGAGGCCTTGATAGATCCTGATTAGCCTTGACAGATCATTATTTTCAGCAGAACATGGTCAAGATCCAGCAATGAGCACTGAGATGCAATCAGGCACCAATGTATGCTGGAATTAATAATTATCCTAAATTGGATGCAATGAATAATTTATAGTGTAAATTCTTATGCAATTTGCTATGGTAACCCAAAAGAAGAGTTCAGCTGTATTTTAACAAAGCATGAGGTACCAAGAGGAAAATAATGGATACAATAATAGAGAACACACTTACGGAGAGAAACACTTAGAGAGGATAAAGTATTAAAAAAATGAAAATATGAAATTCTAACATCATTGACATTATTAGTGTACATCCATTATTCACTGGGTGGTGCGAAGGCCTCCAACCAACTTGGACAGAGTGTAGAAAAATAACTCCATACTCTTGAAATGTTAAAGACAAAAACAAAGCACAACAACAAGGCAGGCAAAGGATACTTTTCAAATTCCCTAAGGTACTGGCAAGTGTGTTGGTTTGTTAGTTATATTCTGAACAAGAGAATAAAAAAATACATATTAAAGTTCCTGTTGATTTTATTCTGTACTGATAGAAAAGAAAATGGACCAGATGTTAGGAAGGAAACAAATTACTGAGAACGGAATAGCTGAAGATTCTGTATCATGCATGGAGTAAACACCCAGTTATCACAACCTCCATCACATACTGACTATGCTTCTGTAACTGCCACTTTATGTCTAATGTTCTTTTGCCGAATATTAGTAATATAAAAACAGCAGAAAGGAAAGCTTAAGCTCTAAGAAATTGGGCAGTTTCACTTAGCTAGGAAAGTAGAAAGATTCCTGATTCCTGCAATGTCTACTGAGTTTGTAGAATATTCCACTGCCTCAATAAAATACATCATTACATGTTACATAGTTAACAACCTATATTTCATATAGGCAATTAAAATTCAATAGTTATTTTTGTGAGTCTACATGTATGTTCACATTCATGCATATGCAGGTTTACATGAGCACACATTCATGTGGAGGCTTGAGGACAGCTTTGGGCATCGTTACTTAGGCACCCTCTTACAAGGTCTGTTACTGATTTGGAACTCACCAACTAGGTTAGGCTGGCTATCCAGTGAGCTTCAGGGACTGGACTGCTTCTTTGTCCTCAGCATTAGGATTATAACTGTGTACTACCTTGCCTGGAATTTTCTTAGCACAAGTATACTGGTATACTATCTGTGTTTAATAAATAAAGCTTGAATGAAGATCAGTGCAAAGCAGCCACACTAGTCAGCCATACAGGCCTGGCACTGAATGCCTTTAATCCCACCACTAGAGATGAATATTAGTTGGGATGAGACGGGAACTCACTCATTTTCAGTCTGAAGATTTCAAAGAAGCAAGAGCTCTCTAATGGCTTAGCTGGTTTTGCTTTTCTGATCTTCAGGTTGAACCCCAAATATCTGTCTCTCGGTTTTTATTATTTGTGCTGTACATAAGTCCTATGGATAAGATTCAGGTTCTCGCGTTTGTAAGACAAACACACTACTGACTGAACTATTATCTCCACAGCCTAAAAGTTTTTAAATATTTTCTTTAATTTGTATTTGGCAAACTTTGCTATAAAATATTATTTAATAAAAATAAAATAATCTCACACACTTAAAACAGATATTTGTCAGTACACAATTGGATAGCTTATCTGCATTTGATTTTTCATATTAATCGTGTTTTTTATTTGTATTATTTCCTTTTGTAGTCATTGTCTAATATCCAGGCCTAAATAAACCAAAGCATTTTGTTTTAAGAAATGTTTCTTTTTAGTTGGTAAAAACTCAAATAAAACAAATCAGTTGGAAGATTTGGTGAGAGGGTTATTTAACAACTGACTTTACAGGATTCTATCACCAATCTCTTGTGACTAGCATCAAGCACCAAACACCAAGGTCAATATTTCACACATACCATGTTTCCTCATCTGCATTAGAGACTATGGAAAAAATAAAAACTTTATAAACTTCCATGATAATGATATTAGAAGCCTATAAACTTTAAGAAAACGAACAAATATTTTTCTTAGCAAAAAGGTTATATGGCTGAATTTAAATTCAGGTCAATCTGCATTCATATTTCACTGGTAATGGTTGTGCTACCCTTATAGACAGAGGCAGGATAAAGCACTCTCTTATCTTTTCAGCCTGTTTTCATACATATCAACATCCTTCCCATGGGATGACTAATGTCCTCAATTTAGAACAATATTTATTTGACAGACAGTTTACATCTAATGAAGACCAATTACCTCCGGGAGCTGTTACCATGCACATTTTTCCCTGATTGTGCATCTAGAGGTGAAGGCAGCATTTGATATGGTAAAGAAATAAAGCACAAAGAAAAAAATAAAATTAGGATGAATTTTTGGTGGCCTGCTACAAAAATAAATTTTCCTAATTACCTCTCCCCATGCCCAATCTTCACCTTGGGATCAGTCTGGGTGACAGCTGAGTGAGTGCAAATCTTGAGGAGCTTGAGCACAGCTGCCTGGGGACACCCTAACTTCACAACTGATCATCAGAACATCTGAATTTCAAAGCAGTGGTCCAGCCTGGTGCTTCCAGTGTCCCAATCAATGTCAATCCCTCCTAGTGTTACTACAAGGAGCATTCTGTCGAGAATTTGGTAAAAGAGGGCAGAAACCTTTCCAAGTTCTCCCTCCTTTGAAGAAAAGAGGTAGGTTTCTAGATTCCCCTCTTTTTAAAGTTAAAGGCTTTGAGTTTAGTAATCATTCGATGAAACTTTGTAGTGATGATGATGCCTATGATGTTATCTCTCAAGTATTATTGTTCTCAGAAATGAAGTAGAAGAATAAAAGGCAGGTATTTATTAAAATAAGAGCATTCTATGTAAATGTTGCTTCTTTAGCAAACTATTAAGGACATGCATTTGTGTCTAAGCATAGCTTTTCACAAAATATGCGTTTTTAATCAGCAACAAGGATGCCATAAAAACAAACAACAGAAAAGGATACAGTTTCTCTTTCAACGCGGTTGACCTAGCTGCCCTATGGCTTTCAAGGAAGATTATTAGTATTACCAATAAATCACCATTCTTGCAGCTGCAGATTGAGCCAGAGCATGGCTACCCTGGAATATAATATATTATGACAATAGAGGCCTTAGCAACAGTTTTAACTGCTCCACAACAGATTGTGCCCTAGAGCAGTAAGTATCCTATACACGGGAGGTTATTTGGCTTTTGTTTTTCTTGATTAAACATATAAGCAGACAGATACATATATACACACAACTTTATTCTATTGTAACAGATTATTCAATACCATTCCTAGGCTTGTGAAAACAAAGTTTTTGCAGAGGTTAGGTACTTAGAAGGCACTACAAACACAAAAGCTCCCATGCTTTTCTTACAGTTTGAGAGAGTATAGCAAACAAAAGGCACCCTTACGAAAATGCTATGTGGGTATGGAAGCATACGAAAAAATGCTGGCAAATTATGGAGATGGGGATGTGGTCAGATACTCTGTGTTTTATCCCATATCCTTACATGAATGTTGTCCAGCAAATGTGCACATAGCACTCAGTATTCTATCTGAAAACTTAACATAAAAAAAAAACAAAAAATAGAAGCTATAAAACAACAACAACAATAACAACAACAAAAACAAAAACCTCAGGCACAGTTATTTCAATCTAGGACGAAAACTCCAAGATGCCCTCAAGTTTCACAAAGGTTTGAAAGTATAGCTAATTTAATTCAGTAGTCTAAGCAAACAGCTGTTGCTATTCCAAGGTTTTGGCTATTTTTCTAAAGCAGAGGGACAGAAATACAGCCTGTTCTGGCCTTCCTATTCTTTTGGATTGACCTATTGGAACAGAGACAACTCTTTCAAAGCTTTTTTTCTAGCCCCTGAGAATACTCCTGTCTAGGTCTGTGATATCTGAAGACTTTCAGGATACTTTTTCTTTCTTGGGTACTTGAGGTGCTAGCATTTGACAGTGCTAGTTTGCTGGTGTTTGCACATTATACATTTCTGTTTCTCATATTAAAAGTATGTGTTCAACTGTTCATTAGAAATGATAACCAGATACTAATCTACATACCTATGAACACCTGATTTTTGACAAAGAAGGTAAAATTATACAATGGAAAAAAGAAAACATCTTCAACAAATGGTGTTGACATAACTGGATGTCAACATGTAGAAGAATGTAAATAGATCCATAACTATCCCCATGCAAAAAAATTCAAGTCCAAATTTATTAAAGAGCTCAATATAAATCCTACCACATTGAACCTGATAGAAGAGAAAATGCATTAGCACAGGAGAGTACTTCTTAAATATAACCCCAGTAGCACAGACTGAGATCAACAGTAAATATATGGGACCTTCTAAAACTGAGAAGCTTCTGTAAAGCAAAAAGACACAGTCAACAAGACAAAAAGACAGCCTATTGAATGGGAAAAGATCTTCACCAAACCCACATTAGACAGAAGAGTGATCTCCAAAATACATAAAGTACTCAAGAAATTAGACATTAAAATATTAAATAATCCAATTAAAATGGGGTACTGATCTAAACAGAATTCTTAACAGAAGAATTCAAATGACTGAAAGACACTTAAGGAATTTTTCAATACCCCTAGTCACCACGGAAATGCAAATGCAAATGACTCTAATTCCCATCTTAGACCTTTCAGAATTGGTAAGAACAAAAGTACCAATAATAGCTTATGCTAGAGAGGATGCATAGTAAGTGGAACCCTCCTCCATTGCTGGTGGGAATGCAAACTTGTACAACCACACTGAAAATCAGTATGAAGGTTTCTCAGAAAATTGGGACTCAACCTATTGCAAAACACAGTAACATCACTCTTGGGCATGCAACCAAAGGATGCTCAAACATACTACAAGGACATTTGCTCAGTTATGTTCATAGTAGCATTATTTGTAATAGCCAGAACCTGAAAGCAATCTAGATGCCCCTCAACTGAAGAATGGATGAAGAAAATGTGGTACATTTACCACAGCAGAGTCGTACTCAGTTATAAAAAAAAATGGCATCTTGTTATTTGCATGCAAATGGATGAAACTAGAAAAATCCATCCTGAATGAGGTAACTCAGTCCCAGAAAGATAATTATGGTACGTACCCACTCTTAGGTGAATAATAGCTGTAGAGCAAATGATAAGAAGCCTATAGTAATACAACTGCCATCCATGTTCAGAGGGCCTAGTTTGGTTCTATGCTGGTTCCCTCACTGTCGGGCTGGAGTTGAAAGGCTTCCATTAGCTCAGATAAGCTGCTTCCATGGGTATCCCCATCATGGTCTTGAGATCTTTGCTCCTATTCTCACTCCTTCCTCTTGGACTCCAGTAGCTCAGCCCAGTGTGTCATTGCTGCTCTCTTCATTTGCTTTCATCAGTTGCTAGCAGTGAGACCAGCATTTGTCCTTACTGTTTGTTCTAGCTTGTTGAAAGCTATTCTTTCTGCATTGATGCATTATTTAGCCAAGATATAGTGGGGAGGGTCTCAAATCAATGTTCTAGACTGTGTTGACTCCACAGGGGAATCTTACCCTCTTTAAGAAGTGAATGGGGAGTGGGAGGGAGGGAAAAGAAGAAGGAGCAGGAGGAGGGAACAAGTGAGAAATGGATTTGGCATAAATTGAGAAAAAAATAGTTTTTTTTAAATAAATTAAAATTTAAAACAGAAATGATAACCATATATATGTTAAAGACAATGTCAAGATTAAGTGATAGCAAACTTGAAAATTGGATCCAAAGTGGGAGACAGAAAGATGACTGTTTAACCATCCTCTCACTTAGGTTGCTCTACCTAAGGAAAATTGGTGTGCTTTACCTTCTGAAAGAAAGCAACACAAAAGACATACTGACACAGGATTCAAGAACCATATTTTATCAAAGAATATCCTGTAATGTGTTGATTTCTTCAATGACTAACCCTTTGGTCAGTATCATAAAAGTACTTTCTGAACTTTGAAAATATACTTAAGTAAAAAAAAAATCCAGAGGGCCTCATCTTTGCTACAAGTTCTTAAGTTCATTTCCAACCAAAGTTTAGAGATTTTCTAGTGAACAAGTTACTTTGTCTCCCAGATAAAGTATGGTGATTTCTAGCATTTTTTTTTTCTGTTCTGCTCCCTTAGAAACCTCGCCAAGTGACACATGGTTGACCAGAGGAAGATCTCATATTCATGCAATTCTATATCCTAACCATTATATTTATTTCTTTCCCCATTGCTGTGAATGAGTGCCTGTCAAAATTTTAAGGAGGAGAAAGTTAATTTGGGTTCAGTTTGAGGATATAGTGGTTGACTGATTGTGTTAGGGGAAGCCATGGCTTAAGGAACCTGAGACCAACACATTGTCTATACAGTTGGGTAGCAGAAAGAGATGAGTTCTAGTCCCCAAGGACTTCTTCCATATTTCTCTTTTATTCAGTCAGAAATTCTAGCTTGTAAGACAATAATGCCCACATTAAAGATAGGTTGTCCTTCCTATGGCAAACTTCTCTGAAAATGCCTTTTGAGAAACAAAGGATGGTGTGTCTCCTGGGTGATTCTAATTCCAGTCATGTCAACACTGACTACTATCCATAACAGTCAAAGATTTAGATCTTAATCTCTTTCATCCTTAATAGCAGACATTATTTTGGCAGACATTAAATATATGTCGGTAAAGGGGCAAACTCCCACTTGAAGAGGTAAAAGCCTCAAGGAATAGAGACACTGAAAAAAAATGAAAGGAAAGTCACTAAGAAGGACAAAATTTGCTTGGTGGGAAAATAACTTTGGAGAAAATGCTGTCCTGTCACTGCCATCAGGAAGGAAAACATGTCTGTTGCAAAGAAGTCAAATGGTTGACAGAGAAGTTCAGAGTTATTTAAAGAAGAACCAACAAAAATGTGAAATAAAAGAGCAACATGAGTAAGGAAGTAGTAGAGTTTCACATAGACTACAAAGAAAATGAAATCTTCACCTTGGAATACATGAGGTATTGGAGTATGTGGGGCAACAAAAGAACAAGTGAGAACTAATAGGCGACATTTCAGTTTAGCACAGGATATGTTCAGGTAGTCTTGACAGACCTGGATCTCTCCAATGGATCAGATACCTTGATTTTGCCTCTTAAAACCTAGGCTGTTTGCTTCTTATACATATTAAAACATATAGATGAGTTATCTGGGAGAGTATTAGTCTTAACACTCAAAATTCTGGTCTCTTTTCCTTCATCTTCTAACTGCTGAAATTCAAGGCATACATCATCATGCCCGGTTAATATGGTGTTGGGAATTAAACTTGGGGCTTCATACATACTAGGAAGGTTCCTAGTATGAATCATATCCCTAGTCTCAAACTTTTGTTTTATTGACTGCTCCATGTCTATGATATCAACATTGAAAGGGATCAGGGAATGAAAAGTAGTTAATTTTGTCTTCAACAAGTGCAGCCTATAGAGCCTCAGTCACTGTATAACTCACTGGTTTAGTTAGTGAATGCTTACTATATGACAGGACCTGTATCCATTGCTCCTAAATTAATCTGAAGCTTCTGGAATAGGTATGGGACTATTGTTTATTCATTCTTGCCTCCTTTTTTATCTTCTTTGCCTGGCACGTAAAATACCTGCACATGTCGCAGAGCCAGAACACCTTGTTGTGAAATCTAGTAGACTTACACTTACCAATTTTAATGTTTTGGTAATAAAATGGGGAGAATAATCAGTCCTATCTCATAGATTCTTATGAAGAATGGGCAAAGGCATCATTGCAGAACATACAGGCCAGAGTCTCGGAGATCAACGATGCCCAGCGAATGTAAATAAAAGGCTTATGTATCTGAAAACAAAATAACAGAAACAAAAACTCAAGTATATTCAATTGTGATTTTCTAAACAGTATTCCAAATTTCATTTATTAATGCTTGAAAAACGGGAAGCTGGAGGAAAAACTTTCAATGTATTTTTAGTAAAATCCATTGCCTCCATTTGCAGTGGATCATAATAATTGAGACTGTCATTATGCTTGACCCATAAAGAGTAACCTTGATGGTTATTTGTTATGTATTCAGTTTTTCTCTGCCTTAGCTCAAGCTTAAATATTAATGGGAAGAAGAAAATCTACAAAATCCCTCAAGCTGCACTGTAGGAGTCTGATGCATTGTAGCTAGTGGCAATGAATATAATCATCATTCCTGTGCTAATTTCTTTAGACAGCAACAAACATTGAGGCAAATAATTTAAAGAATGCTAGAAAGAAAATTGACAATTTGCATATGCAAAGCATGCAGCTTAGGTACTGGGAGATTCCTTTGTGGAGTAAGCATATTTAACAATGTGGGACCAAGAATCTATGGAACATCAGAAGATATTTCTTGGTTGGGTTAGCCCAGAATGAGTGTGATGTCAATGGAGACCAGGTAGAGAGCTCTTGAAACCTAAGGCAGGTTGGCCTTAGTGTCAGTGTGTCTGGTCTTTAAAAGAATATTCTTCACCAATAGTCTTTCTAAATCTACATTTTTGCTCCACCAATTATTAACTGAATAGCTTTAAATTGGCTCTTGAGTATCTCATGGAAATCAAAGTATCTCTATTGTACATTATTGAAAGAATTAAATTATAAAAATCTTCAAAAAGTAATTGTATCATGATATGTGCTCAATGTATATTAGCTATTATTACTTTTGTCCACTATAGAGCTGGTTTAAATGTATACCAATAGATACCCATGATTCCTTAGATAAATATCTAAATTGCTCGCAATTTCACTTTGGAATTGAAAGTCAAAAGTTACTCTAATATTTGAAAAGTGACACTTAGCCAGTCCGTGGAGATGCACAACCTTTAACCCCAGCACTTAGAAGACAGACGAGGCAGGTCTCTTTGAGTACAAGACCAGCTCTGTCTACAAATTTAGTTTTAGGATACCGAGGGCTACACAGAAAAATGCTATCTCAAAAAACAAAACCAAACAAACAACAAAAAAGAAATGACAACCATTCAAATGCTATAAAAATCTATGGAAGGAATATTGTGGAGCTTTTATTATTTCACTGTCTGTATTAAATTCACTAAAGTTTTCTTGAATAGCAATGGGTGGAAAGCAGATAGCAATTGACATGTGAATGTTTTTCATGATTCTTCTTGACCTTATGATTGTGATTTTTTTTAACAAGGTCCATGTTTAGTATATGAGAAATCTACCATAAAATTGCCATATGGTACACTTCATGTAATAGAAATCACTGCTATTACAACCATCGCACTTAAAGGCATGATGGTGGTCTGATATAAGAAGTAACATTCGCTTTTGTTTGGTTGAGTGAGCTTTGGGAAAGTATCTTCATTGAAAGGTTTCTAAAACTTGTCAGCTGATCAAGAAGCAACACTTACAAAGACTAAAGTCACACAGTACCAGGGTTTCACATTTTTCCTTGACTATAAATCCTGTGAGATCAGTGGATCAAAACTATATAAGTGCACATAAAGTAATGTATTGAATATCAGAGACAAAACAGAAACAATTTAGATATCAACAGAATCCAGGTCTGTTCAAAAGATAGAATTTGATGAAGTCAAAGAGCAACTTCAGACACGAGCCTGACTTAATGGTTCATCACGTTTCTCATTCTTGTTCCTCTCTTTTTATTCCTGTCTTCTTCCATATGAATTTTCCATTCATATTTAAATTGTTTAAAAAATGAAAATTAATTGGAAATACAAATTGCCTACTCATTATCTCTTATGGGAAACCACAGAGTTAAGTAACTTTAGGTATATTTCACTTACTATGTATACAACTCAGTCACATGATTTTTCCAAGGCACATACTGAGGGACACTATGTGGATGCTGATTCGTGTTTTTCTTTTCCCATGGCACAGCTCATAAAGCAAATGCTGTGCACTTTGTTTTAAGAGTATTCTAGGTTAAAACTTAGACTTCCCGCAGGGCAGGGAACCCTTACTGCTCTTTGGGCTAGAGAGAGAGGGGGAGGGGAGTGGGAGAACAGGGAGGGAAATGGGAGGCAGAGAGGAGGTGGAAATTTTTAATAAAAAAATAAATAAATTAAAAAATATAAAAAATAAAGTAGTCTTCCGTTAACACATAATGGTGCATATGTATGGGAAATGATATGATATTTTTATTTATGACCTTCATGAAAATTGCACATCATGATAAGATACCAAGCATTATTTTATACAATTTACAAGCAAAATGATATCAGAACATTGAGTTCAAAAACTATAGAGCAATCTTTAAAGACTGAATATAATGATGCACTTAACTTTCTAATGTGACCCATGTTCCCATAGATTTCCCGTTACTGGTCATACTATTTCCATCTCTGATTAAAACTTTCTGGGCCTGCAAAAAAAAATGAAAATTCATGGTCTAACTTTATTTTTTTTTTTTTTTTTTTTTTTTCATGGTTTATTTTTTTTTTATATTTAAAAATTTCCATCTCCTTCCCTCCTCCTCCCCCCTCCCTCCCCTCCTTCTCCCCTTTCTCTCCCCTCCTTCTCCCCCTTCCCTCCCCTCCCCTCCACCCATACCTCCCCTCCCTCCCTCTCAAGGCCAAGGAGCCATCAGGGTTCCCCACTCTATGCTAAGACCAAGGTCCTCCCAACTCTCCCCAGGTCCAGGAAGGTGGTCGACCAAGCTGAGAAGGCTCCCACAGAGCCCGTCCATGAAGAACAATCAGAGCCCAGAGCCATTGTCCTTTGCTTCTCAGTCAGCCCCCGCTGTTGGCCACACTCAGAGAGACGGGTTTGGTCGCATGATCCATCAGTCCCATTCCAACTGGAGTTGGTGATCTCCCATTAGTTCTGTCCCACCGTCTCCATGAGTGAACGCACCCCTCTCGTTCCTGACTTTCTCCCTCATGTTCTCGCTCCTGCTCCTCATCGGGACCTTGGGAGCTCAGTCCAGTGCTCCAATGTGGGGCTCAGTCACCTTCCCCATCTGTCGCCAGCTGGAGGTTCAAAGAATGCCATTTATGCCACTAATGACCACTCAAAGCAAGTGAACTATATGGGCACTCTTACTACAGATACCTATGTCTCATGACCTCTAAAGAATACCAACTAACTCATGATAATCACTTACATTCATACATGCCTGAACAAAGACTGAGACAGCAGCAGTAGTATATTCGTGATGGAAAATCTATCAAGAAGGAAATTGCTACTTAGAGCAGGAAAGTCCAATGCTTTAAATATTTATTAGGGTTATGTTGCCTGGTTTGGTTTCCTTAGTTTACTACCTGGTTTAACAAGCCAAATAGCTAATACTTAGAGCAGGGAACATGGCTCAGTGTGTAGGAGTGCTTTCTGTGCAAACATGAGGATCTGAGATCGAAACCCCAGTACACATATGAGAAGTTTGACATTGCTGTACACACTTGAGAAGACAGAGGTAAGCAGATCCAAGAATTTCAGTGTCTATTTAGCCTAGTATGCATGGCAAGATTTGAGTTTGGTGAGAGACCCTGTCTCAAAAGAATTAAGTAGAAAGCAATAAAGATACCCAGTGTCCTCTCCTGACCCCAGCACATACATGAGTGTGTACGTATACTTTCTTGTGCATCCACCGCTACTACACACACATAGATGCATGACCTTTCCATGAATTTATGAATAAAGAGCTTCTAACACTAAAATTTCTCTAACAAAAACATTCAAAATAAATTTTTAATTTGTTGTAGGAAAAGTCTGCAAGGAAGTCAAATATCTTTGTATAGGTGCATGGTTTCATGAAGGAAATAATTTGTAGTGGCATGCGACTGCAACAGGCTAGCAAAAAGGTATTTTGAAGATGAAATGAAGGTTCATGAGAAAATATAACTACACTTACAACAGGGTGACATAGGTATCTTCACAATTGAAGACCTCACTGGGAAGTTTGTTGTTGTTGTTTATGGTAAATTATATATGTATACACACAGAAGTATGTTTGTGCATATTTAAATTATTTGCACATGTATGGCAAATTAGGAGTTATATGATTATATTGACAACCTCTAACGTCAAAACATGATCATTTTAAGCTTTTACCCATGCCATATGAGTACTATCATCTGAAAGTTGCATGCTGGAGGGAATTTTGAAGGGTATCCTATGGTTTGGAAATCCAGAGATTTTAAAAGAACAAGTATCTAAGAACATACTATATTTTGCTCCTTTCTCTCTTGGAAAAAGAAGAGGCAGACAATCTCATTAAGTGCAAAATTAGCAAGAGTTGTTTTTGTAAGGGTTGGTCATCATCATCCCTGCAGATAAGTCCTTGCTCAATTTCAGCAGCAGGAAAAGTTATTTTATTTTATTCTTGTATTCCCTCTCATTTCATCTTATCTTGAAGGAAAATATTCTAGCTTTGAAAGCATAGGGCATGGTAAATTTTACAAATGAACATATTTGGTAAAGAAATATTTATCTAAAATATTCTATGTACAAACAATATATAATTAGAAATATTCTGGCAAAATAACCTGAACTACCACAATAATAGAAAAAGTAGCATTGCCGTCTTCAAATTGGGCCATTGTTAAATTTTTATCTCTTTTGATTTGAATAATATAAAATTTGAAGTCTCCTGTTTTCACATGGCTGGTATAGCATCATATTTTGCATTTAGTCTGTCTTCACCCTTGATTTCCTCTTATTTGCTTACTTTTCCTTATTATATCCAGTGCATTTATCTTTGTAACAATATTTGCAAAAGAATGGCTCTAAAAGATGTATTATACATATTCCAAATATCACAGGAAGAATTAAGAAATATTTTGAAATGTTCAGATAATTTCAATGATCAAATTGCAAATTTGTATAATCTAAATTGAATGATTGTTTTACTTATTGACCAAGGAAAGAAGCATAAAAATAATTTTTTAAAGGAAAAGTATTGGATCTTTGCAGAGCAAAAATTCATAATCTCATCTCAACAGTACATAGTGCTGGCACATTAAGTAAGTAAAAATTGCAATTTGGAGACTCATATTTCATTTTTAAATTTCTTTAAAAACTTGTTAAAAAATACCATTTTGTTTCCCATTGTTGCTCTATTCACAAGAGCTAGGAAGTTGAAACAATCCTAATGTCTCTCAAATAATGAAAATGTGGTCCATGTACACAATGGAATACTACTCAGCCATAATGAAAAATGAAATCATAAAATGTGCAGGTAAAAGGATAGAATTGGAAGATATATGGAGTGAAATAACTCTGGTCCAGAGATACACACACTGCTTCTTCTCTCGTTCTTGTGGGTTCAAACTCTGTGTCCTTAGCTTAAATCATATAACCTGAAGATTCCTAATAAGTCAGGAAAGTAGAAAGGGAATATGAGAAGAAAGGTGAGAGGAAAATAGCAGGAGACAGACACTGAGAGGAGGGCAATGGCAAAAATGGAGACATACTTTAACTTAGGAGCAGGAAGGAAGGGTACTGCAGTGGGAGAGGAATAGGAGAGGGAACAGGAGAGATAAATAAGGATACAATTTATCTTTGGGTCATATGAGGTGAGGATGCTCTTCACAAGAGTCATGCAGTAATCTAACAAATGCCAGTGCCAAGCATTCTGGAGTTGCTGGCCAGAGGAAAAGCAGACACTTCCAAAGCAGCATAGGATATTGTCATTGTCCTTGGCTGTCTTTTCTTTCTTTTCTTTTCTTTTTTTTTTTTTTTTTTTTTTTTTTTTTTTTTTTGGCCTGGGAAGATGGATTTTATTTTTTTTTCTTTTTTTTTGTTTTTTTGTTTCCAGTTTATTTATTTTTTATTAAAAATTGCCATCTCCTCCCCTCCTCCTCCCCCTTCCCTCCCCTCCCCTCCACCCATACCCCCACTCCCTCCCTCTCCAGGCCAAAGAGCCATCAGGGTTCTCTACACTATGTTGAGTCCAAGGTCCTCCCAACTCCCTCCGGGTCCTGTCTTTTCTATTTTGAAAAGTTCTACTTACAACATTACCTTTTTTTTTTTTTTTCTAGGAAGGAACCTGTTTAACTCATTGATTTTTTCCACATACTGGTCTTCTATCTGCATAAAGTGGGGTTTTTGGAGTCAGATGTATCAAGCGAGGAGATGACTATTTCAAGGTGTGATAGAGTAGAAGGTTCTTGTAGTAGATATGCTGGAGAGAACAGCCAGTGGCATCTGGAAGAGTTCAGAGCAGGGAGAAAAAGCAGTAGACTAAACATGGCCAGCAGACTGAAATTGGCAATGAGGGAGGAGGGAGTCACCCAGAAAGGGAAACAAGGGAGAACAAGAGCCAAGGGACCCACAAAGCACAAGGTCAAAATGGCAGGGAAGCTAGAGAAAGAAACCCCGTAAGTTGAAGAAGTTCAGGGGAAGGGGTGGTGGAGTGAGTGGAGCTTAAAAGAAACAGGATGCCAGCGTGGACTTTATAATAGTTACGGGAGATGCTGAGAGAGCCTGGACGTCAGCGTGCTCTTTGATATTCTAATAAGCACCACAGTTAGCTATTTGTCCCCAGTTTCTTTTGGAACTGCCATTACATACATTTTGTTGAAGGTAAGGCATGATATAATCTCTTCTGTAACTGCTTCTTTGCTGAAATTAGGGCATTCTTGTCAGAGTCCTGAAATGTTGGAATGTTTGTCAAGGAAAAGGGAGAATTCCTTTTTTATTATTATTATTTTGCCATAAGGATCCACAGTTTACCATTGCTCCCCTGTCTTTTGGACCTCAAATTATCCAAGGAAAAATAGCAATGACTCTGTATCAGTCACTTCAGAGGACACAAACAAACTTGAACTGGATATTGATGGTTGTTTTGTTTTGCTTTGTTGGAGGCTTAACTTAAGGTCATGGGTGTACTAAGCAAGCATCCCACCACTGACCTAAATTCACTTAGTCCTCTGTGTATTGAGATAAGAACCCTGAAATTTAACTCCTCCTGCCTAGCACCCTCATGTGGTTGGGGAAACGGGCATGTACCATGAGACCAGGAGTTGTTCTTTTCATTAGGCTTCAGGCTCTGAGGAAAAATCTACAACAAAAATGAAGTGTTGGAAATATATACTACAAAAAATATCTGTAACAGAATCTGAAAACACTCCATCAATTATGAAAAGGCAATGGCATCTACATAATGGGTCAACAGCATTAGAGAAGGGTACCAAAAAAGAAAGAAGAGGGGTAAGAGAATACTTTTTAATTCAATTATGTTGAAAAGTTGACTATCATTTCTTCCTGTGTCACAGGAAAAAAACTGCGAGAGACTGAGAATTACATGCAAAACTGAGAAGAATTGAATCTGAGGTGTCTGATTTTGATTTGGCTAGCCCATGCTGCTGTACAAAAATAGCCTCGGGCATTAATCTGTCAGGTCCATTATTATGCCTATTTCTGAGATTTATACATTGGTTTATAGTCACAATAGACATTTATTGAGTGCTGATCACCTGCCAAGCTCAGCGCTGCACACCTTAGTAGCGATGGTCCCAACCCAGTGGGTTTTCAATCTAATAAGACAGGCAAGGCAATTAAGACACGGGCTCAGAGGACAAGAACGACTCACGCATGCAGAGGAGACGGAAGTTTTCTCTGCGTTTTCTACACCTTGTGTAGCCCACTGTGGTGCCTTTGTTCAAGAAAGCTAAAGAAGTATTTTATAGACCAAGCAAGTGTGGAAAACGGATGTCAGCTGCATGCTCAGATCACCTACTCACTTTGGATTTTTTGACAGTGATGTAAGTTGCGGATTTTCAGATGTTTTACTGGTCCGATACAATCCGTCATGTGAAATCTGACTCTCATACCTTCCTTGTTTCTTCATAACTCATTTTATTCTCTAGGACATCGGTGTGTGTTTTTTTTTCCTGCCACAGTTATTTAATGCCTTCCTTGCAAATACGTCATCTGTACCCTTTTTTCATTCTAGCTACCAGCCTCATCCTGCTCTTCACTGGAACCACATTTGAAGGCTCTCTATGTATTTAATGATGCACGTGGTGAATAACGAGTTGTGGTCCCTGGCATGAAATCACATGATAGTTGCCAAAAAGTTAACTAATTATAGCACATATATATCAATACATGTTTTAATAACCACAATGAGTAAACAAACATATTAATTAAGAAGCATATAAAATTGAAATTGAAATTGAAATAAAGTGGTATCTGTTAATAGAGCCATAAGAATTATATACTTTGTGTTATTGGGAGTATCACATGGCTGTAATGCATTTACATCTGAGGCCACATATCCCATGGTTCTTTGTCCTTAACAATATAACTCAAGGTTCTAAATTATTCTCGCAGTAGTTGTCCTTCTTCAATGTACTATTCACACTAATAGTGACATGGGTCTTTTAGTGTGTGAGCATCCGCTTACAGAGAAAGAATTCTATTGTGAGGGGATGAGGTGAGCAACTCAGAGGCTAATGTAAGATGCATAAGTTGCAGATACTAGTTGCAGACTGTCAGAGTCTCCTGAGGCTTGTCCCATGTGGTGGTGATTAACTTTTAATGTCAGCCTGGAGGGCAAAACACTTAAGAGTTACCCAGGGTTCTCCAATGAAAAAAAATAGGTAAACACTGACATGTGTTTATCAATAGGTGAAGCACTTAGAATAGGTGACTATTGTTATAAGAAAGGGCTTAACTTTCCATTATGTTCTTCCCATTTAGCTCACCCTGACATCATAGAGAAATGAGTGCCTCATGTCTAGAAACATGAGCAATGGGGTCACGGAGTCTAGAGATTAAGGGAAAACCAGCAGGTATGAATTTGCTTGCTGCCACTCCCATTTGTGTTCATCTTTACATAGACCATAACCTCTTCCTCACTCTGGAATTGGTTTCAGAAGCTTTCTTATTATCAAATTTGCTGTAGAAAAATTCACTCAGTGCAACTAAATTTTCCATGCCAATATTAGATGATAAAATCTGTTATTTATATGGACCAGAGTTTCCCTGATTCATTTATTAGTTTATCCTCAGACTGTGTGCAATTTATCAAGGGTGTCAATAAATTATTTTTGTACAACTGAAACAGAAACAAGGAAACGTGGTCATTATCAATGAAACAAAGAAGGTACCTATTAAAAGATGACTTATTAGATGGTTATTGCGGGTTTTGGGAAAACAAAGGGCTATGCGGTAAAGTTGGGGTTTCAAATAAAGAAGCACAGTTCATGTCCCACTGAAGCACTGCACCCATGGGACAATCTACAGGATAGGATTGTCTCTGTGGACCTGTGAACATGTGGGAAACGTCTAGTTTCAGGACTGGAGCAACAGTTAAAATGCATTGATCCTCACAGTGTGGAGAGAGAGAAGCTGTGACTCATTGGGTCCCTCTGTCCATATGAGGGCAAAGGTTTTTGAGAGCAGTGAGTTCTGGTTCTCTTCTGCCTTAGAGATCTTTAGCAGACCCCTCTCTTGATGCTTCCCTGAGCCTTTATAATAGTTAGAAAACCAAGTTCAGCATAGGGAACAAGCAGCAGTAAGCCCTGCAGAACTTGTAATTGACTGGACTGGGATGGGTATGAAACAAATGCAGTAAGTCATGCACATGAAGGGACAGATACACCTTTACATAAATTAGCCCTTTTTATGTAAAAACACCTTTAAGGGTGTTTGCATTCTTTTCATCAGTACTAAATTATTTCAATTCCTGAATTTGGGAATCCCTCTTAAGCAATCTCTTGCTATGAATGGGACTGATACTTATGTCCAGTTGGAATGGGACTGATGGAACAGAGGACCAAACCGGACTCTCTGAATGTGGCTGACGATGGAGGCTGACTGAGAAACCAAGGACAATGGCGATGGACTTGAACTCTACAGCATGGATGGGCTCACTGTGAGCCTTGTCAGTTTGGTTGCTCACCTTCCTGGACTTAGGGGGATTTGGGAGGACCTTGGGCTTAACATAGTGAAGGGAACCCTGATGGCTCTTTGGCTTGGAGAGGGATGGAATGAGGGTATGGGTGGCAGGGGAGGGAAGGGGGAGGAGGAGGGGAGGAGATGGAAATGTTTAATAAAAAATGAGAAAAAAAAGAAAAAAAATATTGTAAAAATGATAAAAAAAAGATTAAGTAGTAATCCTTAGTTGTTGTTTTTGGCTGTTTGGGGGGAACCTCCATCCAAATCCCAAATAAATTATGCAGAGGCTTATTATTTCTTACAAATGCCCGGCCTTAGCTTGGCTTGTTTTTAGCCAGCTTTTCTTAACTTAAATTATCCCATTTACCTTTGCCTCTGGGATTTTATCTTTCTCTATTCTATATACAATTCTTTACTTCTTACTCTGTGCCCTGCTGGGTACCTGGGTGGCTGGCTCCTGACATCCTCCTCTCCTTCTCCTTTTGCTCCCCATCTCCTATTTCTAGATTTTTGCTCCTATTTATTCTCTTTGCCTTGTAGCCCTGCATATCCTTTCTCCTGCCTAGCTATTTGCCATTCAACTCTTTATTAGACAAATCAGGTATTTTAAGCAAGAACAGTAACACAGCTTCACAGAATTAAACAAATGCAATATGAAGGAATGCAACCCTTCTTTACATCGATGATTAAACAAATGTTCCACAGCATAAACAAATGTAACACATCTTCGATTAATATTCTAAAACATTTTTTGCTTCAATACTAATAGAACCACTGCTATGTTCTTTTAGAGAACATGCAGTTGAGATGACGGAGATATGAAGTAATTATTTTACTGGAAAAGGGACAGTTCCGTTTCTACCTCTCATTCTTGGAGACATAGTCTTAGTTATGGAAGAAACAGTGTGACATATTTGTGCTAAATCAGAATAACTATTTCATCTGTAAGAACATTTTCCTGGTGCTTCCAAAGTATTACATTCTAGCTGGTGACATACTCAAAACTAAAATTATTTTTTCCATTTTTCTATTCTATTGAAAATAATCTTTTCTCATATAATATATCCTGATTTTAGTTTCCCCTCTCTTTACTCCTCCACGTTCCTTCCCATCTCCCCTCCCTTCCAGATCCACTGTCTTTATGTTTGTCCTTTTTAAAACCCCAGTCTTCTAGGAATAACAAACATGACACAATAAAATATAATACGATAAAGCAAAACCATGAAAATAAGGAGTATTTTTACTTTAAAAGCTACTTTTAGGACTGGGATTCATAGCTCAATGACAGTTCTTGTGTAGCACAAAGGCCCCTAGTTCAATCCCAAGTACTCCAAAGACACACTCACACACAAATGCACATACACACACACACATACACCACATAATATTTAAACTAAAGACACCTTTAGGAATCTAATGAAAGCTAAGGATTTTTCTCCTGAGGAGTACTTACATGGAGTATAAAATACTTACTTACATGGAGTATAAAATGCTGTACAGATATATTGAATCCAATATACACAATTCTGCAAGCATGATCCAGTACATGGAAAAAGAAATCCATCAATTTTTAAACCACAATATATAAACGGACTCATTAAGATAAGTTGTCAGATTCCTCTAATATAGCTTGTTTAAACACTGATGTCTGTTTCAGCTGTGAGAAATTCTACAGAATCTAAAAGGATGTGAAGATTAACAATACAGAAGCAGTTTCTAAAGAAATTCAATGCAGTTGTGACCTTTTGAAAATGTTAACCCATTTCTACACTATGAGAAACCCGAGTGACACTGAATTAAAAATGTAAAATAACACCTACATATTAGGAGCTCCGGCAGAACGAAGCAAAAAGTTGAGAAGTCTCTATTTACAATTACTATGTGGTTTGAGATCATGCTTGTCATTGGAATAGTAGCAACAGTGAAACAGAAATTCACTAAGCTTTGCTCTCCCCATCTCCCCTTGCCCCCAACCCACCCCACCCCCAAGTTCCCAATTTTTGCCCAGCAAACTTGTCTGCTTCCGAAATCCAGGAGGATAACTATATGTTTTTCTTTAGTTTCACCTTCTTATTGTCTTCTCAAGGATCACAAATTATAGGTTCGATGTCCTTTATTTATGGCTAAAAACCGATTATGAGTGAGTACATCCCATGTTCATCTTTTTGGGTCTGGGTTACCTCACTCAGAATGGTGTTTTCTATTTCCATCCATTTGCATGCAAAATTCAAGATGTCATTGTTTTTTACCGCCGAGTAGTACTCTAATATGTATATATTCCACAGTTTCTTCATCCATTCTTCCACTGAAGGGCATCTAGGTTGTTTCCAGGTTCTGGTTATTACAAATAATGCTGCTATGAACATAGTTAAACAAATGTTTTTGTAGTATGATTGGGCATCTCTTGGAGGGAGAGCTTGGGGGAATGGGACGCTTGGGATATAGGAAGGGTGGATATGGGAGCAGGGAAGCATATATCCTAATTAAGGGAGCCATCTTAGAATTATTAAGAGACTTGACTCTAGAGGGGTTCCCAGGTATCCAGTAAGATGTCCCCAGCTAGTTCCATGGGCAGCTGAGGAGAGGGAGTCGGAAAAGGCCAGATCCTATAGCCATACTGATGATTATCTTGCATATCTCCATAGAACCTTCATCTGGCAATGGATGGAGCTAGAGACAGAGCCCCACATTGGAGGACCGGACTGAGTTCCCAAGGTCCTGACGAGGAGCAGAAGGAGGGAGAACATGAGAAAGAAAGTCAGGACCGTGAGGGAATCTTCATCTGGCAATGGAAGGAGATAAAGATAGAGCCACACGTTGGTGCACCAAACTGAGCGCCCAAGGTCCAAATGAGGAGCAGAAGGAGGGAAAACATGAGCAAGGAAGTCTGGACTGCGAGGAGAGCTCCCACCCACTGAGATGGTGGGGCTGATCTATTCGGAGTTTACCAAGCCCAGCTGGACTGGGACTGAAAAAGCATGAGATAAAAACGGTCTCCCTGAACATGGCGGACAATGAGGGCTGCTGAGAAGCCAAGGACAATGACACGGGATTTGGACCCTACTACACATACTGGCTTTGGGGGGGCCTGGCTTGTTTGGATGCTCACCTTCCTAGACCTGGATGGAGGGGGGAGGAACTTGGACTTCCCATAGGTCTGGGAACACTTACTGCTCTCTGGACAGGAGAGGGAGGGGGAGTAGAGGAGGGAGGGGGGTAAATGGGAGGCGGGGAGGAGGCGGAAACTTTTAATAAATAAAAAAAAAGAAATTTACTAAGAATTCAGATTCTTGAGCCACACATGAAATACAACAAAGTATAACCTGGCAACATAAATACAAATTTGTTTGTATACTTAATTTTTCTAATCTTTTTTTTAAAGCAACAGTTTAAATACCACAGAAATTCTTTTCTTTGTGGTTTTGGAATATGTTTCAAAAGATATAATTTTTCCTTTTAATATGTGCACATAAAAAGCTAGATTGCATGCTTCCATTTTTGTGCTTATTGTTCTGGGGTTTATTTGGTGTGCTTGTTTTCCATATGATCCTTTTTTGACCGACAGTTTGTAATTCACCCCATGACTCAGTCTTCAAAGCAGCCTCCCAAGTTCTGAAATTACAGGTACACATACCATGCACATTTTCATTAAGTTCTGACTATTGTTAAACCATCTGGTGCTATAGGCCACTGAAATATAATTGTAAGATCTTTGTTAGCATATTAATTTCATGGCCAAAATATCTGTTTGAAAGGTAAAAGTGGAGGTCTATGAATCAGCCCAGAGTATCTCTCTATTGGGATTCTTCATTGTCAGATGTTTTTTAAGTGTAAAGTCTGTAATTTCACAAGTCCCATGTAAGAAATGGAAACTCAAGAACTCTGCTGGCATAGTTAGCACACAAGCCGTTTGTAAGGTACTTCGTAATTACTTTTTATCAGTGCCCTCTCTCTACAAACTAGGTCAGAAATATGTTCCTAATTTTGCAAATGTACATGACAAGGGACCTGCCTGAGGTTCTTCTACAACCAGTAGCTGCTGAGACCCTGACATTTTGGTCTTCCGCACCTACCCACACAGGCTGAATACACAGTAAATTATTGATTTGAAAGCACACTGCTATCTTAATGAGCAGAGTGGGTGTTATAAAACTTTTTGGATTTAATAATTTTGACCTAGTTCATGTTATAATACCTTACACTGTTACAGCACTTCATAATGTTGGAAGTGATTTCTGATGATTTGCTCACTTGAGCCCAACAACTTCGGAAGGAGGCAGGAGATTCTCCACAGAAAAGCTGCGTCCAGGGAAACCACTTGCAGCATGGGACCAAGATCCAAGCAAGAGCCCATTATCCACCTCCCCATTGTTACCTAGGCATTATTTAAAATGTTTATGCATATTAGTCACATATTTAAAAGGATGATCTCATGTTAAAATAAAAAACAAAAAAAACATAGCCTTGCTAGTTAGATCTGCAGCATATCACCTGAAATAATGTATGAGCTTCTTAAACTCTTCCATTGATGGTCAATTTTTTTGTTAAAATTGAAGTTATAGATGGACTTAATAGTTCAAATATAATACCCTAGAACAGTAGAGGTACAGGAAGAACTGCAAAACTGAAGCCAGCATTAGGATGCATTGTGAAAACTTGTCTAAAGATAAAGTAATGCCCAGAATAAAGTTAATGACAGTAGCAATATTGTTTGTTACATGTATGAAAAGTTTGAAGTATTGCCAGTTATAGTAAATACTCAGGACTTGGCTTAGACACACACTTGACTGTATTACAATTATTATCAAGTTATTTAGTTTTATAATCTGAAAAATAAGAACTGGACATTTATATGAATTTTATAAGAATAAACATGTAATGCAAACATATAACCACAAACAATTATAACATATATACTGTATGCGCTTACTAAGTATGCTTATTTTTGTTTTATATATTATATAGTTTCTTATTTTTCACAAACCATGAGTGTCAGAAAACCAAAAAAAAATATTATGTATCTATTACTGTTTGCTTTCTATTGGTGTTATATACACTATAACCAAAAACCATGGAGAGGAAAGGGTGTTTCTGTATTACATTTCCACATTAAAGTCCATCATTGGGGAAAGTCAGGACTGTAATTACAACAGGAAGCAGAAGGCAGGAAATGAAGCATGGAGGAACGCTGGACACAGGGTTACTGTCCATGTCCTAGTCAGTCTGCTTTTTTAGACACCTCAGGGCCATTGGCCAGGGCTTCACTCTCCGCGGTGAGCTGTATATAATCATAAATCTAGCAAATGGCTGACAAAGTTGCCTTTAAGCCAATTTGATGAAGGCGATTAATTCCTCAATTGAGGTTTCCTCTTCCAAGATAACCTAGCATGTGTCAGGCCAGTCCCTAGTTCACAAAATTGACCCCAAATTCCCTATGAAGTGGTATGTCATTTTTCTCTCACTACTCCAACCTCTTCAGAGCCACCTCTCTCCCCAGCCCATGAACCTTTCTGCCCCTCTCTTTATTCCATTTCCTAATCCTGTGCTTACTCACCATAATCGTGCCTTAGCATCCAGCATCAGGGCTCCTGGTTGAATCGTAGATGGTGTTTGGTTGAGTCCTTCCAGTTCCAGCTGTAAGGCATGGCACAGTATTGTCGGTTTTCTTCTTTCTCATATCTGGACTGAGAAACCACAGGTGGCACTTGGGAAGAGGATGCCCAATTGGCTAGTACCAGAGACAGTCAGTGGGCTCCTGACTTATTGTGCCTACCCTCAGACCATGAGTTATTGGGGGTGTCATCCATGACCTCTGCCTGCTCAGGCCTGAAAAGTAACAAGTGACTCCTGGTTTATTGCCCTGATTAGAAATTCTTGATGGACACTTTGATGATTACTGGACAGAGAGAACCAGGAATATTTATCTCTACTTCTATTCTTCAGACAAGAAATAGGTGCTAGATACTGACTAAGTCTATATTAATTATGCACACTGATATAGTCTTTACAAAAATATTACTTACAGGTTGGTGAACACATCCAAATACACGTGGGTTGGCAAAACTTTCCAAGATAATAGAAGTTCCTGAGCTCAAGATTTCTTTAGTGTTCACACAATGTACCCCCATTAGCTGCTAATCCACATTGTTCACTGCTGTGGAATAATGCATTTCTAACCTGTAAAGATTTGCCATTTAACTTGGTTTGACAAAACACTGATTGGCTAGTAGCCAGGTTATATTTCCTGGTATAGATGGGGCAACCAGACTAGGAGAATTCTGGGAAGAGGGAGGCTTAGTCCACAGTCACCAGTCAGACACAGAAGAAATAAGAATGACTCACTGATAAATGGTACAAAGCCACATGACTAACATAGACAAGAATTATGGATTAATTTAAGTTGTAATAGTTAGTTAGTAATAAATCTGAGCTAATATGTCAAATAGCTAAGTATTAATATAAGCCTCTGTGTGTTTCTTTGGGACTGAAATATTGTGGGAACAGGCAGGACAGATGTCTACAAATGGCACCCAACATAGGGCAAGAACCCACAAGCCTTATAGCTTGTTACTTCACATCTTGCTTTTGGGGTGGCTACATGATGTCTGCCTGACTCTGCCTTCTTTCCTCCTCTATCTCTGCTTGGATTTCCAGCCTTGCTATATTATGCCCTACCATAGGCCAAATTAACCAATGGAGATAAAACATTCACAGCATACAGAGGGGAATCCCATATCAGTTCATCATATCCTTTATTGAATAATGAACCAGTGTATGTGTTTCTTTGAGATTGGTAATATGCTTCAATATCCTTTTATTTTTATTATTTTAGTTGTGCATACTTGTTTTTTTATTGTTTTTTATTGAACTCTACATTTTTCTCTGGTCCTCTCCCTGCCTCTCCCCTCCTCTCTTCAACCATCCCCCAAGGTCCCCATGCTCCCAACTTACCTAGGAGATCTTGTGTTTTTCTACTTCCCCTGTAGATTAGATCTATGTAAGTCTCTCTTAGTGTCTGCATTGTTGCCTAAGTTCTCTGGGGTTGTGGTTTGTAGGCTGGTTTCCTTTGCTTTATGTTTAAAAACCACCTATGAGTGAGAACATGTGATAATTGTCTTTCTGTGTCTGGGTTACCTCTCTCAAAATAATGTTTTCTAGTCCATCCATATGTGTACACATAATGATAATGATAAAATCAAGTATTTATTATGTGCATTTGGTGAATGAATACGTCCTTTTTGACGGACATAAAATTAGTATTCATATCTATGGGGCAGAGAGTGGTGATATGTTAGTACATAAAGATGACATGTTCTGATCAAAGTAGTTTAATCACCAGTTTCACCTCTTTGTCACTACTTTGTGTTTACCAGCATGTTCTCAGATATGGATAATTTAGAGTCAGTCTGAACATAGAACTGGATTTACTAGTAGCCAGAAAGTGGTGAAGAGAATATTGGTATCAGGGAAGAAAATGGAGTTATATAAAATAATTCGTTCTGCTACCCAGTATACACAATCTGGACAGCTGCAAGTCACAATAACCTAATGTCAGTATATTCAGTTGAACTGTATTTTACACAATTCATTCACATCCTAAGAGTTGAATAAGAGAAAAATCACAAACAATAACAACAACCAACCCTAAGGGCATGTAGGTTACTATCTGCTTTATATTTTTTCTCAAGTTTGGGCTTTGGTTTAATGTTGTGTATCAGTTTACTCTGAAAATAATGCAATCCTTCTTAAACCAGAAGGTGTAAACAACTTAAAATATTTTAGGAAGTTCCTGAAAGTAGTCAATTTCACTAGGCTCCTCCATTCCAAGAGTAAATAATAAAGATTACTGGTAGCCACTCTTAAACAAGCTAAGCTAAAAAGAAGACTATTAGACAAGATAAGCTGCAAAGCTAAGAGACCAGATCAGCTGCCAAAAAGAAGAAGGCATCAGCCAAACAGTCTGGAAGAGATTTAGACCAACAGTTACATGGAAATGACATCTCCCACCCCATCTGTTGAGTTTCCTGCAGACAAAGCAGTGTGCTACAGGTACCCAGGTTTTTATGAGCTATCACCCATACTTGGGTGGTCATTGGTGCTACACCTGTCTTTAAATAATTTCTTCTCTTATGAATAGCCCCTCACCCATACTTCTATTGTTAATTCCAATAAAATAGATTGGTTCACCATGTTGGATTTTGGTAGTGTACATACTTTGATCTTTCATGGAATCCCTTTATGGGGTGAGTAAACATGGTGTGTCATGTATCATCAGGAAAAGTTTTGTCATACAGCATCTAATAATATGGATTATCTTCCATTGTTCTAACCAATTCATGCCCACCAATGTTCTATTTTCTTAACAGTTTTTTAATATAGTTTAATTACTATACCATTCCCCCACTTAATTATATAATTAAATGTTTATTTTTTTAGAATAGGTTTGTTCGAGTAGTCAGTGACACAATGTAAATTTTGAATATTTTCTTTATGTCTGAAAGAAACTGTACCCACTACCATTCACAAGTCCTTTCCTGGCATCTGACAATTAGTAATATACTTTCTACCTTTACATATCTGCTGTGGGAACTCCTTTAGCCAATACCCTTGAAGATACCAGCTCACTTGGGAGTTGTCTCTTATACTATAAATGCAGTGTGAAGTTTGCACACTTTCTTTCTCTCTCTCTCAGTTGATGGATTTGGTTCCTACTCCCCATTCAGGCAGAGGACTGTGATCTGTGAGTCTACTCCTAAATAAAGAACCCTTTATTATACTCAGTTCTGAGCTAGTGTGGAACTACTTTATAGTGTCCATCTACATCTGATGGCCACGTGAATTTCTACTCCATGCCTAGCAGGACCAGATTAAGAGGTCCAGTCTACAGCCCACAGAAGGTCTTCCACCCAGCCCACCTTGCTTGATTTCAACTATTAAGTGGTTTGTTTGTTTGTTTGTTTGTTTCTTATTTCTTTTTTTCTTGTCAAAACCCTGTCACAGTGGAGCTAACACTTGGTAACTTGGCAATTTCCTGGGCTTACACATGCTCTCTTCCCCACTGCTTTCCCTGCCACATGGTGACTTACCCAGCTTCTGATTTGTGTTCCAGGCATGAGAGCTCAGTGTTCCTTGATATTCTAATCACTAAAAAACTTTTTCCATGTACATAATCGATTTTATTGCTCTTACTTTGTCAAGCAAAGCATATTTGTCAGCATTTAAGCAGGCACCAGAACAGAATTAAGTGAAACTTCATGCAACCATTCACATCTCTCTGTCATGTGGCCACAATGGAAAAACCTGCTGGCCATTACAGATTATTATACCTACAACAACTTACTGATATCTCATAACTAAGGTAAGTTTATTTTATTAATAAAATTTGAAAGTTATATAACTGCAGAACATATTACCATCCAGGAATTTAATAACCTTTTTGCTTAAAAAGAATGGATTGTATCCTGCAAGACTTATATGGTTTTTCTGATACAGCTATTTGTTTGATATTGGGACTGAGCTTTGCTTTTTATTTTATATACTTAAAAAATAGTCTGCTAACAGCCAAGAATGAGGCACTTTTAGAAATGATGTAGTCTTTATAGACTAATAATGAACAGCTAGCTGACAAGATTAATATAATTGAAAATCAAAAGTTAGATGAAAAAATTAATACCATTGAAAAGGATAACAATTTTACAGACAAAATTCAATCCATGGCAAAGGATGCTAAGAAATTACCTAAAAGAATTTATGCTGTTCAATTTGACAATCAAAATCTGTTAAAAAGTTAGCAGATAGAGTATCTCTCCAGAAAGGCAATCTGCATGCCATCCAAATAATATTCAAGGATGAGAAGTTATCTTTAATAAAAAAATTTCATACCTTGGAATCATATGGGCAGAATGAGTACCAGAGATTATGTGCATCAAATAAATTATTAGAAATATTTACAGGTCAAGAGATTCAGGCTTCACAAAAGTAAATGGTAAAAAAGAGTTGAAATAACTGAGGAAATTATATAATTGATGAGCAGGGAGAGAAGGCACAAGGACAGGATTTAGCATCACCAGAACATGTCAGAGTCAGAGATGGCTTCCCAAGGGTTTTAGCTACCTACACAAAAATCACCTCTGACAAACCATTGAGTACTAAATGTGGAAAAAATATCCAAAGAATGTAGATGAAAACCTATATGTATGAACGACCTAAAAGAAATTAAGCAAGCAGTAGTATCTTATGGCTTTACTTTATTATTTGTTAGGGATATGGTAAAGACATGGACTTTTGGCAATAAGGTTACCCTACATGATTGGCATCAATTAGTTTTAGTAGTTCTTGAAGACAGATCACAACTACTATAGAAATGCAGGTAGTGAGAAGAGGCAACAATTTTAGAAGAACAGGAAAAAGTAAAAGGATGTGAGGCTTCCCAAGGTCAAATTTTTGACAAAGCTTTTTACTTAGACCCATAGGACCAGCTCGCTATGACAAACACACCTTGTCCCTATGCCAAACAGCAGCCTTAAATGTTTGGGGCAGGATTCAAAAACTAAGAAAAATAATTGAATCATGTACTAGGGTTAAGCAAGGTCAAAGAGAAAAATTTAATGATGTTTTCAAAAGATTAACTAAGGCTATACAAATAGGAGTACAGACCTATTATCTAGATGAGTACTTATTGAATCTCTCACTTTCGAAAATGCCAACTTAGAATGCCAAATGGGTATTTAAAGGTTAGATCAGCACCAAAGCATAAATGGATTCTGCATACAATGAACATTGAGACATAATACTGAGGATTGGGTAGGAAAAGAAGTTTCCAAATATATGAGGAGACATCAAAATGCCAAATGTTTTCATTGTTTTAGAATAGGCCATCTGAGAAGGGATTATATACATGTCGTTTCTAGAAATAATGTCTCCTTTGGGAATGAAAGAATACGTCTTAGTCTTCTAGATTTTGTAGATGTGGCAAAGGTCAACATTGAACCAATGAATGGAGATCAATAAAAGACTTACAAGGCAACTTAATGCCATTTGGAAATTCCTTAGGTAGCCTCTCACATGGCTCCAGGTCAAACATGGTCCAGTAATTCCCTGTCACTGTAGAGGACATGTCTCACCAGGAAAATTTAAAAATCTAGTGCCTGCTGTAAAAACTATACTGTTCTGGATGATGGATTAAACATGGAGGATGAATCAAATTTCAAATAGAAAATAGAAAACTCATATTTTGGCAGACTTCTATAAATATTCAAAGACCAAAGCTAATAGTACATATAAGTAACATGGTAATTGAGGAGTTACTGGACATGGGTGTGCCTGTGACTATCATTACTCCAGAATTTTGGCATCAAAAATGGCCTCTTCAAGAGGCAAATATTTAATTCCTAAGAATTGGAACCCTATCTTAAGTGAAATAAAGCACAAGATGAGTTGAATGCTTAGGGTCAAAAGAATAGAGAGAAAGGCTGAGGCCATATGTGGCTAATATTGTAGTGAATTTATGGGTCATGACCAGCTACAGCAATGGAAGACCCAGATTAACATTCCTGCAGTCTCAGAAATTCATGTTTCTGGGAAGGATATTATAAGGTACTATAAAAAAAATGGTCACCAGCCACTCAGACTATACAAGAACAGAAAAAAAAAAAACCCTAGCAAACATTCAGAGGTACCAATGGCCCTACCTTTAAAATGGTTGACTGAGGAACTAATATGGGTTAAACAAAAGCCTTTAACAGAAGAGAAACTGCAGGCTTCAGAACAGCTGGTACAAAAGCAACTAGAAGCTCAACATATTGAAGAATCAACCAGCCCTTGGAATTCTCCTGTATTTGTTGTTAAAATAAAATCTGAAAAATAGGGAGTGATGACATATCTAAGAGCTGTCAACAAGGTAATTCAACCTATGTGCCCTCTACAATCTGGAATCCCTTTGCCTTTACTATTACCTAAAGCATGGCCTCTTATAATTATTGGTCTTAAAGATTGTTTTTCCACTATACATTTGCAAGAAAAGGGCAGAGGAAAATTTGATTTCACAGTACCTACTTATAAAAATTTTCAGTCTACTAGGAGATTTCAATGGACTGTCCTTCCACAGAATCCTCAATTGCCCCATCTTGTGTCAATACTTTGCAAGTCATCCTTTGGAAATAATGTGTAAGTTATTTTCTAAATATATAATTTGCCATTACTTGGATGATATTTTGCTATCTAATTCAAATGTAGATACCTTCAGAAAGAATATTTGAAGAAGTAAAGAAACTTTTGCCAAAATGGGGATTACATTTTGCTCTTGAAACAATACAATAAGGAGTTTCTATCAGTTACTTAGGTTATAAAATAGGGTTACATAAAATTAGAACACAAAAAGTTCAAATTAGGAAAGACCAACTGTGGACTCTTAATGACTTTTAAAGACTGCTAGGAGATATTTCCAATTTATGAACCACTGTTGCAATATAACACCTGACCTAATAATTCATTAAAAAACCCTTTGTATATTGATACAATTTTAGAATATATTTATCATATTGCACTATATGTCTCTACTCTGATCAAGATACTTATAAATTATTTATATTCTGAGGTCATTGTGTTCATTTTTTGCACAGTTGTTTAAAGATTGTTTAATATTCTAATATGAAATCTCAGTCTTTAAGCTACATAGGCATTAAGAATTATAGGTCAATAGTCAGCCATGTTTGTCATACTTGTAGTTTGACTAATCTGGATTCTTTTAGATACATAGAGATTGTATTACAATTGATAGGTAATTTTTAACCACTTCAAAGAACCATAAAATATATCATTTAAATAACATAGGGTTCTGTGGACATGAGACATGATAGTTTCTTGCAGCAATGATCTTTTCCCAAGAGAATTTTGGGCAATGAAGGCACTCCACCTGGAACTTGTTTTCTTCTTGTCAAAACTGGCCTTTGAGCAAAGAACTGCCCATGCCTCGACCAGTGACAAAATGTATGAACAGAACAAGCAGGATACAAGCAAAAAGGCTGCCAAATCTTGCCAAGACAAGGTAAGAAAGTTTTGAAAATTTTCCTGCCTCTGAAAATGGTCGGTCATTTACTCTAGGCCTTAGGCAAAGTTGGTTGCTCCATTGTTGTAAATGAGAATTTGGGTGATTGCCCAGGTAGCCAGTTGTCTCTATCATTTATTGCACACTTTGGAAGTTGCTTGGTTGTACTTTCTGTTTACTCAAGTAATAGTATTTCCTTTCTCATGCCTTTGATGGGGATGAAGAATTGATAGTCATAGTTTCTTTCTCTTATGACTTAGCCAAGCCATTTCTAATACGAGACTTAGACTCCTTAAGATAGAATAATTATTGAAACTTATGTTTCTTGCTTAATATTATTTATGCTGTGTGTAATTATATTTTTCATACTTGATATTTTTTATTTTATATAGTTTTGTATTAAGGGGAGGTGCTGTGGGAACTCCTTCAGCCAATAGCCTTTAAGATACCACCCACTTGGGCATGGTCTCTTATAGTATAAATGCTGCTGTAAAGCTTGCTCCTCATGCATCATTCTCCCCCCCCTCTCTCTCTCTCTCTTTCTCTCTCTTTCTTTCTCTGTGTGTGTGTGTGTATTTGTGTATATGTGTGTGTGTAATAATTTTATAAAAAAGGAAAAAAATAGATACAATTTGATAAAGCGATTGTTTTCTAAACCGGAATTGGTTTTCTCTCCCATTAAATGTTAATAACACTATTTGTGGTAGTTGCATGTCAGAGTTAAATAAAGTACCAAAAAGTGATTAGCAAACATTCCACTTCATCTAATGTCTTGACTTCTTGGGGATGGGGACTATTTTAAGCATTTAATCAAGCTCATTATCTAATATTGAGATGAATAATTTGTTAATTTATCCTATAGGAGTCATATATGGATTATTATACTACAACCAAGGAATGACAGATTTAGAAGAATATTAATCCATTCCCAACAGCATTTTGAAAATTCTATGTGCATTTCTGCTATTCTAATCACTAATTTATATTTATGAGTAATTTGAAATAAAGATAAACTGTTTTATTTCTGAGTGCTGTGTTGAGCAATGTGGCAACTTCTATACAGTAGGCTTACAGGTTAATTATAAAATTGACAAAAGCATATTTGGGCTTATTTAGCTTAAGTTGTGAGTTCCAAGGTAGCTATTTGATTTCTCTCTGATGGGGGCCTTCCATCATTTTGAATATAAGAAAATAACTGGAAAAATGGTCTATAATATAGTAATATGTGAAATTAAAACATTGTGCCATAAGAATGACAATGTGAAGAGAGTGAGAATTTCTGAAACACTCAATCTGACATGGGTTGTCTCCATCAAACCCCTTCCCTCTACATTCAGTAATATGTGCACAACAGGAAGTAGAAAGTTTCTAGCAGCTAGGAGGATAGATGACATAAAGGAGCTAGCACTTTCCAGACACAACATGACTGATACACATTTGAACTTATGGAGACAATGACAGCATATACAAGTCCTGCACGGGTTCAAACAAGACCAAATCCCAGCATGGCAAAGAAATGGACATAAAATCCCACTCCTAACTAAAGAGTTGTTTGCCTTTGATCCCTTCTGGGAAAGGGAAAACCAGTTTCTTCAAGGGATTGTCACTGGGTATATCATATCAACCATACTCCATGCCCAAGAATAATTTGTTATTACAAAACAGACTCCAATTTTTGTGAGCTTTTTCTTTTATTTTGTATTTTATTGTTTGTTTTTTATTTTGTTGTCCTTCTTTTGTTGTTTTGTTTGTTGTTTGGAAAGGAAGAGTATAGGACATAGAGTTGGGTGAGTAGGGAGGTGGGGGAGAATCTAGGAAGAGTTGGGGCAAGAAGATTAACATGATCAAAATACAGTATGTGAAGAAAGGTTATAAATTTAAAAGAGATTGAATCATATGCTAAATTCCAGGTCATCTTGGCTACTATGTAAAACAGTCATAAATTATACTAACTCAATTTAAAAATAATCTGTTCATTTTGCTGCTGATTTACAGATTAAATATTCTTTAAAATTTCAATATCATCCCAATATCTGAACTATCCTAGGTAATAAGATGTATACACATGTATGGCATGCAGCAGTGGTGGTTGGAATTTGACTATACAGTTCATCAGATTCTTTTATAACATGGAGGACTAAAAATGAAAACCTTGTATGAAGGATTGAACTGACATTCAGACAAAGACTTTTCTTTATATAACTGTATTTTTGGAACAACAGAAGAACACATGTTTCACTGGGGTCAAATTTGAATGTATGTCACTATTCCCTCTTTTACATGTATATTTGTCTAAATATTTGTAGATCTATATAGAGAACTGATAAGTTGTTAGAAAAAAGCAAATTGTAAGATAAGTTGAATGCAAATATCTCAGTAGACAAGAAAGCCTAAAGACTTCCAGATGCAGCCACTATTTGTGATGTCTTACAGACAATTCTATCTGGAAGGACGATGATAAAATAAATTGTTCTCCTGATTATAAGGAAAGGTACTTTTTTCTTTAAATTATTCTACATTGATGGGGAAAAGCATGAAAATCTAGAGGATACTTAAAAGTTATTTAGTGCTCTGTAATATCATGTGATCATTAGCTATGCCTCATTGAATATATACAGTGTTTACTGTTTCTTCAAATCTACTCCTTAGGTTTTTAAATAATACCTTAATTGTATTTGCTGCCCAATTACTGCTTGTTGAAATGAACAATTCAATTAAACTATTGAGGGTTAAAGAAAGGTACATTTCATTTTGGCAGGCTAAAGCAATTACAGATAATAGAATTTAAATGCTGTTTCTTCCATAGACTATTATTCCTAAAGTTTGTTCCACACACTACTATTTGTCATTCCTAAAAAAGATAAAAATAAAAAACCCTCTGCTTTCAAATAAACTATTTCAATACATCTATGGGGAAATTTTTAGTATGGAGGGCAAGATATTACAAAATGTTTTAAAACAAGCTATTTTATCCATGTTTTTATACACTACACTGACAGTAGAAATTTATTGCTGAGAAATTTCTGTGAACATTCTACATGTACTGAGAAAGGGTACCTTAAAAAATTTCACAAATGTGTGGTTGTATAATCTATACCTGTACAATTTACAAGAATCTACAGAGGTAAGAAGAATGGCTGGTTTATGATTCACAAAGCATATGCCCCTCTGTCAAAGCATCCCATGTGTAGAACCTCATATGCTTCAAGCATCTCTGATCTTCCTGCCCGGTGGTAGGAATCACACCACAGATTGTTGAATTGCTTTAAGACAGTTCTGTCTCCCTTCCTTCCCTGTGATTAAGAAGAATGGCTGGCTTCCTTCCACATGCTGCTTCCATTCACAGATGAGCATTAGAGAGAATTTGGAAATGGAAAGCCTTCATGTCTGCCATGAACAAGGTCAATTCACTGTGGCAGCTATGAGCTTGTGACATAGACTTATATTGACACAACCCACTTTCCTGCAGCAGAATCACAAAGTGAAAACACCCGGGGCTCTTCTGCCGTTTTCAATAAGATACGAATTTTTCTCTTCCTTGTATTAAGCAGAGATCTGTCATCTTGACTTGTACACTAAATGGTCCACTCTGACTGCCTTGTTTGTGTCCAATCCCAGCCAAGGATCCAGAAACATGTGTTAACATTTGGCATGTTTGGGGGCTAGTTGGAAGGGCCTGAGGCAAGACTCCCTGATGTCTGCTGGAGGCTAGTCAATAATCATTAGCCCTTCAAGTGGAGAATGCCCAACATAAACTGTATTTATTTATTAAAAAAATCTTTAAGCCACAGGGAAGGCCATTTTAAAGAATGCAGTTTCTCAGCAATAACTAGATTGTAATAAAGATTCAGTTGTGGTGGAGAGGAAAGCTGACAGAGGGGGCGCCATTCTCAATGGAAAGAATATGAGTAAGAAGTCATCAAACCAAGTAAATGAGGCCATGTATGCCAATATCAACATGTTTCTGACATTATGTTCTTCATAGCTATCATTCCAAGATCACCACTCCGAATCAGAAGGTTCTCACTGCAAGGATAATTTCTCAGTATGCAAAATACTCTTCTAGCTTAGAACAAAGCATGGTGTTGCTGTCATTAATAAGTTAAATAAAATTCAAATCTGATCATTATGTTTACTCTGACAAATAGCAGCTGCAACGATTGATTAAAAACAGGAAAACACACACACACACACCTTACAAATATCAGCTACACCGTATTTATATACAGAACTTTTTTCCTTCATTTTTCTGGCAGAAAATGAAGAATTACTATTGCATGAAGTGTTTATTATACAAAAAAGCCACATTTCTTCCAATGTTCATCATTTCTCTAAAATTGACATCCCTCTCTACACTGTAGTCTCCAATCCAACAGTCTGTCATGCAGAAGCCAAAAAAATCTTGTAGTGAGTTCAGGAGCACGTGGTATTCATTCGTTCCTTAACTAAGCAAACCTGTACACATCTCTATAATGAACAGCATCAGTAATGCATCTCCCCCGGGAAGTGAAGACACTTCATAAAGCAGTCATTAGAGCAACTCTCTTATAAACACATGAATTTTAAGAAAGCCAAATCTTAGCTCATTAACATGTTGGTTATAACTTACAGTATGTGCTTCTCGCCTCTTTTTATTCTTTATTCAAATGATGTTTTCACTAAATCCTTTATTTTAAAACCTTTCTTATAGCTGGGGAGATTTTTCAGTTATTTGATTGCTTACCATGGCATCATGAATACTAAGGTTCAGATCCTCCACATCCACATAAACACTAATTACCAGTGGGTTTGGTATCTCCCCTGTAATTTCAGTGCTTGGGAAGTGGAGACAAAGAATTTTCAGAATAAGGCAGCTCATAGACTAGCTAGCTGATTCAGCAAGTTCTATGTTCAAGTTAGCTAACCTATTTCCATATATAAAGTTGAATGTAATTGATAAGCACACTTGATGTCAACCTCTGTCCTACACACACACACACACACACACACACACACACACGGGACTCTCAAATAAAGGATTGCCCAGATCAGATTGGTCTATAACAATATTTTCAAGATATCATCTCAATTTATAATTGATGCTGAAAGCCAAACCCATGGTGAATGTGCCCTAGCTATATAGGAAAGCTGAGGAGCCCTTGAACAAGCCAGAGAGGGGGCCAGCAAGCAATACTCTTCAAGAGTTCTACTTTGAGCTCCTGGATAAGTTATTGACATGACTTCTCACAATATAAAACTGTGATCTGGGTGGATAAGCAAAATAAATCCTTTCCTCCTCAAGATTCTTTTTGGAATTTCTTATCACAGCAGTGGAATAAAACTAGGAAAAAAAGAATGAATAAAATGTTAAAAGCATATCCTAAAGAAATAAGGTTTTACTTATATCTGAGTTGAGATGCCAGCAAAATGGAAGTACAATAAGGGGGAAACATTAAAAAATCCAGGAAATGAGGTAGAGTGTAAGTACTGAGTGGACACTTGTAGATTAGGCCAGAAACTATTCATAAAGACAAAAAATAAACAATCTGGGGAAGAAATTCATAGTATCTCCAAGCAGTGTCTCGCTGATGTCAATGAAAGAACAGAAGAAAGAATGAACAGATACAGAGCAAAGCAGAAAGTAGAGTTACCAGAACAGCATTCAGGATTTGGAAGACAAGGGAGCTGGGAAAACACAAGACAATTCAGAGACTTTGAAATGATATTTTTTTCATTCCTTTAGCACTAGTAACTAGATTAGAAAGTGCCTAAATCTGGTGAAAATAATGGGAAAACATGGTGATTGAAAACTTTGATTTAAATACTACTTCTAACCAACTAACTACCTTACACTATCAAGCTAACTTAACTCCTCCCAGAAGTGTCTGTTTTCTTTTATGGTAAATTATGAAAATATAGTTTAACCCTTTGACTAGCATAGAAATTTATGGTGTGTAGATTACAGGAAAATCATAGTTGTAGGATTCAATTAGTACTTGGCAATGGTTATATAGTGTCAGTATTATTATTAGCTTGATCGTTGGAATATTGCAAAGGTACTTTATCTAGGCTATCACATTCTATGTTACTTTATAGCTATGACAAAATAATAAAAGAGCTATTATGACAAAACCCAAATTTAAGAATAGCTTCATATTTCAGTTATTCATGTTTTCTTCATGTTGTGATAGTAACTGTTTCAGTAGTATGGAGAAATACAGATGTTTAACATTAGGACCCATGATGTAAGGGAACACCGTGTGTGGATTATTCAACACAAAAGATGACCTCCCCAACTTCCAACATCCTTCTAATAAACATCAAACTATACAAAGCATATAAGTCCAGAGTGTTTGAGAGTCATTTCAGTGCAACCTTTGATATATTTCAATCACTGATATACATTAAGATGCTTAAACTAGACATAAAAGATGAAATATTTAGAACAGGCTGGGTAGCTCATTGAGTAAAATGTCTGCCTTACAAGAATGAAGAACTGAGTTCAGATTCCCATCACCCATTTAACAGTTCGATACGGTAGTAATCTATAGTCAGTTTGATTGGGAAGATAGGAGCAAGAGACCACCTGGGGCTAGCCAATCTATCCAAAAAAAAAAAAAAATAATGTGTATTGTGACTGAGAAAGATACCTGCCATCAGCTTCTGTCCTCCATGCATATACATAAAGACAAATAATACACACATACAAACAAATCTATACATACAAACACAACATGTACATAAAATAAAACACACTTGATTCACTAAAAGTTTGATTCAAACCTGGCAGTAATTCTAATATTCTTGTTGGCATCATAAACAAGATCATGTCTTCTTTTCCTTACCCAAAGAGTATTTGGAATGATACAATAAGAAGTCCTGATTTAGAAACAGAGGGGTTACAATGGATAGTTAGCTTAATTTGGTTGAACAGATTAATAAGTGAATGCATAGTGGGAAAATTGGTAGATATACATAGTAGAAAGTATTATTTCAAAATACATTATAAGTGAATTTGGCTGGCTTTATCTTTTGGTACCACACTTCTGTCTGATTTGATATTCCTATTTGAATCCCCAACTATCTTCCACTTACTTTTGGATTCCTGCTTCAAGAGAATTTAAATTTACTATATCCTTTCCTACTGAGGTGACAACTTTCAAATATATCATAGAAATATAATAAAAGCTTTTCCTTTTATATCCTGATCTTCCAACCAGTCATCATTTCTAATTTTGAATGATTAGTCATCCTACAATCCAAAAAACTTTTCTAATATCTCTTTTAAAACACACACACAGACACAGAGAGACACACAATAAAGAGACAGAGAGAGAGAGAGAGAGAGAGAGAGAGAGAGAGAGAGAGAGAGAGAGAGAGAGAGAGATCTCCCATTTCCCACATTTACACCAGAACACACAGAGTAAGCTACATGAACTATGAAGGAAGAAGTCATAACCTTAACTCTACCTGGGCCAATTAGAAGGCAGGCAGTGTAGATATGTTTTGTTGGTTTACTATCTTATAGAATTTCTAGGAAAGACTTAACTGCAGCACATTTATAATTTAGTGATTTTTTCTCGAATTAAACATTCTTTCCCCATATGTCAAGATGGGATTGCTAATGGAACAGAGAAATGTAATCTAGTCACGGAGAGAAATTCTTCTCAATAGCACCACGCATATGCCTTGTTGCAGATAATGCTTGTTAAAAGTTGTAGCATTTGTCTAAGAAGAACAACTCCTTCAACCTGATTCTGGAAATCCGAATGTGATACAAGAGAAAAATACTATGGTACAAGATTTGAAATTCATGTCAAAACACTCTGGGTGAATCAAGAGGGCAGCCTTTGTTTAAAATAGAAATCACACTAATTAAGATTCTCTAAAGAGTTATAGAAGCAGAGTGGTATAGGGTAACGACCCTGTGGAGATGAATACTTGCTCTAAAAGTATGAGAACTTGAATCTCCAGAGCACAGATAAAGAGCCAGGCCTGTCTCTACCTGCCTATGCCTGGAAAAACAAAACCAAAGCCAAACAAACAAAAAACAGGCATCAGAGGCAGGCATATCCTAAGAGCTCTCTAGCAGAATGTATGCATATCCGGTTCAGTTTTAAAAATGTTATCTCAAGAAAATAAGGTGTGGAGTAATCATAAGAGACACCTGAGCCCAGCAGTGCTGGTTCACACCTTTAATCCTAGCACTTGGGAGTCAGAGACAGGCAAATCTCTTGAGTTTGTGGCCTGTCTGTTCTACAGAGTTTCAGGACAGTCAGGGCTACACAGTGTAACCATGTCTCGATTTAAAAAAATCAAAGAGAGAGAGAGAGAGAGAGAGCTCTGACATCCTAATTTGACCTGCTTTCACCTCGCCCATTAGAATGGTTGTCTGAACTTTAAAATTCACATGTATATCAAACACACACACACACACACACACACACACAGAGAGAGAGAGAGAGAGAGAGAGAGAGAGAGAGAGAGAGAGAGAGAGAGAGAGAGAGAGAGAGAGAGACAGATGGACGGACGGACAGACAGAAGAAGGAATCTTAATATTCACATCATTCTCAGAAATCCAGAAGATTGTGGGATGATAGAGTTCCCCCCAAAGAATCAATGAATGTCTTCAATCTGACCATGTAAGTATCTTAAGGGGGATGGCTGAAACATTCCAAGTATAAAGTAGACTTTATACTTAAATTAAAGGATGTATCACTGTCCCTTGGGCCTTTGGATGTCTAAAACTATACTGGTATAGATCTCCAAGTGCTCATGGCATGCTCAGGCTTTTTATCTTTTCCTAGAGAACTATTACTGTTTTTGCTTGCTCCTTATATAGGTTGTTTTTCTCCTGTTACTTCATATTCCTTCAGTCATCATGAATCCCATCCCTAAAATAAAGTTCAGTATTTTCTCCGGCTTCTATCCATTGTTCTTTATCATTTATAGAAGCCTTTCATTCATTGATTGATACTTAGGATGTCTCGCTTTCTGGATTATCATATGTTACATTTTGTAATCTTTTTCTTGTTTCATTTACGTGTCTCATATTCAGCCAAGAGTTGGAAAACATCTGTTGCGAGTGGGAGCTAATCTCCAGGGTGAGCACAGACACATAGTGATAGTTTCATGATAGACTACAGCAGGTATAGCCAGGAGGTTGGAAGCATTCGCTCATAGTTTTCATGCTGCTGTGAAAGTTGATGTTATGGATCATTCTGACTTCTTCATATTGGGTTGCCCAGAACTTTTATGCTATGAAAAGTCTGGTACGTGTGAAAACTTCTTCATAAAATTTCACTCAGTTTCCTCTGAACTTTCACCAGGACTACTTGGCTTGATGCTACAACCTTTAAGGTTTATCAATACATTGTCTCTTGAAGAAGTTACCAAAATACACTGAAAATGTGCAAGTTAACACATTTAAAAAATTTTTCCTGACCTATATTGTGTTCTCTAATAGTGCACTAAACCTTTCACTAGGATGTTTCTTAACCATAATACATAAAAAAATTTTCCTGACCTATATTGTGTTCTCTAATAGTGCACTAAACCTTTCACTAGGATGTTTCTTAACCATGATACACAGACAATATTTTCTTTCTTATTTTATTTTATGTTGGTTTGTCATGGAGTCAAATAATATAATGACAAAACTTATTTACAAACTAAGATTTCTCTAATAGAAATGACAATTATCTGTATAAAAGGAAGTGTTACAGCTAATAAATACCTGCAAAATTCTATGACAAGAAGTCATCTTATTGATGTGGTGAAAAGACTGGTATTCCGGGTCTACATTGTTGGTAGAAAGTGATTTATTCTGGAATTTTACAATACTAAATATCACACTGATTATTCATGGTAACCAAATTTATCAGTGCTCCCAAAGGCTATTCAATAATCTACCTGAAGTTGTAAATATACTCATTAGGAAAAATTACAAGAAATCTTTTACAGTTTCATTTAAAATAGAATTAAACCTTTCAGCATCACATGGGAAGATCAAGATCTAGGATGAACCCAGCATCCTGGATGGCAGACTACAGGGTTTTATTTGAAACCATGGAGCATAGTCTCTTTCTGTTCTTATGAGGGCTATTGAGAGTAATAACGGATGCATTCATGTATCTTCCTCTTCTAAAAGTCTGTGAAATACTGCTTTAGAGCCACTGCACACTGGTTTTCTGAACTTTCCCACACCCAGACATACATTCCTACTAGGTGCCAGATCTGTAGAGGGGCTGGCAGAAGGCATTGCTTGAGTCTGTTTCTGTTATACTGACAATTTCCTTTTGTGAGATGCTTGCAAAACAGCCGTTGTAGGTTTGAAGCATACAGCCCACCCACTGAGACAAAGTGCTCATTTCTTGATTGAGCATATGCCTGATTCTTGGAGAGAATGTGAGGAGAAGTGAAAAGGGCTCTAGGCTTGAGAAAAATAAAGAATTATTTAATGAGAAAAAAACCAAGGATTCTGAATAATAAGAGTAAGACTGTATCTATATAATATCCAAAGATATAACATAGTTATTTCACTTTTACACCCATTCTTTCATTCTCATTCATTTATTCCTGCATACATATTACTAAGCTTGCTATCAACTTACTAAGTTATTTGGGTCTGATTGGTTTGATGGTGAAGGGGTGGGAAGTTTGCTTTGATGAATATCACAACTACAGAAGGTCTGCATTGGGCAACCCTCCTATTTCTTGTAAGCTTCAGAATATTCCACATAGTATTTAGGTCACTAAGATTCACCCCTTCCCTAACCTGTTGAATCTCACACACAGGTTTTACAATAGGGAAAGAGGCCTTCAATAGTCATGCTTGTTCAGCTCCATTAATTATATCTGCATCACTCCCTAGAACTGTAAAACACAGAGTATTGGTGTAACTGCTTTCTAGCAAACCTATGGGTTCATCTATGCTGTAGTTATTAGATACACACATTTCCTAATTCAGAAAACAGAAAAGAAAACAAATAAAGTGAGACGATAATTAAAGATGGTTAATCAAACTTGAAAAAAAACCCAAATACATTGATAATGAGATTAGAAGTAAGATTAGAATTTAAGTTCAGATAACAACAGAATTTCAGGAAAGCTGACATTAAGAAACTTGCCTAAGATGAAAAAACTAGTATAGGAAAAGGTAGGAAGGTAGATTTATACTGAAATTATCTAAACTGTTAAAACTAACAGGAGTAAAGGTAAGGTGGTGGATTATTCGACTTAGAAGAAATGCCACATGGAATTAAAGAAAAACATAGTGATAAGTTAAGTGGTCCTAGGAATAAAAAAGTAGACCAGTGTCGCAGAGCTCAGGAAGCCAAAGAGCAAGTAGTACCAGAATATGTTGAAACAGAAAACTAGGATCAGATCTTGTAAATCCTTGTATGCTGTGATAATACCATCCTGCAAATTAATTTGTCAGATTCTTATTTATAGTGATACAAACAGAGAACAATCCATTAAGTTCCAAAGACCAAATGTATACTGCCAAACGTTACAAATAAGGCTAACAAGAGTTAAAACAGGTAGTCAATATTTACATGCATTCATATTGCTGCTAACTCTTCTCTTGAGAACTGCCTTTATTACCACACCAGAAGGATTTACTCTTTTGAGACTTTCTATAAAGAAAAATATACACATCCTTGAGATTGCAATAACATACTTACAAATCAATACAATGAAATGACATTGATTTCTATGACTTTTTCTAGAACATTATTAAAATGTATATACAATTAAAGTTATTGTGTGTCCAGCTGTAGTAAAAGGCAATATATTCATTTCAGTCTGTGGACAAAACCATAAAATGAAGTACATAGCTGGAAGATGTATTTTATCCAAAAACAAGATATTCAACTTTGTATTTCTTTAAAACCATTAAAACCAAAAGCAGATAGGGTGCTAGAGAGATGACTCAAAGAATCAAAACACTGTTGCTCTACCAGAAGACTCAGGTTCAGTTTCCAGCACCATGTGACTCACAACCATCTGTACCTTTAGATTCAGGAGACCCAGCACTCTCCTTTTCTGATCTCTAATGGGCATCATGCATGCTCATGGTACACATACATACATGTGGGCATAACACCCATAAACATAAAATAAAATAAATATTATTTAAGCAATTAAAGGAAAAAGAAACCTTAAATGGTGGAGGCAGGATGGTTCAGTAAGTAGAGATCCTTGTTGCCAAGCATGATGACACGAGTCCCCAAAAACCACACGGTGGAAGGAAAGAACCAGTAAGTTGCCCTCGTATCTCCACAAACATGCTGTAGAACATCCTCACAAAAAAAAATAATGTTTAATTAGAAGTTTTTAAGAAAACTTAAGGTGGAATATATAAGTACTTGCTCGGAAAGTGTCTGGCAAAATATGCCCATTGTCTGGCTAGAGTCTGTCACAGTTGTGTGAGCCAACCTCTACTTAAAACAAATATCATGATACCCACATGTAGAGCATGGATTAAGAAAAAGAGGAAGTGTTAGGAATATTTCCTAATGCAAGCTCTTGGCTGATGCAAAATCCCAATCAAGCTAAATCAAAACAAGCCAAATTAATAGATATCCAGATTTAATGGGAGTTCTGCACTCTCAGGTGGATTCCAGACCAATACAAACTCTCAGGCCTGGAGGCTGGGATAGATGCAAGGTGCTAGGGTCTATGCTCCCAACTTAACAGGAAGAATCGCAGCTTCTGTCAATAAGAAAGTATTCTATTTTCAGTTCTTGGTGTCCAGCGTGAGACATGTACACAGAGCCCACTGTTTGCAGTGTATAGAAGCATGGCTATTTTAAGAGGCCCTGATACGTAATAGAGCACTTGAGAAACCGCTACCAAGCATGGATTCCAAAACTTCCCAGAACTGGGGCAGTAAACAGGGATTTCATTTTTACTGCTTTCATAAGATTAGGTTCACAGGGAAACAAGGTGGGAGGAGCCAGTCACCAGAGCTTCTAGTCAGAGGGCCTAGCCAGCTCCTAACATTTTAAGGCTTGGCTTATGTGGTCAGAGAACATGGCAAATGTGCAGAAAGCAGGGACCAGACACAGAAAACCTCTCAAGAGGTACAGTATGTTTAAAAGAATATTTGGGTGCCAAGGAAATAAAAAAGAAAATGGGTATAGACAGTCATAAAAATAGTTGAAAAATAATAAAATATTTAAAGAGAAAGTAAAGTAATATAAAAAATAAGCCACGTAAGGATGGGATTACATAGGAACTTTGGACCTTACATGTGCTCTGTTAATTTTCAACTTTTTGAATGCTAATGAACAGAGACCAGCAGCTGCTGAGAGACATTGGATTGTGGAAGGGACTGCTGAATTAAACCAGTTTATATACACTAAGGATAAAGTCTTCCATTCTTGGCTTCAGAATGGAAAGTGGGAAATACGTTGTGTTGGAGGAGAGATTATACTTTTGTTTCCACAGGAACGAAAAGCTATAGATTCTTCAAAATTAATAAAAATCAGATTTGATCAGAAGAAACCTCTCAAGAATTCTGGCTTCAAAAATGAGGGAGGAAGCCAGAAAAGACTACAAAATAGGTGACATATAAGATAATCCCCCAGCAGCTCTGGGAACAGCTCTGAGACTGGGTGAGACACGATGAATTTTGTTGGCTACAGAGTCCTAGTGGCAGTTTGTTTACACAGACCAAACTGGCTTATCAAGCTGCCAGATGACTTTCATCTGCTCAAAACGAAAACCAAAAATCATCTTTACCCAACTTGTGCATACCTCTCATTCCATACTTGTGTTAATGCAGATGTGTATCTTTCTTTTTTTTTTTTTTTTTTTTTTGTCTTTTCAAGACAGGGTTTCTCTGCAGCTTTTTTAGAGCCTGTCCTGGACCTAGCACTTGTAGACCAGGCTGGCCTTGAACTCACAGAGATCCGCCTGCCTCTGCCTCCCAAGTGCTGGGATTAAAGGCGTGCGCCACCACCGCCCGGCTGCAGATGTGTATCTTATGTTAAAAGTTTGTGAGTTTTCAGAACAAAAGGACCAGATACCAATAAAGATAGGATAAATACCCCAGGTGATGCAGCCTTTCAGAATGCTTCTGTTGCAATTTCCTCAACATTCTGCATCCAGAACAATTTCAAAGTTGTTAACTGAGGCGGTCAACCCTCACAGACTACTCCAGCTAGAATTTCAAATAAGCCAAACACTTTCCCATCTCACAGAGACTGGACAACAGGACTTAATCATTGTCCCAATTTTCTCAGGATCCCCTGGAAATGGCATCACCCAGCTTAACAGGAAGCAGTCTAGAGTACACGATCCCAATGTTCTCAAGAGCTGGGCATGGTGGATTTTGATTATGGATGTTTATCATCATTTAGGAGGGTTGGTTGCAAGTTGATAGTCATGGTCATGGAGAAAGCTGAGCAAATGAGATTAGATTCACAAATCTTTTTCTGAAAGAAAAAAAAGAGGAATATAGTATAGAAATGATATGGAAAGCTATTTTTAAACTAAAAAGCAACTAATACTAATAGTCTTACATATTTTCATCTGTATGGATTTCTGTACATTGATATAACAAAAAGTTTTACTGCATATCTATTAATACTCTTGTTTATAGTATTCTATCCAGTTCATTTTAAAATACAAAGATCTAGTTCCCAAAGCTACTACTATAAACTGTTTAGGATAATTTTAAAATGTGGGTTAGTAGTTAAGTCATTTATAGCAAACCAACTTAAAGTCATGTAAGTATGTCTCCAAGGTTAAGCAGATATAATATAGATAGATAGCCAATCTTTAAATGCTTCAGAGAACTACAGAATATGGCACTTAAGATGTTTTAGTAAAATAAGGCTTTTCATGACAATGAGACACATCAGCTCCTGACAGCACCAATTTACTTCAGAAAAGGATGATGAGCATAGAAAACCCTACATATGGAGTTTGCTTTTATTGTGTCAAAGCTAACACTGGGCAAGAAACAGCCCTTAACTCCACTGCTTATAGTACAGTGTTCAAATTGGACAAATAGGACACAAAAGAAGACAACGGCTGAACTTTATCAAGACAAGGTAGGTCAACCATTCACAATTCCTGCTTCATAGAAAGCTCTTTCAGTTATTCTAGGCTCATAGGCCAAAGATGGATGCACAAAATTGCAGGGGATCATTGGGGTTACTGTCCATGCAGCCAGATGTCTGTTGTTTCTTAGTTTTGGAAGTTCCATGATCAAATTTTCTGTATACTCAAATAATATTTTATCCTTCTTGGGTCTCTATGGGTTAAAGGAAAGATAATTATACAAATTTTCTTGTTCCCAAGTTCAGAAATAAGCAAAAGATATAAAGTTTATAAGGTTGAGAATCATAAAGGTTGTTTATTTAAGAAAATGTTTGAAAATCTAAAAAGAATATTTTTAGCCTGGTAATACAGGATATAATAAAAAGTAAATTAGGTGTAAAACTTTGGAGTCACCAAGATAGAATAGATAATGGAGCATTTTCTCTGATGTTGTCAAATGCAAATGGACTAGACATTGTGAATGCAATTCTTACCTGATAATTGTTGCTAATTTATATAGCTATGTAATAGTTTTATGATTATCATATATTTACTGTGTTAGAGTTAAAACTTTCCATTTTTATTTAGATAAAGAAATGTTGTAAGATATTTGTATGCTCTGTGAATATTATTGTAATTTTTATAATAAAAAACTGAACAGTCAATAGTTAGGCAATAGTTATAGGCAGGACTTTGGAGCAGAGAGAGAACTCTGGGAAGAAGAAAGGCAAAGTTGACATCCAGACTTGGCAAAACAAGATGGGCAATACAGAAATGATGTAATAATGCCATGTGGCAGAATGTAGCTATACATGGGTTAATTTAAGTTATAAGAACTAGTTGAGACAAACCTAAGCAAAAGGTCAATTTTAATAATTAGTAGTAAGTCTCCATGTCATTATTTGTGGGCTGGTGATCCTGATTAAAACATACTACTGTGGTCTCTTCTTCAGACAAGGTCTCTTCTTCATGAGCTTTTCTTAATATTTGGTGAGCAGAATTCTACTTTTATTTTTTAAGTCCTCAGATCAACTTATTCTATTCCTGCTTAGAGATCAACCATCTTCAAGATTAACTGTACCCAATCCTTTAAAGAGCATGTGCTTTTCTGGTCTCCTTCCTCTTGAAATCAGTTAGCTGGTGGTCAGGGAATGAAGATTAATTTTAATATTTGCCTTAGGCAAGCAATTCAGAAGGCAGATCTCTTTAAATTCTATGTCTTGCTAAACCAATTATAAAATATAAATGACTTCCAGATTATCTCAACTCAAAATCTTGTTAACTACAGGATAGTCCCATCTAAAAATAACTTCTTAAAATAAATGAACTTTTGTCTCATGCTGTAGGATCACTGTTTCTCTGGAATACAACAGAAGTAGTTCTGTTTCAAATGTGTACGGTTCCTTTTTGAGTCACTCATGACATTCACTGAGCACATATATAAGTAAAGCCTCTTCATCTGGTCCTATTATGTTTTAATTGGTTCATTTTCTAATTTTCCTGGTAAATGTGCACTAGCACAGACTGGACTTGCTGATATTTATTGACAAAAATGCAAGTAAACTGAAGTGTAAAAGAATTTTGAGGTTGTTGATCCAAAAAGAAAAGCATTACCCATTTGGTTTGTTTAGAAAGAGACCATATTCAAAAATAAAAAAAAAACAGCTCAATATTCCAAGGACAATATACTTCCCAAGATGTACATGCACTATACATAGACATAAATCTAGAGGAATCTTTAGGACACATACAAACTACTAATATTTTATTTCAATTTGCCCTAATTATTTTGTAAAATGAAAATATTTTCAAATAGTCTCAATAGACATTGTTTGACAAATGCTTGTGGATGGTGATTTATCTGGAATTTTATCAAGAAACAAAGAATTTGTTTTCAATCATATAAATATTAAAAGTTTTATTAAGATTTTAGTTTAAATTCATATTCAGTGACCATAATATACACGCCCGAGGAAACAAAATATTTCTATTGCTTAGTCACATAGTATCTTACGTAACTGTTCAGATAAATGAAACAAATGGCTTGTCTTTAAGAGTCTGTTAACTGAGGATCAACATGACCTATAGTGGATTAGATTTTCAGTTAACTAAGGAGAACATCCCCCATGCCATACTTTCTTTAAAGGAGGAGGAAAAAGAGGAGTAGGGAGAATGAAAAAAGGGGAGGGGATAAAAGGGGTCTCGTGAGACATTTGTGATATTGTGAGGAGCTCAGACTGATTACCAGAACGAATATAAAAAGCCAAATGTATTGATGTGTAAATTGGTCATAGTGCTGGGAAAGAGGAAAGAAAAGGATGCCATGGCTTGCTGACAAACTTACCTAGCCTCATTGGAAAACTCAAGGCCAATGAGACAGCCTGTCTTAAACAAATAGGAAAGGAAGAATTCTGAGGAATGATATCAGACATTAACCTCAGGCACTCACATGTACCCCCATCCAACATTGACATACAGAAAAGGAGGGGTATTCTTCAAGATTCAAATCAAACAAGGAGACTTATAAAGTCTAAGATGCTGAACCTTCGGTTTTGTTTATAAGCAAGAATGGAATGATGTTTAATACAAAGAGAGAGCTGAGGGAAAGAGATAGTATACAATTTAAAATATCAAGTGTTACACAAGAGTGATGGCGAAGAAAGTGAGTGGTAGAATGCTTTCCAGCACAGCGCAAGGCCCTGAGATATTCAATACCCAGCATTATGTGTATGCATGTGTGTGTGCGTGTCAATGAGACTACCCTTATGCTTTTAAAAGAACTTCAGAATAGTTCATAAACACACACACACACACACACACACACACACACACACGCACACACACAAACACACGAAAGAGAGAGAGTAGGAAACAGCCAATCAGCCTGCAGTGCAGGCCAACACCAGATACAGAGTCCACATACTGGGAATAACTATATCTTTCTACTTAGTGTATTATACAGAATAGTATCATTTCACCCTGAAATCACAAAAAATAAATACCCTGTTACTTACTACAAAAGATATTCTCACAAAAGAATTTCAAGTAAAAATAAATGTAATACTCTTTTTAATATTTTTAATGGACAGTTTATGTATACCAGTCTAGTAAACCCACCACGGGAGGACTGTGTCTCTGGTTACATTGTTCTCTGCTGTGTCTTCATCACTTAGGAAAAGCTCCTCTTCACATTAGGTGATTAACAGCGTTGGTTATTTACAAAAAGGAAGGAAATATTAGACACATATCCATCACAGCAAGATTGAGAACCACTGTTTTACAGAATCAAGTCTGAAAATTTTCTCTGAATACAGACATAATGTGAATGAGACACAAGAAAAAAAAACATATTTCATTTTTTAAATTTAGGAAATTTTGAAAACATTATCTAAATTAAAGTGAATAGTAAGAATTTAATCTCTTTGAACATGCTACAGAAATTTTTATAGGATAAAAGAATGAATCTTTAAATCCCCATGATTTCTGACTGGAATGCTTTGTAGATAGCGAGGTGTAAATACAACAGGAATACCGACGGAGAGTACAACAAGCACACATGAGGATGAAGCCACCAATATTAGTCTATATTCTCTTTCTAACAAGGCTTTTCTATATAAAAAGAGGGCTTCAGGTTCAGAAGAGATGACCAAAAGAGCATCATAAAACATAAAACAATATTTGCATCCAATCAATGGGACTAATCTCCCATTTTCCCATGGAGGACAATGAACTGACAGAGTTAAGAGTATGAATCAACACCATCCAAAACTGGGAAAAAGTCCTTAATACAGCTCCTTCACAGTGGAAATACCAGATTTTTTTTCTTTTGGTCATTGCCAGCTATTCCAAAAATAGCCCAAATCTAAGACATATGGGCATCTATTAGGAAAAATGTAGCAATATTCCTTTTATAGATCATATACCTTCATCATGTACCTTTGTTGCTCAAAATCTTCTAGTTGGAGTTTAGCAATTTAATGTTTAAGAAAATAAAATGTCAGTAAGGAAGCAAATATTCACACTAATTTGTGAGGCCTGAAGAAAAAATTAGTAGATTGATAGTTGTTTTCCTAACACTTGATCCTTTTACTAATAGATTGATATTGCTATCCTAACACTTTATCCTCTAACTAATGGAATGATATTGCTATCCTTACACTTGGTTCTTTAACTAATAGATTGATACTGATATCCTAATACTTGATCCTTTAACTAGTAGATTGATGTTGCTATCCTAACACTTGACCCTCTAACTAATAGATTGATATTGCTCTAACATTGCCCTGACATTGAATCTTTAACTAACAGATTGATATTGCTACCCTAACACTGATTCCCTAACTAACAAATTGATCTTGCCACTCTAACACTGATTCCCTAACAAATAGATTGATATTGCTGTCTTAACACTTGATCCTCTGATTAGTAAATGGATATTGCTATCCTAACACTTGATTCTCTAACTTAGAATAGTTTTGATTTCTCCTTAAATTCTGAAGTCAGGGTCATTTGTTAAAAGCACTAGTGTCAGTTCAAATAATAAATATTTTTCTAAATCTAATCTTTTTTTAAAAAAATCACAGAGAAGTTCATAGTCAGTTATCTATGAGTGCATAGCATCCTTTTTTTCTTGCTTTCTCTTGGTTGATTTGATTCCATTCCCTGACCTCACATCCAGTATCATTCTTCTCATCCTGTTCATGCTCAGTTCCCGACTTTATAACTCCTTAAATACACAAAGAAAAACCTAAATGATATGAATTATTTTCTCTATGATAATGTTAATAATAATGTTTCCCTATTACTGATTATTCATTTATTTCATACTGAGGTCTTTAGTTCATTACCTATAAATCATTACAAAACTCCACAAGAGGGCTACTGAGACCCTAATTTGTAAATTAACAAACTGAATAGACTATACTGAGTCATGACAAAACATCTATCAGTTACTAAAACTTGAAACATCACAATGTCATTAAAATAGTTCTTCAATCTTTCCATTTTTTTATTTTCCAACCTTTTGTACACATTTAGATCCAAGATTTTTATAGTTATTTTATTTATATTTGGAAATTTCACATGGTATATTTTGATCTTATACTTTCCATTCCCCAAATCTTTCCCAGATCCTCACCTACATCTCCTCCCACCCAACTTATATGCTTTTTCATTCTCTTATAAACAAAATAATACTAACAAAAAGCAAAAGCATGGAGTCCAATTTTTGTTGTCTGGCTACTGATCAAGGAGCCAACCTAGGGTGAAGTTGATAGAGTGATTTTTAATACACTGAAGAAAATTTGTTTCCTTCTCCAAGAAGCTATCAACTGGAAATAACTTCTTGCCTAGGAGTTGGGTCTTATGCTCACTTCCCCTCTGCCATGTTGGCTTTTGTCTGATTTGGGCCTATGCAGGTCTTGTGCATGTTGCCACAATTGCTGAGGGTTCCTACACATATCTGTCCTGTTGAGTGTGTGTTGACAGAAGCTGTTTGCTCATTTCCCATACTCCCAGACTCCTGAAATAATCACACAGCAATATGTATTAATTACAATACTGTTTGGCCAATAGCTTAGGCATATTTCTGGCTAGCTCGTATATCTTAAATTAAGCCATTTCTATTAGTCTGTGTATCACCACATGGCTGTAGCTTACCAGCAAGGTTCTGGTATGTCTGTCTCCTGCGAGCCTACATGGTGAAGAAAATCAAATTATGGAAGTCTTATTTTCATGTCCCTTGGATAGCTGTAAGAGATCCCTGAAAAGATGGTCCCTGAGTGACTCTTGAGCAACTTTGTCAAAAACAGTTCGCAAGGTGCTACAAGCCAATCAGGACTACCAATCAAGACTCTAAATTCAGAAACTGTGTGAACATAAAAACTCGAGATTTCAAGCTTTACAGTGGTATTTGGAACATGGCCTTAGAATGAGATATATGTTAAAGAAAACAAACAGTTGTTCCTGAATTTTAAAGATGTGTTTTAGGAAGGTTGTTAGTTTTCACTGGCTGATTCTGAGGTTGAAAAAGTAATGAAGAATTCATCTAAAGTGATCATGTAATATTTGCTGAAAATATTGACTGTGATTCTTTTTTATATGGTCTATTTTTTTCTCTTTTTTTATTAAAAATTTCCATCTCCTCCCCTCCTCCTCCCCCTTCCCTCCCCTCCTTTCCACCCATACCCCCACTCCACCTCTCTCCAAGACAAAGAGCCATCAGGGTTCCCTTCACTATGTTAAGTCCAAGGTCCTCCCAGCTCCCCCTAAGTCCAGGAAGGTGAGCAACGAAACTGACAAGGCTCACAGTGAGCCCGTCCATGCTGTAGAGTTCACATTCATTGCCGTTGTCCTTGGTTTCTCAGTCCTCCTCCACCGTCAGCCACATTCAGAGAGTCCGGTTTGGTCCCCTGTTCCATCAGTCCCATTCCAACTGGACTTGGTGGTCTCCTGTTAGATCTGTCCCATCTCAATGGGTAAACGCACTCCTCATGGGCCTGACTTCCTTGCTCATGATCTCCTTCCTTTTGCTCCTCATCAGGACCTTGAGAGCTCAGTCTGGTGCTCCTATGTGGGGCTCTGTCATTTTCTCCATCCAATGCCAGGTGAAATTTCTATGGTGATATGCAAGATATTCATGAGTATGGCAATAGGATCTGGACATTTCTGGCACCCTCTCCTCAGCTGCCCAAGGAACTAGCTGGGGGCGTCTTCCTGGACACTGGGGAACTCATCCATTGCTGGTGGGAAAGCAAACTTGTGCAACCGCTTTGGAAAGCAGTGTGGATGTTTCTCAGGAAATTCGGGATCAACCTACCCCAGGACCCAGCAATCCCACTGTTGGGAATTTACCCAAGAGATGCCCAATCATATTACAAAAGCATTTGTTCAACTATGTTTATAGCAGCATTATTTGTAATAGCCAGAACCTGGAAACAACCTAGATGCGCTTCAGTGGAAGAATGGATGAAGAAAGTGTGGTATATGGTCTATTTTTTTATATTTAAAAATTTCCATCACCTCCCCTCTTCCTCCCCCTTCCCTCCCCTCCCCTCCACCCATACTCTGCCTCCCTCTCCAGGCCAAGGAGCCATCGGGGTTCCCTACTCTATGTTAAGACCAAGGTCATCCCAACTCCCCCCAGGTCCAGGAAGGTGATCAACCAAGCTGAGAAGGCTCCCATAGAGCCCGTCCATGCAGAAGAACCAAAGCCCAGCGCCATTGTCCTTGGCTTCTCAGTCAGCCTCTACCGTTGGCCACATTCAGGGAGTCCGGTTTGGTCTCATGTTCCATCAGTCCCACTCCAACTGGAGTTGGTGATCTCCCTTTAGTTCTGTCCCACCGTCTCCATGGGTGAACCCACCCCTCACGGTTCTGACTTTCTTTCTCATGTTCTCCCTCCTTCTGCTCCTCATCAGGACCTTGGGAGCTCAGTCCAGTGCTCCAATGTGGGGCTCAGTCATTTTCTTCATCTATCTCCAGGTGGAGGTTTTATGGTGATATGCAAGAAATTCATCAGTATGGCTATAGGAACTGGCCTTTTCAGGCTCCCTCTCCTCAGCTGCCCAAGGAACTAGCTGGGGGCATCTCCCTGGAAACCCGGGAACCTCTCTAGAGTCAAGTCTCTTGACAACCCCCAGATGGCTCCCTAAATTAAGATATATGCTTCCCTGCTCCCATATCCACCCTCCTTAGCTATCAGGGAAATGCAAATCAAAACAACTTTGAGATACCATCTTACACCTGTCAGATTGGCTAAAATCCAAAACACCAATGATAACCTTTGATGGAGAGGTTGTGGGGTAAGGGGTACACTCATCCATTGCTGGTGGGAATGCACACTTGTTCAACCACTTTAGAAAGTAGTGTGGCAGTTTCTCAGGAAATTCGGGATCAACCTTACCCCAGGACCCAGCAATTCCACTCTTGGGAATTTACCCAAGAGATGCCCAATCATACTACAAAAGCATTTGCTCAACTATGTTCATAGCAGCATTATTTGTAATAGCCAGATCCTGGAAACAACCTAGATGCGCTTCAGTGGAAGAATGGATGAAGAAACTGTGCAATATATACATGTTAGAATACTACTCAGCGGTAAAAAACAATGACATCTTGAATTTTGCATGCAAATGGATGGAAATAGAAAACACTATTCTGAGTGAGGTAACCCAGACCCAAAAAGATGAACATGGGATGTACTCACTCATAATCAGTTTCTAGCCATAATTAAAGGATATCGAGCCTATAATTTGTGATCCTTGAGAAGACAATAAGAAGGTGAACCCAAAGAAAAACATATAGTAATCCTCCTGGATATTGGAAATAGACACGATCGCCAGGCAAAAATTGGGAACTTGAGGGTGGGGCGAGACGGGGCCAAGGGAAGATGGGGAGAGAAAAGCATGAAGGGGAGAATGGGGGGAGCTCGGAGGAATGGGATTCTTTTTTTTATTAAAAATTTCCACCTCCTCCCATCCTCCCATTTCCCTCTTACTCCCCCCTCCAACTCCCCCTTGCTCTCCAGTCCTAAGAGAAGTCAGGGTGCCCTGCCCTGTGGGAAGTCCAAGCCCCCCTCCCTCCATCCGGGTCTAGGAAGGTGTGCATCCAAACAGACTGGCCTCCCAAAAAGCCAGTACATGCAGTAGAATCAAAATCTGGTGTCATTATCGTTGGCTTCTCAGTCCGCCCTTATTGCCAGCCACATTCAGAGAGTCCAGTTTGATCACAGATTCGTTCAGTCCCAGTCTAGCTGGCCTTGATGAGCTCCCATTAGATCAGTCCCACCGTCCTGAGCGCAGAGTCCGAGCAGCAGAGGCGGCAGCGTGAGTCATGGCTGGATAGGCTTTCTGAAAGTTTCTCCTGCTCTTTGACTGTGAATCTTTAAGGTAATGAAACTCACAATTTTCAATTAACGTTTTGAATAATTTTTAAAAGTTAGAGATCCAATATTCTTATTATGAATTTTTATACATATATGCCGTTATATTTCGCTTGCCCTACACAATTTCACTTGCTGATCCCACCTCCTCCTCAGTAGTCCTCTTTTCTGATTTCACATATGTGAGTTACCATACTTTCTCTTAATTCATCTGTTAAGTCTTTGCTTCCCCATTATGGCTCCTTTCTACTGTTTAAACACGGTTACACACATGTGCACACACAAGCACAAACAATTGTCTTCTACAAAGTGTGCATCAATATAGAAAAAATGGAGAGAAGCTACAGTGTGAGTCAGAGATTCATCAGATTTTCCCATCACCCACCTGTGTGGCCAAGGCAGACACCCATATCTTGAGATGCCATCCTAAGGAGCTGAAATAGAAATGCTCTGACTGGGAATTATTCACATGTTCTTGTCTCAGGGAAGATGCTGTAGAGACATCAGGGGAAGCAGTTTTCCAAGGGGCATGCAGTGAGTCAATGGCACAGCCAGGATTAGAATCCAGATGTTCTCACTCTTGGCTTAGTTAATTCCTTTAAGTAATCTCTGCAGTCTCTTTAAGCTAAATTCTGTTACTACAATGAATGTTTCTTCAGCACTTCCCATCTCTAAAATATGATTCGAGCATATGTTTCTAGTCTTCCTATCACTCCACATTTCAGAAGCAAAATCTCTGAGGCTGGTTATCATTCACCATGCGTGCAGAAGCATGCTCAACCACTGGGGAAGAAAAGATGCGCCGTGATTAATTTTCTGTTTTACTTCTGCCTCTAAGGGTGTATTATCCCCACAAGGAAAGGGGGCACTAACCTTGAGCTGAACTCTGCATCATGTTCCCAGCCTTCTTCCAATGTGCACCTCAAGATAGACCCCCCAAAAAATCATTTGACATTTTCTGTGAGATTCATGTAGGACTGCCTTTTAAGGAGAAAAGGACAAACTTCAAGGAAGTCAGTTTTATAAATGTTTGCATTCCCATGATGTCATCTAGTGTCTAACAAATAAATATAGCAAATGCATAAGATAGCCTTCAGCATAATTGTAGGAAGTCCTTTCAATAGACATGTTACATGGATTTTTTAACCAATTTCCAAAGCTCGGAGAATACCAATGTGGATTTGTGTATACTGTAAAGAATTGTTAGCAGTGCTCTGTTCTTATATAACAACTAAACATTTTCTCGTCTTTTTATCTCCAGGAGGGTCTATAACTAGAAGCCACGCTCTGTTTTGGAGAAGAGCAGAGTTAGATAGCTCTGTTACATAAATGTTGGTTTTAAATTTCAGTCAATCCTAAGCATCTCTTTTCTTGTAAAATAATTATTAGAGACCAGGAAGATAATTTTCTTCTGTCTTTTAAGTTTGCCATAAAAGTCACAGGAGCATTACCATGAGCTATTTTGAAGCTCCCTCCTTTTTATTTTGCTTTCTGATGCACGAGAAGCCTCAGAGGCTCACAATGGTCAACAGCTCCTCACCTGGGCAAGATCGACTGCCTCTTTCAATCCTGAGCACAGGCTCCAGATTATCCACTGGTATGTAACTTCTCATGACAGGAGGCTGAATTATCCAGTGCCTCTCTGTCTCCCCTGTGGGGTCAGGGCTCCCCTTTCCCCTTTCAGTTCAGTTCCCCTTGTTATCTGTGTAACACTTAGCAAAAGATAACAGACTAAACCAAGTGTAGAGATAATGAAATATAAATTAGTAGGTTTTCTAGCCTTTATCCAAAGCCTTGTCAGAGTGTATTATCTGATAGATGGAGTTCAGAGCAAGTCAGTTAAATTTCCCCTTATCAGAAACTGAGTGTGAAGTGTGGTAATGTTGCTAAGTGCAGAACAAAAATCTTTCTCTTTTGCATCCCACGACTGCTCCAGGCAACATTCTTGGAAACCTCTGACTAGGAAGGAATAGAAGACCCTGAGATATATACAGTGTGACAAGCCAGGAGGCTATGCTTCTCCAGTAACCATCCTATGAACGGCAGTCGCCTGTGGCAGTGACATTACCACACTTTGCTCAACTTCAGAAAGGGAAATTTAACTGACGACTGCTATGAACTGAAGCCACAGCCTAAACCAGATAATACACCCTGACAATACTGTCAGGCAAAAAAAGGATGTGTTCCCATTGATTTCATTGCATTAGAGACATGCTACCCTGAGCAGTGCGTGTTCGAGGGTATATTGTGCACACTGTGGGAATATCAAAGAGAATGCGCACTGATTTAGGCAGAAACAGGCCTCCAAGAGAGAAGAAGTGGCCAGACTGAAATATGCTCCATTTGGCAAAGCAGTGAAAGCAACAATATTAGTGGAGATTTTTAATTTGATTTTCCATCAGTATCAGCTATTATATATTGGATTGTTTGAGACAGGAAGTCAAATGAATAGCATCTTTGATATAGAAAGTTATTTTGCACACTGCAAAGGAGAAATGTAAACACCAACCCAGTCACAATGTCTTTGATCTACAATCATGTCCTGCCTGCAAGATATGCTAATGTAATGCTGTCACAAAGTTTTGGGAGTGACCAATCAATATCTGATTTGACTGAACGCCCATTTCATGATATGGAACCCAAACCTCATACTGCTTGGGTGATCAAGGACCTGAGACGAGATAGTCCAGGAATCTAGGGAAAAACAAATACTAATACAATAGCGTATTAAAACATATACTAATATTTTTTGTTTGTTTGTTTTTGTTTTTCTAGACAGGGTTTCCTTGTGTAACAGTCCTAGCTGTCCTGGAACTAGCTCTTGTAGACCAGGCTGGCCTCAAACTCACAGGAATTCACCTGCCTCAGCCTCCCGAGTGCTGGGATTAATGGTGTGTACCACCATGGCCTGACCCTAATACTCTTAAAAACAGACAAACAAACAAACAACAACAACATCCAACAACCACAGTAATAAAGTGATGTCCTGCTATATTCATAGATCAGTGCCTTGTTCAGCCATCATCAGAGAAGCTTCCTTTTGCAGCAGGAGGGAACAAATACAGAGACCCACAGCCAGGAATTATGAATAATGAGAGACTTTGGAACACAAAACTCTAAATGAGATGCCTCCATCAAATCCTTCCCAATGGGACTCTGGGAAGCTCTAGTAAGAGGAGGCAGAAAGAGTCTATTTTAGCCATTGTTCTGTTGCTGTGCAGAGACACCATGATCATGTGTCCTGTTTAATTGGGAGCTTCCTTACAACTTCAGAAACTTAGTTCATTATTATTAGTCATCATGGCAGAGGTATGATGGTAGGCAGGGATGGTGCTGGAGAAGTAGCTAAGGATTACATCCTTATCCTTAGGTTGAGAGGACAGGGAGAGAGCACCATTTGGCCAGGTGTGGACTTTTGAAATCTGACAGCCTATCCACCCCCACCCTCAGACTTTCAACAAGTTATTTTTTATACATAGCTTAAAAATTTCAGTTCTGTACAAATGAGGACATTTGCCATTACATTTTGAGTCAACACATTAAAATGTTAAGTGCATGTAGGTCACACTCTGTAACCTCTTTCCTGATCTCTGGTCTGCCAGCCTCTGTCACTATTTTTAGCCCATACACCTTGCAGGTGAAAAGGATAATTTTGTTTTTGCTTCTTGTTTTCAATTTTTGGATTGTTCCTATGCAGAGGAGAAGGTCTTTGTGTGATACTGTGGCAGTGGTTGGATTATTTCGGGAGTGGACTGCCAAACATGTGAACTGAGCCCCAAGGGAATCTAAAGACAAAAATCCTCTTCCTGTGAAAGCATCCATTTGTTGCTAATCAGCTTGTATGATCAGCTTACAAACATGCTAGAAATTTAGCAGATCACATATTTTCCACACAGGCAATAATAGTTGCAATAGGTATGCCCTATTGGTAAGCAACTTTTCATCCTTAGTCTTAAAAGAATAGCGGCAGAAGCAAGCCCCTCAATTTGCTCCATCTGTTATCTTCACGCAACTGTGTTATTTTTCCTCCCTTTCCCACAGATCAACAAGCTAAACCTAACTGTCTCACTACAAAATAAATAAATAAATAAATAAAAGGATGAAAGGCGCTCCTCTGTGAACTGAAGTTTCAGTTGAGATGCCTGATACTGGCTGATGTTCTGAAATTAGCATGAAACAGCACCAGAGGAAACAGAGGGATTCTTCCCTGTTGTACAAAGGACCCTGTGAACTTTCCAAATGCCTGAGATCTCATTACCGACAACATTCTTCTTGCCCTCCAAGTTTTCACATAGTGACCTATGGCTTCCATTGGAGCCAAGATGCAGATTTTTCTCTCTAGCGAAATAGCATGAGCGGAGTGAAGAGTGTAGTCTTTAAGGAAGCAAGCTGTGCACCACCGACATAATTAGGGGAACTGCTTGGGAAGAAAGCGGTGGACATCTAATGAGCTAGCAAGGATAAGGTGGAAAGCGAGAGCCTGGGTATGTCGCAGAAAGCGCTGTTTGAGTTTTCCTTTAGGTAGGCTCAAAACAAAAATATTAAGCCTGCTGAAACCCTTCCAGAGTTTGGGGATTAAAAGCTCTAAGGAAGCTTACGCCACTGTGGAAGGGGAAGAGAGGAGCGCGTCGGCCGTCAGGAGCTGTTTCTGATTATTACTCTTTGACCCACATTCACTTCAGAGAGCAGCATCAGTGTCAGCAGGAACAAGTCTCAGAAATTTTTTTTAATGATTTCAGTAGAGAACACAGGATTTTAGGCAGGCCATGTGATATATCACCACCATAGCTCAAGAAAGAGTTTTGAAACAAGGATCTAATTTCAAAGGAGAAGCCATCACAAAAACCGGGACTCTGAAGTCAGTGTATGGTAAAGCTTCCCTAATCTCGTAGGAATCCCATAGCAACTGTGAGACTCTGGGCATATTACAAAACGTCTTTGACTTTCCAGTTCAAGGTATGAAGATGATACCAAACCATGAGGGCATCTAGTTCCAGAATTCATTCTTAATCACTACGCATAAGTCTGTCTCTCTATAGAAATTTAAAATTAGCAATTCTATCTGAGATATTTTTTACTAACAGTGCACATACATGAATGTGTATTTATTCTGGTATATGTGTATATGTATGGATTATGTATTTATGCCGTGCTAATCATGAGCTTTTTAGAGACAGAAAAATCAGCAGGTATTTGTGGAGTAATATGTACCTTCTAATAACTTTGCTTCATGTCAAAAATTAAGTATGTGCCAGATCCAATTTGGTTCTATCCCTTAAGAGACTAAAGCCCTCCCAAATGGAGGCTTCCTGGTCTACTGGCTTCTACAGGGGCTCCTTGCCAAACAAGTGGAGCTAAAATTCAAGATTAATATCCACCTGTGGCAGTTCTATTTCCAGATTTTGAGGAAACCCCACACTGATTTCCATGGTAGCTCTACCAGTTCACACTCTTTCGTAAAGTTCACATAACTTCAACAGCCCCCGCTCTCATCTGATTGTTACATAATTCTATCTGGGGTAAAATGCAATTTCAAAGCATGTAGCTCAGGCCATCTCTCTTTCATCTTTCAATGTAATTTCATTGTTGTGTATATTTATTATTTGAAGTACAATCATAGTGTGAATTGTTCCCTTTCTGGCCCTGACTAGAACTCTCTCTCTCTCTCTCTCTCTCTCTCTCTCTCTCTCTCTCTCTCTCTCTCTCTCTCTCTCTCTCTCTTTCCCTCTCTCTTCTATTTTGGAAATTTTTCTTCTATGGTTTTATTGAAAACATTCTTTATGTCCTTGGCAAGGGGTTCTTCTTACATGCCTATGACAAATATTTTCCTTACCATCATAGTGTTTACCAATATTGTGTAATCTTGTGTGCTTCAATTATACCATTACAAACGTATTGTCTTTAACTGAATGTTTGAATTCCTCTAATTCCTCTACCTTATAAAGTCTGTTTTCCATATGATCCATTCTATTGCTGAGGCTCTCCGCTGAGATTCTTTTTGGTTTTGGATTTTTTTTTCATTTTCAATATCCTTTCAATTTGGTTTTTTCTTCAGTTCTATTTTCATATCATAAGATGATGTCTCTATTTTCCTTCGCTGTTTTTATGGACTCATCAGAAGATTACCCGTGCCCCTTTGAATTTGTTCACTCATTTATTCACGTCTTCCTTGAGAACCTCGACATGTTTGTAATTATTCTTTAAAACTCTTTCTATGTAATTTCTTCAAAGTCACTGTCATTGGCATAATTGCCCAGAGTATCGAGAAACTAAATATGCCTCAGAAGCAGGAAACATGGGTCCACTTACCTATCTGGATCCAGTGTGGAAGTGTGCATAGGAAACGGTGTTAAGAGACATTTTGCCTCTTGCCTGTCAGGATCTGGTGAAGGGTGGTATGTGTGCCCCAGAAGCAGGGGTTTCTGGGGAAGCAGAGAGATCTCTTATTTGTTTGCATATGAGTGTTGGCTGGATTATGAGTGCCAGAGTCCTGGGACTCAATGTCTGTCTGCACCATTTGTTGGAAGTGAGGAGAAGGAGGAGAAGAAAGACGGTTTGGAGTCAGATGTATCCTGCCTGAGTACTGACAGGGAATGTCAGTACTTTTTAGGAGATTTCTGGACTGGCCCGATAGAAAAGCCCATAGAAGCACCTGCTGTGCAAGCCTGGCAATGTCATGTCAGTCCTTGGGACCCATAGTGGAAGGAGAACAATGACTCTAGATCTGCGTTACCTCACTCAGGATCTTTTTCCATTTCCATATATTTGCCTGCAAATTTCATGATTTCAGTTTTTTAACAGCTAAGTAATAGTCCCTAAGAGTAGGAATGAACTGTAAATAGACCTGAGTAAATTTTTCAAAGTGATAGGAAAATTGTGGACACGTGGAACTGGCTGAATTATGTTGAAAAATGTACCAAAATGAACTGTATCACTGTAGTGTGTGAATATGATATCAAATCCATGACATCTAAGTAAAGTTGTGAAATCTTGATTCCATACTTGGAATGCTGATGCAGGATGACTGAATGTTCAAGAGCAGGTTTACTGCATTTCAAGACATTGCTTTTAAAAGGGTTAAAGGAAACAGAACATTTTAAAAATATATCACAAAAGTGGCAGTTTATGGGATATAGGAAGGGTGGACATGGGAGCAGGGAAGCATATATCTTAATTAAGTGAGCCATCTGAGGGTTGTCAAGAGACTTGACTCTAGAGGGGTTCCCATGTGTCCAGGGAGATGCCCCCAGCTGGTTACTTGGGCAGCTGCGGAGAGGGAGCTGAAAACGGCCAGATCCTATAGCCATACTGATGAATATCGTGCATACCAGCACAAAACCCTCACCTTGTGATGGATGAAGATAGAGACAGAGCCCCACATTGGAGCACCGGACTGAGCTCCTAAGGTTCTGATGAGGAGCAGAAGGAGAGAGATCATGAGAAAGAAAGTCAGGACCGTGAGGGATGAGTTCACCCACTGAGACGGCAGGACAGAACTAACGGGAGATCACCAAGTCCAGTTGGAATGGGACTGATGGAATATCTGACCAAATCAGAATCTCTGAAAGTGGCTGATGGTGGAGGCTGGCCGAGAAGCCAAGGACAATGGCGATGGGCTTGGTCTCTACAACAAGGACGGGCTCTGTGTGAGCCTTGTCAGTTTGGTTGCTCACCTTCCTGGACCTGGAGGGAGTTGGGAAGACCTTGGACTCAACATAGTGTAGGGAACCCTGATGGCTCTTTGGCCTGGAGAGGTAGGGAGTGGGGGTATGGGTGGAGGGGAAGGGAGGGAAGGGGGAGGAGAAAGGGAGGAGATGGCAATTTTTAATAAAAAATAAATAAACTGGAAAAAAGTGGCAGTGTAAAACACTAAGGGCAATGCTTGGGGTAAGTTTTCTTTTACAGAGAGAGGAACAGAAAAGAATTGAGAGAAAAAATAACAACCATGTATGTGAAACCTGTCATTTCCTTTGCTTGCCTGAAACATTAATTTAATTGGAAAGGATGGATGAAGATGAACTAATGATCAAAGCAGCATGTAGCCTGTAGAAAAAGAAAAATAAGGATGATAAAATTAAAGTCTATGAGAAAATACATCTTTAGGACTGGTCTATCCAACAACATTAAATAATATATAGAGATCAAGTACCAAGGGGTTGAAGAAAACATATTGGCTCTGGCAGTTGGAATCTAATTGGTGAAGTTCAACACAAGAAACTAAAAATAATAATAATAATAAAATAAAGATAAAAGCATAAAAATAATTAAAGGGAAAATGTAAAGTTGTAAATTAAGAAGCTAGGGTTAGGGGGAAAACAGATTTATTATAAAGTTAAAAATCGACATTTCAATCTATGGAGATAAAGAAAAAGAATATAATAACAGATCCTAAGAAATAATAAGCTCTTTAACATTCTAAGAAATGGAAAATTATAGTGCTAAATAATATTAGAAAATACAGCTAATATTACAGAAAATATAAATTTCAAAGCAGACTGAAGATAGTATTCAAAAATTATGATTGCCATGTAGAACATATGAAAAATTTTAAGTTGATTCTAAAATTTTGATGAGCTGAGGCTGTCCCTTCAGAACATTTAACTAAACTCCACAAAGAAACTGCATGATTTTGAGCCTCAGAAAACTAATTCTTAAAGTTAATTTGGATTACTGTTCAATATAGTTATTACTAGTGTTTAATCAAATGATATTTATAAAGAAGTTAATCTTTGAGGCTAGAGAGATGTCTCCAGGCATAAGACTGCTTGCTGAAATGAAGTGAGAACCTGGATTCAGATTCCAACACCCATGTTATAAAAAATAAATAAATCAAACATGTTGATCAAGGCTATGTGGGCACCTGAAACTCCAGCATTACGTGTTAAGCAGCAGATATAGGAAATCTCTGGAGCTTTCTGGCCACCAACCTATCTCCACACTCAGTACGAAATCCTGCCTCAAAGGAATAAGGTTGAAAGTAGAAGAGAAGAAATTCAACATCTTCAGACACGCACATGCCTTATACATATGCACAGGCGTGTGCATGGCAAACACACATGTACACATAACAAAGACAAATATTCTTCCAGCCCCACCCCCATCTTTTCAGGACTATAGGTACCTAGGCAATGGTGTTACATGGTCATTTGTTGAAAGTCATTAGTCGCTGCTTAGATTAGATTAATATAACAAATAGGTATATAATATGATTGATGCATGATTACCCTTCTTAGTCAAATGATTGCGACCATTTTCAATTTGAAAAAACATCTTCATAATGTAAAGTTTCTAACAAAATAAAAAATATTTGAATTTAGAAAATTGGTGTGAGTCTATGTCCTATCTTCTAAAAGGATTGGATAGAAACTTAAGTTACTTATAATAGCTTCACTTTTCAGTTTATTCTGAGTAGTCTGAACTCAAATATCTCTACCACTCTGTGGTTTTTTAGCCTTAAGGAAGTTATTCAAATTATTTAAAAAAGAGAGAGGAAGTTGTATAGCAGTTTTACATGATTGAAAGTTTCAGCGGCAAATAAATTATAGACAAAATTAATAAGTAATATTTTTTCATCCTTGAGCAGAACTCTGAGCAAATAAAACAGAAGTCCCTGGGTGAATTGAATCTTGGGTTAAAAGCAGTATAATGTAAAAATGCACTCTTTACTTATTTGTATTAGTCAAATTAACTTTAGGAAATAATCAGGCTTGAGTTTAGAAAACTTATGGAAAAAACAGATAAGAAGAAAACAAATTTCACAGAAGGGATTCAAAGTGACTAATGAGTATAGTCAGTCACAAATTTGGAGGAATAACGAAGAAACAATAAATGTTGAAATAATGAGAATTATTGAGACACTAATGGTTTCTATGTAATTTTATCAACAAATCCAGAGAAGGTTTTTTTTTTTATTTACTTGAGGCAAGAATTTTTCTGATGTTTCCCATAGAATTCCAAGTAGTATAGATGTTCACAGTAAAATAAGATGTGTGTGGGTTTGTTTCATGTCAATTTCTTGATGATGACTATTATAAATCAATTACTAGGGGAAACTACTTAGAGAGAGAGAGAGAGAGAGAGAGAGAGAGAGAGAGGAGAGAGAGATGGAGAGAGGAGAGAGAGAGAGAGAGAGACCTACCCTGCTTTACCATTGGCTAACATTAATTCAGGAAGATGGAGGTCAGAATAGTTTTTTAGAACACATAAAATTTACTATTGAGGATAGAACAGCTTCTAGAAACCTTAACTTAAACATTCAGTAGCTATGTGACTCCACATATTAGTTAATTCCTGAGAGACTAGGTTCAGATGTTTTCAAAATAAGGAAGATATCTTTTTCAGGACCTTGCTGTTAAATATATAAATACAAATATCATCCTATATTGTGTATACCTCTTAGTAAACATTCAAAAAATCTGATTAGATAAAATTGTACTTTTTTGCAAGTCCTTAGATCTCTAGTTACCCACCATGTAAACTTTAATATATTTGCTTCCACACAGAGAAGAAAACAAAAATATAAAGTATGCTTATATTTCCCAGTGGAAATATTTCAAAAAGCTTTCTAATGAAATTGTTCATAAAAACTATATTTCAGTCTGTCATTCTGTTTAAAGGACTTTTCTATCTCAATAAATCTGAATAAGCATTATATCCTAATAGATAAAAAACAACATCATGTCTGCAAATTAAAATTAAAAAAGAGATACTGTAATAAAGGATAACTCTTCTTTACTTTTTCAAATGCCTTCAAATTTGATATGTTTTAAGATTAGTGTCAAGGGTTTGCTAGCTACTTAGGGAAACTCTGTACGCTTACATATATCTCAGTTTTCTATACACTGGCTATGTGGAACATGTTGCTTCTAAATAACAGGAGTCAAGTACCAAAATATCTTGGACTTGGAGGAAGGCCAGTGTTGGCTAAAGCAATGAGTTCTTGCCAGAAATTTAGAGACCACCAGGAGCATTGGATAAATTAATCGTCTATACCTATATATGACTTCTTGCAGAAACCCTACATGCCACCCATTCAGTAAGTCAGGTGCTGTTTAGGTCAAAATCCCTAGCATGGCTTCAGAGAATGTACTAATGGAAAAGAGAGAAGCCTCTTTCATGCTTATATAGCCCAAAAGTTTCTCACTATGCTTGCTCTTTGTAATTCAAATGTGCAATGCACAACACAGCTGAAAATGAAGGTCACTATCTAGATACATGTTTGTTTTCCTTCATATTCCTGCTATCTACTTTGACTGAGTGCTTGGTAAATCCCACCATGCCATTACTTCACTACTTGTGGAATTTTAAATTATTACTTTAGTGCATCAACTTACTTCACTTCCCTTTTCAAGCTAAACTTGGAAGTCAAATCAGAATTAACTAATGATTTAGAGATGTCAGTGTGATCAAATATGGAAAAAGAGGGGAAGTCAATAAAATCTGACAATATTTATAAATAGAGAGAAGTGGGGAAATAGCAGAGGAATGAGAAAGACAGATAGTTCTGTATGCCTCAACACATCCATTCCTGTTCCATATGTTGCAAATCACCTCTAGCAATTTCCCACACTGCAGTACAAGATGGCGGGAAGCAAAGGGTTTCCAAAGAGACCAAAAATTTTCACTGGTTCTCACCTCCACTTCGCCAGCCCACATTTAGAAAAATAGAAGCACTCAACAGCAACCAAGGGCTCACTTGGACTGCCTGTTTCTCCTCCAGGCCTGATGGCTAGGCAGATTTTTCCCGAGCCTATGGAAATGTTTTAGCAATAATTTGATGATGGTTTCTTTTCACACTCTCCTACTAAAAAAGGAATTCACAGAAATTGGTGGGTGTTATCAGTGACATTTTCACGGGTATTGGGAAACGAATATCACAATGAATTTCAGAGTAAGTTCCTTAACTTGTTTAGTTCACTGAGTGTTTCCCATTAGACACAATCTAAGTCTGTTAAATAAAAATATTCAAGTTCCTAAATCATAAGCACTAAACTCAAACCTTTATATTGATGTTGTCCCTGTGTACTTCAGCATCATTTTTTACATGCAAACTCTTTATCTTACCCACTACTATTCATATACTTGGTGCTTTCTCCTGTTGTCTGCATATATATATATATATATATATATGTGTGTGTGTGTGTGTGTGTGTGTGTGTGTGTGTGTGTGTATGTGTGTGTGTATGTGTTATATAGTAAAAATATGTTTATCAAGACACATTGGCTTTGTATATTTAAAGATTTGTTTATTTTTGTTTTACATGATGTGTGTTTGTCTGCATGTATGTATGTGCATTTCATACTTGCAGTGTTCACAGGGGTCAGAAGAAGACACTGAACCACTTTGTGCTGGAGTTACAGATGAGTGCAAATCATGTGGGTGCTGGAAACTAAACTTTTGTTCTCTTTTATATTTTTATAAAATACCAATCCGAGTTCCTACTCCCTTCCCTCCTCCCATTTCCTTCATACACATTCTCAACCCACCACCATCTAATCCTCAGAGAGGGAAAAGCACATTGTGTAAGGTCCAAGGCCCTCCCTACTATATCTAGGCTGAGTAAGGTATATATCCAAAAAGAACGGGTTCCCAAAATGCCAGTACAAGCAGTAGGGATAAATTCTTGAGCCACTGCCCTAGCCACGCAACTGTCAACCACATTCAGAGGGACTAGTTTGGTGCTATGCTTGTTCCTTCCCTGTCCAACTCGGATTAGTGAGCTCCCATTAGATCAGGCACACTGTTTCAGTGCGTGAACCCATCATGGTCTTGATCTCTTTGTTCATATTCTCATTTCTCCTACTCTTCAACTGGACTTTGGGAACTCAGTCCAGTGCTCCGATGTGGGTCTCTGCCTCTGTTTCCATCAGTTTCGGTATGAAGGTTCTATGGTGAAATTTAAGGTGTTAATCAGTCTGACTACAGAACAAATCAAGATCAGGCTTCCTCTCCTCAATAGCTTAGGGTCTTGTGAATTCCTGGGAATTTCTCTAGAACCAGGTTTCTGCTAACCCTATAATGGCTCTCTCATTCAAGATATCTCTTTCCTTGCTCTCATCTCTGTCCTTCCTCCATCTTGACTATCCTGTTCGCTCAAGTTCTCCTCAACTCTCCCCTTCTCCCCTCCTCTTTCCCTTCTATCATCCCTTCTCCCCCCACTCTCATGATCCCAATTTTGTCAGGTGATCTTGTCTGTTTCCAATTTCCAGGTGAATCTATGTATGTTTTTCTTTGAGTTCAACTTGTTACTTAGCTTCTCTAGGATCATGAACTATAGGCTCAATGTTCATTGTTTATAGCTAGTATCTACTTATGAATGAGTACATAACATATTCATCTTTTTAGGTCTTGGATACCTCACTCAGGACAGTGTTTTCTAATTTTATCCATTTGCATGCAAAATACAAGATGTCATTGTTTTTTACTGCTGAGTAGTACTCAAATGTGTAAATGTGTCATATTTTCTTTATCCATTCTTTGGTTGAGGAAAATCTAGGTTATTTCCAAGTTCTGGCTATTAAAAATAATACTGCTATGGATATAGTTGAACAAATGTCTTTGTAGTATGATTGAGCATTTTTAGGTATATGCACAAGAGTAATTTTGCTGGATCCTGAGGTAGGTTAATTCCCAATTTTAGGAGAAACCACCATACTGATTTCAAAAGTGGTTGCACAAGTTTGCACACCCACCAGCAATGAGTGAGTGTTCCCTTTATTCAACATCCTCTCCAGCAAAAGCAAACATAGATGTCTTTTTTATTTTAGCCATTCTGACAGGTGTAAGATGGTATCTCAGAGTTGTTTTGATGTGCATTTCCCTGGTGGCTAAGGATGTTGAATATTTCCTTAAGTACTTTTGGCCTTTTGAAATTCTTCTATTGAGAATTCTCTGTTTAGTTTCTGTACCCTATTTTAATTGGGTTATTTAAATTTTTAATGTCTAATTTCGTGAGTTCTTTATATATTTTAGAGATCAATGCTTTGTCTGATGTGGGATTGGTGAAGATCTTTTCCCATTCAGTAGGATGCCATTTGTCTTATTGACTGTGTCCTTTGCTTTACAGAAGCTTTGCAGTTTCAGGCAGTCCCATTTATTTATTGTTGCTCTCAGTGTCTCTTCTACTGAGGTTATATTTTGGAAGTGGTCTCCTGTACCCATGCATTGAAAACTACTTCCCACTTTCTCTTCTATCAGGTTCGGTGTATTCGATTTTTTTTATTAAAAATTTCCACATCCTCCCCGCCTCCCTTTTACCTCCTCCTCCCTCCCTCTTCTGTACAAAGAGTATTAAGGGCTCCCTGCTCTGTGGGAAGTCCAAGGTTCTCCCCGCTCCATCCAGGTCTAAGAAGGTGAGCATCCAAACAGGCTAGCCCCCCCCCCTCAAAACCAGTATATGTAGTAGGATCAAAATCCAGTTCCATTGTCCTTGGCTTCTCAGCAGCCCTCATTATCTGCCATGTTCAGGGAGTCCGGTTTTATCTCGTCCTTTTTCAGTACCAGTCCAGCTGGCCTTGTTGAGCACCCATTAAATCAGCCCCACCATCTCAGTGGGTGGGTGCACCCCTCGCGGACCTGACTTCCTTGCTCATGTTCTCCCTCCTTCTGCTCCTCATTAGGACCTTGGGAGTTCAGTCCAGTGCTCCAGTGTGGGGCTCTGTCCCTAACTCCATCCATCGCCATATGAAGGTTCTATGGTGATATTCAAGATATTCATCAGTATGGCTATAGGATCTGGCTATTTCTGGCTCCTTCTCCTCAGCTGCCCAAGTAACTAGCTGGGGGCATCTCCCTGGACACCTGGGAACCCCTCTGGAGTCAAGTTTCTTGCCAACCCTAAAATGGCTCCCTTAATTAAGATACATACTTCCTTGCTCCCATATCCACCCTTTCTATATCCCAACCATCTTATTCCCCCAAGCTCTCCCCATCCTCCACTTCACACTTTTCTCTCCCCATCCTCCCATCCCCCCATCCTACCCCACCCCCAAGTTCCCATTTTTTGCCCGGCAATCTTGTCTACTTCCAATATCCAGGAGGGTAACTATATGTTTTTCTTTGAGTTCTTATTTAGCTTCTCTAGGATCACGAATTATAGGCTCGATGTCCTTTATTTATGGCTAGAAACCAATTATGAGTGAGTACATCCCATGTTCATCTTTTGAGGTCTGGGTTATCTCACTCAGAATAGTGTTTTCTATTTCCCTCCATTTGCATGCAAAATTCAAGATGTCATTATTTTTAACCACTGAGTAGTACTCCAATGAGTATATATTTCACACTTTCTTCACCCATTCTCCCATTGAAGGGCATCTAGGTGGTTTCCAGGTTCTGGCTATTACAAATAATGCTGCTATGAACATAGTTGAACAAATTCCTTTGTAATATGATAGGGCATCTCTTGGGTATATTCCCAAGAGTGGAATCGCTGGGTCCTGGGGTAGATTAATCCCGAATTTCCTGAGAAACTGCCACACTGCTTTCCAAAGTGGTTGCACAAGTGTGCATTCCCACCAGCAATGGATGAGTGTACCCCTTACTCCACAACCTCTCCATTAAAGGCTATTTCTGATTTTAGCCAATCTGACAAGAGTAAGATGTTATCTCAAAGTTGTTTTGATTTGCATTTCCCTGATTGCTAAGGAAGTATGGAAAAACAAGAAACCTAGGATAGCCAAAACAATCTTATACAATAAAGGAACTTCTGGAGGCATTACCATCCCTGACTTCAAATTCTATTATAGAGCTACAATATTGAAAACAGCATGGTACTGGCATAAAAACAGAGAAGTCAACCAATGGAATCTAATAGAAGACCAGGATCTTAACCCACAAACCTATGAACACCTGATTTTCGATAAAGGAGCTAAAAGTACACAATGGAAGAAAGAAAGCATCTTCAACAAATGGTGCTGACATAACTGGATTTCAACATGTAGAAGAACAAAAATAGATCCATTTCTATCACCATGCACAAAACTCAAGTCCAAATGGATTAAAGACCTCAATATCAATCTGAACACACTGAACCTGTTAGAGGAGAAAGTGGGAAGTACTCTACAACATATGGGCACAGGAGACTGCTTCCTACATATAACCCCAGCAGCACAGACATTAAGGGCAACATTGAATAAATGGGACCTCCTGAAGCTGAGCAGCTTCTGTAAAGCATAGGACACTGTCACTAAGACAAAAAACAGCCTACTGACTGGAAAAAGATCTTCACCAACCCTGCAACAGACAAAGGTCTGATCTCCAAAATATATAAGGAACTCAAGAGACTAGACTTTAAAATGCTAATTAACCCAATTAAAAAATGGGGCACTGAACTGAACAGAGAATTCTCAACAGAAGTTTCAAATGGCCAAAAGACACTTAAGGTTATGCTCAACCTCCTTAGCGATCACGGCGTATTCAATTTATATTGAGATTTTTAATCCATTTGGACTTGAGTTTTGTGCATAGTGATAGATACAGATCTATTTTAATTCTTCTACATGTGACATCCAGTTATGCCATCAACACCTGTTGAAGATACTTTCTTTTTTACATTGTATAATTTTAGCTTCTTTGTGAAAAATCAGGTATTCATAGGTGTGTGGATTAATATTCAGGTCTTCAATTTGATTCCATTTCTCATCCTCTCTGTTTTTATGTCAATACCAAGCTGTTTTCATTACTGTAGCTCTGTAATAGAGTTTGATGTCAGGAATGGTTATGCCTCTGAAAGTTACTTTATTGTACAGGATTGTTTTGGTTGTCCTGTTTTTTTGTGTTTTTCCATATGAAGTTGATTATTGTTCTTTCAAGGTCTGTGAAGTACTGTGTTGAGATTTTGATGGGGATTCCATTGAATCTATATATTCCTTTTGTTGGGATTGCCATATTTACTATGCTGATCCTGCCTATCCAAGAACATGGACGATCTTTCCATTTTCTGGTATCTTCTGCAATTTCTTTCTTCAAAGACTTAAAGTTCTTGTTAAATAGGTTCTTAACTACTTTGGTTAGTGTTACCCAAGATATTTTATGTTATTTGTGGCTATTATGAAAGGTGATGTTTCTCTGATTTCCCTCTCAACTTCTTTATCATTTGTGTATAGGAAGGCTACTGATTTTTTTGAATTGATCTTGTATACTGCCACATCACTGAAGATATTTATCAGCTATATCAGCTATAAGAGTCTTAGTACAGTTTTTGGGGTTACTTATATATACTATCATATCATCTGCAAATATTGAAAGTTTGACTTCTTCTTTCTAATTTGAATTGATCTCCTTTTGTTTTCTTATTGCTATCACCATAACTTCAAGAACTATGTTGAAGAGATATGGAGAGAGTGGACAGCTTTGTCTTGTTCCTGATTTTAGTGGAATTGCTTTGAGTTTCTCTCCATTTAATTTGATGTTGGCTATTGGTTTGCTGTATATTGCTTTTATTATATTTAGATATGTTCCTTGTATCCCTGATCTCTCCAAGAAGGGGTGTTGGATTTTGTCAAATGCTTTTTCAGCATCTAATGAAATGATCACGTGGCTTTTTCTTTCAGTTTATTTATATGATGGATTACATTGATAGATTTTTGTATGTTGAACCAGCCCTACATCTCTGGGATGAAGCCTATTTGATCATGGTGGATGATTTTTTTCATGTGTTCTTGGATTCATTTTGCCAGTATTTTACTGAGAGTTTTTGTATCCATGTTCATTAGTGAGATTGGTCTGTGATTCTCATTTTTGTTTGAGACTTCGTGTGGTTTTGCTATGAGGGTAACTGTAGTCTCATAAAAAGAGTTTGGCTATGACCCTTCTGTTTCTATTATGTGGAATGCTTTGAGGAGTATAGGTATTAGCTCTTCTTAAAAGTTCTGGTAGAATTCTGCACTAAAACCATCTGGCCCTGGGCTTTTTTTGGTTGGGAGGTTTATGATGATAGCTTCTATTTTCTTACAGTTTATAGGTCTATGTAAATTGCTCACCTGGTCTTGATTTAATTTTGGTATATGGTATCTAAAAATTATCCATTTCTTTTACATTTTCCAATTTTGTGGGGTACAAGTTTTTGTAGTATGACCTAATGATTCTCTGAATTTCCTCACTGTCTGTTGTTACATCCCCCCTTTTCATTTATGATTTTATGAATTTGGCTGTTTTCTCTCTACCTTTATGTTAGTTTGGATAATAGTTTGTCTATCTTTTTGATTTTCTCAAAGAACCAGCTCTTTGTTTCATTGATTCTTTGTATTGTTTTCTTTGTTCCTATTTTGTTGATTTCCGCCCACAATTTGATTATTTCCTGTTTTTTACTCCTCCTGGGTGAGTCTGCTTCTTTTTGTTCTAGAGCTTTCAGTTGTGCTGTTAAGTCACTAATCTGAGCTATCTCCATTTTCTTTATGTGGCCACTTAGTGCTATGAACCTACCTCTTAGCACTCTTTTCATAGTACCGCATAGGTTTGGATACATTGTGCTTTCATTTTCATTGAATTCAAGAAATCTTTAATTTCTTTCTTTATTTCTTCCTTGACCCAGGGGTGGTTCAGTAATTCACTGTTCAATTTCCATGTGTTTCTAGGCTTTCTTTGAATAGTATTGTTGTTAAATTCTAACTTTAATCCATGGTAATCCGATAAATCACAAGGGGTTACTCCAATTTTTTGTATCTGTAGAAGGTTGCTTTGTTACTGAGTATGTGATCAATTTTTGATAAGGTTCCATGAGGTGCTAAGAAGAATGTATATTCTTTTGTGTTTGGGTGGAATGTTCTATAGGTATCTTTTAAGTCCATTTGATTCATGACATCTATTAGTTCTCTTATTTCACTGTTAAGTTTCTGTTTGGTTGACCTTTCCATTGGTGAGAGTGGAGTGTTGAAGTCCCCTACTATTAGTTTATGAGGTTTAATGTGGGATTTAAGTTTTAACAATGTTTCTTTTACATATGTGTGTGCTCTTGTATTATGGGAATAGATATTCAGGATTGAGACTACATTTTGATGGATTGTTCTTGTTATGAGTATAAAGTATCCTTCTTCATCTCTTCTAATTGATTTTAGTTTGAAATTTATTTTGTTAGATATGAGGACAGCTACACCTTCTTGTTTCTTAGGTTCATTTGATTGGAAAATCTTTACCAACTTTTACTCTGAGGTAGTGTCTGTCTTTGAGGCTGAGGTGTGTTTCTTGTAAACAGCAGAATGTTGGATCTTGTTTTTGTGTCCATTCTCTTAGCCAATTGAGTCCATTGATATCAAGAGATATTAATGACCAGTGGTTGTTAATTCTGGTTATTTTTTGGTAGTAGTGTTTGATTGTTTCCCTTCTTTGAGTTATGCTGGTGGGGTTTATCAGTTGCCTGAGTCTTGTGGGTGCAGTTAGCTTCGTTGGGTTGGGGTTTTCCTTCTAGTACTTTCTGTAGGGCTGGGTTTGTGAATAAATATTGTTTAAATCTGTTTTGTCATGGAATAACTTGTTTAATTCATTGATGGTGATTGAAAGCTTTGCTGGGTATAGTAGTCTGGGCTTGTATCCATATATTAGTGCTGATTCCTTTTACTTATATTTTCTTTTTATATATCTAGATAATTCAATTGTTTTCTTTCATGACCTCATTTAGTAGAGCCTTATGACTTAATTGAAATCTAATGTATACCACTAGACTTCTAAAATGTTCATGACATTGCACCCATGACTTTCCACAGCTATGTTTGCCTGCATAGAACATGAACAGACAGTAACACAAGTTAATGTCCCAGCATAGACTGGAGAAGGACTTACAAGGTCACACCACTAATTAAGGAGTTATAGGATTTCAACAACTGTAGAGGGAGAAAGAGTGTCTTCTTCACAAAAAAGTCCCCTATTAGGTTGCTTCTGTATCTTAGACCAAGCTTGTAAAGTAAAACATTACTCGAATCACATATTCTACATAGAAAAAGTACTAACTTCACTACATATATATATTATTATTGATATACATATTACACAAATATATAGATATACCTTGATGAGTCCATTAGTGTTGGTGGTGTGTATATAACTTCAGAGCTCACTGTTTTGTATTGTATAACCAATTAGGGGTTTTGTCCACGGAAAAGAATAATTTTTCCTCTTTCAGTACTCAACATTCATTAGCTATCTATAGGTTTGTGTGTCTCTCTGTGTGTGTGTGTTTTGTCTAGATGTGTAACACTGAAATTTAAAAATTACTATTTTAAATGTTATAGAATTTATTTATCTCATCAAGCAGTTTTTAAGTGCTCATATAAAAGGTAGTAATAACTATGGTTACTCAAACACTGGAATTCTTTTACATGCTAGAATTAACTTGGAACTGAAATGTTCAGTAGAAAGACTTCCACTCAACTCATTCATTAATTGAATTGCTTAGATTTTTTTCTAACCTCCACTTGCTTCTTTTTCATATGCTAGATGTTTTGTTCTGACTTTATTCTCTTCCTGTTTTGGAGTAATTAAAATCACAAGGAACATTACTCTAATTTTGTTCCTATTTTCCAAGCCTAATGGAATGTTTTGTGTCTTGGAGTTGATATACACCGGATGTTTTCAGAAAAATAAATAAATAAATAAATAAATAAAGTAAAATTGAGTTATACAACAAAACAAGTCTTCAAACTTATTATCAGAAACTAATTTTACAACCCACTTTTTCCTTTGATGAGCAATTTCTTGTTAATTTGATTTATGGGCTATTATTTCTTATCTCTACCACATAGCCCTCAGCTTCCTATTATTGGTAATTATCTATGCAGAGAAGAATATCTCTCTTTTTCCTACCTCCAAACTTTTTATTCATGTTTTCAGAGTCATAAATTCTCATAGTTGACTTGATGAATAAGCATTATCCATTTTTAATTTTGACCCACTCAGTAACAAAGCACCTGAGGCTCTTTGATTAGTATCTATATTCTAAGAAGTTTCCATCCTCCTATTGATAGACATTACATGTCCAAAGTTTTATTTATTTTCTCATCTATAAATTTATAACTATCCAAACAGACAGAACATACTGATAGCATAGAATTGTTTCTGAGTTAACAAGAACCTTGTGAATGGCTCACTTCTGTGATCCACCTAAAGAGAAGGCAGAGAGCACAGCTTTAAAAAGACAATTATTTCATCACATTATAGAAATCCCTTAAATCACATTGCTTTGAGAGGTTTTCATGTAACATAAAACTAGAAAAGAATATGTCTTCCTCTTAGGAGAAGATTTACTAGATTAATCTTTAGGTTAACATACAGCATGATTTTCTTCCTCTCTTGGATGAAGCATGGTAACTTTATTTCCCTGGTCTCCAGAACTATGTTTGAATTTGATGTGATGTGCATGATCATTTACATACTGCCAGTGGCCTTTTCACTCTGTAGCTATAGTGGCTACTTTTCAGCAGAGTGAAATCAGATCATTTTAAAGATGGAACCTACATTTTTTAGTATCTTCCTTACCTTCTTGCTATACTGTGAGCTAACACATATTGAAAATATATATGATATAAAATGTGCTCAAGGGTGGAGTACTTCATCAAACTGAGAAACCCCTTATGATAAAGGTCTTGGAGCGATTAGGGATACAGGGTCATTCCTAAATTAATAAAGGCTATTTACAGCAAGCAGACAGCTAACATCAAATTAAATGGAGAGAAACTCAAGTCCATCCCACTAAATTCAGGAACACGACAAGGCTGTCCACTCTCTCCTTATCTCTTCAATATAGTGCTTGACGTTCTAGCAATAGCAATAAGACAACATAAGGGGATCAAGGGAATTCGAATTGGAAAGGAAGAAGTTAAACTTTCATTATTTGCAGATGATATGATAGTGTACATAAGTGACCCAAAAAACTCCACCAAAGAACTCCTATAGCTGATAAACTCCTTTAGTATCGTGGCTGGATACAAGATCAACTCCAAAAAATCAGTCGCCCTCCTATATACAAAGGATAAGGAAGCAGAGAAACAAATCAGAGAAGCATCACCTTTCACGATAGCCACAAATAGCATAAATTATCTTGGGGTAACTCTAAACAAGGAAGTGAAAGACCTATTTGACAAGAACTTTAAGTCTTTGAAGAAAGAAATTGAAGAGGATACCAGAAAATGGAAGGATCTCCCTTGCTCTTGGATTGGGAGGATCAACATAGTAAAAATGGCAATACTACCAAAGGCAATCTATAGATTTAATGCAATCCCCTTAAAGATCCCATCAAAATTCTTCACAGATCTTGAGAGGACAATAATCAACTTTATATGGAAGAACAAGAAACCCAGGATAGCCAAAACAATCTTATACAATAAAGGAACTTCTGGAGGCATTACCATCCCTGACTTCAAACTCTATTACAGAGCTACAGTATTGAAAACAGCTTGGTACTGGCATAAAAATAGAGAAGTCGACCAATGGAATCGAATAGAAGACCAGCATCTTAACCCACAAACCTATGAACACCTGATTTTTGATAAAGGAGCTAAAAGTACACAATGGAAGAAAGAAAGCATCTTCAACAAATGGTGCTGGCATAACTGGATGTCAACCTGTAGAAGAATGAAAGTAGATCCATTTCTATCACCATGCACAAAACTCAAGTCCAAATGGATTAAAGACCTCAATATCAATCTGAACACACTGAACCTGTTAGAAGAGAAAGTGGGAAGTACTCTACAACATTTGGGCACAGGAGACCGCTTCCTACGTATAGCCCCAGCAGCACAGACATTAAGGGCAACATTGAATAAATGGGACCTCCTGAAGCTGAGAAGCTTCTGTAAAGCAAAGGACACCGTCACTAAGACAAAAAGGTAGCCTACTGACTGGGAAAAGATCTTCACCAACCCCGCAACAGACAAAGGTCTGATCTCCAAAATATATAAGGAACTCAAGAGACTAGACTTTAAAATGCTAATGAACCCAATTAAAAAATGGGGCACTGAACTGAACAGAGAATTCTTAACAGAAGAAGTTCGAATGGCCAAAAGACACTTAAGGTCATGCTCAACCTCCTTAGAAATCAGGGAAATGCAAATCAAAACAACGTTGAGATACCATCTTACACCTGTCAGAATGGATAAAATCAAAAACACCAATGATAGCCTTTGCTGGAGAGGATATGGAGTAAGGGGTACACTCATCCATTGCTGGTGGGAATGCAAACTTGTGCAACCGCTTTGTAAAGCAGTGTGGAGGTTTCTCAGGAAATTTGGGATCAACCTACCCCAGGACCCAGCAATCCCACTGTTGGGAATTTACCCAAGAGATGCCCAATCATATTACAAAAGCATTTGTTCAACTATGTTTATAGCAGCATTATTTGTAATAGCCAGAACCTGGAAACAACCTAGATGCCCTTCAGTGGAAGAATGGATGAAGAAAGTGTGGAATATATACATATTAAAGTACTACTCGGCAGTAAAAAACAATGACATCTTGAATTTTGCATGCAAATGGAGGGAAATAGAAAATACCATCCTGAATGTGGTAACCCAGGCCCAAAAAGATGAACATGGGATGTACTCACTCATAATTGGTTTCTAGCCATAAATAAAGGACATCGAGCCTATAATTCGTAAAAAATCCTAGAGAAGTTATATAAGAAAGTGAACCCAAAGAAAACCATATAGTTATCCTCCTGGGTACTGGAAGTAGACAAGATTGCCAGACAAAAAATGGGAACATGGGGGTGGGGTGGGATGGGGGGATAGGGGGATGGGGAGAGAAAAGTGTGAAGTGGAGGATGGGAAGAGCTTGGGGGAATGGGATGGTTGGGATATAGGAAGGGTGGATATGGGAACAAGAAATTATATATCTTAGTTAAGGGAGCCATTCTAGGGTTGGCAGAGACTTGACTCTAGATGGGTTCCCAGGTGTCCAGGAATACGCCCCCAGCTAGGTCCTTGGGCAGCTGAGGAGAGGGTGCCAGAAATGTCCAGATCCTATTGCCATATTCATGAATATCTCGCATATCACCATAGAACCTTCACCTGGCATTGGATGGAGAAAATGACAGAGCCCCACATAGGAGCACCAGACTGAGCTCCCAAGGTCCTGATGAGGAGCAAAAGGAGGGAGATCATGAGCAAGGAAGTCAGGACCGTGAGGAGTGCGTTTACCCATTGAGACGGTGGGACAGATCTAATGGGAGACCACCAAGTCCAGTTGGAATGGGACTGATGGAACAGGGGACCAAACCGGACTCTCTGAATGTGGCTGACGGTGGAGGAGGACTGAGAAACCAAGGACAACGGCGATGAGCATGAACTCTACAGCATGGACGGGCTCACTGTGAGCCTTGTCAGTTTGGTTGCTCACCTTCCTGGACTTAGGGGGAGCTGGGAGGACCTTGGACTTAACATAGTGAAGGGAATCCTGATGGTCTTTGTCTTGGAGAGGGGTGGAGTGGGGGTATGGGTGGAAAGGATGGGAGGGAAGGGGGAGGAGGAGGGGAGGAGATGGAAATTTTTAATAAAAAAAATGAGGAAAAAAAGGAAAAAAAATACCCATTAAGGATTATATAATGAGAGTAAACCATTATAATGATTTGTAAACCCACATTCTAAAGAAAGCAACCTGACTATAAAATTAAACAAATAAACAGATAAATCATGCAATTGATAGTGAAAGAATAAAACCTTAAGGAAAGTTCCATTGTTTCAGAATGGTCATTTTGGAAGTATAGAAGTTCACTGAGATAAATTGAGCTTGGGGATGGGAAAATGTTTAAGCAGCTTCTGTTAACTAGCTATATGATATTTTTGTCAATTAATTACAATAAAACGATTCTACTTAAAGAAAGGACAAAAGAAGGAAAGAAGCACAACAGCCCGAAAGTAATCTGTAACAACAGGAATTCAGCCGATTATAAAATGAACAAGAGTAGAAAGCGGGTGTGACTAATGATGTATGTTCACAAGTAAACCATTATAATGATTTATAATGAAAATGTCCTGTCTATGCTGCAAAGGATAGCTTTACATGTATTGTTTGTGACAGCCAGCTTTCTATCAATGTGTCAAATAACTGATGCAGATGACAAATAAAGAAAAGCATGCTTACTTAGCTCAGTTTGGGAAGTATAAGTTCAAACAAGCACCATGCTTATTGTTGTTAGTGTTGTACCTGGTGAGAGCAATGAATAGCAGCACAAGTGCTGTTGTTACTGTTGTAACTAATGAGGGCAATGAATAGCAGCTACTTAACAGAGAAGCATATGGATGAAATTTTCCATCACCAAACAGAAAGTCGGAATGGAGAGAGCTGGTTTTCATTATTGCATCCGAAGTCAGGCCCCTAGAGACCAAAGGAATATCACCGGACTCTACATTTTAAGGTCTTCACAACCTCTCAATAGTGTTATCATAAGGACCACATCTTTAATTATAGTGAACACTTGAGAACCCCCAAATCACACAGAAATGACAGCACACTTTATGGGTCAGTACTCCTTGAGAGTTGAACGGTAAGATAAGGCATGGTCAAATTTAATTTTTTTTTCATTTTTTTTATTAAACATTTCCATCTCCTCCCCTCCTCCTCCTTCCCTCCCCTCCCCTCCACCCATACGCTCACTTCCTCCCTCTCCAGGCCAAAGAGCCATCAGGGCTCCCTACACTATGTTAAGTCCAAGGTCCTCCCAATTCTCCCCAGGTCCAGGAAGGTGAGCATCCAAACTGACAAGGCTCACACAGAACCCATCCATGCCGTAGAATCAAAGCCCATCGCCACTGTCCTTGGCTTCTCAGTCAGCCTTTACTGTCAGCCACATTCAGAGAGTCCGGTTTGGTCGCATGTTCCATCAGTCCCATTCCTACTGGACTTGGTGATCTCCCGTTAGATCTGTCCCACCGTCTCAGTGGGTGCACGCACCCCTCATGGTCCTGATTGAAAACTAATGCTAAGAAAAACTGGAGGCAGGAAGATAGACCACACAGAGCCTATGCCATTAGATAGCAGAGGTCAAACTAAAGCAATGTTAAGAGAAAAATGTCTCCCAAGTCAGAGTTATCCAGATAGAAAATTAACAAGTTTTCCTGATGCATATGATGAACTGTAGGAAAACTCCGGGGTAAATAAAGACTACTTGAATTTTTCTGTATGTTGTTTGGAAATTAATACCTTCAACAAAGAGAAATATAGGAATAAGGACAAGAGAGAGAAAAGATGCTAGCATTCACATTGAAACTCAGTGATGTTAAAGTTCATTTAAAACAACAAGGAAGAAATGTGGATTACAACAAATGAAAATCAGGAAAAAAAGACATTATTCTGGACCAGAAACATGAGTTCATTACTCTTTAAAAATATTAGAAACAACAACGGTCAATATTGTGCACACAGAAAAAGAATGGGAAACAATCCACAGGATTTTCCAGTCTCCAAAATGTGATCCAATGGCATTCCCAGGACATAAAAATGAGGAGTTAATATTGTTTCCCATAAGTATTCAAATGGTTCAAACAAGGTAGTTATTAATAATCCAAATAATCTGAATTATCCTTTCAAAATTATGAGAAATAACATGATCAATATTTATAAAAATGTATTGGTCCTATAGAAATGTCATGTGGTTAAGAGTATACCATTCTTGCAGGTAACTTAGCGGACAAGTCTTGGAAGTTCACAAACAACAGTAACTTTAGCCCAGGGAATGCAATAGCCTCCTCTGGATTCCAGGAGCGTCTGCATTTCCATGCAGCACATGCATATACACGATATTAAAGGTAAAAAAAAATTAATTAAGTCTTAAAACTTCACAGTGCCTAAAGAAACCAAGAGGTTACTGCAGTGTCCTCTCCCCCATTCTGATGAACCTATTCCAATCTCTTGCCAGATTTTGCTATCCTTTGCTTTGGTAAATAAATTTCTGCTGAAATTAAAAAAATAAAAAAATAAAAATGATAGATGATGTAAAACTGCAGTGAATTTTAAATCCTTCAACTGTCATCAAGGGCTAGGGCAGGCAGGTGGATGCTGTCTTGGCCCTCCATTTCCTCTACCCCTGTTGATGGCTTTAAATGTCTGCTCATCTGTGTATGGACCGAAGAGTAGCATCCTTTCTCATAATCTGTCTCTTAGATAAGAACATAAATCCACAATGTGGATACCCACATCACCCCCTCTTTTCTTTTGTACCAGTCCTAATGATCTCATGCAGCAGGACATTCCAGTGACAAAATTGCTCAATAAAAGCAGTTAAAAACAAAATCTCAGTGGGGGTTACAAATCCGGGAATTTAAGCCATTTACGAACGCTTTTTGTTTGAATGTGACATACTTTGCAATTAACAATCCCAGAGAGCCTAAACAACAAAGGAAACCCTAAGAGAGACATACATGGATCTAATCTACATGGGGAGTAGAAAAAGACAAGCTCTCCTGAGTAAACTGGAAACATGGGGATCCTGGGAGAGTGTAGAAAGGGACAGTGGAGGAAGGGAGGGGAGCTGAGGAAAAATATGTAGCTCAATAAAAATAAAACAAAATGCTATTAATACTACTTTTGCAAATAAAAGTTTCTCTCCAAACACTGACAACTTTTTTTCTCATTGGAAATACTGAAGAGAACTTGCCAAGGAAGAGTTTGAATGGGAGGGAGACTCTGAGAAATTGGCTGCAATAAAGCAAATTATAATAACAGGTTTACTACCAGATGAACAAAAATAATAAACAAGTTGCTTTCTGTTCTATTAGTCAGGATTAGTTTTATATACGAGAACATATTGTGAAATTCTACACAGGAAGACAAATTGAACAGCTTCCTTTAGGAGATCAGTTATGCATCTCGAGTGCTTTTTTCCACACAGTTAAATATCTGCTCCTGCCCTTGTCATTTCACATCTGGTATTCCAAAAACCCACTCCGCGCCACCTGTCTCAGACTTCTCTCCAATCTGCCCAAAGTGTTACAACTAAAATCATCCTTAAAAGGTCTTCTTTAACTATATCACTTTCCTCATAAAGAATACTTTTCTGTGTTAGCTTATGTTTTAAATCAACATTCTAATATTATCTTTTCAACTTTGGATGAAATTATTTGACCCAAGTACAATTTCTTTTTAAGTTTTTACACATAGGAATTCAATGAGCAAGGTAAAACCAAAACAAATGAAACGGAGCGTGTATCTTGCTTGTCTGTATCTGTAGAATCGAGTCAAAGGAGGCTGCTGAAATGATCAGCATATAAAGGGACCTACCACCAAGCCTGATGACCTGAGTTTGATTTTCAGGGCACAAAAAATAAAAGCAAAGAATCAACTTCTACAACTTATGTTATGACCCCCCATGCATATTTTTTGCTCACAAGTGCCTACCTAAATAAATACAAATGCAACACGTAAGGAAATAATAAACAATTAGATGTACTAAAATATTCTGTGGATTTTTATCTCATTCATTTCTTTTCTTCTATCCTCTGATAAGAGCTATTTTTATTTTAAGATGAAAGAGAAGAAGACCCCGACAGTTTGAGAATTAGACAAGAAGTGATTCAGGGTAGAAATGATGACCAGATTTAGTTTCTTCCATTGTCAGTGTGCTGCTTTCTCCAATGAGGTGCAGTGGTGTCTTGCACACACTGAATATCATGAAACCAACAGAGCTGTGTGTCTCTAGTACATCTGACACCAAACTCAGAAAGTTAATTACCTTAATTTTCTCAGCAATTTATCACGCTTTGTTGCACCTAAGGACGAGGACACAGAGAGTATGTTAGACATTATGTAAGTTTTGAGTCATACAAAACAACATTTTTCATTTTTTAAGTTTAATATTATAGCTACAGCTTTCCTTCTTTATCGATCTCTTTGTCTCTCCTGCTAACAACAAGGTGACTTCTCCCTGAAAACGCTCTGGGACCATGACCAAGGATGCAGGTAAGTGATCTCCATTCCTCCCATCCCCCAATCCAATTCCCTAGTCTTATCTCCAAACTGGAAGCAGACTATGGCTTTGCCTTCTTCTCTGTCCACATTGCAAGGAGGCTAACCAGATTTTCTTTGATAGTTTTCCTTCCTCACTCCATCTCTCAGGCTCAGCACCAACACATTGGACCTGTTGGCCACACAGGCCAGTGAATCAGGTAAGGGATCTTCCCTCTCCTTCCTGTCCTCTAATTCCAGTTCCCAGTATGCCCAGCCTTGTAGCAGAAGACCTGCAGTGGCTTGTCTTCCCTTTCTTCCTCTATTCCCTGTGGAGTCCATAGATCCTGTGGAAGGACCATTTTCATCCTTCCTATGGACTCTTGCAGCCCTACCCTTCTATCCTATTCCTATTTCTGCTTGTCAGCACCCAATACCTAGGAATAAGATCTATCTGGGACCCCCAGTAGCCACATCTGACAAAGATTCAGGAGTTCTTGCAAAACAATCCACGGTCACTATAGGCTTAAGATATAGAGGCCAAAATAAACTAAGAAAGAGAAAACTTACCCAACAAAGACAAGACTAGACATCAAGGACTAGAATTTCAATTGTCAAAAAACACAGAAGCCTAGACACTAGCAAAAAAAAAAAAAAAAAAAAAAAAAAAAAAAAAAAAAAAAAAAAAAAAAAAAAAAAAAAAAAAAAAACAAAACCACAAGACAAAATGACAGCATACAGAATGGGAAAAGATCTTCACTAACCCCACATCAGACAGAGGTCTGATCACTAAGATATACAAAGAACTCAAGAACTTGATCATCAAAAGAACAAATAATCCAGTAAACAAAATCAAGTATGTCCTAAACAGAGAACTCTCTAAAATGGCTGAAAGACACTTAAGGAAATGCTCAGCATCCTTAGTCATCAGAGAAATGCAAATCAAAACAACTCTGAGATTCCATCTTATACATGTAAGAATGGCCAAGATCAAAAACACTGATGACAATTTATGCTAGAGAGGTTGAGGGGTTAAGGGAATACTCCTGCATTGCTGGTGGGAATGCAAACTGGTATAGCCGCTTTGGATATCCATGTTGCAATTTCTCAGAAAATTAGGAAACAATCTTCCTTAAGACCCAGTCATACCATTTTTGGGTATATATCCAAAGGATGCTCAGTTGTGCCCCAAGGATGTGTTCAACTATGTTCAAAGCAGCATTATGTGTCATATTCAAAACCTGGAATCTACCTAAATGTCCCTCAACTGAAGAATGGATAAAGAAAATTTGGTACACTTACACATGGAGTACTATACAGCAGAAAAAATATGATGACATCTTGAATTTTGTGGGCAAATAGATAGAGCTAGAAAACATCATATTGAGTGAGGTAACCCAGACCAGAAAGACAATTATCATATATACTCACTCATAAGTGATTTTAAACATAAAGCAAAAAAAAAAAAAAACAGCCTACAAGTCACAATCCCAGAGAACCTGGACAACAATGATGATCCTAACAGAGACACACATGAATATAATATACATGGGAAGTAGACAAAGACAAGATATCCTGAGTAAATTGGGAGCATGTGGATCATGGAAGAGGGTTGAAGGGGAGAGGAGAAGAAGGGAGGGAATCAGAGAAAAATGTATAGCTCAATAAAATCAATAAAAAGAGAAAAAACCACCATCCAAAAAAGACAGAACAGCAAGAAATAATCAATTCAGGGATAAAATAAATAAAATAGAAACAAAAATCCATGGTGTGGGAGGGGGCAAAGGGGAGATGGGGAGAGAAAAGTGTGAAGGAGAGGATGGGGAGAGCTTGGGGGAATAGGATGGTTGGGATAAAGGAAGGGTAGATATGGGAGCAGGGAAGTATATATCTTAATTATGGGAGCCATTTTAGGGTTGGCAAGAGACTTGACTCTAGAGGAGTTAGCAGGTGTCCAGGGAGATATCCCCAGCTAGTTCCTTGGGCAGCTGAGGAGAGGGAGCCTGAAATGGCCCGATCCTATAGCCATACTGATGAATATCTTGCATATCACCATAGAACCTTCATCTGGCGATGGATGGTGATAGAGACAGAGCCACACATTGGAGTACCGGACTGAGCTCCCAAGGTTCAAATGAGGAGCAGAAGGAGGGAGAACATGAGCAAGGAAGTCAGGACCGTGAGGAAGTCAGGACCCACTCACTGAGATGGTGGGGCTGATTTAATGGGTGCTCAACAAGGCCAGCTGGACTGGGACAGAAAAAGCATGGGATAAAACCAGACTCCCTGAACATGGCGGACAATGAGGGCTGCTGAGAAGCCAAAGACAATGGCACTGGGTTTTGATCCTACTGCATGTACTGGCTTTGGAGGGGCCTAGCCTGTTTGGATGTTCACCTTCCTAGACCTGGATGGAGGGGGGAGGACCGTGCACTTCCCACAGGGCAGAGAACCCTTACTGCTCTTCGGACTGGAAAGGGAGGGGGAGGAGAGTCGGGGGAGAGGGAGGGAAATTGGAGGAGGGGAGGATGTGGGGAGGAGGCAGAAATTTTTAATAAAAAAAAGACTGAAAAAAAGAAACAACAATCCAAAAAAATCAATAAAAAGATGTGGTTCTTAGAGAAAACAATAATATTGATAAATCCTTAGCCAAATTAACTAAAAGGCAGAGAGAGAAGGAGCAAATTAGAAAAATTAGACATGAAAAGTAGAAAATAAGAACAGAATGCAAGAAAATCCAAAGAATTACAAAAATATACCATAAAAACCTGCACTCCACTGATGCGAGAGATTTGAAATAACCAAAAATAGTCCTTTTAGAATAAATCAGTTTTAATAAAAGGAGAAAGAGGGGCACTTACAAAGCCAAGGCTCCAGCGAAGCAGAGGGTGACGGGGGGGGGGGGGGGGAACAGGGCGTCTCTCTCCCACCCGGTTCTTTATAAAGGTACCCCTCTGCCCTGGGGCAGCCACGCCCCTGAACACAGGGATTGGGCCAGCTGCCCCAACATCTCCCCCTTTTGTCTAAATAAGGCAGATTCAGAAACCAAATACAACTATATAAAATGGAAAAAGATCATAAAATTATAAGAAGCAAACAATATTAGGCGAGGAACATATAACAAAAAAAAATTTACTAAACATTCTACTTCAGGAAGTCTAAATAATGTAGAAGGTAGCTACAATTATCTAATCTTTAACCCCATCAAAGATCTGAGAAGGGAAGTAATATTACTAAAGCAACCAGGAAGCACAAACGAGAAACTTCCAAAATGTGTAACAGAAGACAGAGACAATTGACTACCTGGGCAACCACACGATATCTTGTTAGCAATGTTGAGGCAACCAACTTTGTCTGAGGCATGATATAACCTGACATACCATTATACAACGGCAAGGAACCTTTAGTAGAACTATCCTATCCTGTCTTGGCAAGATAAGACAATTCTGTTTTATCCACTTATGAATATTTTGTAGCTTAGTCAGTAGTGGAGGTATGGGCTTTTCTTTGCCCAAAGGCCAGTTCTGCCAAGAAGAAGACAAACTCCCAGTGGAGTGTCTTTGGTGCTCAACATTCTTTCGGGAGTAGAGCATTGTTGCCAGGAGTGATTGTGTCTCATAATTACAAAACTCTAGGTTAGATTAAAGGCCATATTCTACAGCTCTTCAAAGAGGTCGAAGATTATGCTATCTATACTAAATATAATCTCTACGTGTCTAAAAAAAACCTGATTATCCTAAATATAAATATGACAAACATATAGTTCTCAACACTTATCTAACTGTATGACTAATAGAATAGACGACTGTGCAAATAAATGAATACAATGATTTCCAAATGTAAACAGGGTCATTACATAAATAATATCCGAGGTAGAAATGTACATTGCAATATAGTAAACAATGTCATTACATAAATAATATGAGGTAGAGATGTACATTGCAATATGGTATACAATGTCAATATAACAATTGTTTCAGAGATAGGATCATACTCTCATACAATGTTCAATATATCAATATACAAGAATCAACACCCATATAGTTTTCAAAAAACAATAACTCATAAAAATCAATTATTCCTTCAGACCACCAGTTAATCCCCCCCTTTTTTTGAAATATGATGCGAGAGATTTGAAATAACCAAAAATAGTCCTTTTAGAATAAATCAGTTTTAATAAAAGGAGAAAGAGGGGCACTTACAAAGCCAAGGCTCCAGCGAAGCAGAGGGTGACGGAGAAAAAACAGGGCATCACTCTCCCACCCGGTTCTTTATAAAGGTACCCCTCTGCCCTGGGACAGCCACACCCCTGAACGCAGGGATTGGGCCAGCTGCCCCAACACTCCACCAAGCTGGAAAATATAGAAGAAATGGATAATTTTCTTTGTAGACACCATGTACCAAAGATAAATCAAGATGACTGGACTTGATAGAAGAGAAAGTGGGGAATTTGAACTCATTGGCACCAAGAATTCTCAAAAGGGGAAAAAATGGCTGAGAAACATTTAAAAGAAAGTTCAACATCTTCTGACAATGGGAAAATGCAAATCAAAACTACTTTGAGATTTAATCTTATAATAGTCAGAATGGTCAAGATCAGTAGAAAAAGTGACAGCTCATGCTGGTGAGGATGTGGAATAAAAACACACTTCCACTTCTAGTGGTAGTGTAAACTTGTATAGCCTCTATGGAAATCACTGTGGTTGTACCTCAAGAGACATAATTACAGCAATATCCAGCTATAAGACTCTTAGACATATACCCTAAGACCCTTATATCCTAATACAAGGAGCCTTGTTCAACCATGCTCATTGCCTGTCTGCAACCAGAAAATGGAAAGAGAATAGATGTCCATCAACAGATGGAAGGATAAAGAAAACGTAGTACATTTGTATAACAACTCACCAGTTTTTTTAAAAAAAAATGAAATAATATACTTTGTAGTGACATTTAAATTGTATTTTAGTAAATAAAACTTGTGTGACAATCTCAGAGTAAAAGAACCCCACTGGTCAGTCTTACAGACCAGGTAATGGTAGCACATACCTTTAATTCCAGTAGCCATACTAGTTTGCCATAGAAACTGGATGGTGCATGCCTTTAATCACAATGGTGCATGCTTTTAATCCCAGACATAGAAAGGATTATAAATTGGGAGAAAACAGCTCTAAAACAAAGCACAGTCTCATTTTGAGATTCCTGGAGGAAGGATCACCATTTTAGACCGAGGTTGAGGTTAGAGCCAGTGACTGGATGCTTTGCTTTTTGGGTCCTCTGGTTGAACCCCAATTTCAGTCTATGAGCTTTTATTAATTATGTTTTAGTAATTTGCAGACAAATGAATGGAGCTATAAAATCTCATCCTGCATGACGTAACCCAGACCAAAAAATATAAGTACAGTATGTATTCACTTACATGTAGTCATGTTTCTATTATCCATATAACTACAGATGTTAGATATTAAGTGAATGACTGGGATGAGGTGGGATTTTATCACCCTAGGAATATAAAGTAAAATATATAGTTAAAATCTATGGAGGGCAGACTAGAATAAAATAATAAAGTGGGGAAGAGTAAGAGAAGGGGAACAAAGAGGAAATATGGGGAGGGAGAGCTAAAACTAAGATCCATATGAGGGGTCATATGGAACCCTCCTAATATAGCATAAGCTTTTTTAAATATTTAAGTATATGAAGGTGATTTAAATGGAATCTCAAAAAAATTGAGAAGTCCAACTGTACAATTTTTATTAACAAATGAAGCCTCCAGTTCAAAAATGGATCGTATCTTATCATGTTGTTGGTTAAAAATGGAGCTTTTAGAAAAAGACCCAGCTATTGCCAAGGCTATTGGTTGTTCTCCAGAAACTGATGATAAGGCCCTATTGTTGAAGACAACTTCTAAGTAAGTCATTTAATATAAAGAAGCAAGTCTTTGATGACTAGAGCCTCCACTCTCCTTACTACTGTTCATGGTTCTGAAAAGTACATTGCATGCTACCAAAGCAGAAGGATAAGCACCTGCCTAGGTACAAAAATAAAGTTGATCTATAATGGTAACTCAATGTGCTAGTATCATAGTATCATGAAGCTTGTGTGGCCAGCCAATCAATCCAATATCTGGTTGGATTTAGGAACTACTCCATGAGGTGGAACCCATACCCAAAGTTGCTCAGGTGGTCAAGAACCTGCAACCAGATAGACCGGGACCTACAATAAAAGCAAAATATTGCTGTTTTGCTAAAGTATCAGAAATAAAATAATTCCTAACAACATTCTGCTGTACTCATTACATAAATATGTTGTTATATTTTATTATATATATTATATATTGTATAATATATAATATATTATATTATATTATTAAATTTTATATAGTATATTATATAATATATTATATATACTTATGATGGAAAAACATATTGTAAGACAAAAACTATCAGTCTTGATCTTGAAGAACTACTGTATAAAAGGGCATAAGCAATTAAATACAGTAATATATATTAAATATTTCTTTATAATACAACTATAAATAAACTATGTTATTCAAACATAATGAAGACAAGTTCAATTTACACAAAGATCATTGAATTGCAAGCATCCAAACCAATGCAGACTATTGTCATTTCTTTGGCTTTCCCACACCAACAACATAGTAAAATTGTATTGCTGAAGACATCACTCACTTTGAATATACAATAAAGAGAAATAATGTTTGACTCACTGGGAAACCCTCTCCATTTTAGCCAGCTTAAATAGTTCCAAGAGGTGCTGTTAGGGTTGTAGAGAAGAAAATGCATCAATGGTCTTATGTAGTATTGGACCCTGCATACTACAATAACTTTCTCCCCAAAAAGATGTGATCACTGGTACAGTCGTGTCATGACAATTATTGGAGTAATCAACTTCTTTCTAATTGGATATGAGACTTGCTAAATATCTCCCAAACATAATTATGGGTTGGTTGGGGACAATTCTTTATTTGCCAATTATGTTTTAAATAAATGCTGATTGGCCAGTAGTCACACAGGAAGTAGAGGAGGAGAAATGAGAACAGGAGTATTCTGGGAAAAAGGAAGCTCCCTTGAGAGTCTTGCCCAGACCATGAAAGAAGCAGGATGTGATCTGCTCTGCTGAAAAAGGTACTGAGCCATGTGGCTAACATAGATAAGGATAATGGGTTAATATACATTATAAGAGCTAATACGAAGCCTGAATTAATGGGCCAATCAGTTTTATACCTTATGTAGACCTTCTGTGTGATTCCTTGAAACCTAACAACTGTGGGAACTGGGCAGGACAGAAACCCCAACAAGTCAGCCCTCATGTTACAATGGATTTCAAGCCTGACAATGCAAACTTGGTCAAAAGACAATTGTTGGCAGAGGTTTCTGTCTCATCTGGTCTCACCGCTATTCAGTCCCAAAGAAGCACACAGAGGCCTACATTAATTATAAGCTGATTGGCCTGTTAGCTCAGGCTTCTTATTAACTCTTACATCTTAAATTAACCCATAATTGTTGTCTGTGTTAGCTATGAGGCTCAATTTTATGAGTGAGGCATTCTCATCTTGCTTCTTCTTTGTCTGGTGACAACTGCAAATTGATCCTATCCTCTTCCCAGAATTCTCCTGTTCTCGTGGACCCACCTCTGCTTCAAGCCTGGTCTCCCACCTATAATTCCTGCCAATCAATGCTTTATTAAAGCAATACAACTGACAAGTCTTTACAGGGTACAAAATCATTGTCCCACAGCCGGCCATAAGTGGGAAAACCATAAGTCCTAATGGGAAACCTTCTGGTGCCATTTACTAATTGCTAACAAACTAAATTATAAGTGTTTATATCTATGCCTGTGCATTTATACTACCCTCACTTTTGGTCAGGGAAGGTTCTTTTTGCAGTAGTTAATGAAAAGACTCATAACTGTTCAGTCTGCTGAACACACATAACTATGAGTGTCAAAATATGAATGAATCATCTGTATCAATCTCCCCCATCCAAGGCTCAGAGAGTCCTGTGGAAATGGGTGAAAAGAATGTAAAAAGCTGGGAGGTTGAGAAGAAAATTGTCACTACTAGATGTGGCACAGCTGTTGTTCATATCTGTTCACAGTGATAGCCTTCAGTAGGCCTGAACACGATCAAAGGTGGTCAAAACTCCAGCATTGATGGAGGAGTGGACTTCCAAGACCCACCTATGGAGGAAGAACTTTTGACAATTGATAGCTTCTGAGTCACTCTTCTTTAGAGACTTGGAAGCTGGTAGGTTACCTAAGCCTCAGTATAAGGCTTACCTCCATGTGAATATAGACAAAACTAACTGGACTCAGTTATTATAGGAACTTAAAAGGAAGAAGTGAAGTCGAAAGTATATGGAATAGGGGTAGGGGATACTAGGAGAAGATGGAATGAGGTAGTGTGGCTGAGTATGATGAGAATATATATTTATACATGTTTAAAGATTTCAACAAATAAACTTTTAAATGAACAATGAAAACTCATTAGCAGCAGTGTTGCTCATAAAGATAAACTTCTATATGTTTGATAACAACTTTATATGTTATACATAATGAAGGAGTTTGCATATATGCTTATTCAGTAAGTGATCATGAATAACATTATTGAGAAAAAAGTGTCTTGTGCTTGAAAAAAATACAATGAAATATTAAATAAATTGAAAATAAGAAACAGACTTGTGCTGTGTTTAAAGCAACTGTTCTCAACCTGTGGGTCATGACCCCTTTGGGGCTCACCTATCAGATATCTTGCAGATCAGGTATTTATATTCTAATTCATAACAATAGCAAAATTATAATTATGAAGTATCAGTTAAATAATTTTATAGTTGAGTCACAATGAGGAATTCTAATCAAGGGTCACAGCATTAGAAAGGTTAAGAATCACTGATTTAGGTGTTTTATTCAGCATAATAATAGATGTAGCTCCAGTGCCTTTCTCTTCTACTGGAACCCTCTTGATATTAATTTTTTTTCCATCTTTGGAGGGTTTGAAAATGAATACCACAAAAGAAATGTAATTTATTCTTATTCAATTTAATAACAAAATAAAGACTTATTGAAAATTTATGGTTCAAAAATTAATGGAACTTTTCTTAATAAATGAGTAAAAATTTGGAATGTTCAAACTTTGATTACAAAAACTACATGCTTCCTATTGCTTTTTGAATAAATACACATTAAATAACACCACTTGTAAAACAGGATGAGACACAGTATTTTCCAAGTGTAGATTTAAAGACTCTTATTCTTGGTGAATTCAAAATCCGTTTAGAACATATGGGTTCATTATTTTAATCCAAATTTGTCTTTTTCAAGTTTAAATAAATTGGCTTTGAAACATGAATTTTGAAAGGCAAAAAAAGACTAATCAAAGATGATTCTAAGATTTCTCTCCCCTGGAGAAACATATGGATGTTATTTAAAAATTAATTCGGGGGGAAGGGGAGACAGGTTGAAATTTCTTAAGTCAGGCCAGTCTTTGCAGAACTACACACGGTGTCACTATCAACTGTGCATCAGATGGCGCTCACTCGAGCAATTGCACCTACTGACTGGCTGCTGTCAGCAAACAAATGGAGCTTTGGAAAAGGCATTGGATGGTTCTCAGGTCCAAGTTACTGGGAATATTTGAGGAAAAAAAAACAGAAACAACACATAATTTAGCCAACGATCCAACAGGGAACTGCTGTAGTGAGAAACCCTACCACTGGCACGACTCAAGTCTGAACTGCACACTTGCCTCTGCTGAATAGCCACCACTAGGACCTGCATGCTTATGTCCTCTCAAAGTAATATGCAGAAGCTCCAGGTGAGGATGCTATGAGATGAATGAGAACTGGAGGAGTGATTGTGTCCTCAGGTCCTAGCTTTCACTTTCATATTAGGGCCTCTGTAAAAGAGAAGGCAGCTTATTTACCTCTCTGATACATGGCACACAATGAGAAGACATCTGTACATGAAGCGGGCAATGATGCTGCCTCGTATTAATATTGGCACCTACAGACTTCACAATTAAATAAACACATTTCTCTTTCCCTATAATTATAATACTCAGGATGTATCTTTCAATTATAAAACCCTAAAGAGACTCAAATATTAATGGTGGGTACTTATGACACCACTCAGGAAGAAGTTCTCCCTGCTCTTGGCATCACTTGATTTTGATTGGAGATTCCTGATGAGCATACTAAGAGGATAAATTTAATTACAGTCTGCTCTCTTTATATCGGAGAGGAATTATGAATGCTGCAATAGCTTTGCAAAGAGAAATATTAGCAATATCAGTATGTGGCACTGTCATAAAATTCCGCTAATTTCTTTGCCTCTTGTGTTCTCAGATTTGTGTTCTTCTCTCAGATGTCCACACAGTACATTCTCCTACAACATTTAAAGTCACCTGTCTATATGTTACAACTTAAGTATTTCAGTATGTTGTATGATGTAAATTGTGTAAATTGATCAAAGCATTTTCAAAACAGCACTTGTGGGAGCAGCGCTGTTTTCCTCTCTCTGAAACATAGTTTGGAAGTAGATACTGTGAAAAAAAATGTATAGTGACTCCATCATCCTAACGAGACAGGGGTCTGCCCTTCCATTGTAGCATCAAGGGTACCTCATAGACTAAGAGGCTGAAAAACTCCAACCATTTCCATTTTCAAACCGATCAAACTGAAAAAAATTGAAAGGACCAGACTACTTTTTCCCTTTTAATATATTGTAAACCATATACAAAACCTTTACTGCAAAGGGCAAGCAAGCACAAGAGGGATGGCTCAGCACATAAAGGTGCAAGCTGTGCAATCATGAGGGCCAGAATTCTGATTACAGCATCCAAGAAACATTCAAATTATCCTGGGTAAAAACCCCACCCGTGAAAACCAACAGTCACTTCTGCTTCCTACATATTTATAAGCAAGTGAGTACTTGCATACACACCCACATACTCATATACACCCTCACGTATACAAAAAAGCACATGCATAAATACAATAAGGCACATCATTAAGAAGAAATCTCCACCTGAATTTCATTTGATAGTCATAATCATATAAACCAGTTCCTCCTAGCTGCTAGTTAAAAATGTATAATCCAATTTGAATAATAGTATTTCCAGGATAAAAAAAATCAAGGTTTTGACACAAGCAAAGAAGGGGTGAGTGGCTAATGGAAAAACAGAGTATAAAATACCAGTTCATCTTCATACTATTTTGTCAATATTGCATGTGGCTGCATTTTTCTCACAAATAAAACTGACTGAAGTGATGGAGTACTACCTCACTACTGTACAAACCTCTTTAGAAACAGTACTCTCCTCTGCATACACATTCTTTTCCCATGCTCTGAAAACCATGCATAAATTGTCCTGGGGAATTTCTCTCCTATCACTTTGAGCCATATATTTGCTCTAATTGACCTTCAATTCCAGGGCTCAGTGTACCTGTTCCTGGTATCCGAGTATGTAAGTTATCAGAGTCTTACTGGGACAGACTTCAGCCAACAAGACAGAAAACCTCAATAGAAGTTTCTGGATAGAGGGGGAAACAACATGATAGCAGCATTATTATCTATGTGTACTGGGCCAAATACTCTGGGTTCGAAGGTCATAGTAGAACACTGCATTGGGTGTATACAGCAGAAACTATCCTAAATGGTTAAACAGAAAGTAATTTACAAAGCACATACAAAGTCGTTGGAGGAGCACTAGACATCAGAACGTCTCTGGCTTAAGAAATGTTTACCAAGGCACCTCAGGGTATCTGACCTGATATGGCATCTGCTTCCTCTGCTAGAAGAAAGTCAAGTATACTGGTTAGTTAAGTAAACTGGTCAGCTTGACATGGTCTAGGGTCCTATGAGAGAAAAGGAGCATGAATTGAAGAATTGTCTCTACTAGACTTGCCTTGGGCATGTGTTTGGGGCATTTTATTAATTTTGATTGATGTGGGATGTACCATTCCACTGTGGGCAGTGCCACTCTTGAGCAGGAAGTCCTGGGTTGTATAAGAAAGCAGGATGAACAAGCCTTGGAAAGTAAGTCAATAAGTTGTGGTGCACCATGGTGTCTATTTGAATTCCTGCCTCCATCTTCCTACTTGAGTTCTGAATTTCCTCAGTTATGGACTGTAAAATGGAAGAACAAGCCACGTTCTGTACCTCTACTTAGCTTTATGGAAAGGAAATTGCATAAAGATTTGATAATCAAATATTTACAAACAGATGATTGCCCTCCCATATTGTCTTATACATCTGGATTCCCTTTAAAGAATTGTATCTCACCTGGAGATACTCTACATGGCAAATAGAGTCTCATAGATCTGGACTCTAAATGGCTTAAGCAAGCAGAGTATCTATTTCTCTCAACACAAAGACTGTTTCAGACACAGTCTTGTGATCAAATGAATGGAAGAAGTGTTACCCAAGTTTACAGGTAAGGAATTCTCTTTCCCTTCTGTGGGAAGTATAGTTAGCCACTTCATGCATACTCCATTTTCCCAAACCATAAATAAAGTGTTTTTTTTTTTTCATTTTGTGATTCCTGGAAAGCCTAACTTTAGATTCAAAAGAGATATCTGAATAGCAGCACTGATTTCTTGTAGTAACTCACTCAAATGATTTTTCTAGACTGCTTATAATTGTATTTATCAAATATACATGGTTATATAGCATTTAAATTACTTTTAGAGAAAAAAAATTGTACCACATATGTCCCCAGAAAGGAAAAGATGAACCGTAACTGTGAGGGGAAAAATCTTTTCAAATATTTTCATGCTGTGAGCCTATTACAAGTGCAAGATTAAAGATACAACATAAAGGTGTGTATTTAAATGACTACAAATAACTATTTAACTAGATCTGCTGAAGGGAACGCACTAGCTCCTAAATGATCAAAGGCTATTGCTACAGGCAAGGTCCAAAACTACCTCAGATGGCAGCACTGATTAGATACACATATATTGCTATCTCTTGAAACATTTTTTTTAATCTACTCAATACTGACATAAGGCAAACAAATTTAGAGTTAAGTCTACAATTCTACCAACTCATCCTTTTGACTTGTATAGAAATGTCATAATTTCTTAGACAATCACAAATTTTTTTTCTGACATTGTTATCTACAGAAAGAACAATTCAAGTTGCTGAAAATTAAATGATCACTCACAAGCAAAAGCCCAAGGGTGATGTCCCCTCTTTATACATGCAGCCACTGGATCAAAATGTTTTTTGTCCTTCAGCAAGAGCAATTGTGACCCCGAGACCTACAACACATCCAGAAAACATGAGAAATAAAATAATATGTCGAATTTCATTTTGGGGAAATGGAAACACAATGAAGCCAATGGTAATGTAGCAAACTCCTTTGTTTTACTCAAAATTCTACCTTTTTATGAAAAGTCAGCATAAAGTAGCTATACTATTTTTAATTTTTTTTCCAGTCACCTCATGTCTTATTTTACTTTCTGATGCTGTGGTGAACACCATGAACAAAACTGATTCAGAGGACAAATGTGTTTATTTCATTTGACACTTTCCAGAAACAGTTCATCTTTGGGGGAAGTCACTACAGGAACTCAAAACAGGAACCTTTAGGCAGGAAGTGAAGCAAAAACGCAAAGTCTATCTGCAGAAAATTTCTCCTTGGTATCTATATTCAAGAAATTTAGAGTAAACAGGGCATGATTTAAGACATTTGTGACGACTGAGGCTATAATTGCCCCATTTTTATTTTTTTCAAATTTTGAAGCAGTCATGGCTTATAATCCTTGAGGATTATAAGGAATGATTGTTTTATGTTCAATGTTCCATTTGTAACAAAATTGCTGAAATATTTTACTAACATATCTGGACCCATATCAATCTTTATAATTTTAGGGATTCTCATATATGAAAAACACTTTAAGCAATGAGTTATCTCATGCTTAGTGGTTTCTCCAGTTTGTGCAAAAGTCATTAAGAAACCTGAATATGTGTTGATTGTCACATGCACATATCTTAATTTGCCAAATTCTAAATATGAGTAACATCCATTTCTCATAACTGATTAGGAAGCAGGCCTCAAGGATTTACTCCCAGATGAGGCACAGACAAATACTGTGGCCATCTATTACATTGCTTAACAATCTGACTAGCAATTTCTCTTGCTAATCCATATTGTTTTCTTAAACTTTGACTATTTTGATGATGCAAAGCATGTGAATCCTGAGCAAGCTCAACTTGAGATCAGATGACCAACTGAGTAAATTTATCAGTTAAAGCATTACCTTCAGTAAATGAACCAGAAAGAGCTGAATGTACTCTCATATGACACACAAAGCATTTTTCCTTGATGAATGGCATCTTAACTTTTCTGGAACAGCATTTTAGCTTGATAACTAGTCCCAATGCTGGAAACTATTTTTTACCTGAAGAGCTTTAAAAATGTAATGATTGTCAGTATATAAATTAAATGCCTTATTTGCAAAAAGCTGGGATAGTACAGCAACAGCTCCCAGCTCAACTATTTGAACTGAGGCTGTATCTGTTTGCACTACATATCCTTTACCATCAAAAATATATGTTGCTCTTCCATTGGGAACAAAGTATCCTCTAAGAGATCATTCATTACAGTTTTGGGGAAAAATAAAGCAATGTAGTTGTGCAAATTGCAGCAATTGATCAGCTGGGAAAAGTTTATCAATTTGGCCTACAAACTGAGCAAACACAAGTGCCCAAGAATCATTATTTTGAAATAACCAATCAATCTGTTGCTTAGTGCAAGGAACATTGGTCACATTAGGTTCACTACCAAAATATTACCTAGATTCCACATGGCATTTTTTTAACTTTTGAAAATCATGCTAAATTTGTAAGCTATCTTTCTAATCCAAGCTCCAAATCTCATTAGCTGATAGAGTAATTTGCATTCTCACAGGCACCTGGGTTGGAATTTATTTGCATTTTTACAGAAACTTTATTTCCTGAGGCTTCAGCCTACAACTGTCTGCTAGGCTAAAGCAGGTAGCTGCTCTCTGGTCATCTTACTGATAACCAGGGACCTTGGTTTGAAGTTGTCTGCCCTGCAGCATCCAGCTGTGCTCTCCGTGGCTCAGTGATTCCACAATAGACCTGAGACCGACTCCGACTGTGACAGCAGCTCCCAGAGGCCTTGGCGTCCTGCTCTAGGGTAGAGATGGTAGCAGTTTCTCCCAACCTTAGAAGGTACTGGATGTGGTGCATGCCTGTGGTTGGCCACCATCTCAGAGGCATAGACATGCAACCATTTCCAGGCCATGTGCCCCACACTCCCTTGTTTTCCCCGTCCACTCAGCACCTGAAGAGGCTGCAGCTCCAAGTCACATCCTCCTCAGGTCATCCTGACTGGAGCACATAGGGAGCCACAACATGGCCTTCCAAGAGGAGCTGTGATACCAGCATTGGGGTGGAAGTTTATGGCAAAGGGTAGGCTTTGAGGTTTCAAATTCAATGCCAGTCCCACCCAATCTCTGTCTCTCTCCCTCTCTCTCTCTCTCTCTCCCCTCTCTCTCTCTCTCTCCCCTCTCTCTCTCTCTCTCTCTCTCTCTCTCTCTCTCTCTCTCTCTCTCTCTCTCCTCTCTCTCTCTGCCTATTTCCAGCAAATCACAACATAGTCTTCAGAAACTTCTCTGGCATACTGCCTTTCTGCTGTCATGATCCACACCATGATAATCGTGAATTAACCCTCTAAAACTGTAAGCAAGTCCCTAGTTAAATGCTTTCTTTTATAAAAATTGCCCTGGTCGTGGTTATCTCTTCACAACAATAAAACATTGACAAAAACCAAAAAGGACCACAGTTTCTCAAGGACCTTTGTGTAAAAGCTTAAGACAGTATACAGAGCTTAGTTCAGAAAATGTCCTCTGAACAAAATCAATTATACATACCTGATAATTGACAAAAAAAATTCAGTATTCACATCCTTGAAGTTAGATATCTAAGCCATATAAATAATAATATTCTTTTAGCTGGGCTGTGGTGGCACACACCTTTAATCCCAGCACTTGGGAGGCAGAGGAAAATGGATTTCTGTAAGTTCAAGGCCCACCTGGTCTACAAGAGCTAGTTCCAGGGCAACTAGGACTGTTATACTTAGAAACCCTGTCTTGAAAAACCTAATAATAATAATAATAATAATAATAATAATAATAATAATAATAACTTTGAAAATTACCCAGCAAATGATGCTAAATTGTTAATGTTTAAAATGCAAAACTATCATATTTAGCTTTAAGATTTATAGAAAAGAGTGTGTTTTATGTTAAATACTGTGGTATTATATTTAGTAAGAAATTCTTTTTGGGAATGAATGCATTGGATGAGCAGGAGTTTACAGAGTTTTCCTAAACTTTTAACCTTTAGGAAATACAAAACAAAAATTAACTTACTGTCTGTTTAAATCTATATTGACAAGAAAATATTCCTTTTAACACTTGCAAATTTTTGCTTAAAATCCAGTTGTACAGGCTTCTGTTGCAATGAGAATAGAATGGGAGTGGTGTGTTGAACTGCTAAGGACTGAAGGTTCCATGGCTCACTGTCATCACTGTAGGGAGGTGAGTGCTACCCACTCACGATGGTGAAACTTGATATGGACCTGTAGCTAAGAAAACTGTGCACTTCAGAGACAAGAGACATTTGCCTGACTGTCCTAGACAAGGACATTTGGAATCTTTAGAATTTCTTGTTGCATTAGAATCCAGTCAGCATTCCTGTGAGTCATTTCATAGACTATTTCAAATGTATAAATGTCTTCAATATACCCATAAGTTAGATGTTCATATTTTGGAATAATTCTGCAGGAAATAAAACATCATCATAAGTGAAATTAAGACACTGTTCTTTCATCAAATGTAACTAAATAAAAGCCAAGATATGTTCTGCTTAAACCATGTCTTCATGTTTTAATACATATATAAGTGACAATAAAGCACAAAAATTATTTTATATATTTTAAAGTTACAAAAAGTATATATAAATTTTTCTGTGTCTGATGATATGCAATTTTTAAAAGTCTGTTTCTGCCTGGGTTCAGTCTGTGAAGTGTTTTGCAATCATGAGGACCTGAGTCAGAGTCCCCAGCACACATGTTAAGAGAAAGAAATCAAGTGCTCTGTAATCCCTATGCAGCAAGACAGAGACAGGAAAAATGTTAGGGACTGTCGGCCAGGCACCCAAGCCCAGTGGTCCATCTCCAGGTAAGTGAGAAGCCTTGTGTCACTGGGAACCCACGGGAACAAAGAACAATAAGGGAACCAAACACACACACACACACACACACACACACACAAACGTGTGGACATAATATAATCAAATACATCCATACATGCTTATAGCATGTTTTTCCTAATTATTGATGTATTAAAATTGTATCTATCATTTTAACTTCAGCTTTCTCTTTCTATGGTTTTATATTACTGATTTATTCACTTGTTTTTCTCCACTCTGAAACTACTGGATTCCTGTATTTATGAATACCTTTAACTGTTATCTCTAAGAACAGTCTCTCCTCTTGTTTTGATGCTTACCTATGGAAAACATATTAAACATGTGTTGGAGCTTGTTCTCATCAATGTGAATATCTTTCCTATCCCCCATGTCTTCTTGAGACCTTCACACTCAGACAGGTTCTCACACAAGCATGGGACTACTTTCCACTTCCTTGCCATGGGTCCCTCCTTTCCCCATTGGTCCCTTCTGTTTTCCTTTCCTTCCCATCCTCTACTGCTACTATTTTTTTAATCTCTTTTCCCACCATGTAATTAATTTCTTCCCTATTTTTGGTCAAGTAGAATTGAGAGGGTCCCACACTCGCCTCTTTTCCATTTCCTCCCCGTCCAAGTCCCCTTTCCTCTCTGGTTTTCATGAATATGTTTATATGGACAGGTTTAGGAAAAGTACATTGATTTCCCCATTCTCACACTTCCCCATATTGTCTCCCCAAAACCCATAGAGTTAAAACTTGGGACCCCCACCCTCAGAACACTGTTTATTATTTGTCTGAGGTTTGTGCCACTATAAGAGACACAATATTCAAGTGCACAAAAAAAGGAAAAAATAAATAAGAGTTGTCTCAATACTTCAATCCTTCTGCATTAGCCTCCTGAGTCCTGGGATCACTTTTACTTTCTTACTTCATAACCTCATTACTTTCCCTATAATCGCAGTGCATTTTTTCAGATCTTTCAATTTATACATAGACTCTTCAGATTAACCTGGTAATGTTCCTCAAATGCTTTGCAATTCTAGATATTTCAGTCTTTGCTTCGTGTCCTATTTTTCCCACATAGACTATTCGTGGGTTGTGTGTTTTCATCATTCTCGATAAATAATTCATATATATCTTTCAGACTTGTGTTGTTTCAGTTTCTTAGTCTTGAGAAAAAATATTTATGGTGTTTACCACCCTTGTCTGTTCTTTCTCTTATGAAATATTTCTGAGTGTATTTGTTCAATTTTGGTATTTTTTGTGACCAGCAAAATTTACTACTCTTAGAAAAAGCCACAATGTGGAAAACCCTGAAGTGCAAAGGACATAGATAGGAAATTTTAACCCTATTGCATTTACTGCAAAGGCAGTATATGTGACCCACTGCACAACACCATAAACATATGAGGTGCATTATTGCAGTGCATGTCACAAGGTATTTGTCTCCGTCCTCTTGGGTGCCATTGTTATTCCTATTATGAGAGTGAAGTTATAGTAGCACTGATTAGTGAAAGTGACCCAGACAGAAACCTTGTGCGCTTGCTTTGGTCAGGTGTCATCACAGAAGGGGCTAGCTTTATATTCATTTCTCATCCTAGATTGATACCTGCCTTTGTATTGACAGGCTTCAGAGCCTTTCATCTTCTTTTCTTTTCTTCTCTTTCTCACTTAGGGGAGAGTTTTTTCTACTAATTAGAGTTCCACATGTATAGATAAGCTTCCAAAAGCAGAATTTCTGAGTCCCTGCTCTACTAAGTGTTTTTAAATTCATGTGGAGAGTCTGATTTCAATACATGGCTATATGTGGGCCATAAGCCCCATCATCTACTGGCAAAGGGTGCCAGTATCTCAGGTTCCTGATGTTACAACCATTGAATACTCACCATGAACCCTCAGGCCAACTGCTAAAGCAACAGCATGTAATCTCTGTATTTTCACACTTTTCAGCACTGGGGTTTTAACTCAGGGCCTCAAGCACACTAGGGAGATGCTCCATCATTAAGCCACATCCCCAGTTCTACTTGTGATATTACTGCTCTCTCTTTGAAGTTTGAGATATTCCACCTTTTCTTTCCTTTTAAATTTTTAGGAAAATAAACATTCTTCTTGTGTTTTATCTAGAATTGGCACATGATCACATTGCTGTTGTTAATACAAATTTAGTCACCTATAATTTGAAGAACACAGGTTGCTGTCTTCTTTTTCTTAAGAGTGAATTATATTTTTTAAACCTTATTTATGGATATGTGTGCATCTGTGCACATCAGTGCCCAGGCAGAGCCTGCATGTACAAATCGATTCTCTTCTTCCATCATTTTGTCCTGGAATCAAACTTGGGTCATTTGATGTGTTATCAAGTGCTTTTACTGAATTTTCTAGTTTGGTTTTGTAGCTAGAATAAACACTATGATCAAAAGCAATTTGGTGAGGCAAGGGGATATTTCTCTTACTGATTATATCAAGAAAGTTAAAACATGAATTCAAGAGCTTAGAGCAGAAACTATGTAGGAAGGCTACTTAATGGCCTGCTCCCAGCCTCAATGCCTGAGGATGGTACCAGCTATAATGGGGTGGGCCATTTTATATCAATTCGCAATTAATAAATTGCCCAGGCAATCTGATTAGGCAATTCCACAATTGAGGTTCTCTATTGCCAGGTGAGTCTCAATTTGTGTAAAGGTAGTAACTGAAAATAACTTTGGCACTTACTGAGCCATAACATTTTACTATTCCATAAAATATTTAGAATATTTGTGGTTTCTGGCTAAAAGAACAATATGAAATGTAAAATTCTATTATGGTAGACAATGAATTTAGAACTGGAGCTAGAGAGTTAAAATATTTAATTCTATGACCCAAATAGGCAACAAAGCATTGATAAATTTGACATAATAAAATGTAGAATTTTTGAAAGACATGAATAAGAAAATCAAAAGACAAATCCCAGCTGAAAGAAAATACATATATTGTGTATATTTCACAAAATATTCATAACAAAAATATATAAAAATTATAAAGATTAAAATTCTTTTAAAGTTTATAAGAGGAATCACCTTTTGCTGAACCCTAAAATCATTTCTTTTGTAGACCATGGCTGATTACCACTGCTTCTGATATCAAAAAAGCCCACCTAAACTTGCCTTAATCTCAGCCTTGCTACTGTTAGGAAGAGAAGCAGACTACACACATACACCTTCATACATGTGCAATATACATATATGAACATAAATTCAACTCAAGCTCACCCCTTTCAATCTAAAGTTAAAGCCAAGATTTCCTTTCTTCACCAACCATAAAGATTATGAAGGGGAATTAAATAATGCTGCTGATATACAAAACAGAACTTAACACAGCTTGTCCATCTGCAGAGCTTAAGTTTTCTGTGTTGCCATCATGAAGAACAGTATGGGTCTTGTCAATAAATTTAGTACAGTTGACACAGATAGTTAAGGCACACAGCGAGTTGAGATTTACAGCATGCTGCCGCTTTGGCATAAAAGTCTCTCTTTTGTCACAAAAATAAATCATAGCCTCTCCACAAAGTGATGGTAAAGCCCTTATGCTGAAGACAATTTCAAAACAACTTACTGAACATGGAGAAGTCAAAGCTACATAAAACCTTCACCCCTATATTCTAGCATTTTTCGTACTGGAAGGTACTCTACATCTTACCAAAGGAGAAATACAAGCATCAACCCAGTCATGAATCCTTAGATCTACGATGGTATCCTGCCTGCTAGATAGGCTGCTGGGTGCAACAGTGACACAACCCTTAAGGATGTAACCAATAAATATTTAATTTGACTTAAGGACCACACCACAAGTTGGAACTCATACAGAACACTACTTGGGTAACTTGTCTATTTGGTGTGTCTAATGGCATCTAACCATTAATCTGATTTTCACAGTAGAAGTATTCTTCTTCCAAGTAAAATAGCACAGATCATCAGTGTTGTCTTTCATCGCCATTACTTTTAAAATACTAATTTGCATTTTTTAAAATACTAATTTGCATTTTTTGAGCAGGCAGTATTCTAAAATTAACAAATTTTGTGAATTTGAACTCACTTTCTGTAATCTTTCTTTCTGACTTCCCCCCCCCCCCCTCTTTTTAAAACAGTTGAAAGAGACAGAGAAAATGGCCTGGCCAGGGATTTGCATGTCCTTTCTCCAGCAGAGATTTCCTTGGCTGCTCACTTAAATAGATATTAGCAGTCACTAATTAAACTACCTCTCCTATCAATCTGAAATTAGCAGAAACTTTATTTAAAAGGTAAATACCAAAGGCTCCACTTTGTTGTCTCTCTGTGTTGTCTTGTCTTAAAGATACACATAGCTGGTATCTTATAGCATACTCGAAACTTAGGCTTAAATAAACACACTCAATTAACATGTATTAAACTACTTCACAAAATGCAGTCAATAAAACACTGAATATCACCTGAAAAGTAGTGCTGTCATACAACGCGGAATTCAGCAATTACAAGAAACCTCTCCACATCCAATATGAAAACAAATGGAGAGGACACTTTGCAATTATCATTTGAAAAGTAAGGAGTGCTTTTTAATCAATTAAAATAACAGTGGAACTCGGGTACTCACTGGGATGGCCTTTAGTTTACGTTGTCTACATCAACCCACAATGTCCCACCAAGTGATTGTCTACACATTCCTTATATGGTTCAAGCATGTCTGACCTCAGCACATCCTACCATGACTTAGTTCATCTCTCTGCACAGATAAGAGTTAATGTGGCTGTTAATGAATTTTCTGTAAGGAACTCAACTTTATTTTTTACCTTTTTTTTGTTTTGTTTTGTTTTCCAGGCAGAGTTTCTCTGTGTATCCCTAGCTGACCTGGAACTAGTTCTATAGACTGGGCTGGCCTTGAACTCACAGAGACTCACCTGACTGCCTTCTTTCCTAGTGCTAGGATTAAAGGCATGCACCACCAGGATCATAGCTTTTTAAACTGTGTCTTTTAAACTCTTCTAACTTATGTCTCATTTTCACTTTGTCAGTCTTTGTCTAGCCGTTTTTGGATACATATTACTATGCCTTGTATTTATTTTCTCTTTTAATAAAATAATATTTTATCTTAAAAAAATAAAGTAAACCAGAACATAATCCTACCAATATCCTGAGGAAACTTTTTTAAAAATAATTTATTTAATTGTATGTATGTGGATATGAGGGTATCAGACTCCATGGAACTGTGTTACAGACAGGCATGAGCTGTCCTGTGGGTGCTGGGAATTGAACCTGGGCCCTCTGAAAAGGCACTAAGTAACTTCTCCTAGGATATCTTTAGTAGTCATATTTATCTTCAAATGCCTCCTGACTCATTCTTCTTTTTTACCATTTTTATACTTTCCAACCTTCACCATTCAGAACTAAAAGATGTCTTGTTGAAGTCTGTATCCTATGGTGTCACTTTCTTGATGAGCTCCTATTGGAGATTCTGAAACTTCATCTTTACAGCCTGTATAATTTTGCTGTTTATAGGTTTATGAGAGTCTACTGTGCTTAAATTAAGGATATTAGGTTTAAGTGGGCTTCTCTTGCTTCCAGAAGCAGTGGTGTCTCTCTGAGGTCTAGAGATGTGATCAATATGGACTTTCAGAAAAGCTGAATCATCTGAAGGATGTCAGGGAAGCACTGTGCCACTTGAAGAATGATACGTTTAGGAAGAAAGGGATGGAAAGAATAAGGAGAGAGAATGGGAAAATGGATGACAAAGAGCAAGAAGAAGAGAAGGGAGTAGTGACGGGGTGCACACGAGAAAATCAAATAATATAAATTCTCTCCCCTAACTAATCTCTGCATCTTGTTTGGAAATACATTTTTCATATTCTTTTTACAGTCACTGCATTGCAACCACTGTGTCATCATGTAAATATAAACACACTTCCAGAGTTATAATGTGAATAAGTTACTAGGAAGATATTGATTCATGGCTGTCTCTCTACAGTGTATAATCATCTCTCAGCTATGAGACATTTTCCACTTTTATACTATAAAAACTTCTCAGGGCCTTTGCTAGTCTTCAGTATAAAACTGTTCAAAGCAAACATAACATTGAGAGACTTAACTCGCATTTGGTTTCTTCACACATGCATACAATAAATCAATCAATTCATTAATTGAAATGATTAAAAACATAATCACACTCTCTTCAATACTACTTTATCATCTCACCTCATTCATTACTGAACTTTTCTGTGTCTTAGGTACTTCATTTGACAAATGAGTTTAAGAGTGTCTGAAATTCAGGAGGATCACAATGCTTATATAAACTTACATGTGAGTGTGCATGTAAGCACAATCTTCATTAGGAATTTTTAAAAAGTACTAAGACAGCATTCAGGGAGAATTCAAAAGACATGCCAATACTGTGATAATTTGATTCTCTTACTTATATCTTTAAAAATAATTTAAATGAATGTCTAAACTGACTTCATATATATATATAATATTCATAAACACATATATGTATATACATATATGTCAAATCTAAGTAGGGAAAACATATCTGTGGGAAAGGCCTGGAAAATACTTCCAAAGTAGACTAACGGTTATTTGACTTTCTTTGCTTTGTGTTTCTATTTGCGGGAAAGTAAGTTTACTGAAATATTACTAATATGTGTACTTTATCTTTTCTCTCTGAATACTAATCAGTTTCAGCTTGCTGGTTTTTGTTCTTTGATCAAACTATTGTCAGTAGCCTGAACCATACCTGGTTGCCTTTTGAGGTGTATTGGGTGCTGAATTAATTCTCCTCCTGACCTTTATTATTCATTATTAATAGACTGTTTGATCCACAAGGTTTTTATTCTGAGCCTCACACAGAGGTGGTGTCAGGATTCACAACATGGAAGTCCTCTGAATGAGGACTGGGAGAATCTGATAACTACATAAGCCCACCGGGGAGAGTGAAGGAAATCCTGAACGAATGTGTCAGGAGTCGGTGAAGTTCTGAGTAAATGTATATTATTGACAAGGACCACAGGCCTCAGACAATTTCAATTGGGAACGGCTTCCTCTGGTCTGTGTGTGAGCATTGACAGTATACAGAAATCATCAACCAACAGTTTCTTCTCCCGGATGTTTACAGCCATAGACTGCTCTCCTACACAACCCTCCTATGTAGACCAGCTAACTCTTCTTTCCTGTTCTCTGCTTAATGAAACAACTGAGTTCCAGGGCTTTTGCTTAGTTGGTGCTCTCCCACCTTAATAGGCTGGGAGCAAAAAGGTCCTTGTGCCCATGGATCTTCAGGGAAACTAGGAGTGCTAAGCATGTAGGATTGTCCTTTCAAAAGGAAGACAAATAGCCTGTTTTTACAGAAGGCTAGGAATTGGAGATGATTAATAGCCTGGTGATCTGTGTTATCTGTTGGGTCAGGCATATCAAACTCCCACAACCAGAACTGGATGTTACCTGTACAGCCAGGGGCTCTTAAGCTTCCACAACCAGAACCAGAGATGGATAATAGCCCAAATAACCTCTACACCATCTGTATGACTGAGACCTTGGAGGATGCTTTCTTGGGACCTTAAGGTACTGCAGGTAGCCTATCTTCTTGGAAGAAATAACATAGACCCTGTGTTGAATTTCAATGTAATTATGCTTCTGTGTGCACTGGGAATTGTATTACACCAGGAGACATTTTTTCCCATTATATTGTCTTTAAATATACTGCTTCAAACTTCCTGGCATCAGAGTCCTTGAAGTTTGACTCAGATTGACAAAGTCAATCCGAGCCAAGTTTTCTTTCTCACTTCTTCATGGTTCACTTTCCAGCATGCTGTGATATCTACAAGGACCCTCTCAAAAGTAAAACCATCCCATACATCCCAGGTTTTCTTTATGCAGGTTTATGTGACTGTCCTTTCTTCAATCCGATAAAATCCCAGTCATCTTTCCAAGACCACACTGTGCTGGATACAGGGGTCCACAAAAAGTACTCTATTCTCTCTCTGCCTTTGTCACAGTGCCTTACATCTTTTTACAACATTGTGATGTCTATATTTAATACATATTAAGATTCATATTTACAACCAGAAAATTAACATATGTTTGTATTTGTCTGAAACTATAGTTACTAATTTGTTTATGTGGGGGTGATCTACTTGCTTATGTGTACGTGTGTGTGCTCCTGTTTGGGAGTGTATACACGTGTGGAGGCCAGAAGTCAATGTTGGCTGTATTCCTCAGTTGATGTCTACTTTAGTTTTTGACACAGAGACTCTCACTGAGTCTGGAGCTCACCAATAGCTGGACAACAAATCCAAAGGACCGTCCTCTCTCTACCTGCCTATTTCTAGAACAGAAGGCACACTCTGAAATGCTTAGCTTTTTATGTGAGTGCTGGGAATCTGAACTCATACCTTCATGCTTGCATGGCAAACACTTTATTGACTGTGCCATCTTCCCAGTTCCTGAAATCATTTTAAAATGACAAGCAAAATTTAAAACAATCAAATGTTGTAAAATAGAAGATTTGTTTAACTATGTAAAGACATGTTGCTGTTTTTCCTTCTGTGTCTAAGGCACCTGCTGGGTCTAATAAAAAGCTGAATGGCCGATAGCTAGAAAGAGGAGGGGCAGGTGGAGCTGGTGAGCAGAGAAAAAAGGGGAGTTTGCCTGTCAGCCGGCAGCCAACCAGTCAGACACAGAGGAAGGAGAAAAACAGGATAGACAATATTTAGATAAAACTTAGGGTAGCACATAGATTAGTAGAAATGGGTTCATTTAAATTAAAGAAAAAAAGCTAGCTAGAAACAATCCTGAGCTAAGGCCAAACATTCATAATTAGTAAGTCTCTGTGTCACGATTTGGGCACAGGGCTTCCAAGAAAGCCTGCTGCAATCAAATGCATATATTTTCTTAGTTCTCTTTATTAAAAATTGATGCTAATAATAAACCCACAATTAACTAAAAAGAACTTCCCTTGCTTAATTTACAAATGGACTATGTTTATCAAGATGATGCTTTCTAGGTGGTCCACCTACTTCATTAATAATGAGGACATAGCACAGCAGGTGATGCTGTCTAACACAGATCTCTTTTGTGTTGCAGGGAGGACTGCTTATTGGTTCCTGGCCGCCCGGCTAGCTTAGACCCAAAATAATCACACAGAAACCATGTTAATTAAACCACTGCTTGGTCCATTAGTTCTAGCTTATTGAATAATTCTTACATCTAGATTTAACCCATCTCCATTAATCTGTGTATCACCACGTGGCAGTGGCATACTGGCTAAAGTTCTGCCATCTGCCTCCAGCGACTCTATGGCTTCTCTCTAACTTTGCCTTCCTCCTCCTGGGCTATAGGCCAAGCCAGTTCTTTATTCATTAACCAATAAAAGCAGCACATAGACAGAAGGACCTCCCAAACCACTTTTGCACATGACTGAAATCGTATTAGATCACACATCTTTCTCGTCTTGAAGATTCCTTGACTGTAGCCAAATATCAATCATAATTCCTATATTTTTTCTTTTACCTTGTAACTTAATTAGCTTCTTTAAATTGTAAGTATGGACTTCTCTAGCCTTCATTGGTGCCCATCCTTCATGCTTGCAGTAAATCAGAGAAAGGAGTGTTGTCTTCTAATACTGACAGCAAGATATTAAACTATGCTCTTAATTTATTGTTATTAGTAGTTAGAGTAAATATCAAATTACAGAGACTATAGATTTTTCTACTCAGCTACAAAACTTCATCTTTAATTAAATCATTCAATAAAATAAATTTATATTCAAATAAATGGAAATGTTTTTGTTAAATCTAGTATCTATCCTAGTAAGTCAAGGATACTCTACAGTAGTGCCTACTATCCCAAGTGTTTTAGCCACTGCTGCCATCTCTTTTCTTTTAAGGGGCTGGTATCTAACACATGCCTTTGAGACAAGACCATGGGAAACATAAACAAATATCTACTGTCAATACCTCAGATTCCAAACACCACCTATCATGTATGACTGACAGGATACCTGCCTTTAACAAGGGCTGCCTCACAGAGACTACAGGAACACAACAAGCGCAAAGACTTCAGACAGCCATGAAAATGCTTGTCATTCTTCCCCTGACAGATTTGTTTGACTCTAGCTCAAGTCACCTTATCTTCATGTGAGAGAGGATTCTAATGCATAAGTGACACAGATATAAGGGAGAGAAAAATGGATGCACCATTAACAGAATTTAGAAAAGCTCAGTAGTACATAGTGCTTTGTCTAGAATAATACTAATGATGGAGTCAACTTAGGATCTTTACGAAAACAGTGGAATGTTGTTTGACAGTGTGTTGTAAAATTGACTGTTTTTTTTTTTCATTCTAAGATTCATGCTCTCAGCGTTTTACCAACAGCTACTTTGTTTTTTGCTGGTTAATGACTCACCCAGAATGAATTAGTCCATCATTGTTTAACCAATATATGCTTGTTCGTTTTCATCAACTTTATAAAAGCTAGTGTAACAATTGAGTCACCCCTTTGAAAAAAGTGCCTCCATAAGATTACCCAGTGTGTGTGTGTGTATGTGTGTATGTGTGTGTATGTACATATATGTAAACATTTTCTTGATGATTAATGTGGGTTGGCCCAACTCACTGGAAGCAATGATGCCTTTGGACAGCTGGTCTTAGGTGATATAAGAAAGTAGGATGAGCAAGTAATGGAGAGCTAACCAGCAAGCAGCATTCCTCCATTACATTTACTCCAACTCTTGACTCCAGGGTCACATCCTGAGTTCCTTCCCTGACTTCTATGCAAGATGTGCTGTAACCTGTAGAATGAAATGAACCATTTCTTCCCAAGTTGCTTTTGGTCATTGTCTTAATCAGTTTTTATTGCTGTGTGGCAACATTACCATTACAACTCTTATAAAAGAAAAAAGGTTCAGTTGGGGCTTTCTCAAAGTTTCAGAGGTTTAGTCCATTTCCATCATTGTGGAGTGCATGGTGACGTGCAGGTAGACACGATGCTGGAGAAAGAGTTGAGAGGTCTACTTCTGGCTCCACAGACTGCAGGAAGAGAGAGACATTATTCTGACTTGGACTTTTAAAACCACAAATTTCACCCTCAATAACAAACTTTCTCCACCAAGCCCACACATACTCCAACAAAGTCAAACCTCATTGACAGCCACCTTCAGAGAGTCCGGTTTGATCACATGCTCCATCAGTCCCAGTCCAGCTGGCCTTGGTGAGCTGCCATTAGATCAGTCCCACCATCTCAGTGGGTGGATGCACCCCTTGCAGTCCTGACTTCCCTGCTCATGTTCTCCCTCCTTCTGCTCCTCATTTGGACCTAGGGAGCTCAGTCCAGTGCTCCAATGTGGGTCTCTGTCTCTATCTCCATCCATCACCAGATGAAGGTTCTATGGTAATATGCAAGATATTCATCAGTGTGGCTATGGGACAAGGCCAATTCAGGCACCCTCTCCTCTGCTGCTCAAGGAACAAGCTGAGAACACACAACGTAACAAGATCAGAAATGAAAAGGGGGACATAACCACAGACACAGAGGATATTCAGAGAATCATTAGATCTTACTACAAAAGCCTGTATGCCACAAAATTGGAAAATGTAAAAGAAATGGACACTTTGTTAGATAAATACCATATACCAAAATTAAGTCAAGATCAGGTGAGCAGTTTAAATAGACCTGTAAGTCGTGAGGAAATAGAATCTGTCATAAGAAACCTCCCTACAAAAAAAAAAAAAAAAAAAAAAAAAAAAAAAAAAAAAAAAAAAAAAAAAAACCTGGATCAGATGGTTTCAATGCAAAATTTTACCAGAACTTCCAAGAAGAGTTAATACCTATAATATTTAATTTGTTTCACAAAATAGAAACAGAAGAGTCATTGCCTAACTCCTTTTATGAAGCTACAGTCACTCTGATACCAAAACTACACAAAGACTTAACCAAGAAAGAGGATTACAGACAAATCTCACTCATGAACATCAATGCAAACATTCTCAATAAAATACTGGCAAACTGAATCCAAGAACACATACAAAAAAATATACATTATGATCAAGTAGGCTTCATCCCAGAGAGGCAGGGCTGGTTTAACATATGAAAATCTATCAACTTAATCCACCATATAAATAAACTGAAAAAATATGATTATTTCATTAGATGCTGAAAAAGCATTTGACAAAATTCAACACTCCTTTATGATAAAGGTCTTGAAGAGATTAAGGATACAAGGTTCATTCCCAAATATAATAAAAGGAATATATGGCAAGCTGACAGTTAACATTAAATTAAATGGAGAGAAACTCAAAGCCATCCCACAAAAATCAGGAACAATACAAGGCTGTCCACTCACCATACCTCTTCAATATAGTGCTTGAAGTTCTAGCAATAGCAATAAGACAGCATAAGGAGATCAAGGGGATTCAAATTGGAAAGTATTTTTTTTTTTTTGGAAAAAAGGTATATAAGAATAGAGAAAGGGGGCTGGAGAGATGACTCGGTGGTTAAGAGCACTGACTGCTCTTCCGGAGGACCTGGGTTCAATTCCTAGCACCCACATGGCAGCTCACAACTGTCTGAAAATGCAGTTCCACGAGACCTGACACCTTCACACCAATGCACATAAAATAAAGTTAAATAAATCATTTTTAAAATTGTAAAAAAAAAAGGAATAGAGAAAGGTAAAAGCCTAGAGTCAAAGGTGGGTAGGAAAATTTAAGTTAAGAAAAGCTAGTTAGAAACAAGCCAAGCTAAGGCCAGGCATTCATAAGAAAGAATAAGCTTCCACGTGTGTATTTATTTTGGAGCTGTGTGGTGATCCTCCAAAGAGCAAAGAACACACAGTAAAGAGTAAAAACAGCGAACTACATATTCTTCCCCAAATATCACAAGAACAGTTTCTAGGGCACTTATAAAAATGATCATCCTCTGATATCTCTTGAATCAGGCCTTCATCATCTAGATTGCCCTCAGCTATGTCTTCCTGACTATTCCTAATATGGCTAATTAAGTCCCACTTGCTGTCCTAATATGAAGTCTACATTCTGCCAGCAAGAAGCATGGTCAGTCAGGCCTTTCACAGCAAGACCCTGTTCCCTAGCACCATCTTCTGTCTTACTCAGTGTTCTATTGCTGTAAGGAGATACCATGATCACAGCAACTCTTATGAAAGAAAGTATTCAGTTGGAGCTTGCTCAGAGTTTCAGAGTTTTAGTCAATTTTCATCATGGTAGGGACCACAGTGGTACACAAGCAGTCATGGTGTTGGAGATGCAGTTAAGAGTTCTACATCCAGATCTGCAAGCAGCAAGAAGAGAAAGACTCTGGAAAACCCAAATTCAACACACCGTGGCATGTACTTCCTCCAACAAGACCACACCTACTCCAGCAAGGTTATACCGCCTAAGCCCTCTCAAGTAGTGCCACTCATTAATGATAAAAGCATTCGAATCTATGAGTCGATGGGGGGGGGGGGCATTCTTATTCAAGCCACTACAGTCATGGTGTTCAACACAGCAACAAAAAGCAAGCTCGGACAGTTTGGTTACAATTGTGCTAACCCATGCTCCATCACTAAGTAAACACATAAAATGTCCAGACATGGTTAGATAGAAAACTCCAGAACACTCCAGTAGCTGTACCTCGAAGTCGTATGTATGCATCTGTAAGGTTATCTTGGCCCTTCCCTCATCATCACAAAGTGCCAACTGCAAACAAGAAGTAAGGATCAATGTTCATGTTGAAACAGAACAAGATTATTTTCCGAATCACTTTTATTGTGGTAAGAAATCTCCAGAAATGCACCAAGAGCCTGGCAGTTATGTCATAACTGAGTCTGTGTCTATCTTTAGTTCAATAGGAAACAGAAAATAAGTAAATTCAAGTCAAGCCAAGAAAAGGGGTGATTGCCAACATTATCTTGCACAATACTCCTTTGGCTGTGGTGATTATGCCAAATATAAGTATTTGAGTCAAATCAGGCTAGTGATACCCCCATTCAAATATATTTTCAATAACCATGTTGTAGGTTATTTTAAACTGCCTTTACTCAGTCATCTTATTTAATTCCATGCCTTCAATAAAATATAATGACCAGTAGTCATAACATTGAATGTGAGTCTGTCTTGTCTAATATCACTACGAAACACTGTCTAGCTTAATGTCAGTATAAAATATCATCAAAGCTTCTTCTTACCTTTATGTTAATTATAAATACACTAATGCACTCACAGACCATAGTTAAAACGATGCTGATGCTTTTGTGAAATCTCAATGCTCAGAAAGACAAGTGAACCAATCTCCTGTAGAATCAAAGTGAGAAAGATAGTGAAGCTATGAGAAAAACAATATACAATCCATATAATGTCTGTGCTCTGGCTGCTTCACAAATATATAATTGACATTGGGTACAGGTGAATCAAATTTAAACATGTTTTGTCTTAAGATTGATATAGACATAGAAACATGGAATTCTAATCAGAAACTTCTCAGAAAAAAATTTACAAAGCAAGTATTCCATATTATTGTTTTGTTCTTGTAACAAATTGGGGACTGGAGACATGGCTTCATGGTTAAGAGCACTGGTTGCTCTTACAAAGGACCTGAGTTCAATTCCAGTACTCACAAGATGGCTCATGGCTGTCTATAACTCAAGTTCCAAGGGATGAAGCACCCTCTTCTGGACTCCACAGATACTTCATGCAAGCATTATACAGTCATGAAGGCACCCATACATACAGAATAAGTTTTTAAGTAAAACCCAAATAAGTGGCTAAAATATTGAAACCTATTGTCTCTACATTCAAGTAACAAATATCAAGAAATTGGCTGGACTGTGTTCTTTTTAGAGTCCTTGGGGAGAGTATGTTTCATTGCTGTCATTAGCATCTAAGGCATTCTATATCCCTTGGCTTCTAGCCTCTTCCTAAGATAACTCAGCTGATTTCTATCACCCCACTTCCTATTTCTAACCCTAACCATCCCACATTTCTCTTAGAGGAACCACTCTGATTACATGAGATCTACTTTGACTACCTAGAAAAAATTTATTGCAAAGTTCTAATTTAATGATGTTTATGGACTCCCATTTACCATATAAATTATCATAGTCTCAGACTTTGAAAATTACAGCATAAGCATCATTGATCAGCTCAGCAATCTGCCCACTACATCCTCTTGTTTTTACTAACCAGTTCATATTACTTCCCATCACTTGCATTCAAAATGTTTTTAAAGACTATAATACAGAGCCTTATGTGGATGAGTCACAAAGCATCAGGGTAAGAATTGAGAAAAACATTATAAGGATAAGAGAAAAAGATAAAAAGAAAAGGCAGCCGGGATATAATCACCATCATAAACCTATCCACATCCACAAGCATTTTTTAAAAAAAGCATGGAGGATAAATCGCATCTGGTATGATCAAAATCAGAGTTGAAATCAGCGGACTAAGAAATAATTGAAATGAGTGGGTGCTAAGAGGATGAGAAGTCAGTAAATTGCTTGCTGTGTAGGACTGAAGACAAACGTCACCCCCAGAACCCAAGTAAAGGAATCTGATGTCTTGCTATGTGCTTACATTCCCAGAGCTAGGGAAGTAGACACATAGATCCCTAGGTTCTGTGGCCAGTCTAATTTAATTATCTAGCTCCAGATGACAGTGACTATTTCAAAAACCAAAGTGGGTGACTCCTGACCTATACATGTACACATACCAAAAGCATATACACAAGTACAATGCACTTGCACACACAAATAAAGGAATGTAAAATGTAAAGATAAATTAATTCCAGCAATTTATAAATAGCAGGAACTCCAGCACGTTTAATTCAATAAAGGTCCAGTACCTGAAAACGAAAACTGCATTTGTAATGTCTTGTCAAAACTAATCCCTATCCAAGCACAATTGCAATAAAACTGGGTCATATCAGAATCAAATGTACCCTTTCTACTATATAGCTTTATCTTCTTATGTCTAAAGAAAAAATATTTTGGAAAACAAAGCTTTAAAATGTAATGAAAAGCCCCTTCAATGGCAAAATTCCTCACAGAACAGTCACAACCAACATGAGAAATAAGCCCCAATTAGTTTTGTTGAATTTTATCTCTGTGTGTGTACACACATGCACATGGTGTGTAACTTGGAGAACAAGTTCTAACTTTCCATCATGTGGGTCCTAGTGCCTGGACTCAGGGTATCAGACATAGCTGTAAGTTCTTTTACCTGTAGAGCATTTCATTGGCCTGATGTGATATATTAATGAACACACTGCTATTTTGTGTTTGAGTTTATGACCATTGGATGAAGAGAAAGGGAAAAGCTTAAAAATATAAATTAATGCATATAAAAAAATTTCATTCCTCCACGTCAGGGCATGCATTGAACAACTAACTATATGGCAGGTGGATACAAAGACATAAGCGTCTGTCCTTACTAGTCAACTCCATTTTACTAAATGACTAGAGCCTTCTCTAGAACAAAAGAAAATGGGGTGAGACATTACCCAACATGTGGGAATAATTTCCCTCTCATATGTACTAAATTAAGAAAGTAAAATAAAGCCAGGCCATGGTTATTTTGCCTGACAAGTTACCTCATGTTTAACAACAAAAACTAAACAAGCAATCTTCATGGATATTGCTACCTTAGTCTAGTAAGATCTCTGTTGATTTTAAACAGGTGTCATAATATTAATAAATAAATATTAATAAAAAATAAAAACACCTTTGAGGCGTATCTGCATTATCACCTATAAAACAAACCATCCATACAAGTTGAAAATGCCTTCCTGATAGTTTGACCCACATAGGTGGAATTCCAGAGCTGTGTTGCCTTACATCCTGTTGACTCTTAAATCACTCATGTATCCATTAATAATTATTACATTTAAAAATAGATTTTATAGTGATGTCATTACTCTGATAAACATTAATAAAAGTAAAAAAAAAAAAAACAAATGAATTTCCCTACTAACATGAACAATAGGACACCATTCAGCAGGTAGATGGGGGTGCTAGAATACAAGTCTGCCAGACACCCTTCTGTCTTAGCACTTAAAGAGGTAGTTTCAGAAACAGAAACGTAATAACAGAAAATTTTTATTACCAACTGTGAAACACTTTTTTTTTTAATTCTGAAATTCCTTTTCAGGGATTATATAATGCACACATGTCTGCATTAACACACATGCACTAGTCAAATTTCCACTATGTAATGTAACTTTCTCAGTTGACATCATGTCTTAAAAAATGAATCTCATGTTTAAACTTGATAAAAACAAAAATGATAGTGAGTCCAATCGGATGGTTAGAGATACATCTTTTTCAACACTTAATCATTACCTCCTAAAAGTTATTGATATATGTGGTAGTTTGAATGTAATTGACCCCATAATTGTCTGTCTGCATGCCACCATGTCTTACCATGATGATAAAGGACTATACCTTTGTAACTGCAATGATTCTCTTTAAAAGAGTTGCCATGGTCATGGTGTATCTTCACAGCAATAGAAACACTAAGACAATAAACATGGTTGAATTTACCTGACAGAGCAGTTATAAACCAAAAGAGTGGTGTCTGTTCATCTCTGTTTTATATCTGGTTTGCAATAATTTTTTGAAACCCACGGGGAATGCTTGAGAGAAAAGCTGTGAGACTGCTAATCAGAAAGAGATACTCTTTTCTTTAGTTATATTGCGATGTAGCAGACTCTCCAGGGGTATACAGCGGAAGACCCATTGGCTCATTTATTTTCATGGGTGGGATAAAGCAGAAAGAACAAATATCAGAGGAAACCTTACATTGAAATTCTTAGAATAAGCCTAACTATCTCCTTCCTAATTTCTGTAAGTTTTTTTTTTAATTTTCACGTTCTCTATTTCTCTTCGTCATTTAGTTTGACTTCCTATATCCACAAATCTCTAAGATTTAATTTTTCTATAACAACACAGGCAAGGGTAAAAAGTAACATATAGAAAATGCAGAGAGTTGCTGAATGAATCCGAGTTATACTTTGTGTTTAGCCCTGTGTATTTGCCATACATATATAGGGGGCATGAATATAATTGGTTTTGTTTTTGAGACATTATTACCCAAATAGTTGCCATAGCAACCTCACTCACTGATAACCTCCATAAGAAATTAATTCCCAATGGGGTGGAATACTTGGCAGTTTACCCAGCACTTTCAAACCATAAATACATTTGTTATTTATTAAAATTACATAATTAAGTTGGGCTATTAGTATTATACTTGTTATGGGTGCTAAGACTTCAGTTTAAAGAGGTGAAACACCTGCCCATAGTTATGTAAACAAGTATTATGGGTTACTCACCTTTCCATTGATAGAATAAAATACCTGAGAAAACAGTTTAATGAGAATAAAGTCTGATTTGGGATCATATGTTTCAGAGGTCTCAGTCCACAGTCACTTGATTCTATCACTTCTGGGGCTGTGGTAGGACACAGCATCTGTGGTGGAGAGAATGAGGTAGAGCCAAGTTTTAGCAGCTTATATCTCATGGTACATAGCAGAGAGAAGTGAGGGAGAGGAAGGAGAGCTGTGTAGAGAAGCATAGGATAGTGGTTGCTCCCAACATCATAGCCCCAAACATTCATTGCCATCAATTAGGTGCTACTTACTAGGTTTCCATAATCAGAATAGATCATCAGATCACAAACCCAACAACTGTAAAACGATCCAGGAAGAGCAGAACTTGAGGAAGATAGTCCGTTAGGATCCCTAACAAGAAACAATGATAGAAGGCAGCTGTTACTCTTGGACAACAAGTCAGTTAATTCAGGTATCCATCAAAAATATTATACAGTTACAAGTACATTTGAGGGTTTACAGGAGCTTTTCTCAGAAGGATCAAAGGAACTTGACTTTCAGTTTATTGTATCTAATTCAAAGGACATCAGAGACCTACTTGTATCAGACTTTATTGTCTGATATTAAGACCACACAGTGGGATCAGTTTTTATCTTTAAAATTGTTACAATCTCTCTCTCTCTCTCTCTCTCTCTCTATATATATATATATATATATATATATATATATATATATATATATATATATATATATATATATATATACTGTGTATTTATTAATCCAAGGTGAGTCTTCCCAGGTTATTGTTGAATGGTGTTAGAACAAGATTGTATTCTATAACCAGCATGAGACTGCTTTCTCCCTCATGTTGAAATGTCTACAAGAGCTAGTTCCAGGACAGGCCCAAAGTTGCAGAGAAACTGTCTTGAAAAACCAAAAAAAAAAAAAAGTGAACTGACTACAAGCAGTCCTCTATGAAGCTAACTAACATTGACAAGATAAGTCATCGACAGAGACAATCTCAATTTCTTTTTATTATTTGGTAAGGAAGGATATCACCACACTAATATTAAGTAGTATGTTTCTGGCTTTGTATAAACTAAGGATAATCGCTATTGAGCATGGATGCTGGCAACTTCACAGTTCTGAGCTGTTTAAATATGTTATGTTAAACTTAGTTATACTAAAACTTCAACAATGGGTCTTTATTGTTTGTTTTCAAGATCAAGGCATATAAAACAGCATAAGGAGTCCAAAGCCAGCCTGAAATATTTTAGACTACACCCCACACCAAAAAAAAAAAAAAAAAGAAAAAAGAAAAAACTAGAAGCAAAATGGGATTGTTGTGGCCTGGAATTACAGAACCAGCACTAAAATGGTTAAGGCAGGATAAAAATGACTTTGAAACCAGCCTGGGTTATATAGCAAGCTCTAGGAAAGCTTAGGTTGCAGAATAAGAACTTTTATCAGAGCAACCAAACAAAAAGAAGCAAATAGAAAGAAAACAGAAAAAATGTGATTTTTTTTCTTTTTTTATAGTTTATTTTTTTATTTATGTTTTTTTTTATATTTAAAAATTTCCATCTCCTCCCCTCCTCCTCCCCCTTCCTTTCCCTCCTCTCCACCCATACCCCCCCCCTCCCTCTCCAGGCCAAGGAGCCATCAGGGTTCCCTACTCTATGTTAAGACCAAGTTCCTCCCAACTCCCCCCAGGTCCAGGAAGGTGATCAGTCAAGCTGAGAAGGCTCCCACAGAGCCCGTTCATGCAGAAGAATCAAAGTCCAGTGCCATTGTCCTTGGCTTCTCAGTCAGCTTCCACCGCCGGCCACATTCAGAGAGTCCAGTTTGGTCGCATGTTCCATCAGTCCCATTCCAACTGGAGTTGGTGATCTCCCGTTAGTTCTGTCCCACTGTCAACTTTTCTGAATTTCAGAATGAAAACGTTACATTGAGGTGGACTATTCAAGCATAATACTGTAATCCCAGTAATTGATGCAGGAGGATTACAAACTCAAAGCCGCCAGTATGCACTTCATATTGAGATACTATTTTTGAAAATGCATTAACTAGCTCATAGAACTGTCCTAAACACTTATAATGGCCTGCATGGTGTATTGAAAACAACTCTTTCAATGTGTACAGAGTAAAAAGCCATCCTGCTATTTTTGTTTCGGTGTAGCTAAGAGATCTAATCTCTGATTCAGAAAATCATGATACTCAAATTTCAGAACTCATAAAGGTGATAAACTGTTACAGCCCATATCTGCACAATCTTAAGCTTATAATGTAAAGGAGCAGAGGTCCACTAGCCAGGCTACTTGGGAGCTATCATAAAAAGGAGAACGAGTGAGATCAACAACTCTCCCTTTGCACAGATGGAAAAGATGATTACAATACAGTTCTCCTAAAAGTTACTGAAAATATCAAGACCTACAATTTTTCTTCTAGCATCTGTAAAGTCTTGATAATTTTTCCTAAATTTCAAGTGTAAAGTATGTTGCTACCATGCTGAAAGATTTGAGGAAGTGTTAACCACTAACATCTGGGTTACACATAAAAAGATCAAACAATCAAGGAAAATGTCAAGGCTGGCACGTTAATCTCTGTTTGTTTTCCAAAGTCAGAGAAAAAAGAACTGCCATGGCAGCAAGAAAAAAAATTAATAGTTTCTCCACTTTTAATGCCTTTTTTTGAGTATCAGAAAGATGCCTATAAAATACAGTTTAATGCATTTGCTAAAAGAATTAATATGGTGATAGATTTCCAGCTAATTTCTTATTCTTCCAAAAAAAAGGCAGTAGGGAAATGCTTGTTAGTATTTAAACCATAGATGCACTAAAATTGCAAGCAATATTTTCTCGTGACACCCTGGAGACCCATGTGTGACACAGTATACAGACTGCATCTGACTCTCCACAGGAACTAATTTTGAAGCACCAGAATGCTGTGAATTGGCTGTAAAACAATGTTGAAGAAACTCAACATAGAACAGAAGGCATACTTTCCTTAGGAAGAATGCTGATAAAATTTTAATGAACTAACATGTTGTCATGGGGATTTGTTGCTACTCATTAATGCATTGTGCTGTTCCTCTATAGTTTTCCTGAAGTTGAGTGACAAATTGTCAAGTAGCTGCTCTGGTGAGATACACTGCTCATTGATCCCTTAAATTTGGGGGGTAAATTCTTCCGGAGACTCACCCTATTGCTTGTGGGGTAACACATTTCCCAGCACTGTGTGCACTTAATTGTATTTCAAATGAAACGCCATCTCCAGGGCAGGCCTTTGACTCCGAAAAACTGTAGAAATAATCACAGGATGATTGACAGGTCTGGTCACAGATGGGGACGACCACAGAGCTAGGGCTACCATACAAAATAATCAACTGGTCGCCTATGAATTCAAGTAAAATTCTCAGTGGAAAAGAATAATTTAATTATAAAAACCATAGAATGTCAGAGCTTGGCGGGACCACAAAATATGTCTAACTCTTTGATTTTGCAAATAAGAAAATAGATGAGGCCCAGAAGGATAAAGATCTATAAGGTGACAGAGCAAGGATTCTGGCTTAAGTCAATTTCTTGTGAGTGTTTTCTTCCATTTCTAGTTCTTTTATTTACCACCACTCCCGAAATTATCCTTAATGATTGTATGCTCTGAAGCCATTTCTCTTCCTTGTAACAAGCAGCATAATCAGAATAAGATCTATCACAAGCTCTTGTGTTGTGTAAATGTACACACGTCTATAATCTAACCAATCCATGCTTGTCTTAATGCAATTTTCTAAATCTTTGGATTAAATGATGCTCTAGGAAGATTCAGTATTTTACCCAACGCTTTATACAGCTCTATGTACTGCCGCATACACAGACTGTCATAAGCAGATAAGGTCCTTGGACAAAAAGCAGAATGAAAGTCAGGATTCTGATGTGAGAACCTTCTTTATCACACTCTGTGTCATTAGACTTGATTGTGACATTAGTGTCTTGGTAGAGTGACCAGCACATAGCAGTTGGTTGGTCTGTTTCAAATTATAAGACCCCACACACCTGCCATGTTTGATGTTATTTTATGTAAATGTCTTAACCTTTAACCTTTTCACAAATCAGAAGGTACTCAAATTCATAATATGCAAATAAAATTAATGCACAAAGCAAGGCACAAAACACACACATACACACACACACACACACACACAGAGAGAGAGAGAGAGAGAGGAGAGAGAGAGAGGAGAGAGAGGAGAGAGAGAGAGAGAGAGAGAGAGAGAAGAAATAATTAATCATCAAATAGGTAGAGTATCATGCTGTGGTCTAAATCATTGCTACTCTGACAGAGTTATTGGACCATGATTCACTTTGAAGTGGGTAGAAACCTGAGTCCCAGGCTCCAGTCTAGATTTAACAAATCAGAATCTGCCTTTTAATAAGATCCCCAGATAATACATATGTACATTAAAGTTTGAGATGCTCTGGGCTACATCACAAAATGCCAATGCAGTTCCTTAACAGTAGTAGCCAATAATATATGTTACGCAACCTAAGCAGAGATACTTACAAGCAATGACCTTTCTGTGGTTTTCTACAGATGAAAATAAGCACTATTATATGGTACCTTTAACATATGGATTCTATGATGCATCTAAAAGCTTGCTTGTAAATTAGAGATAATGAAAATAATTGTTATTCTAACTTCCTTTTAGTATATGCAAAGCTATAAGATTCCAGTACAACTTTACTCATTAATAGGCATATTGAAGCATGAATAACAACTAGCTTACTGTATTTTGTAGAGTAACCATTCATATTTTCTAACTAGATGCTCTCTACAACACTAACGTATGGGTAGTAAGGTTTAATCTTAATAGTGGTAATAACCTGATGGTTACCCATGACAGTCAACATGATGAGACATCATGTAAACCATACTCTGGGTGTGTCTAAATTAGGTTTAGTGTTGTTGAAAGATCCAACTTCAGTGGGTGTGTTTCCATTCTGAAATCCTGGACTAAATGAAAGGGGGAACATGAGTGGGCCAAAATGTTCATTCCTCTGCTTCCTAAATGTGTGATATGAGTACCTGTCTCAAGTTCCTACCATAGCGTGTAGCTGTATCCTTGAACTGTGAGCCAAAATAAGCCCTACCTACCATATAAGTAACTACTACACAAAATTTGTGCCAAGAGACAGGACCATGGCTCTTATAAACCAAAGCATATGGTTCTTAGAAATTTGGGGCTAAATCGTGGGAAGAATTTGATAAGCTTTGGGATTCTGTGTTAGAAAAGCTGCTGGACACTGTCAGCAGAACTTAATGAGCTATTCTGGTGGGAGCTTGAAAGGCAATGCTAAGAGGAGCGTGGACAGTGGAAGCCAACTCATGATGTTCCAGAGGGAAACCAAGAGTTTGTCAGGGACTTTACTAGAGCCCCAAAACTGCCTGCATTCTGCTTGTGTCCCAAGAACATGAGTTTAAAGGTAATGGACTAATTTATTTTTATAGAGTAGAGGAGATTTCAAGACAGGGTAGCATCCAGACTATGTCCTGGTTACTGCTCACTTATTCCATTCAGGTCTACAGTGAAAGAGTTCAAAAGGTAGTACAGAATGATAAAGAAAATGTGGGATTAGGAGAAGAGAAATGTGAGCAACACTAAAATTTTGGACAAAGAGGATGTAAATCACATGAATGTGTATTTTTTTTAAAAAAAGATTAACATAATTAATTTGAAAACTGGCACTTTCCATCCACACAATAAGAAAAGTGTCCTGAAGGCAAGATCCAACCCATGGAACGTTTTATCTTTTGACAATGAAGATCCATGTGATTAAATCCAGAGAACATCTGCAACAATCTTTTAACTAACTTCATAATTAGTGATTAGAAATAAGAGTACAGCAGACATTCAAATTAATATGCATTTGGACCACAGATAGGGTATACACCAGGGCAAAATGAAAGTCTATAGAGTGTATGTGAATCACATGATGAGTAAATTCCACTGAGCCCCACAAAATAATAGATAGCAAACTATTGTTCTGGACTATAACTTTCTCTTCACTATGATTTCTCATTTTTTGGGAGGATATTATTTGCACATTGAAATCCTTCTTATTTCTTCTCTTAAAAATCTGGTAATTAGGAACTGGAAAGATGGCTCAGTAGTTAAGGGTCACAGAGGACCTGGTTTTTATTCCCAGCACTCATATGACAGTTCACAACTGTCTGGATCCGATGGCCTCTATGGGCACCAGATCAACACGCATCTGGTTAACTGACATCGAATGCACACAAAGCACCCATACACATAAGCTAATGAAATAATTTTTAAAATTTAGTAATAATTATGAATTGTTCAGTATGAATTCCCTTTGACAATTGATTTTGAAAGTCTTTTTGTCATCCACAAGACACAATTTTACCTGATGTATATGTTAATTTCTATACAAACGAGACTTCTCAAAACTTTGACAATTATTTTTAAAAACTTGTGCAAGTCCCCAGGTAAATTTTCTTCCCTGAAGATGTTACAGTGAACATGAGGCAAGTGGAAAAACAAAGTATTAAAAATAAAATTAACTTCAGGTGATCTGTGTATTTCCCCAAAGCTTCATGCACCAGAAACTCATGCTAGCAAAATGGGAGTCAGCCCTCAAATCCTTGCTCTAAATTTAGACAGGAAAGAATGTGCAAAGCAATAGGTGGGACCTCACCATGTGATTCACAGTAATTAATTTGTTACGAGCCTCCATAAATAAAACAAATACTGAGTGATATGCAGGCTTCTGTTGTTGGAAGCACCCCGTCCTCTCATTCCTGCCTTTCTGGATCCTGACATTATTTCTTGGTTACTGGTTGACAGTTCAGTGCCTTGAGTGTTGCTCTTGCTGTAGGGTTAGCAGGATAATTGACAAACCACAGGGATCGCATCCCTGAATGAGGATGGCCGGACTGTCAAAACAACCATGACAAACTCTCACATCAACTTCCACTGTAAGTCAAGGCTGTGAAGGAAAAATTCACCTTGGCACAGCCATATGGGAAGTCTTTAGTCTAAAATATTTCCCACCGCAAAAGAAACTTCAGCGTAGAACAGAAACAATATAATATTTTTAAAAAAATTTAGCATAGAAAAACATTGCAGTAGAAAGCACAATTAAGTAGAACATTAATCATTAATAAACATCTCTGTTAGATTAGTTATTTAACATACCTTTTGTACTTCACAAAATGTTTTTCACTTCTCATAGAAGATTGACACACTTTTGGAAGAAATCTTTCTGTATTAATAAACTGTGTCTATGAAATATCATATATTCATAATAAATATGCATATCTAGGCAAGTGAGTCAATCCAGTTTTATACACTGTATATAATTTGTTTAAGATGATCTTGTCAATGCTAAACTGTTGCATTATGTAATTCATACTAATAGGCAGCTTGTCACAAGTTGTGATTACCAATTAGGAGGCTATACACATTTCCGTCTTAAGAGAAACATTTTAAATTGTTTCAAAAACTCTAACTGAATTTGTGACTTTAAACATGGTCTCTAGACTTTCAGACTCTTATCATAGATCTTTGAAATGACAGCTCAAGTGACATCTATTTATAATGCAGGAATATTCTCTGTATGAAAACATAGATTGCAACCCGTTGAAGGGAAATTAAAATGCAAATACAAAAAAGGGCTATTTACTTAGTTCTGTGCCAGCTAACACATGGGATATGGACACCTAGGATTAGAAGGATCCAATTATTTTTAAAATAGAAAACGTAAGAGCTTATTCATGCACCACTTGGGTCTTGGAATATGATCAAAATAGTTTTGGAATAGTTAATCAGTATTTTTCCATCAGAGTCAAAATTTCAAAACATTAAAGAGAAAGAGCAAGATGCACAAGTGAATATTATTTACTGACAGACACTTTAGCTTAACAAATACCAAGACATTCAAAAACAAGGCTTGGAATAGAGTGGCATTAAACTATCGATTTTTATCTTAGAAAACTGACATTTTTGAAAGTTCCATTAACATTTGTGCATAAGGGGGAAAACACAGAACTTTGTGAGTCCCAACACATTTAGTCTTATTTTTTTGTACTATATGTCAAAACATCATTCTAGAACAAACTGTAAATATCCTCATTTCTATGCACATTTTGCTTGATTTTTTTAAAACAAACTCTGGTCTAGAGTTGGTAGAAAACAATAAACAGTGTATTGTAAGGAATACAGAGAATTTTCATCACAAGTGTGTGATGATAACTGCCCAAAGTGATGAGCCAAGACTGGTGGAGTGCACCTGGAATCCACACTAAGGAGGGGCAGGCAGGAAGATGCTGATTCTGAGGCTTGCCTTGGCTACATAAGGAGACCGACTATGGCTCAAAACAAAACCGAATCAAACTTGAAAGGCCTTCACACACATATGCCCACGTTATTGGTATTAATTCCAATACTGTTTCTTACACAAACAGTTGCCAATTTTTAATGCTTCTCCTTTTTCTCTTCCTCCTTCTTCTCCCTATTTAACCAACACATATTTCAGAAAAACAGCACTTCTTATCTTTTCCTGGACTAGAAACATGAAGTCTAACTCCGGTGCAACAAGCGATAGTGGTGACCAGCTCCAGTTCCAAATTCACCAGGTCATAATGATTGTAGCAATAAATACCCTGCTATATAATATATTTCCAGTAGTTCAGAATAGGAATATTCACTATATTCCATAAGACATTGCTGTGTGTTACTGTCCCCCAAGCTACCATCTTGGGGACAGGAACGATCTCAAGTCCCTGGCTTAAGTATACAGCCTCTACTATCTGTTGTATGCAACTCTGCTTTAATTGCATGCAGCCAGAGCGAGGAGTTAGAAGAAAGACTAGGAGACCTGTGAAGCCTTCATCCCTGCTGGGTCAATGTTTTCTCAGTGTAGGCTTTGGGGAGAGAAGCACCCACACTGCTGAAAGGAAACTCTCACCAGAGCCTGTAAGGATGTCCAAAACCTCATCAGTTCTCAACATCCACTTTGGTACAGTCATGCTTCGGATTGTCATGGGACCTTAGGTAGAAGAGTAAATACTGTCTCCCCCTGGGAAGGATTTTAGCAACAGACATTTAATACTTCAATATAACACAGTCTCCAAACTTGATGATTTTTGTCCACCTATAGACTAATGCATGTTGGAGTACATTTAAGACAAGCCAATCTAAGTTATGACACATGAAATTCATTTTCTACATTCAATAGCTTTTACTTACAAAAATGTTATTGGGACATATCTCCACTAAAAGTTAAGTAGAAAAAAAATAGTTGAGGAGAATCTACTTTTCAAAGCGACCTTTTCCAAAACATCTTTTTCCAAAGTGGTCTTTTTCAAAGACCAAGGAAAACACATGGGATGTAAATTAGTTTAATTTTAATGATGTTACCACAAATATTCAGGGCAAGTATTGATTTCATTGCCTTAAAGTAACAAATTAAGAAGCTAATTATCATGCCATGTCACAGATTTTAAACTTCAACCCAACTTGGCTACCTACTCTGCTCCTTTTCCCAGAATATAATATGAGAGGGTACCAATGTGTGAAAGGTGAAACAAAGGTATTTTATACTGTCGGGTTTTTGTAGCTGTTGTCATGGCTTTTATTCCAGATATGTGCCATATCTGTAGCAATAATTGACATCAAGTCATCAATGAGTCAGTCATCTCTTCTGCTTGGGAGAGAACACAAGCAGAGCATTGATAACAGTGATGGTAAATCTGAAGAGTATCCTGATTGCTTACTGCTATAATCGCCATAGTTCAGGCCAGAAAACAGGTGGATGCAACTTTGTCCAGCATTCTCTTGTCTCTCCATTTTACATATGAACGAACCAAGCTTCCAATGTGTACAAAGTCATCAAAAGTCAGACAATTAGAATGGGAGGGAAAGCATCAGTCGTCCTCTCTATTAAATAGTCCGTGAAATTAATTTTCTGCCATCGTCACACCACACCATATTAACACAGTTGCATTACGAAGCCAGCACTTAAAATACTTAAAATGTTGAACTGACACCTGTCTTAAACTTTGCTGAAAGTATACTTCGCTTCACTGAAGGACCACATCTTACCTGCTGTGCAATTTTTAGCTTGCCACATTCTTTAGCAACACAGGCTTGGTGTTCACATCCATCCATTCCGGATGCAACTGACATTCCACACGGTCATGTCACTTCCTTGTTTTCTAGACCACATGGCTGACAACTTGGATAATCTATGAGAATCTTCTCACTAAGCAAAGCTTTTGAGATTTAAAAAACATGTGTTACAAAAGAATATCGAATTGAAATCATGCTACAGTGAGGTAAACATCCAGAATGATATAACTGTTTTAATCCTGTGAAAAGCAGATGACCAGTTCCATTAGACGAATGCTTTTGATGTTTATGAGTCACCAATAAAATTGCATCATCCAAACACTGATTGGGTCATGTAACATGTATAGATTTTGAAAACTATTTTAAGCAAATAAGCTTTCTACCATGTTACTATGTTCCTGTTTTAGTCAGGATTCGCTAGAGAACAGAACAAATTAGTTATTTATTTTATATTTATATGTATTATATAATTATATATTATATGTTTATATAAGTTATATATTATTATATGTTTTTTTCAATTCTGTTATATATTATATAATATAGTATGTATTATCAATTCAAATATATATATATATGGAATTTATTAGAGTGGCTTACAGGATGTGATCCAGTTAGTGAAAAATTGCTGTCAACAAAAAGAAAGTCTAAGAATCTAGTAATTGTTCAGTCCATGAGGCTGGATGTCACAGGTAGTCTTCAGTGTATGCTAGATTTCTGAAAAAGTGAGTTCTTTTTTTTATGGTTTTTTTTATATTTAAAAATTTCCATCTCTTCCCCTCCTCCTCCCCCTGCCCTCCCCCTCCCCCTTCCCTCCCCTCCTTTTCCCCCTTCCCTCCCCTCCCCTCCACCCATACCTCCCCTCCCTCCCTCTCAAGGCCAAGGAGCCATCAGGGTTCCCTACTCTATGCTAAGACCAAGGTCATCCCAACTCCCCCCAGGTCCAGGAAGGTGATCGACCAAGCTGAGAAGGCTCCCACAGAGCCCGTCCATGCAGAAGAATCAGAGCCCAGCGCCATTGTCCTTTGCTTCTCAGTCAGCCCCCACTGTTGGCCACATTCAGAGAGACGGGTTTGGTCACATGATCCATCAGTCCCATTCCAACTGGAGTTGGTGATCTCCCATTAGTTCTGTCCCACCGTCTCCATGAGTGAACGCACCCCTCACGTTCCTGACTTTCTTTCTCATGTTTTCTCTCCTTCTGCTCCTCATCAGGACCTTGGGAGCTCAGTCCAGTGCTCCAAAGTGAGTTCTAATGGCAGTGAAAGAATAGACTTACCTGTGAGAGCAACAGCAAGCAGGTAAGGAGTGATTACTTCTTCCATGTTCTTTATGTAGTCACTGGCTGGCAGAAGGTATGGCCCAGGTTAAAGATAGATCTTCTCACCTCAAAAGATCTGTATTAAAGGTGGGTCCTCCCATTTAAAATTATTTAATTAAGAAAAGTGTCATGCAAGTGTATTCAGCAACATGAGCTTTAGTTAACTGCAAATGTACAGAAGCTGACAACCAAGAATTGCCATTACAGCCACTCATCCCAAACTCAACAATATTGGGGAAGTTTCTTACTGCAGACTTTAGTGGAGACTAGGTAAGCAATTCAGACATCCATATTACCTAATAACAGACACGGAACAACCAACTTGTTACAGTAGTGATGAAGAAGACCAAGGAAGGAGTCAAAAGTTTCACCTCAACCTAGCAGAGATAAATTCATCTTTTGTGATATATTGGGATCACTGGTGAGTAACAGGGGACAAGTGTAGAATTACCAGTCAGATGGTGACAGCGTAGAGCTAACCAGAGAGTTGGGGTGGTTGCTTTTAAATGTGAAAATGCCACTAGAATCACCTGAGCATTAATGGCTTAACTTGATTGCTTTAATCGATATAGAAAGACACATTGCAAATATGGGCAGAACCTTCTTGTACGTGTCTAGATTTTTAAAAATACGCCAAAGATTATTCTCTGTCTCCTCACTAACCTTTCTTCTCTTGTGGAATTAATTTGGTGATGAGTGTTTCTCTGGCTTTAGTGCCAGAATTTCCAGGCTGAGGATTAAAGGTTCTTTGGGAACCTTCTGTGTCTTGGAAATTATCATGTTCTATGATAATTTATCATATCCATGATATTTATCAACCACTATGGGATGATTCAGACTTCTGTAGCACCACCACCTGGGACCTAAGGCCTGGATATCCATCTCTCGATGTTGATAGAGAGCTGTTCAAATACGGTTTGGCCTTTCGTACCACTAATTTTTATTTTTTCTTCATCTGGGTTTCTCTTGGTTTCATTTTCATTACTAACAGATATTTTGTTAAATAGATAATTCTGAGATATCCCCATTTTTTAGCACTTGATGAATATTGTTCCATTTCTCGCTGGCCCCTAAGATAAAAAGGCAACGATGTTCAAGGCATCATCATAATGGATAATGGATGGATATGGAGACAATCATTCTGAGTGAAATAGCCCACCCCAGAAAGGCAAATATCACGTCTTCTCTCATTTGTGAATGTTAGCTTTAACACTTCAGCTGTGTGTGTGTGTGTGTGTGTGTGTGTGTGTGTGTGTGTGTGTGTGTGTGTGTGTTATTTGGAATACCTCTTTAGTAATGGGCCATGGGAAAATGGCATTCAGTGGGGGAAAAGAGACAAAACAAAACAAAGAATTAAAGAGGAAAAATGGAATAAGAAGGTTTGGATTGGTGTGGAGATGGGAAAGCAAGTTAGAGGAGGGAATATCGAGAGGGGTAAATAATACTAAAGATTCTTTGAAGAAGCCATATAGGTGTCTATTATTATAAAGCTTACACATAACTTGTGGAAGGGATAGTTTTAAGAAATTACCCCATAATAGAATGGCAATACACTACTAGACACCATAGTATCATATTATCATAGGCTAACAAATAAAATGCCTATTTTGGATTTGTTAGCTACTGATGTACTAGAGTCCCAAACATTACTGGCTATTGTCAGTGATACTGGCTTATTAGCTTCCAGAACTTGATGGTAAGACACTATTGGAAAAGACACCATAAACCAGTCACGGAACATAGAGATATCAAGCTGGTATCGATCTAGAAGCTTCATCCCTACTGGTTAACTTTCATAGTTTTGAAAGGTAATATGTACACTATCAAAGAAGAAAAGTATTACTCAATCTTACTCAGCTAATGAACTCTGGGAAATACAGTATTGACTGCCCTGACAAGATAAGCCCGATGGTGCAATCACAGCATAAACATTGTGGTAGTAACCAACAGCTTTCTGAAGTGAGAGAGAAGTTGATGCTTTTCAAGTGGGAATCTATTGTTGTTTTGTTTTGTGTTGGGTTTTTTTGTTTTTGTTTGTTTTGTTTTGTTTTGTTTTTCCGTTTTCAGGGGCCAACCACTCAGTTCCTAAATAAATACACAGAAACTAATTCTGATGTATGAAAACCCGGGCTTATCTTGGCTTATTGCTAGCTAGTTTTTCTTAGATTATCTCATCTCCCTTTTGCCTCTGGGCTTTTACCTTTCTAGATCCTATATACCCTTATTTATTTCTTACTTTATGGTTGGTTACATGGCTGCGTAGCTCTTCCCTGGCATCCTCCTCTTCTCCTTTTCTCGCTGCTATCTCCCCTCTTCTCTCTTAAGCCTAGATTTATCCTCTTATTTATTTATTTATTTATTTATTTTGGCTGGCAGCTCCACCTATTTCTCTCTCCTGTCTAACTTTTGGCCAGTCAGCTCTTTCTTAGACCAATAAGCTTTTTTAAACAGGCAAAGTAACACAGCTGCATAGAGAAATGCAGCCTAAAATAACGTAACACATCTTTGTATCATTATGCAAATATTCCACAGCATAAATGAATGTAACACATCTTAAACTAATATTCCCCCAATTTAGAGCTCAAAAAAGCAATAAAAATAAATAATAAAAAAATCTGATCTCGAAAGGAAAAAAAGAAAGAAAAGAAACTCTTCTCTCTGTTTTGAAAGGCTTCAACTATACCTCTGAGTGAAAGTAAGAGTGGCTTGTTGTCTGCTAACACCAACAGTTATTATGGAGTTACCCTGCACTAGAGACTATACTGATAAACTTAGTCAAAAGTTGGCAAATTAGCACCACGGGAGACATTGCCGAGCATTTATTTGGGAAATAAATCGATATAACAAAATAGAAAACACAGGGATGGCCAGTGTACAGCAGATATCCTGGAAATCTTGCTAAACTAAGGCCTCAAGCATTCAAGTGCACAGTCCATGTTCATGAGGTGAATGGAGTATGACTAGCCAGCATCATTCCATATCTGATATTAGAATACGAAGCGCTGAACCTCATCTTCGTGCACTCGGACAGCTTTAGTAAAAACAAGTGCAAGTGCACTAGCAAGCTACAAGTTCATCTGTGCTCTCCAAGGGAACTCTCCAAGAAGTATTCGATGAAAATGCTTTCCTTTGACATAATTTTATATTATGGGATTCAAGTCATCTGCCAAACTTCGGTATGCCATTTTTCTAATATCAGTTCTCTTATCTCTTCCAAGGGAAAAGGAGGCTTTGAAGTTATAAAAATAAATAAAAATTTTAAAATAAACATTAAATAAAGAAAAATTTTTCCTGCTGAGTGGTGGGGACACACACCTTTAATCCTAGCCCTTGAGCAGCAGAGGCAGGTGCTCTCCAAGTTCAAGGACAGCCTGGTCAACAGAGCAAGTTACAGACAGCCAGGGCTTCACAAAGAAATTCTGTCTCAAAAAAACTTAAAAAACAAAAAGGAGGAAGAGGGAGAAGGATTCCAATTTTTACTGAATGTATCATGAAGTCACTTGACTACCCTTACGCAAAGTTTTAGATCATTTGTCATCTCCTCCATTCTCAACATGTAAAATAGTGTGAAAGAGAGGCTGTGAGGAGAAGCACAGGACACAGAGACACTCCTTAATTGCTTTCAAGAATGTCCTATGTTTTCATTCGGACAAGAACTTTGCTTTTCCATAATCAAAAAGCCACTGGGATTACATAAGCCATGTAATGTTTTTATTCATCAGCTTTTTCAATATTAAACAACAACAATATCTCTATGTTGGTCTTTAAGAGAAAAAGATAATGGAGCAAAATTTTGTCTAACATTAGTTAGACTCTACAGGAAATAAAATTTCAAACAAATGTATAAGAAATAGCTTCAAAAATTATCACAATCAATACACTATTAAAGAACATTTTTAAAAAGTATCATACCTATCAGTTTATTTAATAATGTAAATTTCTAGTCCTTAAAAGTTTATTAATCCAAATTATTTAGGATAAAAATGAAATCCAGGTTAGTAGTTAGTCTACTCTTTTCTAAACGAAAAAGGATGGAAGGGAAGTAAGTCTAGGGTAGCAGAAAGTATGCAGAGCTTCAAGGAGTAGAGGAAAGGAAACTGTGGTTGGGATAAATTGGTGAAAAGAATCTATCTTCAATTAAAAAAGAAAGGAAAAGAAGGGAAGGGAAAGAAGGGAAAAAGAAGAGAGGAAAGGAAAGGAAAGGAAAGGAAAGGAAAGGAAGGACTTAAGGATAAAGGATTAACCTTCCCTTCACTTTTCCAATCTGTAAGTTCGTTCTCCCCGTCTTCCTGGAATTCCTACCTGCCCGTGACCTCCCCTGGGCCCTTAAATTCCTTTCTTCCCTATCCGTCCCGTAAGAGGAGGTGGGGACGCTATGTTTTTCTAAATATGTATATCTCTTTGGGATATGTACTAAAGGTAGAATCTGGGAAACTTGGGAAGAATAATGCACCTTTCTGATTCGGGTATACTCCCGGGTATACTTCTCAGCTATTCTCAGTCAAATATTTTAAACAATTATCTTTTATGAAAACTTTTTATCCAAAAAGCAACACAATTTAACAAACAAGTTTGATATTGGTGATTTGATGAGGACATATAGATACAGCATATCCTAAAATTTTACACACATTTACTGTAGCTAAACAAAAATTTGATCCATCCCTCAACTTTACCTCCTCATTGACCACCAAGAACTCTTAAGTCCATATGCTTTTCTCAAGTCCTTTCTAAAATCTAGATTTTAGTTAGTGTTGCCACTCAGGTGTCTCTCTGGCTTCTAAGATTTGATATGATGAAACTGGATTATCTATCTTTTCCCTGTGAAGATTTCCAGTTTTCTTTCTGTAACTCTGTTTGTCACTGACCACCGATTACACAGGCACTCAAACCAGTAACTCAGCAAACATACTTGCCAGTTTCCCCTAATTCATACATTCACAGCACCTATAAAGTAATATCAATTTAATATTAAAAATCAACCTTAAATCTTCCTTGTGTTCTCTATACTCTACACAATAGTCCTGGTTTAAATCATTCCCATATGACCTCTTACTAGCTTCATGTCAAATCTACCTAATCCATATAAAGTCTACTGATATATTTTCTATAACCACTAAAGAAGTTGCACCCCTTTGTTCAGATTCTTAAAAGAGTTCTGTGCCACCCTAGATGGAAGCTAAGCTCAGAACTTCCTCCTTTAAGACCTTCTGTGGGCAGACCCTACTTAATTTTTATATCTGCCTTTCTTTCTCATGCATTTTGTTCATTCAAACTGATCTTTCTTGTATGGAAATGAGATGGATTCAGGCCCTTTCTCTCTCAACACCTCTGTGTAGAGTGTCTTCTTCTGTGTTTCATTTGACTGATCAATCTTAATAACAACAGGTTGCAATTGAAATTCTTCTGTAGAAAGAAAGTTTCCCATAGTCTGCATTTTGAGATAACTTACCCATTTGAATTTCCTAACATAACTTTTAAAAAAAAAAAAAAAAAAAAAGTCTACATCAGGTTGGAAGGAGGGTTAATATTAGAGAGTGTCTCCCATATGTCTGAGGCCTTAGAGTGAATCAATCCCCAGAACAAATTTAAATTTTTCCTCTATTTATAATTATTTTTCTGTATAATTACTTGTCTCTTTTACGAGCTTTATTCTCAGAGTACAACTGTTGTGTAATACAATTTTATTTCTAAAACCTGAAATTTATTTTATTAACTTTTATTTTATTAACTTTTATTCTTCTCTCATACATTACACGCTGACTGCAGTTTCCCCTCCCCCCTTTCCTCCCAGTCCCTTCCCCCACCTCCCCTTCCCAGGATAAATTCCTCATTCTTCTCCTCAGAAGAAGAAGGAGGAAGAGGAAGAAAAGGAATGAGGAGGTGGTGAATGGAGAAGAAGGTGGAGAAAAAGAAGAAGCAGAAGCAGAAGCAGAAGCAGAAGCAGAAGCAGAAGCAGAAGCAGAAGCAGAAGCAGAAGCAGAAGCAGAAGCAGAAGCAGAAGCAGAAGCAGAAGCAGAAGCAGAAGCAGAAGAAGAAGAAGAAGAAGAAGAAGAAGAAGAAGAAGAAGAAGAAGAAGAAGAAGAAGAAGAAGAAGAAGAAGAAGAAGCTGCTTAAGGATATCCACTGAATAAAGACTGGGCACGGACCCTCATACGGACTGGGCACGGACCCTCATATCATGGTTATATTTGGCAATGCAGTAGGAAGAAAAGGGTCCCAAGCCCATGCAAAAGAGTCAGAGACACACCCTTCCCCATTGTTGATAGTTCCACAAAAGCACCAAACTGTACAACCATAACATATATACAGAGGACATAGTTCAGATTCATACAGGATTCATGTTTGTTGCTTCAGTATCTGTGATCCCCTACAAGCCCTGCTTAGTTAATTCTGTAGCCCATGTTCTTGTGGTGTCCTTGATCCCTCTGCCATATACAATTCTTCCTCCCCTCCTGCTGCAAGGTTCCCCTGGCTCTGATTATTTTTGGGGTCTTAATAAATGCTTAATAAATGAGGATAAAACTTGTGCTTGTCATCCAAAGAGCGTAACAATATCAGTTTTAAAAGAGGGATAAATTAAATGAACAAACAGACCAAAAAGATTTCCTTCTTCAAACATCTGCACACCAGCACATATAACTAACTATTAATCATTGAACATTTGGTGAATGAATAATTAGACATATTTTTAAATTATAAAGTATGCATATATTAGGAAACTCTTTGGATTAGAATTAAAATAAGTTCAATTTGGTAAATCATGTTAGTAAATCAGTTATAAACATTTCATATTATAGTGTTGAGTGTACTTGCTGGGTTTTATGGTATTTGAAATACATCTTAAAATTGAAATGTCCACTCAGATATTAAAATGGCTAACAGAAAATAAAAAAGCTCTAATACAATTATCTTTACTCAGATCCAGGAAGTAGTCCATTGAAGAGAATACTTACAATAGGTGAGTATAGAATGATCTAGACTAGCATTTTAATTTCACTGTGGTGAGTTTTAATACCCAAACTGCTGAAGAGATGAAATAGTTTGTAAAATTTAACCAATTAGGATCTATTGGCTGTCTAAAAATGAAAACCAAGTTTTATTAAGAAGCTAGCTCTAGTACCAGAAGCAAAATCAACATTTTAGTGTGTAAAGTGATAATAATTCAACCTTAATCCCACCATTTAGACTATTTAAATCTCCTCTAATTACTGATAATTACAGAATTTTAGAGATCAAAGCTTCTCTGCTGGTTGATCAGTTTCTTGGTCCTAATTTTACACTCTTGGCCAACAATACTCTTTAAAAAAAAATCTAAATTTTAAAAAAGCGGGAGTACAGCTGCCCTCACACGAGTCCCATTTCTAAAGAGCGATGGATGCTAGGTTACGGGTCTGTCATCAAACTCTGCCCTGTGCCGGTACTGCCTGCTTTTTTAAAATTATCAAGGACCTTTATGTTGACATCAAGCTGTGAAAATACCACTGCACCTACAAAACTCTTCAAACCATAGAACATCACAAATATCTCTCTTTCTGTTTCCTCATCCCTTAAAACATAAAATCTCTGTTATGGGGGATGAGTTTCAAAATAGCCCTTTAAAACCTCCATTTTTTATGAATTGAGGAATACTTTCTTTGAAAATAACTTTGAGTTATTTTCTCAGTTATTTTCTCTAATTCCTAACAGTTACAGAAACTGAGACTCAAGATCAGTAAGTCACTCAGGACCGTCATAGCTAGGTTTCCACTGGGCTCCCAAAGAAATTATTTATATTTCTGTATCATCAGATACATCCTGAAATATTACTTTAAGTTTTCCTCACCTGCAAAAGTCTTACTTTTTCTATTTTTTTCACATGGAACTTTCACACTTTCTTTCCCTGATGCACCTTATTCTTTATCTTCAATTCCCTTCATAAAATTAAAAATATATTTAGCAGTAAGATAAACGTATTCTATAGAGGCCAGTGGCATCTGTTCACAGAAGGGCACAACCGGCATTACTAACCTTACACAGCATCCAGAGCAAAGAAGCAGGAATTCACCAAAGATTTTTTGATGTGATTGATGATTCTAAGACCTCCTAGAAGACTTGAGAAGGGCCCAGCAACTGGCACTTCCACAAACTCTGACATGTGAAGGGATTCACTGAGATCCAAACCAATTCTGAGATTCCCTGATACCAATTCAATTTCTTACAATGTGAATATTCTCAAGTTTCTTTCTCTTTTCTTTATACTGAAAGTTTTAGGAAGTTTGTATGAATTAATAACAATCCTGGGCTCTATGAAGCCAATCTAGCTTTGAACATGCTTTTATTGATCTTTCAGGTAAATCTACTGTGAATGTTATGAGCCAAGCCCAGATCACTAACTTCAAACAGAATCATAGGTACCTGTGGAGTGAATGCTGGCAGACGGGCTTTTACTAAAGCCAGCAGAGCAAAGGTGAGGGGAAAAAAAGTTGCTTAATTAACATTTTAGATATGTTGTAGGTTGAGTGATTTCAGGCAGCTTATTAAACTCTCCCTGCTGCCTCCTGGAGGGTATCATTTTCCTTTCTTTCTATTTTACAGATGTAATCAATTTGTTTCTAATATCTAGACACATTAGCATAGGGAAGATTTTACATATGTTAGGATTCTTTTCCATTCCTTCTCATGAGCTGGTTGGCTTGTTCACTGTCACTATAACCAATGCAATGTCAAGATGATCTTTTGCAATCCTCATTACTTGCAAAGAGCATTTCTCAACTATAAAAGGAATAACATTGACTCATTGTTTTGGACACAGATGAGAAGAAAAGTATAATGTAATAGCCACTCAGACCTTAGGATGACTGACACCATGTTCATAACAGTATTCTGATCTTAAAACCCTGCACCTAGGTCCCAACACCTGCCAAAATGGCAACAAGGACTTACACTACAGTTAGTTCCAGGAAAGTCCCCAAGTAAAAAGACCCTAAATGTACTAACCTTGCTTTTGGGCTTCTGTTATGTCTGCTTCTTACTAACTGTGCCCAGCATGATCTGCTTTTGTGCATAAAAAACAAAGTACTGTAAGATCTGCAGCTGCATGATTTTGCCAAGTTCCCATGCAGCCACCAATTGCAGTGAGGAATTTCTTTAAGTGTGGTGATCTTTGTGGGCTTACCTTGCAACATAATAACACGATTGCCCAGCCCTACCTTTCCCAGTATTAATAACTAAAGCCATATGGAATATTTGTGGCCATTCTTAACATATATCATAAAGGATTCTACTTACAGATAGTGGAGAGACAGAGTCAAAGGCCACTAGTGTGACTGTCACAAAGGTTCATTCCTTAGATGGGGCTATTATTTGAAAACGGACCCTTTGAATGAACCATAAAAGTCTAAAGTTTAAGTTCTACATGAAAAAGAAAGAAAGGAACAAAACAGCCAACTGTGCAGACCAAATATCATCTAAATGATTGATTTCATTTTGTTTTAGCACAAAGCATTTGGACTGAAAGTGTCTGAAATTGGAAACTAGCTCTAGCACAAATTGGAGGGCACTTTCCTCGAAGCAAAAACCAGATAACAAAATTAACAATCAGCATACCCTTGGGAGAAAAGGAATTTGTTGTAAATGTTCTCTATTATGATAGTGCCTTTTACCCAATGCAGATAAATGCTGGGGAGATTTCCAGCCCTCATTCTAAGCTACATTTCAATCAATGAAATTGTCTACCTCTTGTACTCAGATACTATCAACCCTTGGAGAACCTCCTTTTATATTTTCTCTTCCTTTTTATATTATTATGGAGCCTATCCCAAATAATAAGTAATAATCTCTTCATCTGTAGTTATTGTAGTATATTACAGATCTTTAAATTTGAAGTCTATCAAAAAAGTAAAGTAAGACTTTGGGGAAAGTAAGCAAAATGACAAAAAAAGAAGCTCCAGCAATTATTCCCCCAATAGTCATGAGTTTTAGCAATGGTCCCCACATGGAAACACCTTTACAAGAGCTATGGATGTTAATCCCAATGGCAAGAATAAGACCACTACCACAAATTGAGCTGAATTCTAAGCAAGCTTGATTTTTATTGCAGGCACCTAAGAGTTGACCAGCAACTATCTACTAAATCAGGTAAAGAGTCCCAAATCCACTTCTTGGACCCCTTTAAGGGGCAAAATCACCAGTAGTTTTACAGACATGAGACAATGGGGCAATAAGAAAATACAAAAACTTTTATTAAGAAAATTATGTGATTATAAACCACATGATTAGGAGGGGTCAGGGAGAGACAGGGGAATCAGAAAGAGTCAGGGTATTCTCAAAAACAAATCAAGATCATGGGTTAGGGAAGATCAGTTTTCAGGAAACAGAGCTACTCAACTCTGACAATAAATAGAAACTTATTTTTGAAAATACAACCTGAAGGTTTCTGCCTTTAAAATGGAGGCAGATGGGTTCCTAAATGGAAATCATTCTAGTTTAAATATAAGTGTAACAAGAAATATCCATGGAAAGACATAAGAAATTTGTGTGACCTGAGTCACATTTCCTTTATACCAAAGCAGCAGTACACAGGGAAAGGTTTCATCAACTTGGGTCAAGAAAGTATCAGAAAACATTTTCTTGATTTCCCCCCAAGCTGGTCCATAGCTAAACATGATAATTAGAATAGACTTTTATGTGTCTTGACTCCAATAGGTTCAACCTGCAGAGCCACTCTGAGAGCAGGCAGAAGAAACTCATAACCCTGCAAGCATTCACAATCTCAATTTCTCACCATCCACTAGTCAAGTATAAGAGTCATGGGCTCTGAATAAACTCCCGGTAGCAGGTAGAACTGAGCAGTCACAATTTCAACCTCCAAGAAACTCCATTTTGATCCAACAAGAGCCACAGGGGCTGGGCTAAGTGCACCCTCTAATGTTGTAATGGCTTCTGTTGTTTGAGGCTCAGCATGACAAAGAGGAACAGCCTACATTTCTAAACAGTTGTACTGTTGAAGGGAATCCCTGGTTCAAGCCAGGTTGTAAAGGTTGGAAAACATGCATAATCCTGCAAATGAATGTGCATAACTCATGACCATAAGAAGTAAGAACACTTAGGAAAGCATGATGTCTCTAAATGAAAGAGAATGGGCGCCAGTGAGTGACCTGGAAGAAATAGAGATGTGTGGACAACTCAGCAAGGAATACAAAATATCTGTTAAGAAAGTTCAGTGAATTCTAGTAATAGCAAAATACAGAAGAAACATTCAAAAAAGATAAATCAAGTGATTACAACAGTTAATGGGTGTTTAAATGATAATATTAAGAAACAGATTTGAAACTAAAAAATACAATGAATATAAAGAAAAACGCAGTAAATTGGACACAGAGGTGTAGGCCTTTAGCATTCAGGAGGTAGAGGCAAGCAGAATTTAATAGATGTGAGGCCATCTTGGTTTACATAAAGAGTTTCTGGTGGGTAACCAGAGGAAAAACAAAAGTTGAAAGACAGCACTAAAAACAGAAGTGGCCATCAGAATTAAAGAATCTTTGAATCTGAGGGCAGATTACATGAAGATATAAACTTAGAGAAAATAAATGAAGGTCACAGATTTCATGGGTTGGTAATTTTAAAAAAGTGGTCAGAAATGTTCAAGTAGGAAGAGAAAAAGATAAGGGATGTGGACTTACAAGAAATAATAACTGAAAACTTTCCAAATTAGAGAAAGACACAATATCTAAAAATGTAAAAGTTAAGTCTTCCTTAGGAGTCAAGCCAAATCACACTTCCCCCAAACAAATGGTAAGTGAGCTATCTGTGAAAAGAGAAAGAATGTAGCTCACTACTTAAGCCTAGCAGAAAATGTCCATCAAAAAATACTGTAACCAGCAAAGCTGTCCTAAAAAATAATAAATCCAGACTCTCCTGAACAGAACTGGCAGGGGATGGGGGTGGGTTTTTGAGACCGTACTCTAATTGATTTTATTTTTTTACTCTTTGCTTTTTGAGGGCCCACTACCCAACTTGCAAATAAATACATGGAGACTTACTCTTACATTTAAATCCCCAGCTTTAGCCTGGCTTATTTCTAGCCAGTTTTTCTTAACTTAAGTTGTTCCATCTACCTTTTGCCTCTGGGCTATTACCTTTCTCTATTCTCTGTGTCTTTCTTTACTTCTTACTCTATTGTTGGCTGGGTGGCTGACACCTGCTGTCCTTTTCTCCTTCTCTTACTCCTTCTTTTATCTCCTTCTGTTTATTCTCTCTGTCTGGCAGTCTTGCCAGTTTCTCTGTCCTACCTAGCTATAGGCCACTCAGCTCTTTTTTTTCCTGTGGACTGTTGCATTTTATTCTTTTTTTGAAATTAAAAATTTCCACCTCCTTCCATTTCCCTCCCCTCCCCCACCTCCCATTCTCCTCCTTCTCTCTCTAGCCCAAAGAGCAGTCAAGGTTCCCTGCCCTGTGGGAAGTGCAAGGTACTCCCCACTCCATCTAGGTCTAAGAAGGTGAGCATCGAAACAGACTAGGCTCCCACAAAGCCAGTACATGCAGTAAGATCAAAATCCAGTGCCATTGTCCTTGACTTCTCATTCAGCTCTCATTGTCCGCCATGTTCAGAGAGTCCGGCCAGCTGGACTGGGTCTGATGGAGCATGTGATCAAGCCACTCATCTCTTTATTAGACCAATCAGGTGTTTTAGGCAGGCAAAGTAATGCAATGGCATGTAGAGTGGAGCTGCAGGCGGCTTCCCGCCGCCCTGCTCTCGGCGACCGGCTAGCTTAAAACCCGAAATAATTACACAGAAACTGTATTCTTTTAAATACTGCCTGGCCCATTATTTTCAGCCTCTTACTCACATCTTGACTAACCCATATTGAATAATCTTTGTAACACCATGAATGGTGTCTTACCCGGAAAGATTCAGCACATCTGACCTGGTGGCTGGCCTCATTGCATCTCGCATCTCTCTGAGGAGAGGCACGGCAGTCTGACTAACTTAGGAGAGGCGTGGCATCTGACTGAGCCATCTACCTCATTTCCTTCTTCCTGTTCTGTCTACTCCACCCACCTAAGGGCCGGTCTATCAGATGGGCCAGGCAGTTTCTTTATTAATTATCCAATGAAATCATCAGATAGATAGAAGACACACCTACATCAATGGCACAGAGTTAAACAAGTGCAACATAAAAAAATGCAACACATCTTTTCATTATTAAACAAATATTCCACAACATAAACAAATGTAATAAACCTTAAACTAATATTCCCCAACATCATACCTAACACAGAAGAAATGGTAAAGGTATGTATTGAAAATTAAAGAACACTAATGTGTAACAGGAAAATATCAGCACGTTTGTAGTCTATTGGTAAATTAGTAAATAGGAGCAATGTAAATATTGTGGTGTGTAACACCCATCTTAACAATGAAAAATAATCATTAAAATAATAAGCATGACAATTTTTAAAATTATAGAGCATAAAACAGATAAATTAAGATGTCAAAAAGTCAAAATGCAGAAAAGTAGAATGTAACACCCGATTCTGTGTTACCCCCTCCGTACAGTTCGCGCGCCACTGTACCTTAGGCGAGTCGGACAAGGGCCTGGAGATTGAAAGAACACACAAAGAGACCTGGGTCATTCGAAAGGAGATCAGCCGAATGCCGTTTATTTAGCCTTGGGGAAAATCTTATATACCCCACTCCTGCCTAAGGAATTCCACCCAGGCAGGTGGGAAATTACCATATATCTAACTGCTGCACAAGGACTTCCACCTAGGCAGGTGGGAAATTACCATACCAACAATAGAGTCAACAATGTCCTACAACAAATCACCAGGCAGGGCAGAGGGAGCACAGGAACAAACAGGATGCTTAGTCATCTGACCAGAAACTGTCCTCAAGATGAGCCCCAGGAACAAGGGCAGACCCGGGCCCTACAGGTCCCCCTTTTATATAAATTATGACTAGGCCTGTCTTGGGTGGCATTGGACGTCAGGCAATACCCCTTACCCGTCATGGGAAAGCATCCAGGTCAAAACACATTTCCTGTCTTAGGTTGGGATAGCCCCCCAAAAACCTTTCCCGTCATTGGCTCACTAGTCACCCATCACCGAGTTCAGCCAGATTTGTGCTGAAAGATTCTCTGGGGCAATTGCTAAGAGGACTTGCCACGTGGCAACATTGACCTGAGTTTGCCTTTGGCTCTGGCACCATGAAACCATGAAGATGATGCTCCAGTGCATATAAGCATTCCTTAGGAGACTGTGCCTGCTTAATAAGTCTGCCCAAATTGTAGTCCTTTAAGTAAGGTCTCAGCACTGGTGAAAGGAACCCTGGTATAGTAAACTAGAATAATCTCAAGAGCCAATTAGTAAATTGTATACTCCAGGGTCCATGAAAAACAGCAATAAGCCTTTACTGTAACCTGGCAGTGGACTTTAACCACAACCAGTAGCAAAATTAATTGCAATATTCATTTGTAAATTTAGCTCAATTTGAATGGCCAAGGCATTTGCAACCTGCCCTGAGAGGGTATCCATTGTGCAAGCAGAAGCAACTGACTGACTAATGGAAAATCCAGCAGCTCTAGCTGCTCTGGCAGCCGCAGCAATGGCTGCATTATCACGGGATGGGTAGATAGGTTCTTAGCACTAGGACCACCACAGCTAGCTCCTCAGGATCCCAGCAACTCTTCAGTTGACAAGCCAGTAACTACTTGATCTCTTGGCTCTGTCCTGTCTTCAGGCTTCTGGACGGGAAAATCCACAGCAGGCACCAGACGCTCAGGTACCCATATTGGATTGTCAGCATCCTGTGGGAAAACACAAACAGCCCCTCTTCCCCACACCAGTACAGGATCTGGACCATACCAGGTGCCATCTGCTAGATTCTTTCATTTAACATGAGGCATCCCGGAAGAATCTGGCCGCCAGTGCCGGTCAGCAGCGGTATGACATTGAGCATCAACAGTCAAAAAATTTAAAATGTATAAAATAAAAGACAAATGGTCTCTGGGGGTGGAACCATATTCCCCCTTTTTTGTTTTATGCAGGTAGGCTTTGAGCGTACGATGCGCTCGTTCCACTATAGCTTGTCCTTGAGGATTATAAGGTATTCCCGTTTTATGGGAAATGAAAAAGTCAGAACAAAATTTAGTAAAGCCAGAGCTGGTGTAGGTTGGCCCATTATCAGTTTTTACAGTTTTTGGAACTCCCATGTAGGCAAAGGCCTGGAGACAGTGACTTTTAACATCACGTAATTTTTCTCCTGTATGAGCTGAGGCAAAAATAAGATGAGAATATGTATCCACGGTTACGTGAACATATTGCAAACGCCCAAAAGAAGGAACATGGGTAACATCCATTTGCCATAAATGATTAGGAGCAAGCCCATGAGGATTAACTCCCAAATGGGGAATAGTTAAAAGTTCTGTACACAGAGAACATTTTTTAACAATGTCAGTGGCTTGCTCTCGAGATATCTTTTTTTTTTTTTTTTTTTTTTTTTTTTTGGTTTTTCGAGACAGGGTTTCTCTGTGGCTTTGGAGCCTGTCCTGGAACTAGCTCTTGTAGACCAGGCTGGTCTCGAACTCACAGAGATCCGCCTGCCTCTGCCTCCCAAGTGCTGGGATTAAAGGCGTGCGCCACCACCGCCCGGCACTCTCGAGATATCTTAAAATGAAATCTTAACGACCCAGCATTGAGATGAAAACGATTATGAGCTTTTTCCGCGGCTTCATAAGATTCTAGACTAACCGCACAAATTTGGCGGGTAAGCTGATCAGCCAATGCATTCCCCTCGCTCAAGGGACCAGGGAGGTCAGTATGAGCCCGTAAATGCCCTACGTAAATGGGAACAGACCGGGCCCAAAGCAAAGTTTGAATAGCCAATAACTGCATCTGGACTCGAGATACAGAGGCAATATAAGCTGCAGTTTCCAAAGGTGCAAGAATTTTGCTTATATACTGACTATCAGTAAAAAGGTTAAATGGAATATCAGCATATTTCTCTAATGCCATTTGTACAGCGATCAATTCAGCCACCTGAGCAGATTTAGTATCAACAGGCTGAATATCAAAATCAGGAGGGGAGGCTACCACAGCTCTCCCTGTGGAAGATCCATCAGTAAACACATTCCGAGCCCCTGCCAGAGGCTGCAAAGAAATAACTTTAGGGAAACATACCGGATGATTTTTGAAAAAGGTGACCAACTTATCAGAAGGATAATGATTATCAAACTTGCAGGGATTAGTGCATAAAAACAAGGTCCAATCTTCAGCAAAATTTTGTAACCAAGTTATTTCTGCCTGGGTATAAGGCGTAATAACCTCATCAGGTAACATTCCAAAGGTTTGCAAACTAAGTTTATACCCTTTCTGAATAACACGTAGCACAGCTGATGGGTATGAGATAATTTTTACAGGTGACACGTGTTCATGTAGCGATAGGATGGGTCCTCGCTGCCAAAAAACTCCAGTAGGACTATGCTGAGAGGGAAAAATTATCAATAGCAATGGCTGACTATAGTCAATATAATGAGTATGAGCAGAGGCAAGGTTTTTCTCAATTAAAGTAATACATTTCCTTGCCTGAGGTGTCAATTCACGAAAGGAGGTTGGGTCTGGATTTCCCTGTAGAATGTCCATAATTATTTACTGCTCTAAGATCTTACAGCAACCTCCATTTACTAGACTTTTTCTTAATAACAAAGATAAGAGTATTCCAAGGAGAAGTGGATGTCACTATGCATCCTGCCTCTAGCTGTTCTAGGAACTCACTCTGTAGACCAGGCTGGTCTTAAACTCATAGAGTTCCACCAGTCTCTGTCTCTAGTTGCTGGGTCTAGTTGCTGGGATTAAAGGCACTTGCCACAACACCTGGCTTTTTTCCTGGGCTGATTAACCATCCATTTACCAGCAGGGCAGTTCCTTTTGTTGCGTCCTGACCTTCCATATTGAAAACAATTCTTTAAAGTGGCTCCACCTTGACCTTCCTTAAGGGCAGAAACAATTACCCTACCCATCAGTTGAGTGCCATAAATGTCCCTGCATAAACAGATAAAGACATTTAAATTTCCATTTCTATGGGGGTGTAAAACCTCTTGACAAAAATAATAAGACAAGGACCATATGCAATCTGTGCTGCTAAACCAGCATACTGTCCTTCACCAGTTAACTTGTCAAGGTTATGCTGGGGGAAACCCGCCTCGGCATTTTTCCGTGCTGTCTTTTTGCAATTTTCCTGCATTTCACCTCTCCATAACAAATAATCTCCCCCTGAAAGACAAGCCCTGCAAAGCTGCATCCAGTCATTGGGTATAAGGTTGAGTTCTGCAAAGGATTCCAAAAAAGCTATAGTGAAAGGAACATGAGCTCCAAAGTCCATAACTGCTTCTTTTAACTGCTTAATATCCTTAAAGGCCAGGGGGTTATGCTGCCTGACCCTCTGTCCTTGCAGATCAATAATTTCCACAACAGGATAAATCTGCCTCTCTCTACTTAGATTATTTAATCTGTTTTGGATCTCTCGAATTTCTGCCTCTAAGTCTATAGGGGCGGAAGCACTGGTATAAGGATTTGAAGTGTCAAGAAATGTATTTTGCGGCGGAGGTCTCATGGAGACATCTCTGTTTGCTTCCTTCCTTTCCTCTTTTTCTAACTTCCTTTTTATCAGTGCGATCTCCTTTTCTAAAATTTCTTCTTCCTGTTCTATATCCCTTCTAATACTCTTAACTTCCTGTTCCTCAAAACTCTTAATAGAACTCACAGATTCTTCTTCCTGAATCTCCTCAAGGGTTTTGTTCAAATTCTCTAATTGCTCTTTTACTTTAACATCATCACTGAGAAGAGCATCTCTGACTAAGCGCCATAGCGAAAATATTGCTATGGGGAATTCTTCTGGCCCTCGCTCATTTAGAGCATTTTGAAGGTCAGCCTTTACCTGCTCCCAATCAGTAATATTAAAACCCCCTGCATGTAGAAACCAGGGACTAAACTCTAAAACCGTCTTAACGATCTCTTGTGCTGTCTCAACTTTAATACCGGTGCCTTGTTTCTCCAAAAGACTTAACAACTGGCCTGTTAACCAGCCCTTTAACACTGGAACAGAATTACTTGCACCCATAACCAATACACCCTCACCACTCAATTTCTTACCTGCTGGCCAGACTTCCGAGGGCGACCTCTCAGGAATCCCTACTTCCCGATCTCGCAGATGGGTCTCCGACTGCAGTTGCTGATGATCCCGGCGGTGCCTCCAATAGTAACACCCGATTCTGTGTTACCCCCTCCGTACAGTTCGCGCGCCACTGTACCTTAGGCGAGTCGGACAAGGGCCTGGAGATTGAAAGAACACACAAAGAGACCTGGGTCATTCGAAAGATCAGCCGAATGCCGTTTATTTAGCCTTGGGGAAAATCTTATATACCCCACTCCTGCCTAAGGAATTCCACCCAGGCAGGTGGGAAATTACCATATCTAACTGCTGCACAAGGACTTCCACCTAGGCAGGTGGGAAATTACCATACCAACAATAGAGTCAACAATGTCCTACAACAAATCACCAGGCAGGGCAGAGGGAGCACAGGAACAAACAGGATGCTAAGTCATCTGACCAGAAACTGTCCTCAAGATGAGCCCCAGGAACAAGGGCAGACCCGGGCCCTACAGTAGAATAAAAATGATTAACTTTGCAATTAAAGTTAATTTCTTATAGGTTAGACAGCTTGAAGACTAACAAAATCACATCTGTCTACAAGAGATAAAAAATAGTTGAAAGAACCCATGATGTACCTCTAAAGAAAATCATTTAGCTGAATCCAAGCTGTCAATATAGAAGCCAGGGGGATCTTGAGGTAGATCACATGGTATTACATAAAAACAACGTACAAGACTATGCCACAAAAAAAAAAAAAAAAAAAAAACAAATGAGACAAACAAACAAAAAACTCTGTTAGAAGTTGTGGTGGATAGTTTTATGTCAACCTGACACAAGCTAACATCATCTGAGAGGAAAGATCCTCAATTAAGAAATGCACAAGCAGGGGTAGTAACCATGTGTCTTAGGGTTTCTATTGCTGTGAAGAGACACCACAACCAAAGGAACTCTCATAAAGGAAAATATTGAATTGTGGTGATTGTGGTAGCTCACTTACAGTTCAGAGGTTCAGTCCATATCATCATGGTGGAAGATCGCGATGTGCAGGCAGATATGGTGCTGGAAATGTAGCTGAGAATTCTACATCTTACAGGTAACAGGATGTGGGCTCAGTGTCACCCTGAGGAAAGCTTGAGCAAAAGACCTCAAAGCCAACACTAAAAGTGACACACTTCCTCCAAAATGGCCACACCTATGTCAACAAAATCATAACTCCTAATAGTACCACTTCCTTTGAGATTATAGGAGTCATTTACATTCAAATTTCTACACAATTTATCAATATTTACTATGTATTAGATCCTATGCTGATTTTGCTGATGCTATCCCATTTAATTTCACAGTTTGTTTCCCTTTGTATATAAAGAAAATGAAACACAAAGAAAAAAATAGTTTAAAGCCAACAACAAAAACAAATCAAAGATTTCTCATCCAGATATCTCTGAAACCAAATCATTAGATCAAATGCCATTGTGCATTTGAAAAGAACTAAAGAGAAGACAACCTGAAGTGGATGAAAGGAAGGTTGGGTGGGAGATTATTTATCATCAATCTCTTTAAAGCTTTGGTGTGCGTGTGTGTGTGTGTGTGTGTGTGTGTGTGTGTGTGTGTGTGAGTGTGTGTGTGTGCATGTGTGTGCATGTGTGTGTAACCCATGGAATAACCCCAGGTGTCTACTGTCTTGAATAGTTTTATATCAGCTTGACAAAAGCAGAGTTATCAGAGAGGAAGGAGCCTTAATTGATAAAATGTCTCAATATGATTGGCCTATAGACAAGTCTGAGGAGCATTTTCTTAATTAGTGAGTGATGGGGAAGGGTCCAGCCCATTGTGAGTCATTTTGAGTTCTAATGGATAGCAGGCTGAGCAAGACAAAAGGAACAAGCCAGTAACCAGCACTCTTCTAGGGCCTCTACATCAGCTCCTGTTTCCAGGTTCCTGCCTTGTTTGGGTTCCTGTGCTGACTTCTTTGAATGATGAACAGTGATTTGGAAGCATAAGCAAATATAAAACTCTCCCAGCTCTTTTGGCCATGTAGTTTTATCACGACAATGATACCTCTAATTATGACAGAAGCAATAGCTAAATTCAATGAAGTTATAGGTAAAACAGAAAACAATTCAACATATAAAAATGGGTAGCATTTCTATATACAAATAGAAATGTTTGTGAAACTGATGTAAAGAGAATAATCTCATCTGTAATGACGATAAAAATAAAGTACTTAGCAATACATTTAAACAAAGATGTAAAAATCTATATATGAAGTCCAGCAAGAAGTTCCAAAGAGGAAAGATATCTTAAACCATGATCTGATGACCTGAGTTCAATCTTGAAGACCAACATAGTAAAAGACGAGAACCCACTCCCCTTAGCATTCCTTTAACCTCTACATGTATTCTATAGCATGAACACACACAAAAATGTAAAGATATATTTTAGATACCTCTAAATTGGAAACCATTAGGAACTGATGGAAAAAAGAAGACAACACACAAAAATAGACACCCTGTGTTTGTGGATTTAAAAAAAACCAATGTTGTTAGCATATACATATTACCCAAAGCCATCTATAGATTCAGTGTGCTCTCTACTAAAATATAAGTTATAATTCTCATAAGGTTAGAAGAAATATTCAGTTTATATGGAACTATAAAAATCTACAAATCAACAAAACTAATCTTAGAAAAAAGTAACACCATTTATTTGTCTATATTTACTGGAATTCAAACAAGGTCAGAGCAGCAGAGAGACCATGTCTTTTGGCCTCCTTTAGTGTATAGCTCTGCTATTCTATCTAACACATTCTATTTGGTGATGAAGGTAAGTACTTATTGAGTAGGTTCTTTTTTGTCATAATCTGTATTTCATAATTAACTTCTGTAAGTTGTTGTTTTCGCTTGCTTTAAATATAGGCTTCTAACTTCTATATATCTGGTGACTTGCTAGTCATTTCCAAAGATTTTATTATTATCTGTTTTAATAATCTTAATGGCAATTATTCAAACACTACAAAAGTGTTATTTTAATTTTGTCTTTATTCTCACTTATTGTTGACATACTCCATAGAGAGAAGTATTGCTCCATGTATATGTTATTAAACTAGTATTACAGCTATACAGAAAATCAAATAGACTTAATTCTAACTTTTGGTTATCAATTTTCAGAAAATTTTATCCTCCAAAAATTATCAATAATTTCTCAATGCATCATTAAGAATTAATGAGATAAAATATTTTATACATTTAAATGTATGAAATTGTTAATGATGCCTGAACTGTCCCTGCTTTAGCACAAATGTGTTTACAAAAAGCTGTCATTCTTTCCTAGCTCCTTTAATCTCTATCATAATAAAATGTCAGAGTTTCTCCCTAGTCATAGACATACCAGACCTGTGTGCCAAACGTTCCTGTTCCCTTCAGTCAGAACTAATACAGACAATAGATCTTGCTAAAGTTATCATTCCATTCTCTTGCTAGCGACATCATCATTATATTGTATTCTTAAATAGTGCACACATTTTCTGAAAACTAAAACCAAATTCATTGTACTATGATGACCTAAGGAAATAATCATTGCATAGTGGCTATAATATTCAGCACATATCAAATTTCTTCAATTTTCCCAGGTGTGTAAGTTTTATTTTGGTCAAGATTCAATCTAAGTCAGCATACAACATTTCATAATACTGTATAATATCTTCTCTCTCATAGCCTAGAACAATGTTGATATTTTTCAAGACTATGTATTCTCAAGATCCCAAAACAGTTTTTTCTGTTGAATCTTCTAACTTTTGAACTTTTGGAATACTTCATCATGGTAGTCTATTTCTTTGAAATATTGACTCTCAAAAAATTCTCACCTTAAGCTATTGAGGGTAGCAATATATCATCTGAAACTTTTCCTGAAGCAATATTGATTTTTCTCTGTGTAGAAAATACATCTGAATTATAGGGATATTGTAGTTTCCTGACATAGTATTATTTGCTCTCTTTATGAAGTTCAATGTGCTCTGTAATCCACAGTCTTTACTGTGCCCAGGATGACATACAGAAAGTCATGGAAAAAGTAATAGTGTCTGGCCAGTGTAACCCTGGGAATATATGTCCACAAACACCCCTTCCACAGTGAGGTGAAAAAGCTCTTGGGACATATTGTGTCGAAAACTATACCTAAGTTTCAGTATCATCACCAAACTAACAGCACCTCTATGATAAAATCGTCTCTTGGATTTCAGTTATTTTCTTTAGAGAATTTTTTTTTAATTTTCTTTTTTTTTTTAATTTGGTTTTTTGAGACAGGGATTTTCTGTATGACAGTCCTGGCTCTCCAGGAACTCATACTATAGACCCAGGCTGGTCTCAAACTCACAGAGATCTGCCTGCCTCTGCTTCCCTGTGTGCTGAGATTAAAAGTGTGTGCTACCATGCCTGGCTGAAAATTTTTAACTTGTATTGGAGTGTGTGTGTGTCCTCAGGCGTGAAGGTACCTTTGGAAACCAGCACAGGCTGTTGGATCCCCTAGAGCTGCAATTACAAGCAGATTTTTATTACCTCTTCTGGATCCCAGGAACCCAACTCTGTTCCTTTGCAAGAGCAGTAAGCACTTTTGACTGTTGTGATATCTCTCCAGCCCCTGTTTCCATCACATTCTATTTGCTGATGTTATTTTAAATTAAACTAGCTCTCCTTCCACCTAGCTTCACAGCATCTTTCCCTATTTTTCTTCTGAGCTTTTCATCTTCCATCATAAAGACTAAGAACAACTTTGTTTTAGTCAACTCTTAAGCTTCCATTGAATTTTTGTTTTGTTTAGGTTCTGTTTTTCAAAATAGGGTTTCACTGTGTAGCCCTGGTTGTCCTGGAGCTCATACTGTAGAGAAGATTGGTGTTAAACTCAAAGATCCAACTGTGCCTCTACCTCCAAATTACTGGCATTAAAAACTTGTGCCATGCCTTCCCAGACTCCTTTGCATTTTTTAAGCATCTCTTACATTGTTTTCCAATCATTCCTGAAGAAATTATCCAAGACTACATTAAAAACCAAATTCATGCTATCTATCTGTGGTTTGAATATGAACTATCCTGCACAAGCTTCTGCCCCAAGCTAGGGTTGCTGTTTCAGAATGCCATTGTAGAAAGAAGCGGCAGGCTGTGTCCCGCCACCCAGCTAGCTTTACCCAAAATAATTACACAGAAACTGTATTCTTTTAAACACTGCCTGGCCCATAGTTTTAGCCTCTTATTGGTTAATTCTCACATCTTCCTTTAACCTATATTTAGTAATCCGTGTAGCACCACGAGGTGTGGCTTACCAGGAGAGATCTTAACCTGCGTCCACCTCAGAGAGGAGAATCATGGCGACTCACTATGGCGACTGCCTGAAGTGTCTCCCCAACTCTGCGCCTTGTTCCCACAATTCTGTTCTGTCTACTCCGCCTACCTAATTTTCTGTCTCTTAAAGGGCCAAGGCAGTATCTTTATTAATAATGAAAGTAACACATAGACACTCCTCCATCATGCCATGAAGACTTTAGAAGCTGATGCATTGCTGGAGGTAGCAGGCCACTAGTAGGACATAGGGTTTGAAGTTTTATAACTTTTGCCCTGCTAACTGTCCATTCTGTTTCCTGTGCTCACAGAATAAACAAACAAACAAACAAATAAATAAATAAATAAATAAATGCTAAAAAGTAAGTTACTTCTTGTATGATATGTCAAAGGTTTAATATGTTAAACTTCCCTTTCCTCGTCTACTCAGTAAAATACAGTCGAGAATTCTGGTTTATTTCCTATGATGCAATTTCAACTGTGCCTCTTGTAGGTGTTATTTTTGTTGATTATTTTGATGATGCTTAATCCTCATTAATATATTGATTCCTTATAATTTTAAAGAATTTGTAATAGACAATAAAACCTTTTGAGGTACCATTTGGCTTTATTTAATGTGCTGTGATTCAACCTCATTGTGCTGTCCAGACCTTTGGATTTTCCTGCCTCTACCTCCAGAACTTACATGATGATAATGTATCTCTGAGACTGCCAAAGATCACTAAAAATGTAATAAGAACTCATTAGACAAATGTGTATTAAATGTTCTTTAGTCAAAATATTAAAACAAGGTATTTCATTTAAATGAGTCCCATCTTGTATATTTTTAAGCAACTATAAAATGTGTTTTAAACAAAAGAAAGCTGTTTGTCAGTATCAAGTTAGAAAAACTCTGTAGGTTTCACTTTCTTCAATAATGAAATAAAATATAACAACAATTATTCCAACTACTATTCAGATATCTATTAAGGCAAACTAGGTCCACAAAAGTGGGTGAGGAAGCTTGTTGAGATGATAGTGCTGCCATCATTTGTAAATCTGAAAGTGAAAATAAGTATCGTTTCCAGCTCCAGTACAGAGTAACTTGGTTCATTTCTGATGACATTCAGGTAAATTTGAAGTTCTAGCTGAAAAACTACAACTGATAGAAATCATGTTGGCTAGGTGTAGAAGCTCACACCTTTAATCTCTGCACTGGGGATGTAGAAACAGGATGATCTTTATGAGTCTGAGGCCAGTACATAGTGGCAGCAAAAGTACATAATAGGGTCCTGCCTCAACAAATACTAATTTTTGCATGAAAGAAATAATGGATTGCTACATACCATTGACAAAGCAAAACATAGTAGCTCTGTTCCTTTAGTTTCTCATATTATGTACCTTCTTAGTCTAAAAGAAACTTAATTTTTACCAGAATGCATTATTGGCCAATTGATAAATAAAATATGAGAAATCTATAAAGATGCTTTTGAAATAGGCAAAGACTCAGAAAACACACTTTATAGTCAATGTTTGGTCAGAAGATATTCTTCAGAGAAACAACACTTTTATAAATACACACGCACACATACACAAAGAAATTTTTCTCTTTCTGCACATTCACCCTTGGGTAAAAAAAGTTATATGAACCAACTATTAATCTGATTCCTCTGTACTAGTAAGAGTAGCATAACAATATTTATTGAATTTTTTAACTTTCAGAAATTATGTCAAATTATAAGATGTTTAATTGTGGTTAATGAGTTCAATGTGGTCTTAACAAACTTGACATATGAGAATAGAGAGACACAAGTTTGAGTTGGAAGCAAGATGAAAGCTGAAGGAAGTGTTAGAAGTGCTAATATCCTTACGTTCAAAGTAGAGAATCAAAAAACACTGTCTACAATTAAATAAATAGAAAATGGTTATGTAATTGTATTACTTGAAGCCATGAATAGAGGAACTAAAATTTTAATAAGATTTTACTGAATGGAGGTGTGCCGTCATTGGTCAATGTTTTAAACTCAATAGATAAACTAAAGCACACAGACATAAGAGATAAGTTTGAAGATACATTCAGAAGAGAGGAAAGGGATTTAATATGGGATCTTCTCTTCAACACTGACACTCTGGCTAGGGGAGCTATATATTTCCTTGTGAGCTTATAAGTATTCTGGTATGTTTTAACATTGTGCAGGAATTTTTTAGTATTAAATTAATTCTTGAGCCAAGATCTCATGTAGCTGAAAGGATTTTGAATTCTCAATCTTCTCTCTTCTACCTCTTGAGTTCTGGGAACACATGTGTGAGCCACCACACCCAGCCGAGGTATTTTGTGTGTTTCCACTGAGACAAGCTATGACATAATCACTAGCGAAGGGTGAATTAGCTTTGATAGAATGGTGGAGATGTCTTGTTTGTTTCCCAAATGCCCAGACCCAAAATAATCACACAGAAACTATATTATTTGCAATACTGTTTGGACAATAATTTAAGTGTTTTTCTAAATAGCTCTTACATCTTAAATTAAAAAATTTCTATTATTTTGTATTTTACCATGAGGCTTGTGGTGTACCAGAAAAGTTCCCAGGTGTCTGTCTCCTTTGGTGGTGGTTACATGGTGTCTTTTTCACATTGCCATCTTTATTCCAGCATTCAGTTTAGTTTTCCCCACCTAGCTCTATTCTCCCCTTTTGCAGGGCAAAACAGCTTCTTTATTCATTAAGCAATAAAAGCAAAACATATATAGAAGGACTCCCCACACCCTTTCCCCCTTTCTGTTTAAATGAAAAGGAAAGTTTAAGCTTTAACATAGTAAAATTGCATACAATGAGCAGTTATCAAGGAAGAATTATAGCTACAGTATTTAAATCTACTTTATCTTTTATTATAACTAATGAAAACTATAAATAGCTATTCTTTAACTCCATCAAAGACTCCTAAGTAAACAGAAAGTGCATTGTAAGCAACTTTCAAAAGTCTAGAATTGACAGAGATATCTCACTGGCTGGACAGTCAACCAAGGTTCTTCTGTAACATTGGAGCACCAATCTTTTTTTTTTAAGTTTTTTATTTTTTTCTCATTTTTTTTTATTAAAGATTTCCATCTCCTCCCCCTTCCCTCCCCTCCCTTCCACCCATACCCCCACTCCACCCCTCTCCAAGACAAAGAGCCATCAGGGTTCCCTTCACTATGTTAAGTCCAAGGTCCTCCCAGCTCCCCCTAAGTCCAGGAAGGTGAGCAACGAAACTGACAAGGCTCACAGTGAACCCGTCCATGCTGTAGAGTTCATGTTCATTGCCGTTGTCCTTGGTTTCTCAGTCCTCCTCCACCATCAGCCACATTCAGAGAGTCCGGTTTGGTCCCCTGTTCCATCAGTCCCATTCCAACTGGATTTGGTGGTCTCCCGTTAGATCTGTCCCACCGTCTCAATGGGTAAGAGCACTCCTCACTGTCCTGACTTCCTTGCTCGTGATCTCCCTCCTTTTGCTCCTCATCAGGACCTTGGGATCTCAGTCCGGTGCTCCTATGTGGGGCTCTGTCATTTTCTCCATCCAATGCCAGGTGAAGGTTCTATGGTGATATGCAAGATATTCATGAGTATGGCAATAGGATCTGTACATTTCTGGCACCCTCTCCTCAACTGCCCAAGGACCTAGCTGGGGGCGTCTTCCTGGACACCTGGGAACCCCTCTAGAGTCAAGTCTCTGCCAACCCTAGAATGGCTCCCTTAATTAAGATATATAATTCCTTGTTGCCATATCCACCCTTCCTATATCCCAACCATCCTATTCCCCCAAGCTCTTCCCATCCTCCACTTCACACTTTTCTCGCCCCATACCCCCTCCCCAAAGCATATGGCAAGCTAACTAGCTAACAAGTTTCAGTGATGGCCTGTCTTTGCCTCCATGTTTCCATAGGAGCACAGGAATTATAGATGCTGCTGCCATGTATGAATTTGCCTGAGTTCTGAGGATTTAAACTGAGGTGTTTACTTACATGGCAAGAGCTTTACCCAGTGAGCCACTTCCAATGTACATAGTTTTGATTGTTTACAATGAGTTTTCTTTTTTCATTGCTTACTAGATACGTAAAATAGATGTACCTTTTTTCTTCAGTAACAGGAAAGAAGAACATGTATAGTTTCTTTATTCTGACTTATGGGAACTATTAATGAAACTCCATAAACTCATCTGAAAGTATAAATTTTGATAACAAATGATTGTAACTTATACACGGGTTCCAGAATTTTAAAGATTGGATGATAATTTTCATTTTGTGCTTGCACCATAATGCCTTTACAACTAGAAATTCTATTTAAAGTACAATTTTCTGTAGGCAGTTTCTTAATTCTCATGCCTTTGTTAAAGACATTAATCTATGTGTCACTAATTCCATCCAAATTCATAGAAAATAAATCACCATGTTATACAGCATGGTTATCCCTCTTCCCTTCTATCACATTGTTATTTGAAGTAAATAATACATAGTATGCTGAATCCAAGTTTAAAATTTTTAATTTACTGAGCAAACATTCAAGTCCGTACTTTATAGTCCCAACCTGCGATAGTTCTTAACCATAAAAATTCTGTTGCACTTACTTACAATGGAACATTCATTATGTTAGAAAGAGATGAAGTAGAAATTATCACATAAATCAATTGGAATTGAAGCTCTTGTGTATACAGCATTACACTCATCTTGAACTTAATGCTCTGGGGAAAGTTGTCCTCCTGTGAATGCTTTCCCACATGGCAGGGAGGGAAATATAAAGAGAGGTACTAGGTAGAACACACAAAATCTCTTGAGTTATGAAGGCTACTCTTGGGAAGGACAAGTCCATGACAAAAGAACCCCAGCAAGCCCCCATCCTACCAGCAGCTGGCGAGCAGCAGGGCTTAATACCTGGTAGACCAGAAAAAAGCTACCAATCCTTGTGGAAAATGCTAAGAAGCATTCTAATGCAACTCACAGAGCTCATATTTTAAGCATTTCCCCAGTCTGAGCAGCAAGAACAGAAAAACTGTCAAGGAATCAAGTATAATCTTCATGAAAATTATCTCCCCATAATCAGAAGAAAGAAAATAAGAAAACACATGAGATAGACCTGGGACTACAGGTGTCAATGCTTTTAGGAGACCTTTATAATTTCTCAGGGTTATTTTAATGACTTTCTAACAGTTGACATAGTTCTCTTCCCTTTGGAATAACCATGAGCAAAATAATCAGATTTGAAAATACAAAATTTAGCTCAGAAAACAAAATGGTTTCACAGATGCAAGACTTTTTCCCATCTGAGGTTGATGCCTGCTCACACACCTAACACTGTGCAAGCACAGGGTTAGCTGATACCTGCTTGATAGCAACTGGACCTGATTTCTCAATATTAATGTGGCATGACAATGTTTCTGATAAAATAGTACACACTTAATGAAACTTAGGGCACAACAGAAATACTGTAGAGCTCTCCAAAATATATTGAATCCCTATGTAGCAGTCAGATAATTTTCAGAGGAAATAGAAGAATTTTTAAATAATTTTCTATCTATTTACATGGCACAGCTGAGAGGTAATAAAAGGACCTCAGAAACAGCAGGATGCAGTACTGAATATGTAATTCTACTAGGAGAATGCTTGACTAACATGCATGAAACCCTGAGTTCAATCCTCCGAGGTGTACAACCCAAATGCAGTAGTGAAAGCCTGATTCTATCACTCTGGAGAGTGAGACAAAAAAACCAGAAATTCAAGGTTACACAGAAAATGTCAAGTCAACATGGAATATATGAAACCCTGTCTTATTATAAATAAATAAATAAATAACATAACATAACAACATAACATAACATAACATAAATACTAAAACAATAGTGTTATAATGATTTATAATAGATTTTGGTTCAATACATGAAATGTTCCTGAAGGTAATCTGTCTGGATAAGAAAGCCGCTGATAGAATTGTCCATAAGAACATATGTTGTTGGAAGTTTGCTTGTTTGTTCCCAGCTGCTCAGGCCTGAAATAATCACACAGAAATCATATTATTTGCAATAATGTTTGACCAATGCCTTAAACATATTTCTAGCTAAGTCATATCTTCAGTTAACCCATCTCCATTAATCTGTGTATCGCCATGAGTATGAGTGACTTACTGGGTAAAGTTCTGGTATCTGTCTCCTGAAGGACTACATGGCTTCTGCCTGACTCCACCTCCATTCTCACAGTATTCAGTTTAGTTTTTCCCACCTAACTTTACTCTGCCCTATCAACAGTCAAAGTCAGTTTCTTTATTCTCCAATGGTATTCACAGCATACAGAGGGTAATTCCACATTACCTCCCCTTTCCTGTTTAACATGAACTCTGACTTTTTCTGGAGGTCTAGCTATGGAACATTTAAATGGAGTTTGTGAACAGAATGCTACAACTTGCTTAATGGCAACACAGACCTGCTGCGACCTGACCCTGGATGTGGGGCAAAGAGAATGGCTCTCAAAGGCAAGAAATGAACCTCCTCTGACTTGTTGAACTGGGTGGAGCCAGAAGGCAAAGCTGCCTTAGTCAAACTCATTTTATTTAGCTTTTTAAATAAAATTCTGATCAGAAAATAATTACAGATATGCAATAAAGTCAAATCCAGATGGAAAAGACCTCTAAATGGGTCACAATGTTGGATAAATGTACATAGGCTTGGAAGAGAGAAGAGAAAAATATAGATGTAAAAGAAAATAGTTTTAAAAAATAAAACAAAGTCTTTAAAGAGACATAGTAATCTTGTAGAAAATATAATAGAGTAAGAAAAGTAAGCCACATAAAGATGGAAACTATACAGAGAGTCTGGATTATATATATTATTGTGCTTTATTTGAAGTTTTTGACTGTGAAGGAGCTAATTAACCAACATGGGTCTAAGGATATGTTGCTTTGGAAAAGAAGTTCTTTTGTTTCCACAGAAGATGAGAACCTATGGATTCCTTCCAGACTGATGTGATTTGATGGATCAAGAAACTCCCTGAAAAAGTCACTGTGAGCACCCCATAAATACTTAGGCCAAAAAAAGACAGGAAGCACTTTGGAGAGAACTATGCCCTTATTCCTAAATATTGTTTGTTAATGTTTCTTTATATTTAAAGGAGGATGTGATATAGAGATGAATACTTTGCATTGATATGGATCCTGGTTTATTGATTCAAATTTAAGGTCAGTTTTCTTATGTGCATATTCTGCTATTGATTAAGGTATTGTGGTCGGCTCATTTAAAAAATGTAATGCATAATTAAGAAATACAGGTTTATAGATAATCATCAATAATAGTCAAGCTTGTAGTCATGTTAGGTTTTCTAGATATATAGAGATATATTTCAGATAAATAGGTATTCTTCAACTACTTCAAAGAGCTACAGATTATGGCATTTAAAATGTTATAATAACTTAGGACTTTTCATGACAATGAGACACATCTGTTCCTGGAAGCATTAATCTTCAAGAGGATGATGGGCATCAAAGAGGAGTTTCTTAGCCATTTGGGCAAGAAACTGCTTTATGAATTGGACATAGAGGACCCACAGAGAAATGACTGCTGAACTTGACTAAAGATGAGACAGTCCTTCGGGGTTCCTGCTTCATGAAAGAGTCTGCCAGACATTTTGCAGGACACAGAAAAAAGTGACTGACAAACTGCCAATATAGGTGGAACTGTCTTGAAATTCCCTGCTTCATGAAAAAGTCTGCCAGATTCTATGGTCCTGTAGGCTGAAGATGGGTGCCCCAACAGTACAGAAGAAATTTGAGTGATGGTCCAGGCAGTGAGATGTCTCTGTCAATTCTAGAGTTCTAGAAGTAGCTTACAATGCACTTTCTGTTTACTTAGGTAATATTATATTCTTTGGAGTCTTTGATAGAGTTGAAGAGTTTATAGTTATAGTTATAGTTTTCCTTAGCTATGATAAAAGATAAAATAGATATAAACATTCTAACTGTAATTATTGCTTGATACCTGCTTTGTTATATGTAATTATACTATGTTAAAGACCAAACTTCCCTTTTTTATTTAAACAAAAAACGGGAGGTAATGTGGGATTCCCCTCTGTATGTTGTGCATTCCATTGGTGAATAAAGAAACTTCCCTGGCCTGTTGATAGGGCAGAGTAGAGCTAAGTGGGGAAAACTAAACTGAATTCTGGGAGAAGGGAGATGAAATCAGGAAGAAGCCATGTAGCCCACCAGAGACAAATACTGGAACTTTACCTGGTAAGCCACAGCCTCATGGCAATACACAGATTTGTGGAGATGGGTTAATTTAATATATGAGTTAGCTAGAAATATGCTTAAGCTATTGGCCAAACAGTGTTGCAAATAATATGGTTTCTGTGTAATTATTTCAGGCCTGAGCAGCCAGGAACTAACAAGCAGCCTCCTACTATATGTTAAATATAATGGCATATACTTTGTTAGTGTATTATCTCTGTAACATAGAAAGTTGGTAGAAAGGTGGATGATTTGGGTTAGGTCTTTTGGCACTAATGAGTATCAACTGTTCTTTGCTTATAATATCTGTAATGTAAATAAACAGGAAGTGCTATAATCACAGCTTTCAGGCTACCACGTCTTCTAGATGTGCTCATTCCCACACCCTTCCTATCAGTTAGTGAAGGCTGTCAATATTCTAAGGCTTCTCCATTTGACTGAATGGCAACAAGTCCTACAGCTACAATAGTTTTGTCTCCAAACTTGAACTTGTTTCTCTAGATTACTGCCTTTTATGCTCCAATAGACCTTAAGTAAGGGCGGACCAGGAAAGATGATTACAGATCACTTAACATTCTTAACTGAGCACTAACTGGTTACCTTTAGCAATGGCCAGATGAGGTCCAAAAAAGGAAAGTTAAATTTCTTCCCTGTCTTTCCCTCATGTAACTCCCTTTCTGTCATGTAACTATCCATCTTGTAAACAAATAGACAGCTCTCATTCCCCCAGAGAGCTCTGCCCCCTCCCCACACATTATTGACCTAAATAGAGTCCTAGACTGTCTTAAGTTATTCATTTCCTTCTCTGCTTTCCCTTTTGCTTAACTTTCACTGTCCATGCACCTGACGCAGATTCTTTAGACCTCTCAACTGAACTTTATAAATAGGATCTTGACTGCTTGTACATAGGTCAAGAAATCATATTTAGATGCTAGTTAAATTTATTACTTTGAGAATCTAGTTATTGTCATGAGGTCTGGAATGGGGTGAAGTGAACATGTAAAAAAATCTGCCATTAAATTAAACAAGGGTCACTACATCATGCATTCTATCATGTCTCTTAAAAATCCTTAAGATATAGGCTGACACTGTGGAAATCAATATGGATGTTCCTTAGAAAACTGGGAGCTGATCTACTTCAGGAACCAGCTATATCACTCTTTGGCATATACCTAAAGGATGCTTCATCCTACCATAAGGTCACTTGTTCAACTATGTTCATAGCAGTTTTATTCATAATTGTCAGAAACTGGAAACAGCCTAAATGTCCCTCAACCAAAGAATGGGTATAGAAAATGTGGTATATTTACAAAATGAAGTATTACTCAGCAGTTTAAAAAAACAAACAAAACAATGATATCATGAAATTTGCAGACAAAAATAGGGAACTAGAAAAAATAATCCTGTGTGAGATACCCCAGACTCAGAAAGATAAACATGGTATGTATATGTACTCACTTTAAAGAAGATACTAGATGTTAAGTAAATGATAATCAAACTACAATCCACAGACCCAGAGAAACTAAATAACAAAGAGGGCTCAGGGGATGGGGTGTGGTGAGTGGAGATATAGATCATCCTGGGAAGGAGAAACAGAATAGATATTGTGGATGAACTGGGGCAGGTGGAGATTATAACAAGAGGGGTCAGGTTGGGGTGATGGAGAGAAAGAGTATGGGAAAGACAACGAGAAATTTAGCGTTATTGAGAGGGGAGATGTGTTAACCTAGTGCAGTAGAAACTCCCTGGAATCTACTAGGTAACCTTAGAGAGGACTACTAGTAGTGGAGGATGCTGAACCTGAATCGTCCATCTTCTGTAACCAGCAAGGTTTCCATTGGTAGGACTGGGGCACCAACCCAGCCATAAGATATAATTCTTTAAAAATATCCCTAAATTGTCCCAAATTGACCTACACTCCTTTGTATCTGCATATTCTCAATGCTTGTCAGTCTGCCATGTTGAAAAGAAATAATATTTTGTTAGAAATTTAACTAGCCTTTCTTTCATTAAACATAAATGTGATTATCTTACTTTATGACTTGGGGCAGCTTTGGTATGTTAAAGAAACTGATCTTTGCATTTCCAAAATGTTGCTTTTTATTCTGTTTTGCAATTAATATGTTTACATGTAATTTATTTGGTCTGATTTGGTTTGCCAGTCAGGAGTTGTCATTTCTTTTATTTAGATTTTAAAACATTTCTGATGTGAACTCTGAGATTTAGATTTTGCTTAAACATTTTTATTTGGGCAGAGTATTCAAAACAGCAGAGAAAAAACTCTTCTTGTACATTGTCTTCTACAAAAGCAAAGGCATCTTTATGTCTAGATAATTTTTTGTTTGTTTGCTTGTTTGTTTGTTTGTTTGTTTGTTGTTGTTTGGTTTTTTTAGACATGGTTTCTCTGTAGCATCGGATCCTGTCTTGGAGCTAGCTCTTGTAGACAGAGATCCACCTGCCTCTGCCTCCTGCGTGCTGGGATTAAAAGCGTGCGCCACCACCACCCGGCTAGATAATGATTTTTAGGAAAATAATGTTCATTTACATTCACGATTGACTTTCTGTGGTTATTACTCAAGGAAAGGATAGAGCTTGAAAAAATGGCAGCTTTTAGTATAAGTTTCAGAAGACTGATGAATTCCAAATGAGTGTTTCACAAATGAAGAATAGTTTAGTGTCCTGGATCCCACTGATGGATGCAATGTTCATTTTCCTATTGTTTTCTTCAAAAACATTAAGTATTTATTTTTATTTGATGTGTATATGTGTACCATATGGATCCCTGATAACCTGTAGAATACAGAAGATGGTACTGGACTCCCATGGAACTAGAATTATGGGTGGCTATAAGATAACATGAGGATGTTGAAAACTGAACGCAGGTCCTCTGTAAGATCAACAAGTTACCTTAACCTATCTCTCCAGGCTTCATTTCATATTCTTAATGAAAAGTTTTTGAAACAGTTTCAGTCAAGAGTCATAGAAAAAGTGCAAGTTTCACATCAGCATCCACAGATATCAATACTTGACAAACTCTTTCTCTGATTTCCAGTGAAGGAATAAAATGTATTCAGTTATTTGACTAAGCTTCTTTTATGAAATTTTATTGCACCATTGCTATGTAGAAAGCTTCTTTCCAGGCACATGGAATAAAGAAATGAATGAAGTAATTGAGATGCCTACATTCATGGAATTGGGAATACTAGAACTGAAGAAAGCATCATTATTATGATTAAAAAATGTAATTCTGAAATTATGTTCTTTATTTTAAAAAGTAGTTTGAAAACTTAAGTTAATTTAAAATTTCCCCAAAATGTGTTTAGCATAATACCTATGATGAGGATTGGAGTGCACACCATCTTGAAGTAAATAATGTATGTTCCTTTTAGATGCTTCCTAACTCAAAATTTTGATAATTGCATAGGACAGGTGAAATTTGGTAAGCAGTCTTTTACTTTTCTTCTTTCACCTCTGTCTTTAAACATTGAACTCATGCAGAAATCAACATTAGCACAGTCCTAGACACAGAAAGCTACTCAGCTGTGTGTAGTGTTCATCCGGTACAACACAGAAAGCAAAGCAGTATTTTCCATTCCATTTAAACACCGTATTCTGTTAAAAGTGACCCACAATTCCAAAGAACTGCTTCTTACAGTCACTATTTAGGCCCTGCTGTTGATTTGCAAAGTAAATGAAAAGACTGTTAGAAAACATTTCTGTTTAAATTGCTAAATGGGCTGCAACCTCCAAACCTAACCGGCCTGCCAAATTGTGATTTAAAGTGAAATTGGCATGAGCAGACATTTCCACATCAGCCTGTAGCACATCTGGTCCAGACCAAACAAACAGAAGATTTATTCTGTCAGGGAGATCATTTAGCATTCCTTTTCATGCTTCAGAAGGAGCCTGTACCTGTCAGTCACCAAAGCGCTCGGCTTTTGGTGGCTAGGCTCTGTTGCTCTCCCTGACTAGCCTTGATCTAACACTTCTAAGGATGCTCATGTGCAGCGCTCCACCTGGGAGCCCAGTACCCATGCCAAGTTCATTTCCATAGTCTTATAGAAACCTCCTGGAGGATTTCAAACATCTGCTCATAAGTAAAGAAACATTGTCTTGAGCTCTAACAATAATATAAAGGGCAACGGCACCTTCTTTTGCAAATACAGCCGGGCTGATAAATGGTCTTATTTCATAGGAGCTGGGGCTCATTTCTTTGTGTCCTTCAGAATTCGAACCCTTAAAATGAATACAGTCCATTAATCATGGGAAGAATCCATCATAAATAGAGCTTAATTTAAGTGACATACAGTAAGGATTTATAAAGGAGTATAAGAACATTTTATTTTTTAAAGGGATTATAAAAATATTTTACATAAAATCTATCCATTTTTGCTGGAAATAAATAAATATATTTGTTAAATCTTCCTTTACTGAATCTCTTTCTCCTCCAACGCCTGACCTAACATCTTCTCTCTGTTTCTCTTTCTAGGCAGCATCTCAGATAGAACCATGCATAATGTTGTTGCTGTATGATCTAAATTGCCACTTTTGCTTCTAGAAAGGCATCTGTTCCTTTTGGAGTCAGCAACCCTGGAAAGGTTACTTTCTGTCTCATCACATCCAGAAATGAAGCCCTCCTTTCCAGCCACTGTGCATTGATCCTCAGGAGCAATAGGAGCACCTCAGTGTTAAGAAGCCACACGTTTCCTTGTGATGTTACTTCATGCTGATTCATATGAAAAATTCCTAACAATACAAACAGCAAAAACTGGAAAAGGAAACCTTTTTCCTTGTCTATTGTACATAGTCTTTATAATTTGTACCTAAGTTTAGTCTGACTTTTCCTTCATAAAATAAATAGGACTCCGAACCCTCTTTAAGTTGAAACAAAATTATTATGCATTTCTTGTGGTTCTTTGTCTTTGAGAAATTTCTTTCATAAATGCTATCACTTTGATTTCACATTGACATGTGAGTCTAGGCTTAGACAAATAGTGGAAGCTTGTTATGTCAACACAGAGAAAGCCATTTATTTTAATTAAAATATAACAAATACAAATATCTTAAAAATCATCTGGGCATCTCAAAGGCAAGTTAAAAAGTAACATGAGAAAAGATATATACATTGTACCAATATTTCTATCCTGTTGTTTGTTATAATATCAAAATAGTATGAAGAATGAACTACATCCACATTTTTTTAAGCCTGTCCCTCCTACTGAGTCATTAATAAACATGACACTATGAGTTCTGCATTGTTAATATCTGGCTTGGTCAGCAGAGCTTAGAAAATGCTCTTTTCAAATCTCTACAGAACCTTCTTAACTGGATTAGCTTCTAGAAAAGACATTTACCAATGAATTCTGTATATCGGAACCCAAACTCAGCTTCTTCTGCAGACAACAAAACCAGCCTACCATATTGAGACTTTTGTGTCCGGTTAACCTAGAGATATATCCACATGTGCGATAGAAGTAGTTTTTGTTTGTTTGTTTGTTTGTTTTTTAGTATAAATACATGTTTTGCTTACTGAGGAAATGTAAAAAGGAAAGAAGGTACTGAGAGATTCACTAAGGTTCACGTTCACTTCCGTCATCATTTGGAGAAACAGCATAAAATGTAGTTGGTGTTTATAATTCTACATCCATAAGTTATAATTTATTACTACAATAATTATTGTACTGAGGAAAGTAGACCCTCCTTCCAAGCAAACCTGGAAAACTTCAAAATAAAAAATATATCTTTGATTGAAATACAATGATTGCCCAAATTAATGTGCAACCAGAAGACAGCTTAAAAATAAAAAATAGAAAATTATTTTTCCAGATACATTTCTTTAAAGCCTTCATTACAGCTGAATATGGAAAACGTTGAATTAAGTAAGAATTGAACATTCTTAAATGGAAAATTGAATGCTTAATAGGTTAAAAATATTAAATGTGCATATATTGATTAAATATAGAGGTTTAATGAGTATAAAATCATGGGCCACTTATGAATTGTATCTCATTGTACCAATGCAAGCCATTTGGTTAATTTACATAGCCAGTCATGACTGATCAATCACAAGAAGACCCAAGAAAAACAGAACTAAGCAAAAGTCAGCTGTCTTGGTGATCAAAATAATTGGAGATGCATACAGAAGTGGAAAAATGCTAACAGAAACAAAATATGGCCAATATGTATGAGGAGAAAGAATAGTTGGAAGGCATGTTAAATTTCATTAAGTAGGAATTTTGAAAATGAGTACTTTAAAAATTTTTAAAGAATATTCACGTAGGTTTATTATATTATTTTGGGATTGCATTTCCAAATATTTAACATATTCCACATGAATATAATTATCTACAAAGCCATTTTTCATCAAAGTAAATTACTCCCTAAAAAATTAAATAATTTTCCAAACAGTGCGCTATAACTCAATCATGGATTTATACGACTCTCAGCTTTCTAAAATATTACACATAGAAATTAAGATCAAAATCTTTTAAAATTACAAAAATATTTGGTTAATCCCTGTTCATACATAGAGTAGAGGATATAAATCCAAAATATACAACACAAAGCCTGTGCATCCAAAATATAAGCGCAAAGAATCAAGAAAAAATAATAACCCAATTAAATAAATAAGAGAAGAGTCAGAACAAAGAATTTCCAGAAGAAATATAAGTGGCCAAGAAATGTTGTTAAAGGTGTTCCTTAGCAACTAAGGAAATGGAAATAAAAATTACTTTGAAATTTCATCTCACTTCAGTCAGAATGGCTAAGATCCAGAAAAAAAACTGACAACAAATGCTAGAAAAGATGGGGGAAAGGGTGAGGCCTCATTCACTGTTGATGGGACTGCAAACTGGGACAGCCACTCTGGAAATCAGTGTGCCGAATTCTCAAAAGCTAAAGAGAAGACCTACCCAGCTACACCACTCCATGGCATCCTACTCCACAGATCCTTGCACGGCCATGTTCACTGCTGCTCTGCTCACAATAGCTGGGGAAGGGAAAAACTGATGAATGGATGATGAAAATATGGTTCATATTCACAACGGAATTCTATTCCGCCATAAAGAGTAATAACACCATGGAATTTGCCGTTGATGTTTTCTTTTTAAAGTATTAACGATTTCTACTCTGAACATACAAATGTTTAATAAAACTTATATACTCTCCACCTGAAAAAAAAATATTTGGTTAAGATGATTTCTTGAACAGAAGGTTCTACTTTTTAACAAGGCCACATCGTGACTCCTTTTTAATGTACAGGAGTTGATTTAAGTGTCTATAGTCAGTTCAGATTAAGAAGGAAAAGTTCCATCAATAACTTAACACGTGTTATTTTAGGACATTCTGTTTCCGAATCATGTAATAGAGACTTCTGCTCATTCAAAAGCCTGAGGAGTCTGTGGAATAAAAAATATGATTACTATTGCACATGATACAGAGCATATACCAAAGGGCTAAACATTGTAAATTAAATTAAATGCAATGTTATTATATTATAATATTAAGATATAATAACATTTTTATTAAAACCTAAGTAACAAACATAAAATGTACTTGAGGGCAAACTAAATTTCATCAATCAGGAATCGGAATTTATATTCTGAAACTACCTTATTGATTTATTATATTAGTCAAGCTTTATGTTTCTGTATTCTGAATACAGAGCAAATGTATTTTATTATCTTTATCACAAAATACATGTTCAATATTACTTTTTATAGATTCTGTATTTTTAACTTGCTTGCTTCTAAATATATTTAATATTTTCAAGTTGATCAATGATCAATATGACTTTCAGGATCATCTCTGGGCTTGTGAACAGTGGCAAAAGATAATTTACCTCCCTAACTTATGTGTTTCTAGTTTGTGTTAACAGTGATGTTGTACTTTACATATTTACTTCAGTTTTCAATTTTCAAATAATAGTCTGTTTCATTGTCTATTTAGTGTCATATTTCTCATGTTCTCTTGGTCTGGATTATGGATATTACTACTTAAAATTATCCCAAATATAGCTGTGAAGAGCTATAGATATTTCCTAGCCATAAGTAGTTATATTTTTTTTTCCTGCAGAGGAAAAAATGGCATTAAAAAAATCTCAGTTCCAGCAAAAGTCCTGTATAGGCATTGACCATAAGTTTTATGTCAGTGACTTAACATATTGACAAGGTATATTTCAACTTAAAGTATTTATTGTTATTGGCCATACATTCAATATTGATACATCAAAAATATATTAAGGTACCTACAAACAGAATCACAACACAAAACAAGGTAATATATGAATTTGCTAGCAAAAAAAATTTATCAAATGCTCACAAAAATCTAATTCTGAATACTCCCGAAGCATCAGTTCAGTATTCAGTAATATAGTACTCACCAGGACTTCACATGGCTTGAATACGCCTAACAAGAAGAGCTGATTATGTATATGTGATTATATCTGTGCAGATCTTTGTGTATTTTTTGTATGTATACATATGAATATATATTCACATATATACATATACATGTATATGTACACACCAGGGAGTAGTGTTATTTTCTTTAAAATAAAACAAAATCTAGGCGCTACCAAACTTGAAAATCTTTTTTTTAAAAAAAAAAATGTCTACTGCCTGGTAAAATTTTGCAAGGAAATGCAAAAATAACATTAGGTTGTGATTGTGTGTAATATTTTTAGCCACTAAAATTTCCATAAAGAGTTTGAGTGCATGTACTTAATTTGCATAAGAGGCAGCTGGAGCATATTGGTTCTTTCAAAGTCACTATGATTTATCAGCTCAATAATGCATGAGTTTAGATAAAGTTAAGCAATTGTCTGTGTTTTTAACAAGGTGATAGAGTAAGAAGTTTGCTACAGCCGCCATTCCACACCCAGGATATTCAGAAGCAGGATAAAATTATTTACACAAACTGGAACTCGATGTTACACTCCTGTTTTATTTCGGGTCTCAGATGATTGTTTTTGTCTTGAAAATAATATTTGGTTTGAAAAAAAGTGACAGACTGACAGACAGTCTCAGACACTGAAATCATGAATTCCCATATGCTATTGGTACAATATGGAGAGCGTCAATTAAAATATTCACTAAATTTATCTCTGCAAATAGATTCAATTTTCAGAGGCGTTCTCTGAACAAGAGTAAACTATTCCTTTCTGCTTTTTCTAATTAAGTGCATTAGAATTTATTGTGAACCAAATTTTAGTTATTAAAAATAGTTCAGAGCACATGTTCTCTTTTTAGAAACTTTTATTTTCCTTTCAAGGATTAAAGAATGTTACCAATCACTACTAAGTAGTCATTATATAAAAGGCATAATTTACTAAAGCCTCAAACCTGCGGTTTGACGTTAAAAGGCCATTGGGAGGAAGGAGACAAAGTTCTTTACAGGGTCAAAGATTTTGTGTCTTTGATATATAATATAATGACATATTATAGCTTTGTTATAGAGATTATATGAAAGCTTCAGTTTATGCATTAGAATTCATTATAGGCATTTGGGATTAATGGTGTTAAACTCATATAGCTGCCATGCGACCTCCATAAGATTTCAAATGCTTACAATATCCTACAGACTTCCTCCATTTCCCAGCAAAGCTATAGGGAGGAGAGTAAAGATTTCCTGAGAATATTTCCACTTGGTCATCATCCTTCACTTCAATGACTGGAATATGAAGGAGGAAGTAAAAAATTGCTCCTCTAGTTTCAGATGGGTGATATGAATCCCAAAATTATAAGATTCCCATAGTAAAAAGCTATTGGCCTGTTAGACTAAATCACTTATAGTTTAGATTTAACTTACTTCAAAGACGAAGACTTGGAAGAAAATTGGAATGGTGTCCTCCCCACAATGACAACAACTGCTTAATGGTTTGTGTTTGGAAGGCAGTCATACTCATTTGGAATGTCCTCAGTCTACAGTTTCACAAAAATAAATAAAATTTCTTTCTTTTACTTGTGAGAAAGGTGAAATAATTCAAAGTTGCTCACAGGTCAGTAGGAAGGTGAAAATGGAAACCAAATCTTATAATTCATATGACTATCTTTACAAGATACACAGGTTCCAAGTTTTCTTAACTTCACTTTGGAAGACTTACCTAAAACACAGATTTCCCCTCATGGTTTTTTTTCCCCTTTTCATAAGCCTGGGTTGGATCCAGACTACATGACTATACCCAAGTCCCTGATAATGTCAACAATATTGGTCTGGGAGCATGGTCTAAGGACCATGACTCTATGTATTTAGAGCAGTGTATTTTATTATGTAAAATAATAATCTTCACTCAACTGCCTCTGAGTGAAAAATTGACCTATGTAGAAATATGTAAGCAAAACATTCTCAAAAGAAAATCTGCTCTGTAATACCATGACAGTGAAAGTCTAAAACAAATAAAGGAATTCTTTAAATTTTTTATTACATGTACTGGTTTATATGTGTATGGGAGTGCACATGTATGTGGAGGTGTGCACGTATGTGCATAAATTCAGAAGACAATCTGTGTAGTAGGTTCTCTTTTTCCACCATGTGGGTACCAGAAATTTAGTTCAGGTCTACTTACTTGATGGCAATCACCATTACCTACTGGTTCATCTCATCAGACCTAGAGAAATGCTTGTAACTACTTACAAATCAAAGTCAAAGTTTCCATAGACACATAAGACTACTCTGAAGTGAGTGATAAGAGCTGTAGAGCAATACTTCTTACCTGAGCATAAACAGGCTTGGTTTAGAGCTAAGTAGATTATCAGAATTTCTCTGAATGTAAAAAAAATGTAAGATTATTCAGGTATTTAATCCCCCCCTCCAAATCTTGAAACAGCAGTGTAACAACTACACACTAGCCACCACTGACTATTCGGGGTCTGTGTTTGGAATTCACCATGTATATGTGTGTGGTGTGTGTGTGTATGTTCATATAATTTCAGGAACATGAAATAGTTGAGAGAATCAATGAAAGACGTGAAATGCATTGGATTCTAACACATCAATTCTTATCATCTTTTTCTCTGCAATTTCTTGTGTGTGTGTGATCTAGGAACTATAGAGTTGATACTAACAAAGATTTAGTCTTTGTTAGCAGGTATTAACATGCTACAGAAATTAAGCAGACACTGAATATAATGTGTG